>NC_141070.1:44762916-45395416 GCF_041138505.1 Cibotium barometz | reverse complement strand
TTTGTCTTTCTCTCTCTCTTTCTCTCATACAATCATGTAATACACAAATAGTTACTATTACATTTTATTGTGTATTTGGATTAGAAACATAGAGAGATCATAAGTTTTTTATTTTTTTAGTTTCTCCGTATGATTGTGTAGAGGGAAGCACAAGGACGATACATCAAAGCTTGTGACTTCGAATCCAATTCTTTGTTCAACTTGAGGTTGTTTTCTTTGTTGGCCTTTTTGCCTTTATCTATTTGTGTGTTTATTGTATGGTTGGCTAGAGAGAGAGAGAGAGAGAGAGAGAGAGAGAGAGAGAGAGAGAGAGAGAGAGAGCACATTAAAACATTCTCTATTTCTCTTTCAATCTCATTGAGTGTGTTACCACATTTAAATAATTTACAATATTGGTGTGCTTGGCTACATAAGCTAGAAACATTCCATTTATTAGACTATTGCCTTTAAGATTGTAGAGAGAGTTCTAGAGAGAGTATAATGGGTCTTAGAGAATTTAAAACCTATAGTAGCCTAGAGAATAGTTCTTTTAACTTGAGAAACATTCTTAAAAAAGTTTAAAATTTTTATGATTTTGCCAATACATAACATATAGAGAGACAGTTATATGTATCTCAATGATAGTTTTCTAGGAGGAATCTACATGTGTATAGGTAGGTTTCTAGGTTGGTTATACGTTGGCAAAGATATGAAGAGATATTTGTAGAGCCTTAAGATATTAATTTTGAATTTCAGCAAATGGAGATTTAGAATGATAACAACCACTCAAGAGATGTACTAGCTGTGAAGAAGGATTCTTCCAATGAAGAAGTGGCTTTGTCTACTCCACGGGAGTTGATGAATGTTCGAGCTGCAAAACACCTTGCTAGGTCAAGGTCTCCATCTGGACAACCAAACTCAAAACATCTACAAAATATTACGGACATATGCGAGCAAACTGAGAAAAATCAAGTTGTTTGCAAGGAGTACTTAGAAGCTCTTTGGGATGAGATCCGTGGAAGTGGCAGCCAAAGGGGAGATATGCTAAGAGACGAGTTGTCTCATCATCTCCACCTCGTCCTCCTTGACAGTAATGCTCGGATGGAGGCTAACCAGCTAGACATGATTTCTTTCATGGAGAATATGCATGTTGAAATTGGGAAACATCTAGGTAGATGTAATGGGCATGTTAAAATTGGGGAACATCTAGGCGGATGTAATGGGGAACATCTAGGCGGATGTAATGGGGAACATCTAGGCAGATGTAATGGGCAATGTAAAGAACAAGCGGATTCTCTAAAAGAGCAAGTACGTACTTTAGGCTTGGAGGTATTGAGTCTTAAGATATCTATTAATTGACTCAATGCTATTATGAAAAAGATGAGTCGTATGTTAGAAGCCCGGGTAGTTGCCTAGGGTTTTTGTGAGAGTAATGATGTTTTTACACAAGGCACCAATTGTATTGCAACTTTCAGATTTGGCTCTCCCTTTTCCATTTTGTCAAATTCAATACTTCTCTCTTATTTTGTTCTCTCGCACTTTTTTATTATGTCTTAACGTCTATTTCCTCTCTTTGTCTCTCTCTCTCTCTCTATATATATATATATATCTATCTATCTCTATGATTATATATGTTATTACCCTTTATCTTGATTGTATATGTTATGCTCACTTATTCATGTAGGAAATGGTTTGTATATGTTATACTCATGTATATATTAAAAACTTCTCTAAGAATTACATTTTTATTGAGATGAGTCTATTTGGAGCAAGCTCACATGTGTGATAATGGCTGTTGAAGTAGAATATTATGTTGGTGTTTGAAGTTAAGAATGTTAAAAAAGAAAGTTAGTATTTCCTATTTTGTGTTTTGAAGGAGATTTGAAGATGGTTAGAAGTTGTTTATACTTGAGTTTAAACCAAGTTTGTTGGCTTTGAGTTTTGGATACAACACGTGTGTCTCGCTGCCGTAATCGTTCAAGGACAAGGGCTTGCATTCGAAAACAAAATGTTGCTAATTTAATGTATTATGTTAATGAAAATGAAGTTGGAACATTTGGAAGGGTTGAAAATGAAGAGGAACATAGAGGAATCCACTCTCACAAGAAACAGAGCAATTGCCAATGCTATGATACTTCAAGAACCTATCAATGAACGTCAAAATGCACAGCCACATAGAGATATTGAACGAGGCTCTTTTTCATTTGATTTAAATGAGCCACCTATGGATGATAATTTCCATTCTGTTTGTTGTGTCGTTGGTGATGTGAAAGATATTAAATCCGAATGTCACTCTATAAGGCGTGCATTTTCATTTCCTCGAAATGTTAAGCACCCAGCAACTATGGTGGTGTATTCCGGAGATTGCACTCTTCGCTCATTAGGAGCCCTTACTTAGAAGTGCCATTTTTGTAATGCACTAATTTGGAAATGTGAGGCATCAAGAAAGCTAAGACAATATGTAGGCAAACAATGCTGTGGAAGTGGGAATGTCTCTTTACTACCTTTGGAAAACCCACCTCCTGCATTGGATAAGGTGCTACTTGGTAATGATAATACAAGTAAGGAATACATGAAGAATATCCGCTCTTACAATAATTCCTTGGCATTTGTTTCACTTGGTGTGCCCACTTGGATAATCAGTTCACTAGGGGGGAGGAGTATTAATTTTTGAATCCATGGTACAACCTATCATCGTGTTGGTTCTGTAATACCCGATGAAACACGAGATGCGGCTCCTCAATTTGCCCAACTATATGTGTATGATACAGAGCATGAATTAGAGAATAGACTTCAT
This sequence comes from Cibotium barometz, assembly GCF_041138505.1. Taxonomy (NCBI): domain Eukaryota; kingdom Viridiplantae; phylum Streptophyta; class Polypodiopsida; order Cyatheales; family Cibotiaceae; genus Cibotium; species Cibotium barometz. The sequence continues at coordinate 45,392,640 of NC_141070.1, read as the reverse complement.
GGAATGCCTTCTTTAAATCATAATGTACTTGAGAGGTTGCAAACAATGGTGCATGGACATAATCCGTATGCATGTGCTCTTCATACAATGAGAGAAATGTTGCAATCAAGTCCACATGCAGATTTGAGAATGGTCATCACTGAAGCGCGATCAAATTTAAGGCAATACTGGGTTCCTACAGGAAGTGAGGTAGCAGCTATCATGTCGAGTCAAGGGGATGATTTACATGTAGGGCATAGAGATATTCAAATAGTGTCACACACAGGTGCTATAAAAAAAATTGCTAACCTACACCGTTCGTATATGCCTCCATTATATGTTCTTCTATTTCCTCGAGGAGAGGATGGTTGGCATGTTGGAATTTCACTCAATGGTAGGAATAGACAAGGTTTAAATGAGGAGACAAAGACCATAACTCAACGGTAATATTATGCATATAGACTACAAATAAGGAAAGATATAAATAAATGTCTTCTGCGCGGTGGTCGGCTATGCTACAATTGGAGAAGCAGAAATCATTACAGGTACAAACATTAGAGACATGGTCTTTATTCCCACGATAACATTCATACCTACTAGGCTGCAATTGCCTTTTGACATGAGGAGACAATTTCTTGTAAAGTTAGCCTTTGGTATGTTAATAAATAAGTCCCAAGGACAAACATTAAGTGTATTGGGACTTTACTTAGCCACACAAGTATTCACACATAGACAATTGTACATTGCTATGTCACGTGCTAGATCATCTGCTGATGCAGTGAAAATGTGTGTAAATCATTATATGGAATAGGAAAGCACCATAGAACGTTCAACCGAAGTCTTCACAACCAATGTTGTTTACAACGAGGTTTTCCAAATGGCATAAATCAAGATGTTTTGTTTAATCTATGCCCAGAAGGTAGAGAACGAGCTATTGATATAGCAGCTTACAAACGCTAGAGACTACATTCATAGATATATCTGTATCCATGAAGAGAATGTTTGCAATGATGTAACATGTGTAATCTGAAGGCACAGGAACGGAACGGAATGGAAATGAAATGACAATACAAGTGCAAAACAATGATAACCAAGAGTACTCACATGTAGACCAAGAGAGCTTGATGTTGATTGATTGTCTAAGACTAGAAAGTACAATGCCTTTATAGGATAGGCACACACACTCTAAGTGTCACATGTATATGGGATAAATCCCAATATGCCACATGGCACTTACACAAAGACTAGACATAAAACTCACTTTAGACACACTAGAACACTCACTTTGACTTCATGTTCTAACACCCCCCGATGAAGGCAAGGTGAGAGACTACTGGAATGAGCCAAGAACAGAACATGGCAATGACGGACTACCAACCTCCAAGTTAGAACTAGACATAGTTCCCACACAATCTCAGAGGCAAGTGAGCATGGCTCAGAGGCTAGTGAGCATGGTACAAATGACTCAGAGGCTCATCAAGCATGGCTCAGAGGCTCATCATGCATGGATGCATGAACAACTCAGAGGTCTAGACAACTGGAGCAACCTGAGATCCTATCAAAGCCAATACATGACTCCACAATACATCCCCCTCCTGACTCCATAACAGAATGGTGGGGAGTCAGACACGAAAAAACAGGAAAGATTACAACATTTTAGGAGGACAATCCAAGGCTGTGAACCTTTATTGACTCAACACACATGATTTATTTGCATTCATTTTAGGGGGACTCCCAAGGCAGAGTACCTTCAACACACTCAAAAAACAAAGTCAAGATCATCCGGTGCATAGACCTCTTCATCAAGAGAGAGATCTTGGATGTGAGTAGTGAGAGCATGATTTGGAGTAGAGGTGTCTGCATCGTCTTCGTCTTCGTTGGATATAGTCCCAACCAAGTTGGCATGGTCTTTAGATTGTTGTTTGGCCAGCTTCTGGAAGCAACGATCTTCGGTGTGACCAAGCTTTCCACAGTAAGTGCACTTGAAAGGTTTGAAGTTACCTTTCCCTTTAGGAAACCTCCCTTTAGAAAATAGTGCATTGGCGTCAGGAGTATCAATATGCCTTCTTTCATGATCAAGAAGCATAGCAACCATGTCATGGTAGCTCATGCTTGCCACTCTTAATGCTGGTATAATCTCCCGATACTTAGGAATTTCTTCAATGCTCGTGAGGAGCACCGCGACTTGGTCTTCATCCCCAACTGGGGCCTTCAACGCAGCAAGTTGAGTGATGAGAGACTCCATATGATTCAGATGAGCGAGAAGAGAGTCCTCATGCTTCATCTGGAGTTTGAAGAATTCTTGACGGAGGAAGACCTTAGAATTGATTACCTTATTGCCAAAGAGACCTTCAAACTTCTCCCATAATTCTTGAGCAGTGGAATCAAAGTCAAGATGATGAATAACTTCATCACCCAAACCCAAACCAATGAGAGAAAGGGCTTTGTCGTTTAAATTCTCCCAGTGTAGAATTTTCTTCTCATCCGATTGTGGCTTTTTATCCTTGCCACAAACAACATTCCACACCCCGTCTTTCATAAGGATAAGACGCAACTTTGTTTGCCATGTCGAAAAGTTCTTACCAGTGAACTTTTCAATGAAGGCACTTGTTTTCGAGGACTCCATGGCAATCACGGGTAGTTGGAGTAGATGAAGCAGGGCAGCGGCCTGTTGAAGATAAAGCAGGGCAGCGGCTTCATAAATTCGTGGGCAGCTCCATCATCACGAACAGATCAGCATCAATTCAGGACAGCAATGTGGGGCCACTGATGCTTCTCTCTTTGGTGTTATTGAATTTATGTTTATAAATCTACTTGCATTTAGCTAAAGATACCATGTAGATCCAAAAAAGAGAGAGCCCCTTCATTGCTCAAGAGGTGGTTCTAATTGTTGAGATGGCGAACGGGTGTTGGTGAGTTCTTATTTTTTTGACATTTGGATAAGCAAACGTTTACTTTTGACTTGTTTTTATTTATTTTTCTTGCTATGCATCAAATACTGAACATATATATATATATATATATAGAGAGAGAGAGAGAGAGAGAGAGAGAGAGAGAGAGAGATGGGGGGAGACCTTAAAGTGTTATGTAAATTATTAGTGTTGTTGATGAAATTTATGGATCAAGCTCCCTAATGACAATCAACTATCTAATTAGATCCTAATCTTAATCTAATCTTATACTAATGATAACACTAATCTAATGTGGATAAAAATGAACAATACTCATGGTGATGAGTATGTGCTAATTAGGTTTAAACTCAAGTTTAGTTAGGTTACAAGATGGAAACTTGTACTCATAAAAAGACTTGAGATGTGCCTGTATTCATTGCTTGAAAATCAAGCTACGATAGCTCATGTGGGATGAATTGGCTAGGTGACTTGCCACTCTAGCATCACTCATTTCAACACCCCCCCTTGATGCTAGATTGGGTACAATTTTTAGGCTTCACTCTTCCTCTCTCTCCCCTTGTGCTAGGCTACGTTGTCCTCTATGCTACTTTGGCATTATAGCTACTTTGGCTATGACTTTCAGCTTAAGTGCATCATATGGCCTCAGAGGCTGATTACATCACACTTTTTGTAGAGACAAGAGGGGTGAAAAGTACAATGGTTCTTTCTCTCTAGAAGAGCACGTCTTCAACTGGGACAGCTTTGGCCTCGATATAGTTTGCCTGCTTCTTTTTTTGATAGCAATCTTCTTCTAGGTGACCAATTTTTCCACAATAGTCACAAACAAGCTTTGGTTTATCTTTATTGCGATATTCATTCTTGGTATGATCAAGTTTTCCAAGTGATAGCATCTTGGAAGTTGAGATATTGATTGCTTTGTCCTTTGAAATCTCCCACCCTTTGTATACAATGCTTGCTCACTTGAATGTGATTTGAATGATTCTTTATCTTTGAATTTGGATTCTTGTTCAAGTAGAGATGATTCTACATCTTGAAGTTTGGTGTGGGGCACATTTTTAAGTGTAGCAACAATTGATTCATAAGGTTCTTTGTCAACACTTTTTAGCAATACAGCAATAGATTCATCTTCCTCAATGACTATTTAATTCACTAAGTTGTTGTTTGATACCTTTGAATTTACTGATGTGTTGTTCCATGGTCTCTGTCTCCTTCTTGTCGAGCTTGTAGAACTGCATGAGAAGGTTGATCTTTGAGCTCTTTGAGTCGGCACCAAAAATCTTGTTAAGTTCTTACCATGCCAACTTAGCATCCTTGATACCAGCAATGTGACTAATCACATTACACCAAGATTTTGAGCGATGAGGCCGAATGCTTTGTTGTTTTGAAGTGGCTCAACCTCCACTTCTTCATCCTCAATAAGGTGCCAAAGCCCCTTACGCATAAGCAAGTACATGGTCTTGCTTTGCCATGTGAAAAAACCATCACCATTAAATCTTGAGACGACTTCTACATGCTCCATGATTGGAAGGGTCTTACCTTGAGCCTTGATTTTAGTGCTCAGGCGCAGTGTCTAACCCTTTTACAAGTGATTGCAAATTATATGCTAGAGATAAACTCAATACAGTGAAAAAATCACTTAAGTTGAGCAATATAAGTGGTTAAGATAGATTTTGATACAACAGAGAGCTTTCCACAATGGAATAACACTCTAATTTTCCAATTTTGAATTCTGGTTGGCCCAATTTCTATTGATATTGCACTAATGATAGTGATTAGTGCTTAATCACAATGATTAAGAGTTGAAATTTGGAGCCTCCAATTGAGCACAAGGGAGCAAGCATTGAAGAGGATTTTTGCTTTAGCTCTTTTCCCTTGATGAGAAGATAAGAACCACAAAGAAAATCCAACTCAAAAACTCAAAAATCGTCTGCACTACTCTGTAGATCTAAGGTGACTAGTTTTTTGGTCGTAGCAGCCAATTTACTTAACCATTTAGCATAAGATTTGATTTGTAGATGCCTTAGGGTATGTGAAAGACACACCTAGTAGGGCTTGGCCTATTATGAAGTGTACGTGGAGAATGATCAAAAATACCAGTTCGCAAAAGTGTGCCTATTTCGACCGGATTAGAGTGAAATCGATGAAACCCTACAAGGTGTGGTTTAGCCTAGGGTTGAGCAACAGTCTCCTAAGAGGACTTGGCTAATGATTGAGAGGAAAAGAAATGCCAAGAACTTGAAGTTTGGGCCACAAAGAGGAAGAATGGGATAAGATGAGATTAAGTCTCCTAATGATGTGATTAGTGAAGAATAATGCTAGAGCTAAGTTAAAGGGGAGCTTAAACCAAGCTTTGATACCATGATGAAATTCATGGATCAATCTCCCTAATGACAATCAACTATCTAATTAGATCTTAATCCTATACTAAGGACAACACTAATCTAAGGTGGATAAAAATGAATAATACTCATGGTGATGATGAGTGTGTGCTAATTAAGTTTAAACTCAAGTTTAGTTAGGTTACAAGATGGAAACTTGTACTCATAAAAAGACTTGAGATGTTGTGCTTGTATTCATTGCTTGAAAATGGCCACTTTTATATGAGGAGAGTACAACCAAGCTATGATAGCTCATGTGGGATAAATTGGCTACGTGACTTGGCACTCTAGCATCACTCATTTCAAAAGTTATGAGTGTTATATTTAATATCAGGGGTACATTTCTTAGGATGGAGGTGGCAAGGAGATCATTTTCATTTGCTTATGGTGATAGCCAAGATATTGAAGGTAATTATTTTTTAGATTGCTATAATTCAGGTATTATTATTTTAGAGATTGCTATAATTCAGGTATTATTATTTTTCATTAGAAACTTGTTTTTTATGTAGGTTTTGCGTTTTGTTTTATAAATTTATATTACTTTTGCCAGATAGAGACGAGAAGTATAAGCTTCCAAGGAGAGATAATCCACCTGTTCGAAGATTGTTTTAAAGCTTTGTTCAGGTGTGTTGAGATTGTCAACATTATTTTGGGTTGAAATGCTAGCTATTTATTTACGCCAAGTTTGGTGCTTTATTCAATGAAATTAAGTGCTTTAGGAGCTTCTACATGTATATATATGGCAAGCATGGTGTGTTTATGTATAGGTTGGCAAGTTAGGGACCATGGGACCCATCATGGGCTTCAAATATAAGGCTTATCCCTACTTAGCCTTCGAAGATGAGCATTTTTTTTTTTGCAATTGTCTAGAATTAGAAAGTCAAAAAACAAACACACCTGTGCGTGCCATCGCTTTGAGGGCTTGAACCCATGATCTTGGGACTCTAGAGCAACACCTACCGCTACTGCATTGATTTGTGATCGACAAATAAGAATACTCTTGCCCATCAGGGATGGGTCAAGCCACTAGTATTATGAAAGTGTGCATAAACTTATGAACTTGGCAAAGCAATGATTAACCCCTTGAGGGTTCAAGGACCGTGACTCATGCTCATGACTCTCAAATCTCTCATGTATCATGGCATCATGGGCCATGGCTCCTTCATTCATGAGCCCAAGTGGTTCTTTTCTACATGGAGATTATTGCACTTTTTGGACAAGCTTTGGCATGTGACTCCAAGCACTCGCCTAGCGCGCATTCCATGGAGCGTTCTTAAGCCCCTCTGCAAACAGGGTGGACCAAAAGATGCTAGATGTTTTCTTTATTTTTGGATTCTGGATTCTCGATTTCCAATTCAATCGTGTGATCTTCACAAATAATTTTTTAAAATCCGACCTACCAACTTTTTAGCTCTAGCGTATGCTATCGTCTTAGTCCATTCACTAGCGTACTCTTTGATGTTCTCAAATCGTATTGTGATACAAGCAATCGAAATGGGAACAATATCTTCCATTGTTACCGAACATGTCACAAGTTGCCATCATTAAGTTGCAAAAAACGATCAAAAGTAAGTAATTTGACTAGTGCATACCAACTACTCATTTCATCAAAGATAACATCTTTGCTTACTCGCATCTAATGAGTGGTAAGGTTATAATATCCACTGCAACGCATCGAGGATATAGCAACGTTGTTTAGTAGCGTTTCTACAACATTTTTGGAAGGGAAATGATAGGGCTTTTAATGCTGCTGATGAGCAACAAAAAACACTGTTGCTCATCAGCAACGCTTTTTTACTGCTCAACAACATTTATAGCAATAAAAAAATGCTCCTGAGTAGCCAAAAAGCACTGCTTAGTAGCGTTTCTAGTTTTACCCTATCCTCGTTAATCTTAAGCAATGTATATCTTCTTTTTTCCTTTATCTCTTATGTAAAAAGTCTTTCCATGAGAGCTTTGTTATGAGTATTTTTCTTCTTTTTCCTCTCTTTTAAGTTTTTCTTTTTTCCTTTTTCCCTTCTCATTGAACCTTAACCCTAACCCTAAATTCTACATAGAAATCCTAATAAAGAGCATTGATGGAGAGCTCTTTATTAAGGTTTCTATGTAGAAGGTTAGGGTTACGCTTCAATGAGAAGGACAAAAAAGATTCAATAAGAAGGGTTTCTATGTAGAAGGTTAGGATTAAGCTTTAATGAGACGAAAAAAAAAAGAATAAATAAGTTTTCTATGTTATACAAAAGCTTTCATTAAGATTTATATTAAGATTAAGATTTTGTATATGCTTTCTATTAGAGCTAGTATTAGGATTACTAATACTTTTTTTTCTTTATTTGGTTTGGTTTTATAGGTTATCAACACATACAAGCCTTATAAGGTAAGAGATATCTTTCTAATATGTTTCCTCTCTTATGCTTTTACATGTTATATGGTTTGTAAGTTTAAGGGCTTTTACGGTTAGGGTTTTTTTTGTGTTCTTCCCTCTATGGATAGCCTTTTGAGAGCTATGCTTCTGGCCATATGCCTTAGCCTCATGCATGAGGCCAAGGCATTAAAGCTTTTATGCATGAAGCTAGTGCATAAGCATCAAGCATGAGACTTATGCATTAGCTATATGCATAAGCCTCATGCATGAGGCTTATACATAAGGTTCATGTATGAGACTTATGAACAAGCCATATGCATGAGACTTGTGCATAAAGCCTCATGTATAAACCTCATGTATAAAGCTTATGCATGAGGCTTATACATCAACCATAAGCCTCTATACATAGCCTTTGGAGAGCTATGCATCTCTCAAGAGATGGCCATATGCCTCATACATTTACATTTATATGAGACTAATGCCTAAAGCTTATGAATGAATAAATCTTATGATACATTCATGCATGAGGCCCAAACATTAGCCATATGCACAAGCCTCATGTATGCAACTTATGCATAAGGTTTATGCATAAACCTGATGCATATGCTCACATTAGTAACAACGACCCCATTGATGGATAGACTCAAGAAGCTTTGTTTTGAGATGCCATTACTTAAAAGAGATTTAAGGAATGTAAAAGATTACTCGATTCAGCCCATTTGTTGGTCTGCCCCAATTTCACTTGACCATTTACTATCAAATCCCATCTATGTGACAAATGGGTTTATGCAATATCATATCAAAACCAGGGAGTGATTGACATAGAGAGTAGAAAGCTTCAAGAATAAGAACAAACTTCATGTATATTAGCAACAAGTTACATTCATTCCACTTGCAATCACTAAGTCGAATAATTACTTGTAAGGTAGCAAGTTCTCTATCTTGGGTCACCATTGTGTGCTCCATTATTTTTTGTCTCAACTAAACGAATCTCAAAAGCGAAAGCACTAGGTTTGCTTAACTGTGAAGCTATAACTTCGAGATCACCCAAATCAAATTCGAGGTTAATGTGTTGGTAGATTACTCATGTTCCAAATTGTCAAGGATAACCCTTTTTTTAATTGTGAAAGCTTTTTTTTTATGTGCATTAATAATGATGGTTAATAACCTTAAGATTAATTTAAAAGACTATTTTTATGTGCACTATTACTGATAGTTAATAACTTTAAGATTACTTTTCTTAAAAAAGATGTGTATTTCAGGCACTCGCTCTATCAAAAGAGAGTTTTGGTTGTATTTTGGGAGTTACAACAGTTTCAGGAAAAGCACCCAAGTAACTCTATCGGAATTGATGCGAGGATAAATTCTCGTTTTTGGAAGGTTTTCATTTGGCGAACGTACTACCAAGTTATAAGGGATTTAACAAAGCTGTCTTGAGTTCTGCGCTACTGCAAAGGAGACTTTCTTCACAAAATGCTATAAAAGCATACAACAGGGTTCATAATTTCACACATCTCACTTCTCATCAAAGAGAGCCATGGCATTGTATTCATCTAGCAGGTAAGCCCACACTCCAATACCACTAGCACAGATACAAAATCTGAGACCTGGTGTAAAAAATGAAATGCCATGTGACTATACTATATAACACATGATTACAGCCTGTAAAATTTGAAATTCTATCAAGTTGTACATTTTTGAAGGCCCGTCTGTGCCTCTGCAGATATGGAGGGCTTTCAGCCATTTTATACTAACACCATTTAATTTTGCCCATTAAAAATTACATTGAAATTATAGAAAATGGGAGGGAAAGGGAGGCAGGGTCACTCATCAAAAGGCAACCCTAGTGCACAGTGAGCTTTTGAGGGTGAAGGCAAAACGAGAATATATTTAAAAAATAAGAGACATTCAAAAACGCAGGAGAAAAAAATGGTAATGACAAGTGCTCCATTTTGCATGAACATACCACATAAAAAATGTAAGCGCAAGACCTTGCCAAGTGAAACGGCATGCGATCAAAGTCCTATATCGTAATCACTCTACATATTTAAGGGAAAACATCAAAGCCTAGAAAAAATGCATATGTTAAGAAAGGTCATACAAGCCTGTGCAGCTAGCCATCAGCAGTACAGCATCAAAAACATGTGTATAACGTAATCTTGTCAAGGCATCCTAAAACATTCAATGGACAAGCATCAACAAACATTATGCCTAGAAGAAATTTTGCATGAAACACGATATTGGCCATGCAGACCACGAAGCTACTCCCATGATTCTCTTGTTGGAGGTCATAGGGGTATAAACAGTACCTTGGAGAAGCTAGAGAGGTCATGCTATTGGCCTAAAATGTGACGGGAGGTCTACCAATCACGTCCAATCTTGTCCAAGAGGTATGCTCCGACACTCATGACACTGCGCAGCATTTAATGCTGTAAAATAACATTTATTTGTCCAAGATCTGGTACAATGCGCAGAGAGAGAGAAGCTGTATGAACTCTGCTTTATATACAAGATCTAGTACAAATACCCAATGACAATGGAGTGTGGGGGGCCGCAATCCCTGCATCCCAATGAGTCTTCAAAGATGTTCGCATGAATGAGCTCAACAGCCCCACCAAATCTAGTGTTCAGCAACCAAATTAATGAACCAACCTGCAAGTCACCATCTGCCACACTTGCTTGGCTTTCCTACAAGTCCCCGGGGAAAGAGCTTCCTCAACGACAGGAAGCTCTTTGTCCCGAATGATATGAGACATCAGAGCATAGTTCACCTGTAAAGGCTCCTCTGACAAACGAATGCAAGAACTGAAATGTCCCTGCCTACTGCTGCCAACATCTGACAAGCCATCCACCATCTGGTCTCGGAAAGCCTGCCTGCCGCAGCATATCCACATTCAAGTGGTCATGATGAAACTGCCACACGTCACCTGACTGAGCCTGTAAGAGTGATGAGAGTTTGTAGATCCCATTCTCCACTTTGGCTTCCCATACAATCTGGCCTGTTACTTTGTCCCTTAGAGCAACAAAATGCTCATCAAACTCCACCCATACGCCAATCTTGCAAACCTCATCAACCTGGGAGGAATGCTTCCCCCCTCTACCATCGGGAACGATCTCTAACCGGCCCTCACTGTGAATAGGGATAGTGGACTCGTCACCAATTAGGATGTGACCTGTATGCCTTCGAAGATCTTGTAATAACTCTCGGGAAGGAGTCATGTTCCTAGAAGCACCACTGTCTAGAATCCAATCCCTAGTGTCCCTAGAGGTGAGTCCAACCGCCTCCCTGCCCGAAGAAGATAAAATGCCGATGTCCATAATCTCCAAGTGCACCAAAACCGAAGTCTTCATGGTTACTGCAGCGAAATCTGCACCCTACTCGCTGCTCCGCTTAGGACATTTCCTCCAAAAGTGGCCTTTCTCGCCACAATTGTTACAGGTCCTCTTTGCCTTCAAGGCGTCATGATCCACGTCAGGCTCTTGCTCGGAAGACTTCTCCTATGAAGACTTCTCGTTGCCCGTACTACGACCTTTCGACCGCTGGCCAATCAAGGCCTCAGAACCTCCGCCCTGTGGAGGGTTCATAAAACGCTCTTCCTGGTCCAAGACCATAGGCACAAGCTCCTCCCATGTGATGATGCTGAGCCTGCCACCACTGGTGATCAAAGAAGGGTAGAAAGCTGTGTACTAAGAGGTCAAATGAGACAGCAAAGTGATGGCCATGTCCTCTGAAGATATCTCCTTCCCAGCCTGAAGAACCTCTTGCTGAAGAACCTACAACTTGTTGATGTGCTCTCGCATCGTCAAAGACTTTGCAAGATTCATCACCCACATCTACACTTCCAAGGAGATCCACTTCATAGGTGATACCATGTTATACAGAGAAGCCAAATGCTGCCAAATCCCTCTGGTCAGCGTCATATGTTTTATATGATTAATCACTTGTGGTGTGCAATTAAGGAAGATGAAAGAACGCACACAGGCATTGACACAATCCCACAACTGTGCCTGAGCCTCCCGTTCTTTCCAAGTAGAGGGTAAAATCTCCCTGTCCTCCAACTCTAGCCGTGGAACACCAACAATAATGAAATCAACCAAGTCATAAGACTCCAATACAGACTCCATCATAACCTCCTAGATGCCATAATTGGTCCCGTCCAACTGCCGATCTACCAGGAACGTGTTGGAAGTCATCTCCTGTCTATATTTATACACCACGGCCTCTGTTGTGGGTGTGCCCACCCCGTATAAGGTGTTTTATCATTTTTCCTCACTCCCCGTATTTTTCCCTATTTTTCCCATTTTTTCTAGTGGTGGGGAGGGATGCCAGGGGATGGCAGGAGCACTTCAGGGCTGGCCGACTGTCCCAACAGCAGTCCTGTGGCTGGCCGACTGCACACAGATGATGCGTGGGCTTCTGGACTACTGGCCGACTGCATACACACAGTCGTGGGCATCTTCTCTGCTGGCCGACTGCACATGCAGTCGTGGGCATCTTCTCTGCTGGCCGACTGCACATGCAGTCGTGGACATCTTCAGTGCTGGCCGACTGCTCTCCCAGGGGCATATAGATAGGCCCCTTGCCCCCACCACTTCCTCATTCAGTTTTCTCGGGATCTTGTGTATAGAGAAGAGTTTACACACCTATCTCTCTGTGTTTCTTGTGCTGTCTATTTTCTGCATTCTACTTGCTCTTGTCTACCCAAGTTTGGTTATCATTTCCGCTGCATATTCTGACATGGTATCAGAGCCCTAGGCTCGTGATAGATCTTGGGAGTTTTTCTGAGCAAGAGGGGGAGCGTTAGGCTGCTGATTGGTGGACTGTTTTGGACTGTACGGGAAGAGAAGGTGCAAGAGGAAGGCCGGCTAAGGTGCTGGACAGCCACTTACAGGTTTTCAGATTTTTTTTTCCCCACCCACCCACCCTTTCAGGTTACTCTCCGCGATGGCAGATTTACTAGAGATGGCTGAGAAGCACCTGAAGATTCCGACTCTCCCCACGTTCCCAATGGATCGTCAGTTGGACGGGTCCAATTACGGCATCTGGAAGGTCATGATGGAGTCGGTGCTGGAGTCATATGACCTTGCTGATTTTATCATCGTCGGGGTTCCACGACCGGCAGCAGAGGAAGGGGAGTTACTGTCGACGAGGAAGGACCGAGAGGCACAGGCACACATGTGGGATCGTGTCAACGCCAGGGTCCGGTCGTTTATTTTCCTCAATTGCACACCACAAGTGATCAATCATGTGAAGCACATGACACTGGCGAGAGGCATATGGGAGCACTTGGCTTCTTTGTATAACAGGGTATCACCCATGAAACAGATCTCCTTGGAAGTGCAGATGCGGGTTATGAACCCTGCAAAGTCCTCGACGATCGGGAACACATTAACAAGCTGCAGGCCCTTTAGCAGGAAGTCCTACAAGCTGGGAAAGAGATATCATCTGGAGACATGGCCATCACTTTGCTTTCCCACTTGCCTGCTCAGTATTCTACTTTCTATTCCTCGTTGATTACGAGTGGCAGTCTCAGCACCATAACCTGGGAGGAGCTTGTGCCGATGGTCTTGGACCAGGAGGAACGTTTCACGAACCCTCCTCACACCGGAGGTTCGGAGGCCTTAACTGGCCAACGGTCGAAAGGCCGGAACAACAACAAGGGCAAAGGGAAGGCTTCACCGGAGAAGTCTTCTGAGAAGAAGCCTGATTCAGAACGAGAGAAGTTGAAGGCCAAAAGATCTTGTAATGATTGTGGCGAGAAAGGCCACTACTGGAGGAAGTGCCTTAAGCGGACAGGGAAGAGTGCTGATTCCTCAGCCTCAGCTGCAAAGACTCCGGCATTTGTGCACTTAGAGATGGTGGACTTCGATGCTTCATCATCTTCGAGTGAGGAGGTCACCGCGAAGGATACCCAGAAATGGATTCTCGATAGTGGTGCTTCCAGGCACGTGACTCCATCCCGTGACTTCTTTCTAGATCTGAAACGGCAGTCAGGTCGCATCTTTATTGGCGATAACTCCACTATTCCGATACATAGTGAGGGCCGGATGGAGATTATTCCCGACGGCAAGGGGGGCAAGCATGCTTCCCGTGTTCTTTATGTCCCTGCTCTGGGTTTTCATCTTCTGTCAGTGCATGAGGTATGCAAGACTGGCTTTCGGGTTGCACTCTTCTCAGGTCGGAGATTTGTGGCACTTTCGTTTTGGCCATTTAAATGTGGATGCATTGAGGCGAGCTTTCCGGGACCAGATGGTGGTTGGCTTGCCAGATGTTGGTAGTAGGCAAGGACATTGCAGTTCTTGCATACGTGGTAAGCAACACAGGGAATCCTTTCCGAAGCAGGCTTCCAGGCGGGCTTCGAAACCATTGGAGTTGATTCACATTGACTTGTGTGGACCTCAACAGATACCATCTTTGGGAGGATCTCTCTACTTTATGCTGCTTGTTGATGATTGTACCAGATTCACGTGGGTCTACTTTCTTTCCCAGAAGGACCAAGCTTTTGCACGGTTCAAGGATTGGCACGTGATGGTGGAGAAAGAGTCTGGATTTCAGGTTAAGACTCTTAGGGCTAATAAAGGAGGTGAATTCTCCTCGACTGTATTTTTCAGATTTTGTGCAGATCATGGCATCAAAAGGAAATTGGCCAATACTGGATCGCCTTCGGAGAATGGAGTTGTTGAACGCAAGAACAGGACTGTGGTGGAGATGGCGAGGACCATGCTGGAGCATCGTGATCTTCCTCGTCCACTTTGGGGTGAGGCTGTGGCAACGGCTGTCCACACCATCAACCGACCTCCGACGACTTCAGTACCCCATATGACTCCATTTGAGGCATACTTTGGCAGGAAACCTGATGTCTCGCACTTCCGTGTCTTTGGGAGTGATGCGTATGTACATATTCCGAAGAAGCAGAGGGGGAAGCTTGACTCCAAGTCCCGCAAGCTGGTATTTGTGGGGTTTAACTCTCTTTCCAAGGGATACAGGTTGTATGATCCAGACAGGAACGAGATTGTTGTCAGCCGGGATGTGGTCTTTGACAAGCATGTTCCAGCATCCACTGTCGAGGAGCCGCCACTTCTTGGAGATCCAGAGGAGTCTGATGATGATTCCCAGACTATCATTCCAGTTGATCCACCTTAGTCATCACAGGAGGTTGAGCCCGCAGCTGGAGTAGAGCCCCCACGACCACAGGAGGCTCCACGATCTGTTCGAGTACCTAGGTGGTTCTTAGACACCCTTCGGGAGTCAAATGTCACGGAGCTACCCTCCGAGTGGACCACAGAGGACGGCCCTCGAAGATCACATAGAGTCCGAGATAAAAGCAACACAGCGGAGCTTCTTCAGGTGAACTATGCTTTGATGTCTCCTATCATGCGGGACAAAGAGCCCACTTCCGTAAAGGAAGCCCTTTCACAGGATACTTGGAGGAAAGCCATGCAGGTGGGACTTGATGCCATCGAGAAGAACAACACTTGGGAGTTGGTACTGAGGCCGTCGAAGCGGTCAGTCATTGGTGTCAAATGGGTCTTTAAGACCAAATACGCGTCTGATGGGTCGGTAGACAAACACAAAGCCAGACTTGTGGCTAAAGGTTATGCTCAGCGGCCAGGCATCGACTACGAGGATACCTTTGCACCGACAGCGCGGATGTCCACGATTCGGACCGTTCTTGCCCTTGCTTCTTCTCAGAGGTGGCCCATGTATCAAATGGATGTAAAGTCTGTGTTCCTTAATGGTGACCTGTAGGAGGAGGTGTACGTTGAGCAGCCTCCAAGCTTTATTGTTCCAGGATCTGAAGGGGTGGTTTACAGGTTACGTAAGACCTTGTATGGTCTTAAACAGGCTCCCAGGGCGTGGAATCAAAAGATTGATTCCTTCTTTATTCGGACTGGATTTCAGAGATCGGTTGCAGATCCGAACCATTCTCTCTTTCAGGAACGCGGCATGGTCACGCTTATCATCCTTTATGTGGATGATCTCATTCTCACCGGCGGTCATGTGGAACACATTGGTGTGACGAAGGCTGCCTTGTCAAAGGAGTTTGAGATGACTAACTTAGGCTTACTCCACTTCTTTTTGGGATTGGAGATCTAGCAGACCTAGAGGGGGTTTTTCGTCTCTCAGCAGCGGTATGTTCATGAGTTGCTTGAGGCCTTTGGGATGGAGAACCGCAAGCCTATACTTCGCCGATGGACCCAAACACAAAGTTAACCGTTACTGATCCTTGTGAGCCAGTTGATGCCTCGCAGTACCAGAAGTTGGTTGGTTCATTGATCTGGTTGCTGAACACCAGATTGGACTTGAGCTTCTCCGTGGGGCTGTTGAGCTCTATTATGCAGACGCCATTGAAGTCTCATTGGGACGCATGATTGCGGATCTTGCGATATCTGCAGAGTACGAAGGATCTGGGACTCTTTTACACAGGAGGGAATTGAGTCAGGCTCCAAGGTTGGAGTGACTCAGATTGGGGAGGAGATCCAAACACGAGGAGATCTACTTCAGGATATAGTTTTACCCTCGGCTCAGGAGCAGTTTCTTGGAGCAGCAAGAGGCAGCCAACTATTGCCCTTTCTTCGACAGAGGCAGAGTATCGGGCTGCTTGTGGTTCTGCTTGTGAGGTTGTATGGCTGCGGAGGCTGCTAGGCGAGATTGGGTTTCCACAGAGGGAGCCCACAGTCATCCAGTGCGATAACTAGAGTTGTATAGCTATCGCTCGGAACCCGGTTTTCCATGCCCAGACCAAGCATATAGAGATACAGTATCACTTTGTACGTGAGAAGATCTTGGCTGGTGACATCTTGCTACTTCGGCCGACCTCTTCACGAAGTCTCTACCTCAAGCTACGCTCAGGCGGCACTCCAGCTCCCTTGGGTTGGTTTCACAGCCAGGAACTGAGAGGGAGTGTTAGAAGTCATCTCCTGTCTATATTTATACACCAGGGCCTCTGTTGTGGGTGTGCCCGCCCCGTATAATGTTGGGTTAAAGGCTAAATGCCTCCCTTGTATTTGTATATAGCCTTTTATAAGGCTCAATGTATACTTTTAAAGTCTTGGCCAAGTTCACATTGAACTTGGCCTAGGACTATTTTTAAAGGCCCAAAGGCCACAACAATAAAAAAAGGGTAAGTGGGCTTCTAAAGCACACAAGCATTACCCCAACTCCAAGAATCGTACGTTTTCTCTCTCTCTCTCATTTTCGAATCTCCACGCTCACCCTCATAGAGGCTCACGCTCCATTTCTCTTGCTCAAGGCTTCAAGCCATTGCATCCGGCCTTCATCTCGTGCACTCTTTCATCCCTTCATATAAGGTGTTTTATCATTTTTCCTCACTCCCCGTATTTTTCCCTATTTTTTCCATTTTTTCTTGTGGTGGGGAGGGATGCCAGAGGTTGGTAATAGCACTTCAGGGGCTGGCCGACTGTCCCAACAGCAATCCTGTGGCTGGCCGACTCTGCACACAGATTATGCGTGGGCTTCTGGACTGCTGGCCGACTGCATACACACAGTCGTGGACATCTTCTGTGCTGGCCGACTGCTCTCCCAGGGGCATATAAATAGGCCCCTTGCCCCCACCACTTCCTCATTCAGTTTTCTTGGGATCTTGTGTATAGAGAAGAGTTTACACACCTATCTCTTTGTGTTTCTTGTGCTGTCTATTTTCTGCATTCTACTTGCTCTTGTCTACCCAAGTTTGGTTATCATTTTCGCTGCATATTCTGACAGAACGTGGGGAGTGTAGGCATCTTCACGTGCTTCTCAACCATCTCAAGAAAGTATGCCATCTCGGCGCCGGGGGGGGGGGGGGGGACTGGGTTACTTTGGTCTTGTGAAGGGAAGGTGGGTGGGAAAAAAAATGAAGAGGCGGCTACAAATAATATGCAAGATGGCTGTCCAACGGTGATGGCTGCCTTCTACCCAATCTCCAAGTCCCGAACAACCCAAGAGATCTCCACTTAGCACCAAAAAACCAACAGAGTCCCGCAAGCTCTTTAAATCTCCCACAAGCTCCAAGGTCTTCAAGAAACAGTCCCGCAAGCTCTCCAATGTCTCCAACCTTCAAGCCACCTGGGGCTCTGATACCATGTTGAAATACGCGACAGATATGAGACAAACAACCGAGAGCACAACGTAGCAAGACACCACGATGAAGATGAGCAAACGCGAGAGAACCACCACCTGAAAACGCAAGACTGTGTGAAGAAGAGCAAACGCAAAAGAGGGAGAGAGAGAGAGAAGTTGTATGAACTCTGCTCTATATACAAGATCCGGTACAATACCCAATGACAATGGAGTGTGGGGGGCAGGCCCTCTATATATATGGCCCTGGGTTACTGGTCCGCCAGCCCAAAACAGGCCGATAGCAGCCCCATCTGCTCACAACCAG
The DNA here is from genome assembly GCF_041138505.1 of Cibotium barometz. NCBI lineage: Eukaryota > Viridiplantae > Streptophyta > Polypodiopsida > Cyatheales > Cibotiaceae > Cibotium > Cibotium barometz. Next base: position 45,374,618 of record NC_141070.1, on the reverse strand, counting down.
AAAATACCACAATCAGCCAAAGAAACTCAGTTGGCCAGCACTATACAACAGGTTGAGAGGTAGATGACCCAACGGCCAGCAGAAAGGAGCAAGCCGGGTAGCACATCAACCCCATGTCCACACAAAAATAGGGGAAAATACATGGAAAAATAGGGGAAAATGGAGAAACACCTAATGGGTGAGCACACCCACAAAGAGACCCTAGTGTGTAATGTACAGACAAGCGATGACTACTAACACGTAAAGCAAGCGCCTAGTATTCAACATAATCATCATACAACAAATCAGGGCCTTGCTTTTTCGCCCCAAAGCTACTTCTTGAAGAAACAGCTTTTTGCTTTTTGGTCCTGCTCAATCCCCTCTTGCCAGTGGTGCTCCTAGCTCACGGTCAACTCGATTTGACTTTTTGCTTTTATCTGCTTTTTGACCAAAATTGGCGCTTTTCCATGTGCAATCCTTATGGTCACTGTTCCCATGCCTTCTTCTACCTATCCAGTGTTCAAACAAGGGTTTCGAAAGGCCAAATAGTTACACTAGAGCTTAGCCAATGTCAATGGGCTCGCGAGTAAGAAAAACAAGGCAATCAAGCATAGCAAGCAAGGATCAGAGCAATGCAAAACAACGACGAGCAGCAACAAAGAAAAAATGCCACATCAACACACATTTCGAGAAAAGGGAAGAAATCTCTAACAAGCAAAAATCGACATCTCTACATCAAAAAAGTAAAATTGGGACTTCTTAATTTTTTTCAGATCTAGATAAATGAGAGCATTAATCTTAAATCCCCCATCAATTTTCAAAAATGAGGGTGCATTCCTTGCATTAAGATGTTGCTATAGCCTTCTTTAGTAAGATTACACACTTTGAACTCACAAGGGTGAACTACCTATACAAATATGCTTTACCCTTTGCTTGACACCTTGTCTACCTTCTATGCACAAGGGCCCTCATACTTCAATGGCCACACAATTCAAAATTCGAAGGTTACCTGGCAAGTTGAAAAAGAGTGTACGCCAGTCCGTGATGGTGTGTGTAGCTTGGGGCGTACAAGAAAGTACAGAGATCGGACTCTCATCATCATAATTAAGGAGGACCCACAAGTCATCACCGACACCTACAATGCGGTGACCTTCAGCTGGTGAACATCCTTTGGGGAGACTACCAGATGAAGTCCAACACTGCTGGGGCGTTTCATACCGGATTACTTGAGTTGTCATGGGTTTCAAGGCATACAGCTGGTCTTTGACAACTGCCACATAAGGGGGTCCGTCAAGCCAGTGATCATAAGGCCACATGTTGGGCACCAGGGTCCATGTGCTGGTGATGGGGTTGAAAAATTCTCCAGAGTGCACAGGTTGCTCCTCGTCAGATAAGCCACCGAGCACGTAGAAGCAACCATTCAAGGCAAACCCTGAGCATCCTTGTCGCTGTTCGAGTATGCTTGGGAGGCTTTCCCATTCTTTTGTGGTGAAGCTATACCTCTCTGCATCGGTGTAGAACTGGTTGTCGTCCTCCAAAGTGAAGTCTTCCGACCAGCCACCGGCAACGTACACATGCCCGTCCATGTGAGCCCAAGCGAAGTCGGTACGGTAGAGGTTACGCGAGGGCTCTGTGCCGAGGCACCAGCGCCTGGAGGCCACGTCGAAGCCCACGATGTCCTCCAGCTCGAAAACGAGTGGCGGGTCCCCCATCATCGCGTCCTCAATCTCCCATGCGATGTTGCACGAGTGATTTTCCTCCTCGCTGCTTAGCCCGCGTAGGAGGACCTGCCCCGGGTGGAGACCTGGTGTCACCTGAAGCGACCTTGCCGCCACTACCCTAAGAACGTCCGCGACAGGCGGAGGGTGCAAGTCGAACAGAACATCGCAGCTGCGGCCACATCGGAGCGGATCCAGCAAGACCCACATGAGGCCGGTATTCACCATGCCGTACTCTGTTTCCTCTTCGGAGTCGGCCTGGGCAAGGCAGAGGAAGACGAGGGTGTGAGGGCGAATGCCGTACTGGCGCCGCACGTGCTGTAGGAGGGCGTTGTCGCTGAGGGCTAGGCGGAGGGCACGAGAGACGCAGCGGCAGCGGGCTCGCGCGCGGAGGGGCAGGCGAGCCAGGCAGAGGAGAGCGAGCTCCTCGGGCAAGCCCGGTAGGAGTTGAGAATTCTCAATGGTAACGCTGGGCTCTTCCATCCTCTCGCCCCCAATGTGAGCCTAAGGTACAGCCCTTTCTCACAAGAAGTCTCTTACCAATATATTTGCTTTCTTTATTCATTGAGGTGACTTTAATTATAATATATTGGACAAATGTCCTTTTTCCTAAAATTATATCACTTTAGCATGAAGTACAATACATAATACGACACATAATTGCATCCCTTCCCATTAACATTATTATTCCCCAAACATTAGAGGAAATAGAGGGGATTAAAGGAAATTCAACTCCTTTCCTGTTTCAATCCAAATTAATCATTGCCCTTCACAACAGTAATATATATATATATATATATACCTAGATGAATCCAGGAACATGCCCCAATTCACCTTTTAGGAACGTGCATGTTATATACTCATGGTAGTCAACCCACAATACTCATGGTAGTCAACCCACAATACTATATAACTATCAACTCCATTATGCATTGAAATTATTGTTTTCCAAATTTTAGAGTTTCTCATAATAAATCAACGCGAAATAAAGCTGCACCCCAGTCAAATTGATTCTAGGTCGATCCGTGTAGAAGGCATAATTCATCCTTAATACAAGAAAGGTGAAAGGCAAGGATTTCGATTTTAGGGTGATGCATCTTAAAGATTCAAAAGAGGTCCTAAGGGCTACACGACAGACGACAACACGCACAAATGCACCCTCCCGAAAAAAAAGGATTCAAAAGAGGAAAGAAAGGTGATAGGCAAGGACTTCCCAACTCCTATCGTGCCTGGAAAAGTGGAATCAAATTATTATCTTAAAATAATTACAATGTATTCTAATGGCCAATGGCCATCTTATTTTCTATTTGCTTTCACCGATGATGGGATCAACCTCTTGCCTACCTTTTACACTCCACTCAATTAAAGGGACTCATCATTGCTCGCATTATTGTCGCAAAGTATTATATTAATTGTCTTTAGAGGAAATTATCTCTCTCTCATGCCATTAAGATAACTAGGCTAGGCTAGCTTGTTAAACAAGAAGATTTGTATCGTAAAGGTGTGCAGCAAAAGTATATAGGCATGTCTTCAACCTCTTGAGGCATATATTGTGATTTTTACACATTGCTTGTTATAGGGTTATTATACTTTTTTGATTGATCTTTAAAAACATTTTTTCCCTTTGATGTTGAAAGGGTGTTGTAAAAGGTTTTTAAATCTTATAAATAAATATTAATATAATAACATCTAAGACTTAAGTATGGGGTGGAGAGTGGGGTCCTAGTCACTTAGTGCCCACATCAAAAACATTAATAGCCTTGTCACTTGCAATAAGTGAGGATTTAGGATTTACTATGTGAAATGAGTATAATGAGTTTCTTTTCTCTTCCTAGTAAATGTTTAGATTTCTCTTGAATATTTAAATTTGTATGTTGAAAGGTTTTTTAAGCTATAATTTTTTTTAATCACATAAGGCTTATGTTGAGCAATATTCAATCATGCTCCCTATTATTTGTAATTCTTACCAAAGATTTCTTGTATCCAATATATTGTTCTCAGGAGTATGTTGTGAACTCTCTACCTAGGCAAGCTTCTCATAGCGTGCTTGGTCTATAGCTTCTTGATGTACCTTTCTTTGTTAACATTAATGATGTACCTTTCCTGATGTACCTTTCTTTGTTAACATTAATGGTGCACAAGCTTAAAAATAGTAAGTGTTGTGGTTAGTAAAAATGATCAAGGGCCGATTGATAATGATCTAAGGGACAACAAAAATTCTTTTTTTCAACCACCAACTTTGGTTGGAATCGGACCACTTACTAAAAATAAAAGTTTCTAAAGACAATAGGTTGGTCTAGGTACGTCTCACAGGTGTCAGGGATGCTAAGGGCAAACATATAATCGATATTTGGGAAAGATTCAAGGATTTGACAGGGTATGATTTAAGCTTACGCGCGCCATCACACTAAGGATTAAGCGCATGAGATGCGTTCACATTGTTGGGTATTTACATCAACCAAAGACGGGTTCCTAAACAATGACAAATAATCATAATAATCAGGTTGTAGAATGGGAAAATAATTCTCCATTAAATTAACATAATTTGTGCTCATAAAAATCCATAACTACACTAGGGTAAGCCCAATAGTGTGTCTCTAAGTTTTGGGCATAGAATAAGTGTGAAGAAATGCCTATCGTTTGTCATATATGTTTGTATATAAGTTATTTTCTCTATTTTCTAATCGTATTATCAAAATTTATGAATTGTTTTCTAGATTTCCCTCTTGTAACTACTTTTAATGCTATTCTTAAGTGTGCATCTTTCTCAAGAATTTGTGAGTTACCATTCTAATCTTGAGTGTTTTAACGTCAATTCGAGCTCTTAGTTGTTGAATTTGAAGAATTAGCGCAAGGTCAAGCTTTAGGCTATGGTTGTGAGAACTTGCATAAAGAATCTTGAGTGAAAAGGCATGTCCTCATAATTTATTCTGCATGCTTAAGTGGAGTTGAGTGGGAAATACGGAGATGAATGGGGCTTGTGAGCTATAGGTGTTGAAACTTAAGTAGGCTTTGAAGCATTGTTTGGGAGTGGTAAGAGAGCGAGTGGAGTTGAAAGGAGAAGGTGAGAAGTTGTGAGACCCAATAAGAGAGAAAACCCTCCCATTATGCATAACTTAAGTGAAAGGGAGAAGATTAAGTTTAGGAAATGTGAAACACTACAAGGAATAGAGGAAACTTGTAGTCTACGAGGAAGTGTGAATAGTGACATGGAATTCAAGAAAGTAAGAGACTATATGCCAAGATGCAAAGTCTCATTGCAACATGTGATGAAGACAAGAAGCTCACAGATAGCATACTAAAGAAGTACTTCGACCTGTTGGGCAAAAGAGAGAAGATTGAGTTTAGGAAATGTGAACACTTCAAAAAGATAGAGGAAACTCGTAGTCTACACAGAAGTGTAGACTATGGCATTCAAGAAACTAAGAGACTACGTTACCAAAGAGTGAAGTCTCATTGCAAAATGTGATGAAGATGAGAAGCGCAAGGACAACGGGTTGAAGAAGTACTTCATGGTGCGCCTCAATCATTGCGTTTCAAAGAATGTATAAAGGATGGAGGAAGTAGAAGCATCAGCACTTTGGAGATGATTACTTCCAAACAACCATGATAGCATGCTTGATTGCAATAATAAGGACACGAATAATGAAGGCTTATCTATAACTTCACACTCCAATGGTCAGAAACAAGTCCATGGATAGTGGAAACACAAGAAGATGTAGTGGCGAAATCGGTCAAAGACATAGGGACATTACTGCAAAACAGGGAAGTGCTTCCAAGTGTCCTAAACCTCGCCGTGATTGTTTAGTGTGGTGTTTTATATGTACTAGTAATCAGATGTCCAATGAGTGTCCCCGCTCTCGAGTTATAAGGTACTATTGCTAACTATGCAAAAGAGTGGAAATCATGACACTCGAAATTGTATCTATGGGGCTAGGAGGCAACAGGAACCATAATATCAAAACAAGGGATGCAACATCCTCATGTGCAATTTCAAGAAACATTGCCTTATGCCAATGAAGTGTATTCAAGGAGTATGTTTGCATCTCCTATCTTTCCATAGCAACCAACTACAACTCTAATTGCCTCCTACCAACAATGAAGCTTATTTGAGGAGTATGTTTGTAAACCCATGGTAGGCACCCATACCACCTCCTATCTTTCCATAACAATCCAAATACAACTCCAATTGCCAAAATGGCAGGAGAAACGGAAAGATGGAGGCTATGATGAGACAATAATGTCATGTGCTACATGAAGAATGAAAAGAGAAGTTGTATCCATGTATATTCAACATCACAATATACATCTAAAAAGCCACTAAAGTGTTTTGGATGTGGAGTCAATAATTAAGTCATAGATTGTCCAAACAAAGTGCAATCAAGTTAATACCAGTGCATGTGTGGAGACTGTGGAGTGAGCCATTTGTACAAGGATTGTTCTATGCAAGCAACTTTGTTGGACACAACTTTACGCTAAGTCACCCGAGGCCGTTTGCACCACTTAATTTACTCATGCCATGTGCGAAAATGAACAACTAATACAAGAAGAAGTTGATTGCCTTTGTTGGACACAACTCCACACTAAGTCACCCGAGACCATGTGCACCACTTAATTTACTCATGCCACATGTGAAAATGAACAACCAACACAAGAAGAAGTGGAGTGCCTTGTGTTGACAAGTGTTCACCTTTTGGGAATAATCTAGCCATGCACGAGGGGAAGAAATGAGAATGCAGGGGTCAATATTAGGATGTACATCTAAATGTCTTAAGTAGAACCCTCTCTTTGAGAGAAGCTTAGGGTTTTAGCCATCTTAAGTAGATAACCCTCTCTTGTGGAGAAGCTAGGGTCCTTAACCTTGCCACACCAAAGGTGTCACTCCAATGGTACTTTTGCAAAGTACTTTTGCAAAAGGTTAGAGAACAAAGAGGGGAGAGCTATGGGAAAGCTCAATCTCTAATACAATGCCTATGGAGAGAGAGAGAGAGAGAGAGAGAGAGAGAGAGAGAGAGAGAGAGAGAGAGAGAGAGAGAGAAAGAGAAAGAGAGAGTATGTATAAGCATAACCTTAAACAAAACACACCACACAATCCACTTGCATGCACAACAAGAAAAATCAAGCAAGCTACAAACATAAGAGTAAGAAACTCAATTATGATAAAGTGATTACATCCTTTTCTCAATGGTACTAAGTAAAGGGATTACATCCTTTTCTTAATAGTAAAAATGTGTTAAACATGCCTCTCATAATCACAATGGTTGATTGCCAATCAAGGGACCCAAAAAATCTAGTGAGACTAATATCTAGACTATTTTTGAACAAAGACTAAGTTAGTTGGCATTACATATATCATAAGCTTGATTGAATCATATAACATGAAGCGCATTGTATGATTACAAAAAGTGTTACGAAAGGGTGCACGAGAGAAGTAGTGTTAACCATTGTGGCTAGCATAACCCCCTCCTTAATCTAGATTTTATTCTCAAAAGCTAGATAGGGATGCAATAGTTACCCATAGGGTGGTGAGGGACGAAGTGATGTTTGTCCATCAACGAGGAGGAGTGGGTCACATTGAGAGAGAAATAGCAAAAACTAGATAGGGATGCAATAGTTGTCTATTGGGTGGTGATAAAGTGATGCTTGGGGGTGAGTGGGTCATGTTGAGATAAGATGCCATAAGGAGCCCAGTACCTCGTTTTGAACATATCTTCAAAGTCAACAATTTTGTAGGATGGGCCTGTTGGTATCCAAAAATGTTGTGGGATGGTGGGAACCACTAGACCTATTGGTATCCAAAAATTTGTTGCAATGTGGGCAATGAGCATAATATTATTAATGTAGATGTAGGTGGTGTTGTAGGCCTGAGTAACAAACACTCCATGCTAATATAGTTTTGGTGATAAATTGCACACCAAACCATATCTCTCCGTGAAATAAGTGTGCATGTCTAAGCAGCTCGAGGAATCGGTTGGGGCTAGCTGGAGCTAGTTGGTTAGGGCTGGCCTTGAGGTTGCCCTACCATTGTTGGCCTATTCAGTTGAGTAGATTTCCAACTCATACATGCACATATCCTTGACTAGGGCTCTTGCTGGTGGTGGTGGTTGGGCTCCCTTAGCCATGACAGAGGCTTTGGATGATGATGTGTCCTCTGCCTTTTGGTTCCAGTAGATGACTTTTACATCCATGTCTTGTAGATTGTCTACTAGGTCCATTGACACTCATCATTGATGTGATGTCTAGACATGTAGACATGGTCGTGAAGCCTCTTTCTCTCTTGAGGCCAATCATGAATTGTTCAATGGACAATGAGTCATCTAGCCTTTTTTAAGCATTGCATCTCATATGGAGATACTTAGTTTTAGTGGCGTGGTCCCTTATGGCCTCGCCCTCCTCTTGCTTTAAGGTTGTAGATTTTCACATTGGGTCACCATCTGCCTCCATTTGTGGAAGCGCCAAGAGGTTTTACCTTGACTAGTCTACATGCACACCACCACCACTAATAGTATCTTGTCCTTCAGTACTTGTCCTTCAGTAGTCCAAAAAACGTGATGTCAAGAAGCACATACACACAACACTCATCCAGTACAAGAGCTACTTTAGAGCTCTTTTACTTCACGAAAATAAATAATCTCTTCATAAGAGGATTTCTTGGATTTTGAAAATAAATAAAGCTTTTGGCTTTTTTGCTTTTTGAAAGAAATATTTTTAATATGGATTTAACATAAAACGATAGTGCAAGGCCAGCAAGCCTGTGAATTCACCCTGCAATGCTACACAAGAACCACCACTAGAAAGATGACAAAAAGTGACCAAGCCAGCCAATCCCAACCATGGAGAATAGCCAATACATGGCTATGGCCAACCAACCAATCCAAACCAATGGAAAAGCTGCTAGAGACCACCACGGTGTAAACACCACACCCTAAAAAGTATGCAGTAGTGTGACTCAAACCCGAGAGTGCACACACAAGAGCTCTAAGATCTTCCATGAAGCCAAGATGAACACACACAGTTCACATGTTAGAGAAGGTTAGAGAAGGCAACAATAAATGTGATATAGTAACTTTCTTCCATGTAGTCTGTTGCTACTCCCTCTTGTTATCCTTGACAATGGCCTGACCTTGTGATGATGATTTTTTCCTACCGTGCCTTTGATATGCACAACACACCAAAGCTCTCTCTCTCTCTCTCTCTCTCTCTCTCTCTCTCTCTCTCTCTCTCTCTCTCTCTCTCTCTCTCTCTCATGGATATGTACATTGAAGCTCTCTAAGCTTTTGATAAAAATACAGAGCCCTTTTTTTATTATCCTTCTCCATGCTTCCTTTTACACTTTATATTTATAAGCCTTATTTAGGCTTCAAAAGCATATGGCTTTAAAAAGCCTTTAGTTAAAAATAACTAAAGCTTTCATAGCCTCCTAAAAACTCTTAAGAAAAAAATGCTAATTCACATATTATTTCCAAAGAGCCATGACAACATCCAATATAGAAACTGGGAAAAAAGATTGCCTGATGAGGGTGACGAGGGTCTCTTGAGATACAAAAAAGCCGGATACCCAACCCAATGCCAACGTGGCGATTCCAAATGAAAAAGGGCAAAGCCAATGTAGACGAATATGGGTACGCATACATGTTTCTAACCAAACATGCATAAAAACCCAAGCATAAAATTCCTATCATATCCCCCCCCCCCCCCCGAATCGAGGTGTGGAAGAGTGTCCTCCATACTGCCTTCATGTTGATGAGATGATAGATCTTCAATTGATATGCATTGATGTAACTCAAATGAAGAGTGCTGTCCAAATCTTGAGAAGATAAAAACCATTGCAAAACTTCTCGTGTACCATAAATAGTTCTTCCAAAAAAAATAAGAAACTTCTTATCATTGAGGTTATCCAAATGGTTGTCATACCTCAAAACCAATTCACCTTGCTCAATAGACTCCTCCTCCTTGAATTTATCATCAAACAAGATCTTTGAATGTGTAGCTTGCTTCTCAAACCATTCCAAAAGCATGGTCTTGATCCTCCTCCAACACATGTAGTTGACAAAGTCATTGTGTCAATGTTTCTAGATCTCCCCATCCATGAGCTATTTGTAAGATAAGCACCTTGAGCTCAATAAGGAAGAATATTGTCCATACCATAGCCATCCATGAGCAAAGATCTATCTACAACCTAGGCACCTCAAGCTCAATAGGAAGAGTATTGTCCATAGATACCATAGACAAGATAGAAAGGAGTAAAACCCAAAGTCACCTTATACGTTGTGCAGTAAGCCCATAAAGCATGAAGAAGAGCTTCAATGATGAGGTTGTCCTTGACAATATTGGAAATAATTCCACACAACATGCCATTGGTCTTCTCAACTAACCCATTGCATTATGTATAATAAGAAGGAGATGAGTGTCAATGTTTGATAGAAAGTTTTGCCATCAATTATCCCAAAAGATCACCTTGAAAACCTGGCCCATTGTTAAGAAGAATCTCCAAAGGTGCACCAAAATGAGAGCACACATGGTCCACAAGAAATTTTACCACCGTCTTGGTAGTAGCATCATGGGTAGCCTTAGCCTCGGCCCATCGTGTCATGTAATCCGTAGAAGTGGCCCTATAAAATCAACCCTCCACTTCTCGAATGGCATAAACATAAGTATATGATGAAAATGTCTACTCACCCAATTGTCGATATCCAAAGATTTATTCCTGGCAAGTAAGACACCATTTATGAACATCCTTATATATAGTATGCCAATATTACCCCAGAGTAAGAACATTTGTGACCGTTGCATCATGGGCAAAGTATCCTCCATATACATTTCCATGCCATTCTTCCAAAGATCGAAGAGATTCTTGACATGACATTTCCATGACATGCTTCCAAAGATTGCTAGCTTCTTGTGAGCATCTAGAACTTGTCTCTCAAAACTTGATTGAGACCCACATGGTAAACCACATCATCATGAATAGGAAAGTGTGATGCCTTCTTGAGAAGCTTATTCTCTCATGTGATGGAGTGTTTGGTTGCATAACACCCATCAAAAGATACTCATGCATGCCTTCTTAAGGACTCTAAACTGATCCTCCCCAATGTACATAAAGAAACCTCAACATAGATAAGTCTCTTAGCTCTAACTCATCAGTTTAGAATTCTCTAAGTGAGCCATAGAAATGAAATGATACTCTTAAAATGCAACAAGCAAAGCAAATACTTCATTGTAAAGAACTCGTATTGTTGAGTATTTCCATATACCTTGAAGTTGACGTATCACAAGAAGTGAATCACCGTTAATGTTGAGCCGTAATGCATGAATCAAAGCATAGTACTCGGCCTCATTGTTGGTATGAGCATCTTCCAAAATGGAGGAGGAAGAAGAGAATCACCTTTAATGTTGAGCCATAATGCATAATCAAAGCATAGTACTCGACCTCATTGTTGGTATGAGCATCGTCCAAAATGGAGGAGGAAGAAGTGAATCACCTTTAATGTTGAGCCGTAATGCATGAATAAAAGCATAGTACTTAGCCTCATTGTTGGTATGAGCATCTTCCAAAATGGAGGAGGAAGAAGAGACCTCATGGCCATCACTATCGACGACGAGTAGCACCATACCTCCAATACCTTTGGAAGAGCTCATCGATAAGCCCCATCAAAATAAAGAAAACATGCATGCACAAGAGGAGACAAATCATATGAAACCTCATGAAGTATCGGTGGGGAAGAAAACCGCCTTCTCACGCGCATATTCCTTCCTTGTTGCTAAGATGTCAACAAGGGTAGCATGTGCACGAGTCTTCCACCAAGAATGAGAAATCATATGCTCTTGAAGCTCCATCAACCTAACAAACTTGCCTGATAGGGTCATCTTTCTCACCAAAAAAGACATAGCGGCCGAAGTAAAAAACATAAAATACTTATGAAGATATGAACGAATATTCCTTACCCGCAAGAGTGTTATTGGCTACTGCACCTCCCAAGAAGGAACTCCACACAAACACCAATGGGAGAAGCAATAGACACAACAATTGTTGGGTACTTATCAATGCTTCGAGCTCATGTCCCTTGAGGCTCCCCAAGCTCGCTTTGGAAGCTTCACTCCTCTGAACACCACCTCCACGCGCTGTCACCGCAAAGTTGCTCACACCATGTACGCAAAGCAACCAACCTCTCACTCCCTCATACAAATGCATGCATGAAAGAGGTTGTACTAGAGCACACTCTCACTTTCTCTCTCTCTCTCTCTCTCTCTCTCTCTCTCTCTCTCTCTCTCTCTCTCTCTCTCTCTCCAAAGTATAAGAGCTCTCATAGCACAAAGGGGGATTGTGTCTTTCCACTATGAGAAATTACCTTATATACAACTGGCCCTTATTCACACTTGGACACCCAAAACTTACTAACTAAGGCCTTGGGTATCCAGTATCTCATAATGTACAACTTTTATAGTGCCTTTGCATAACACTTATTAATGTCCTCAAATGGAGGAGCATATTTGTTAATCCAAAATGGGATTAACACCCCCTCCTACCTGATGTAGGCTCTGTCCTCAGAACTTGTTATTGAGGTCTAAAGACTTGGTCGCCAAACTCATGTCTGTAGCATTTGCGACATGATTAAAGATTTTTTAGGGTTCTTCTAAAGGTTGTGTGTGACATCCAGGATCCGATGTCGACCATATTTTCAAATTGCATGTAACCTGGAAGACACCTTAGGCATGATAATATAGCATCATGCCTCTTTCATCTCAGGACCTGTGTTCATGTCGAAGCATAGTTGTTCAGCTCTGTAAATCCATCATATCATTCCTTAGGGTGATCTATTAGGACCACTATCAGCTTCAGAAATCTAATTGTTGCCACGATATTCGGATATGGAATACGATTCCAAAACTCGTATCCAGTTGAGCATTTTCTACTTTGACTTGCAATATCTAGAAATGTTGATGGTGAAAACTACAAAAAATTATAGCAAACATGAGAATCTCGGCACTTGGCATCATGGAATTGTAACGGGGTCAACCTCCACTTGATAGGCATGTGTAGTGGATCAACCCTTTGGGTTGGTAGGGAGAACTGGTGCTGTTGACTATATTCGGTAATTGTTAGGATATTCCTTGCACCATTCTAGTTGTATACTAAAATTCTCAATGCGAGGATTGGTATCATCTGTTATATGATGGCCGTGTAACACCCCTTGTGCGAACAGTATTTACTTTGTGCCACCTACGAAAATAGTAACTAATCATGAATGTAACAATTCTAATCTCGAGTAGGTCCACTAAGTGGGGGTTTTCCAGCTTTGTATGCTTTGCCACATTTTCCCATAATGTAACTTCTCCTGCAACAATTGGTAACAGCTCCTCCAAATCGGGCATTGGTGCATGGAGAGGATAGGGCACATAAGGTTGTCATCAAGATGTCATTGTAGAATAGGCATCTGGCATGATTCTTTGGGTTGGTTCAGACGGTGTGATTTGCATCAACACCTTGAACATTAGCTTTGGCTTCAATAAGGGGTTGCATGCCCTGATAAACCCTTCATAATCTGCACATGACAAGGACTAAAGGATATTGATGTCAATGAAAGGTTTAATTTTATCTTGTGGTTGAATAGGATGTACCTCATGAAGAAACGGCCATGGTGGAGACGGATTGGTTGCCGACATCTCCTCGGGGGTGAGAGTGTTAGTGGGAAAATCGAGAGGGATAGAATGTATGCAAGATAAAATACAGTCTACCTCAGTTTTGTTAGTAGGAGTCACACTCGCGAAGGGGTTTAGTAACTTATTTGCAATAGAAGAGAACACTAGATAGGTAGTTGGAATGGATGAGTCCTGTGTTTCTTCCTGATCCTCACGTGAACTTGGGGGTGCTTGGGTGGGCTTGTTAATTTTAATGAATTCTTAGGTTAGTGAGATCTTCTGTAGTTATGTTAGGATATTCAATATGTGTTTTATCAAAGTTATAAACCACATTAGTCATCATTGACTCCAAATGTTTATGGATATTGCGGTAAAGTTTAATAATACCAAACAGATGATAAAGAGTGGACTTTGAAAAATTTAGATGTTGGTGCGTATTATAAACTTCTAACCATCCATGGCTGATGATCCACTGATAGCTGTGTGCAACCACCTCGTAGTTGGCGGGTGTTGTGGGTATATCATCTGGCATAAACATGTCAAGTTTGTTGACATTTTTATCCAAGATGTCAGAATTTTGTAGCACCCGACACCAACTACGGAGGTTAAGCACGATGGGATGTAAGGGTTAAAAAAAGATATCAACTGGATCAATTAGTGCTAAATCCCCCCAAAAGATACCCATAATAATAGTGGGATCAGCATCTCTTTTTGTAATTTTGGAGTACTACTTCCTCTGGGGCCTTCTTTGCACCAATCTCCACTGAAGTTGGTTGATCTGAGAGAATAGAGTCACGGAGTGGTGAGAGGTTCTTCAATGCCATTTGTGTCGGGGGGCGTGTGAAGAGGTAACTCTGAAACTATGCTTACTGGTATATCAGGAAGTTTCATTCCCCATGCTGCTCCAGCACCTACTAATATGATGTAATATCTTGTGCTATTTCTACATCCAAGCACTGGGATTCCTCAGTAACTACTGGAATTATGCCCCTCATCTTTTTGTCTTTCTTTTTCCACTTCCCCTTCTTCAGCTCCTGCATTATCTCCTTTATCTCCTTCAAGAGGGCTTGTCCATACTGCAGCTCTTTTTAGTAATGATGGTTAATGGTGGCTGTAGAGACACTATAGCTTGTGGTACATGTGCTTCTCGCCTGCTTTCGAGAATTGGAAGGTTAGATGCATGACTTAGAACCTTGGTAAGTAGGTAAGGATTCCACAACTTTGATTAGTATGACTTTAGGTAATTTTCCATCTCTCTATGGATGTACCATGCCCAATCTTCCTCTTTTTCTTCATGTACCTTGGCTATACGGTTAAGTGGAACCCTATTGTACTTGTCAACTAGCTTCACCTGCATCATCATAGACATTGCCTTGCAAATTTTCTCATTTACTTCATCACATATATTGTCATACTTTGCCCCATTGGAGTTATGGGAAATCCTTTTTAGCATATCTTCCATGGGCATCTTTTCAATATTGTGAATATGTGTCTGGATTGGTGGGGGCAACTATAGAACATCGCGTATCAGTTCTTCTGAGAGGAGGACATGTTCTCTAGTGCCATCTGTACCTCTCTTGGTGGCTTTGTCATATGATTTGATGTACTCTGCACATAAATCTGTGTTGATTGTGTGCGGAAGGCTTTCGGCCATTTTGCCAAGACCCACTTTCTCCAGCTTACCCTTGACCTCTGTATCCTCCAATATCTAAAAACACTCTCGGGGCTATGGTACTGGAGCATGATTTTCCTGTGTAATGCTTGTATGTCTTTGGATCCCTGGAACTTCTGTGTATATGGTCCCAGATAACTGAGCTTGGTGCCACGTAGTGCTCTCTTTCTTCGTTCCACGGGTGACCCTATGGTACTGGTTTGGGTCACGGCCGGAGTCTCTTCAACTTCTGGTTCTAGTGTAATGAGGAGGCTATCTGAAACATTGAAAGAGTGTCAGTCATAATGACTGGTAGGAGATTGTGGTCCTCCCCTTCGTTTTTTTTTTGTATGTGTGTATGTGATGTGTGATGAGAAGTATGTTAGTGGAGTGAGCAATAATAGAGTGTATGAGTGTTAGTCGGGAAGCAGTGAGAGCTTAAGTCGTGAAGGTGCAAGTGAGAAGGCTTATGCCATGAAGTGTTAGTTCATGAAGAGTTAGCGCGCGTGAAGAGCTTAAGCTGTGAAAGGCTTAACCTGTGAAAGGTTTGAGCCAAGAAAGGCTTAACCCTTGAAAGGCTTAAGCTATGAAAGTGCAGGTTATAAATCCGTGAAATAGTAGAGTTTTGTGTGTGATGTTTTGAGTTAAAATAAGTGTAAGTGTGTAGTTATAGCATATCCCAAACATTGAAATGTGATTAAATGCAGTGGTATTTCTACCGAAGGTTTGGTGTGGATTCCATGGAATAGCAGATTGCTATTCCACGTGTCAAGAAAGCATTTGAATTTGAACTTGTGAAGCGATTTAGGTGTGATGATACATTTTGTCATTCAAATGGAATATAGATGAAAGGTCTATAAATCATGGAAAACCGAAAATAGAAGGAAGAACATATGCAGACGAATGGAATAAGAATGCGTTTGATTGTTTTCATGTCATATAATACTTTTATTCAAAAGAAATAAAACAATCGAAGTTTGAGGACAAGATCCTACCTGTGATGATCGAAGGTCGCAAAAGCAATGAAGAATAAATGGCAAATGAGCACAAGTCAGATGATAAAGAGAAATGCACAAAAAAGAAAAAAAAAGAGGCTTTTATAATTCAGCCATTGGTCACAATGGCTAGCTTAAATGGGCATGCCATGTGTCAGTGTACGATTGGTGGAAGGCTTGTTGACTGTTTCATGGTGTTAAGTGGTAAAGGCAGTTCATGACATGAAACATTTCAGCGTATTTCATGGCGTGAAGTACTAAGGTGGTTGACGACGTAAACCATTTTTACGTGGCGTGAAACTATCTTATCCCTTATGGATGCAAGTTTTGATACCTTATGGTTGCCTATATGCCCAATCACTCAAAGCTATATGTTATGCATTCAAAGAAGGATTGAATACACATGAAACGATTGAACATGTTTCACGGCATGAAGATACTCTTTTACCTCGTACCCATTAGTTGGGAAATGGACACCTCTTGTAATTCTTCTCTGTTTATTGCCATAGAAACCAATGTGGTACTTTGGAACTCATGGGAATTTGTTGTTTCAATTGCTTCAGTTCAGAGTGGGAGCTTCTAATTTTTCCTTCCATCTAATTGAAGAGTGCATCCACCAAATCTTGTGGAACCTGTTTTGTTTCTTGTGAGTACACGTCTTCCTTTCCCTTATCCACAACTTTGTGCAACTTTTTCTCCTTGGTGGATGACATTGGCAATGTCACACTTTTTTGTTCACTTGGTTGAACATGCGTCTTTCAATCACCAGACCAAATTTTGTACCATCTTATCACTTGATTTAATTGGAAATCGGTCTTGTTTATGTTTATGGGCCTTTCCGGTTCTCCTGATGAAGGTGCCTGCAGTATTGGATCTTAGGTTGAACTTGGGTACCCATAGTGCTGTATTTCCTTGATAATAGCCTTGTGCAGCTAGTAAATCCTTTCGAACCCATTACTTTTGAATACTTTGAGAATGGCGATTTTGCTTGGAATACTGCTTCTTGTCTTTGGTTAACTTTCTTGGTTCCATGCCTGTAGCCTGACTTTTTTGTTTTAATCCCCATGAGACATTGTTTGTATCATAGTATCCTTGTGCTTGAGGTTGGGATTTGGGAACCCACTGTTGACGTACTGGACACTTTTGCTGCTATTTTTGTTATTTTCTTGTATGGAGGTGGGGTTGTGATGTGGATGCTTTCTCTGGTATGATAGGTGCTTTCTGTGGCGTCGGTGGTTCCATGTCACCTGTCATTGCCTATTTTCCTTGTATAAGGGACTCCATAATGGCACAGTGATGGTATCCTTGCCATCATTGAGTTGTGCTGCCCTCTCTTCCCATTGGATATGACAATTACTATCGCAGATCTAGTATCGTCCAAGAATCATCTCTTCTTCCATGGTTCCTATAGGTATGACAAACACCTTTCCCACCAAGGGATTATTTATGATAGTAATATTAACATTTAAAAATCCCATAGCTTTTGTAGTTGATAAATACACACTTCGGACTTGTGCATTTGTGGCTTCGAGGTGAGGTTTGTCTAGAGCTACCCATGTTTCATAAGAGATTAAGTTGTGATTTGATCCCGTATCAATTAATGCAATGCTCTTGATGTGACTCTCTTTTATAGAGACTTTTACACTGAGACATGCCTGCTCAATGTCCAGGTCATCCTCATCAAGAAGGGTGAGTGAAGCCATGTTCATATGTAACATTTTCCCCTAGAGTCTCTGTTTGGCCTTGGCTTCTTCTTAAGCTTGTTTGATTTTTTCTTTGGCTAGCTCTTTCTTTATTCAATATTCTTCTTTTTGAGTAAAAGATTCACATGATTTACAAAAATCAATTCTATCCATATTTCCCAATAATGCTCAAAATTTCCCTTTTGATAAATACTTATAATTTGAATTATGCTAAAAATTTCTTTTTCAAGCTTGCCTCATCAAGGTCGCCAAAAATTACTATCTGCTAAAAAGCTAGGGATTATTGACATACATCTTGCTCCATTCCAAATTCGCATGGCCTACCAAAGAAGGGTCCACCTGTCGAGATAATCAAAGGAGAACATATTTAAGTAGCAGGATGTAGCTTCACTGCTGTGTGTTCATTATTCTCAAGATGACTGAAATTGTAGGTGCATATCCCATGCTCCTAGGAAGGTCGTGGCTCAGGAGCTAAAAGATCAAACACAATTGGGAGATGGACAAGATCATGATCTCAGGAGAGGGGCAAAAAGAAAGTCTGCATTTCAGTTTGCAGCAGGAAAAGAAAGACTAAACTTGAAAAGCCAACCAATGAAGGCCTAAACTACCTAGAAGGGGTAGAAGATGATGAGGAAGAGAAAATACTGAAGGAGAATCCGGATGTGCTATCACAGTTTGAAGTGGAAATAGAGAGGATTGTGCAAAGTATGATCTATAGGTCATGGTATCTCATCCTGACGTGATAGTGAATGAGGAAAGCACTCGTAAAAAGGAAGAGGACACTCAGGATAATGTGGAAGAGTTGTAGGTAGAACAAGAAAAAGCCATGGTGGCTCTAAAGGAGGAAGCCGAGCTTAGGAAAAGGAATATCAGGGTCCAAGAAGATGAGCTCAAAGAGGTGAACCTAGGGAGGATGATCAGTATCCCAAGACAGCTAGGATCAGTGTGCCAAGCTAGATCAGGAGTTCAAACGGAGACTCTTGGAAATGCTGAAGTCCTACAAGGATGTATTTTCTTGGAACTATTCTGACATGAAGTGGATTGATCCAAGTTTCTACCAGTTGGAACTATTCTGATATGAAGGGGATTGATCCAAGTTTCTTGGTCAGCATAAAACCAATATGAAAGAGGATGCAACCCCAATTAGGCAGAGCAGATATAGGATGAGTCCAATCTATGCCAAACAGGTGAAGGAAGAGATTAACAAATTACTGAAGGTAGGGTTCATCTATCCTGTGGATAGGGCGAAATGGTTGTCACCGATAGTCATTGTTCCAAAAAATAATGGTAAGTTGAGGGTCTTTATAGACTACCACAAATTGAATGCTTCCACTATATCTGACCCATTCCCATTGCCGTTCATTGATTCCTTGTTGGATACAGTAGCGAGGAATGAAACATACTCTTTTTTGGATGGATTTAGTGGGTATAATCAGATGTGAATGGCCCCAAAAGATAAAGAAAAGACTGCTTTTATGACAAAATGAGGGAAATTTTCCTCCAATGTAATGACATTTGGGCTGAAAACTGCTCTTACTACATTCCAAAGGACGGTTTAGGAAATATTCTATTAATATCTGACCACCTTCATGGGGGTGTTTGTGGATCACTTTAGTGTGTTCAGGAAGAAAGAAGAACACATTACACACCTCACAATGTGCCTAGAAAAATGCAGGAGGACCAAACTGAGCCTAAATCTAGCCAAGTGTGCCTTTGTTCCCACAAGAGAATTATTGTTTTTTAACGCTTAGTTTCCATGCCTGGTCGCGTCGTCGATATGTGCGTCAAAATAGGCGTTGAAATATGCGTGGAAATTAGTGTCAAAATATGCGTCGAAATAATCGTGAATTTTTTTTAAATTTGAATTTATATATAATATTTGCTAGTTCCCACCCTGGGGTGTGTTTTAGCGTTCTCTTTCTACCTCTTTGCAAGCATATGTGTCTATGAGAGAGAGAGAGAGAGAGAGAGAGAGAGAGAGAGATTAGAGAGAAAGAGAGATATAGAAAGAGAGAGAGAGAGAGGGGGGGGGCGAGGGAGAGAGGAGGGTAGAACTTCCATCACGCTCTTTGAAGGAGAAAAAATGCTAGCTCCTCCTCCTCATCACTAAGGTGCAATTAAGAAATTGCCATGTTTTACAATGAAATTAAAGTTCATCATCAACTTGCTCGTCCTCAGCGAGATCCATGGCTCCAAATAAATCTATTTCTAGAAATACTCCATCATTGTTGTCAATTGGTGGAACTGATTGTCTTGTAGTACTAGAAGGTAATTCATCCGTGTCGTCATCCTCTTCTAGCTCTAGCATGAGAGCTGTCCGATGCATCATGATCATACTCAGCTTGAATCTCTTCTTCTTTTGGATTATCTCTAGTGTCTGTTTCTCGTTGAAGATGTATTTGCTCAATGAGTACACCTTCATCCGATCCAAATCCAGTGTGAGCCTCACCTACTTCCTCAACTATTATGTCTTCTTCTTGTTCTTCTTGTTGTTCAATAGGTGCTAGTGGTGTATGCTCAACCATCACATGATCTGGGGGGAGTTCCTCAGCATCTGGCAAACAGTCAACTGTTATTTTCACCTCTTCAAATATTTGTTTTCCACATGGATTTATTTGGATCACAAACAACCATTTATGATTTATCGGGTCTTCCACAAAGATGACTTGCTCATAGTGCTCTGGTAGCACAAATGTGTCCCTTTGGTTAGTCCATATCTTTGTGCGATCTACTTGAAGAAATCCACACTTGTCTTTGAGTACAGTTACTTGCGCCCCTTGAGTTACAACCTTGAACCATTTCACCTAAAAAATTAACATATCAAACTTTCTGAATCCAACCTTGATAATGTCTTGGATTGTTCCACAATAATCTAGCATACCTACTTCAGTATTGCCATCACTTGCACTTGAACGACTTTCTTGCATCAAATTAGTCTTTACACCACAATCAAATGTTCTTCTCTTTTTATCTATTTCTTCTACTTGTCATCACAAGTGATGTCCGCGTGACCAAATTGCCCCAAACTTACGATACTGCAAACACAATAAATAAGTACTTTTATTGTATAAATTCACGAAAGCACAGCATAAAAGACAATGCATAGATATATCAAACTCACATACATGGAATCACAACCATATGCAAGCTTCTCCTCCTCATCACTTATTGATTCACCATTGCGTTTAGCTTGCAGTATGGTTTGCTCGAGCCATTTATTAGAAGGAAAGTCTGGAAGAAGTGCAAGTTCTGTTGGGTACAGTAGTGTGCGGGCTGTTCGACTCCTTCTAAAGCTCAAACGAGCTTGGTCCCTTTCAGCAAGTTATATCTCTCGATCCATTTCTCCATAGCATGTGAGGTTTAAGATGAAAAATTTATTGATCTTCTCACGCCGCAATGCTACATCCATTGTTCTCACAAGGCCTTTCCCTTGTGGCTCTTCCCCAACTAGTCGATCATAATATAGCATTGATGAGCTCATTCACTGTCATGTTTCCAACTTGCTTGCTTCGGGTTCCTGTGTCCTAGTGACTTGAGACTCGTGATGTTATTGCTACTACTGAAGCTGCCTTGGCATCTTCAGGTTGTGGCAATTCAAGTACATTGTCTTCATATTCTATTTCTAACTTACAGCATGCATCTAAAGTAGCCAGTTGGGCTAATACTAGATAATCATGCATTTTATGATCTCGGACTCCTCTCCAGAAGTAAGGCAATAACTGATTATTGGTTAGCCTCTCCCATAACTTAGATCTTGAATTCAAGTGCTTAAGTCGAGATACATAATCTCACATGGACTCATTATCTTTTTGCTTGATATTATGAAGCTGAGCCAAAGGACTCCATCTATCACCACTTCGAGCAAAGCTTGTTATGAACACATTCTTAAGCCTAGTGAAGTTGACTTTATCCTCTGGCTTTAAGGTTTGATACCATCGGTGAGCATTTTCGTCTAGGATCAGCGCAAAAAAGCATGGATCATGGTCACATCACTCACTGGCCCACAGGTTTCGCACGTTGACTCCAAGATCTCAATATGTTACCCCATCCCCCGAGAACTTTTGCACAAGCTTGGAAATGATATCTGGCTTCATTTGAGATGGTCTAGATTCTAGAGTAGTGCCTAGCTCCGTAACCATTCCTTGACCCATTTTTGTGGCCATATTTAGTAGATCCACCCTTGTGACCGCGTTAAGATCTGCATTTGGATCGATAATTGGTCTTTGAGGAGCTACTTCCCCCCTACCTAGACTTCTTCCTCTTCCTTGATTAGTTCTTCTATGTCATGAATCTTTTACTCGAAAAGAAGAATATTGAATATAATTTAGTTGAAAATTTTGAGAAAGAATATGAAAATATCCATCGAGAAACTTGGATAATTCTTATTCAGAAAAGGGAATCTAGAATCCCTGGGAGGATTGAGGATCTAATGAGTAAAAGTTTAGAATTATTTCTCATTAATGAAGCTTAAGGAATTAAAATAGAATATGTAAATGAATGAGATGTGATGTGACGTAAATGGATGTGAATGTGAATGTGATAAGATATGAATGAGATGTGAGGGGATGTGGATGAGATGTGATGTGATGTAAATGGATGTGGATGTGATTGTGATGAGATATGAGTAGATTTGATGAGATGTGATGTGATGTAAATGAATGTGGATGTGAATGTGATAAGATGTGAATGTGATGAGATGTGAGTGTGATGAGATGTGAGTGGGTGTGATGAGATGTGATGGATGTGAATGTGATAAGATGTGAATATGATCAGATGTGAGTAGATGTGATGAGATGTGGATGAGATGTGATGTGATGTACATAGATGTGGGATGTGAATGTGATGTGAGGAGATGTGAATGGATGTGATGAGATGTGAATGAGATGTAAATGGACATGGATGTGAATGTGATGAGATGTGAATGAGATGTGATGATATGTGAATGGGGGTGATGTGATGAAAATGGATGAGAATGAGATGTGAAGTGATAGATATGCATGTGAATGAATGGATAGATATGAATGTGAATGAATGGATAGATATCGATAGATGTGAATGTGAATGAATGGATGGATGTGGATAGATGTGCATGTGAATGAATGGATGGATGTGAATAGATGTGCATGTGAATGAATGAATAGATGTGGATAGATGTGAATGTGAATGAATGGATGGGTGTGGATGAATGTGATGAGATGTGAATGGATGTGATGAGATATGGATAGATGTGGTTATGATGTAATGTAGATGGAATGAATGAGATGTGATGTGGACGTAATGTAATGTGGATGGAATGAATGTGATGTGATATATATGGAATGAATGTGATGTGATAAGGATAGATGTGGATGGAATGTATTTTATGTGATGAGGATGCAATGAATGTGATGAATGTGAATTGGTGTGATGGATGTGAATGGATGCGATGAGATGTGAATGGATGTGAATGTGATATGATGATATATGAATAGATGTGATGTAATGTGAATGGATGGATGAGATATAAGGTGGATGAATATGGATCTAGGTAGATGTAAATGGATGAGATGTGATGTGGATAGATGTGATGTGGATCTAGATAGATGTGAATGGATGAGATGTAAGGTGAATGGATGTGATGTGGATCAGGGTAGATGTGAATGGATGTGATGTGATGTGATGTGGATATAGGTAGATGTGAATGGATGAGATGTGATGAGGATGGATGTGACGTGATGTGAGGATCTGAATAGATGTAATTGGATGTGATGAGATGTGATGTGGATGAATGTGATGTGATATGGATACATGTGATGAGATGTAATATGATATGATTGGATGAGAATGGATGAAGACGACGGGAATACATATGACTGGATGTGGAATAAGCAATGTGAATTGATGTAGAAGAATGTGGAATAACGAGAAATGATGTGAAACAATGTGGAAAGATGAGAGTTTGTTAGAAACTGTATTTATGACCTACTATAAATGACTGTTTTATGTCAAGAATATTGGGGAAGCATTTTAACCATCTTGTGAATGAGATTGTGGAGACCTAAGTGATAAAGTTGCAACAGCTAACGGAGAGTCAACGGAGGACGTCTCGCGTGTAGCAAGGTCGACCAAGGTCTTGACCAGCCTCCATTGGATTTAAATGGTGAGCTTCCGGTACCGGTATGGTGGATGAGGGACCAAGGAAGCGACCTATGAGTGAAGCGCTAGATGACCTATGAAGGAACCTTGAGGGTGCTGACTATACACAATGCTCGGGCTTTGGGTCGCCCAAAGATACCCATGCGTGCATCGAGGAAGAAAATGGAACAAGGAGTTAGAGTTGTTTTCTGAACTCGCGCATGGTTCTGGTTGATTGTCTTTGCTGGTCCTCAAAGGATGAGTCCATGGCTCTTTTATATGGATCTGTTGGTTGATCTTTCTGATCTTCAACAGAGAGTCCATCTGGATTTTCTTATGTGATTATATTGTCGGGTATCATGAGCTAGGAACTATTGAAAAGGCCCCTGAGTAAACAGGTGGTGAGCGTTCTGGGTACCAATGATGCCATAGGTACACCAATGATGGAATGATTGGAAATTAGAATTCAACCTGGATATTTTAGAGGATTATGATCAGTGATACTATGGTTTCATTAAAAGATTGTTTTAAAGACAGCTGAATATGTGAAAACAGGCAATTTCATATTGGGTGTGTAAGTGGTGTGACTATCTTGAAGTTTGCTTGAAGCGCCGGCTAGGGGGCCTGGGAACTCTTTTCCCTAGTACCTGGGGCAAAACATAATCAAATTCCTAAATGGATCCTATCACTACAGTGGTTGGGCGGTTGGCTAACCCATGGGATTGGATGGGGGCTGGACTGATGGATCTCTAAAATGAGACTCAATTCTGTTATGTTACGATAGATGAGTAAATCCCGGATAGTCTTTGTTCTATGGAAAAGAATCAATGGCTTGGTTAGTTAAGGCTTTTAGCTACCTTAGAATAAAAATATCATGGAGGAATCGCCTATATCTGCTAGGCGAGGGAACCGAGGGATTAGTCTCTTGTCCGGATATCCGTGTGGCGAGGCCCTGAGTGAGAGGTTCTGCCCTACGCAAGAAGTGCTACTTCTGTTGCTAGCACCCCGAAATTCGTTGGGCAGAGGGGGCAGGGATCTTTCAGTTGGTATCAAAGCGAATTGGCTAAAGTGGAACAACCGAGAAGCCAGAAATGTCAAAATTTTATGTACTAGTAAAAGATTGTAATTGTGTGATGAAATTCATACAAATTGATATTCAGAATGAAGATTCATAAATTGAAAATTGAGTCTTCAGATGGAAGTACCGCCGCAATTATATGGAATCTTTGACTTGCTTGAGACCTAGATATGATGGTATTTACCTTATAGCTCCAAGGACCGTGACTACCCGTATATATCGTGGGTATATCTACAGCTCTTTATTGACGATATATACGAGTAAATCTAAGACCTTGAAGTTATAAGCAAAAATGCTATCCAGAGGATGAATTCGAATGCTGGTTGATATGATTTTTTGAATTCTGGTTGAGAATTGATGAATGATTTGGATTCTGATTGAAAGATGATTTCTGAATTCTGATTGAAAGAAGATAAGTTGAACAAAGCCACAATGAGAATGAATGGGATCATATTTTCTATTATCCCTTAAATTTTCTTCTCTTGGGAGCTTCGAGCTCTCTCTCTCTACAACAACTCTTGGAGTTGCTCTTCTCCTCTTGGTGGACCAATTGATTGGTCGGAGGCTTCACTGCTAAAATAGAGAATCAAGCCAAACTTGAAAGTAAAATTAATTTTTATGATTTTTTTCAATTTATCTCAATGACTTTCTTCTTCTCAACCCCTCTTAAGCTTGAGAAGCTTTCTAAATAATTGTTTTAATTCAAATCAAGCTTTCTCTTAAAGTCTTAATGCTTAATTAAGAGAGTTAATCTTTATCTTTATTTATAATACTTTCTTTAAATAAATCTCTCTCTAAAAGAAAAGTCATATTTATGGCTAAATCCCTTGAAAAAAGATGCTTCTCAATGATAGTCTCTTAATTCAAAGCTAAACTCTAGGCTTGATAAGCTAGAGATTAAGAAAATTATACTTTTATGATTTTGTATTAACAAAATAATGGTTATTTCTTTTAGATTAATTATCAGTAGTTAAAAACCACTTTGAATGATTATAAATGAGAAATAGATTATCCTATCAATTTGAGAAAAGAGAAATAATGAAACTAGCTTAATCTAGTGAGATAATCATAATAACGTTTATGATTGTGCAGGGTATGGATGTACGTCCAGGTTCTGTGGATGTAGGATCTGTTGAGAATGTTACAGGTTCTAGCAGCTCTACTGTTGCTACTGTTTTACCCACTGCTGAACAAGCTCATTGGGATGGTAAAGATGCGCAGGCTCATGCCTTGATTGCACTTTCTGTCAAACGTAACATCACTCCACATATTAGTTCAGCTAAAACAGCAAAACAGGCTTGGGATATTCTAGTATCTGGTTTATATGCAGGTCGTAACAAGGCAAAAATCTCTTACCTACATAAAGAACTAGAATCGAAGATTATGCAGGAAGATGATGACATGAATGTTTTTCTTGCTGAGATTAAAGATCTTAAGGAACAGTTGATTTCTGCAGGTGAGATTATTCCTGATCATTCTCTTGTGTGCAAACTATTCTTGATGCTTTACCTGAGTCATATCAGACTTTTGCTTCCATGTGGAGACTTGTTACTGTGAGGACAGACCTGATGTTGTCAAGTATGATACTTTAGTCAACAAGCTCTTGCAAGAAGCGCAGTCCAGGCAAAACAGGGCTAGGCAGTGTTGTGCAGTTGATCAGGCATTTGTTGTTGCCCAACAGGTATTAGTAGGTCTGCAACTTCTTCTCCTTCCACAGGTAGCAACAATAGGTTTGAGAAGGCTCTTGATAAAGGCAAGAAAAAGATTAGATGCAACTATTGTGTAAGGCAACTGATCATGTCATTAAGAATTGCCCTAAGCTAAAGGCTAAAGAGGCAAAGAAGAAAGAGTCAAATGCAGCCACAATAGCGGATGCTTCTACAAATGCAGATTCTGCAAATGTTGTGCAGGATATAGAATGGGCGTTTAGCGTGTATTGCCAGTTTGACCCATCTGTACATGATGCATGTTTGGCAATTTCTGTTGACTCTGATGTATGGTATTTTGACAGTGGTGCTACAAAGCACATTACCTCGCATTGTGATATGTTCACTTGTCTTGAGGTTGTCCCTAATGGGAATACTGTCACATGTGCCAATAATGCTTCTTACCCAGTGAAGGGCGTTGGTAAAATTATGCTTACTGCTGCAAATGGCAGCGTTTTCACACTTTTAGATGCTTTGTATGTGCCAAGGATAAAGAAGAATCTATTGTCTATCTCTGCGCGCTTGCTAGACTTGAACTTGTAGTCAAATTTGTGGATGACATATGTACTATTCATGATTTGACTTTTGGTGATATGATTATTGCATCTGGCACCTTGTTTCATGGGCTGTATAGGCTCAATTCTTATGATGACAAGTGTGTGGAAGATTCAACAAATGCAGTTTTTGATGAAAAGGCAGTTTCAGATGCAAAACTATGGCATGCTTGTTTTTGTCATCTGAACTTTACTAGTTTGCTGCGTTTGCATAAATTTGATATGGTTACTTCATTGCCCCCTCTTGAGGCACCATTGAAACATGTTTGTGAAGGCTATATTTTGGGCAAAATGCAGCGATCTGCATTTCCAAAGGATGGTTATGTGCGGGCCACTCGCAAATTGCAACTTGTATATAGTGATGTATGTGGGCCTATGCAAACTCCGTGTACTTCGTGACTTTCATTGATGATTACTCAAGGCATGCATGGGTATATCCACTGAAGGCAAAGTCCGAAGTGTTTTTGTGCTTCAAACAATTTTTGCTTATGGTTGAAAATGTATCCAATTGTATTGTGGGCACCCTCCGTTCTGATCAGTGGTGGGGGAGAGTACATGTCTAAAGAGTTTGATGCATTTCTGGCTAGTTGTGGGATAAAACACCAATGTACAGTGCCGTATACCCCTCAGTAAAATGGTGTTGCTGAGAGAAAAAACAGGTCACTTATGGAGATGGCACGATGTATGGTAAAGAGCCAAGCTTTACCACATGCGTTTTGTCTTGAGGCTATCATGTGTGCTGCATATGTACTCAACAAGTGTCCCACTAAGGCCTTGCAGTCTGTTACTCCATACGAAGCTTGGCATGGCAGGAAGCCTTCTATTGGTCACTTGCGTGTCTTTGGTTGCTTGGCCTATGCTTTAGTGCCTGTGTAACAACGTAGAAAATTGGATGATAAGGCTGTCAAATGCATTTTTGTTCGTTACAGTGCTGAGAGCAAGGGTTACAGATTGTATCATCCGCAGCAGTCAAAGCGTATCTTGATTAGTTGAGATGTTGTTTTTGTGGAAGATGTTGTGCAGCCTTTGTTATCATGTACCAAAGAGACAGGTGTGAGCTCACGGGATGTATTTGATACGTTGTTGCCTCTGTTTACAGGTAGGAATTCAAATGTAAGTCCTAATGAGGTAAATATTCAGCCTATGCAGATTTCAAATGACATCATAGATCAGCCTATTTCTGATGCAGATTTACAGGATAATTTATGCACCTATTTCTAGTCGCACTCGTTTAGGTTTTCAACATGCTTCTTATGCATCAGATTGTTATGCTTTGGCTCTATATCTAGTATGTGTGAAGAGGAAGAACCTCTTTCATTTGATGAGGCACAAAAATCAAAAAATTGGTTGGCTACAATGCAAAGTGAATATGATGCTATAATGAAGAATGGTACATGGTCTTTATGTGATTTGCCTATTGGTAAAAAGGTCATTGGATGTAAGTGGGTTTTTAAGTTGAAACAAAAGCCAGATGGCAGTGTTGATCGCTATAAGGCTAGACTTATTGCAAAGGGTTATGCTCAAGAAAAGGGCATTGATTTTGATGAGACCTTTGCTCCCACTTGTCGTATGACTACCATTCGTAGCATTTGTGCATTGGCAGCTCATAATGGTTGGAATGTACATCAGTTGGATATAAAGACTACGTTCTTGAATGGAGATTTGCATGAGGAGGTGTATGTATCGCAGCCTCATGGTTTTGTTCAAAGAGGGTAAGAAAACAAAGTGTGCAGGTTGAAAAAGGCTTTGTATGGTTCAAAGCAAGCTCCACGAGCTTGGTATGAAAAGATACATGCATATTTGACTGCACATGGTTTTCAGAATAGTCCAACAGAAAGCACTTTGTATGTTAAACGTGTGGATGATGTACATCTAATCATTGCTCTCTATGTCGATGACATACTGCTCACAGGACCAAATGAGAGTATTGCTGATTTTAAGGATGATTTGAATGTCTCTTTTGAGATGTCAGATTTGGGACATTTGCATCATTATTTGGGGATACAATTTAAGCAGTGTGATGGAGGTATTGCTTTATGTCAGACAAAGTATATTGAGAGATTGTTGCGGAGATTTGGCCTTGAAGACTGCAAGCCTATTGCTACTCCAATGGAGACAGGTTTGAAGTTGAGTCTTCATGATGCTGGAGATCACTTTGATGTCACACTCTATCAAACAGCTTATGGTTGCCTCATTTATGTATGCATTACGAGGCCGGACATTCAGTTTGCAGTCTCACAGGTGAGCAGGTTTATGCATAGCCCAGGGTCTCAGCATCGGAAGGCAATTAAACGCATCTTTGGCTACTTGAGTGGCACCATACATCTTGGGTTGTTTTATCCCAAGAGGGGATCGTTGCTGCCAGATTTATATGCTTTTTCGGACTTAGATTGGGCTGGTTGCTATGACACAAGAGTGTCCACAAGTGGTTTTTGTTTCATACTTGGTAGCTCATGCATATCTTGGTTGAGCAAGAAGTAATCTACTGTGGGCACTTCTAGTTGTGAAGCTGAGTACAGGGCAGCTTTCATAGCTACTTGAGGGTGTGTGGCTCAGATGGCTTATGGCTGACTTGGGTGTTGGACAGGAGTCTGCCACCTCTATCTACACTGACAGCAGTTAGAGCGCATTGGCAATTGCGAGAAACCCAGTTTTTCATACTCACACAAAGCACATTGAGGTGCATTATCACTATGTCAGGGAGAGACTCTCAGCAGGAGAGATCAGCTTGGCCTATGTGCCAACACAGGATAACCTCGCCCCGATATTTTCACAAAGGCGCTTCCTCTCATGAGAAGTTCGAAGCTTTCTACAAAGCTTTGGGCTTGCTCCCCTTTGTGGACTGATCTACTTCGGGCATGGCACTTCCCTATACATGAGTGCCAGCTCTCGTTCACACCATCACTCCCATGGGGGATTTGTTGCCATATATATAGGCAATGATGTGTGTGAACACACTTAGGACCGCCGGGACACTTTTTTCCTCTTTAGGAGGTTTTTTTCCCCAACTTGTATATACGCCTATCATTCTAGGGCTAACTTATCTTTGTACATTGACACAATCTAATACATTGTGTGTTGTGTGCATTCTTACTTCTTCTTCTCCAAGCTTTGTGTGCTTTCCTGCAACCCTAATTCCAACATGATTTTAAGCATAAAAGAGGAACTACTATCATATTTTCATTACAAGCTTTTATTCTTTAGAAAAAAACATCGAGAATTATCAATAATAGCAACGAAGCTATGACAAAATTTTAAAAAAATAATACATATTTTATTTTTATGCATAATGCTAAAAGAGGACTTCCTACCATATTCTAGGATTGGACATCCTATGCAAAAAGAATAATTTTCATCATATTCATGAGAAATAATTTTTTTGTAATTATGCATAATTAATTGATTATGAGAAGAGTAAATTTTGGTAAATTTATTTTTATACAAAAAGAGGAATTCCCATGATATTTGAGATTCAAGTAATTAAATGGTAAAAGATGAATTTTTGGTAAATTTATTTTATGCCAAAAAAAAATTTCATGATGATTGAGATCCAAGAAATTAAATGTTAAAAGAAAAAATTTTGACATAATTCAAATTATGAGTATTTATCAAAAAAATTGAGTATTATTATTTTTATTAAAAAATATGGATAGAATTAATTTTTTTAAATCCCATGAATCTTTTACTCGAAAAGAAGAATATTGAATATATTTTAATTAAAAATTTTAAGAAAGAATATGAAAATATCCATCAAGAAAACTTGGATAATTTTTATTCTGAAAATGAAATCTAGAATCCCTGGGAAGATTGAGGATCTAATGAGTAAATGAAAGTTTAGAATTAGTTCTCATTAATGAAGCTTAAAGAATGAAAATACAATATGTAAATGAATGAGATGTGATGTGATGTAAATGGATGTGGATGTGAATGTGATAAGATATGAATGTAATGAGATGTGAATGGATGTGGATGAGATGTGATGTGATATAAATGGATGTGGATGTGAATGTGAATGTGATAAGATGTGAATGTGATGAGATATGAATGTGATGAGATGTGAATGGATGTGGAAGAGATATGAATGGATGTGGATGAGATGTGATGTGATATAAATGGATGTGGATGTGAATGTGAATGTGATGAGATATGAATGTGATGAGATGTGAATGGATGTGGAAGAGATATGAATGGATGTGGATGAGATGTGATGTGATATAAATGGATGTGGATGTGAATGTGAAGGTGATAAGATGTGAATGTGATAAGATATGAATGTGATGAGATGTGAATGGATGTGGATGAGATGTGATGTGATATAAATGGATGTGGATGTGATAAGATATGAATGTGATGAGATGTGAGTGGATGTGATGAGATGTGGATGAGATGTGATGTGATGTAAATGGATGTGGATGTGAATGTGATGAGATGTGAATTAGATGTGATGATATGTGAATGAGGGTGATGTGATGAAAATGGATGAGAATGAGATGTGAAGTGATAGATGTGCATGTGAATGAATGGATGGATGTGGATAGATGTGAATGTGAATGAATGGATGGATGTGGATAGATGTGAATGTGAATGAATGGATGGATCTGGATGAATGTGATGAAATGTGAATGGATGTGGATAGATATGAATGTTAATGAATGGATGAATCTGGATGAATGTGATGAAATGTGGATAGATGTGAATGTGAATGAATGGATGGATGTGGATAGATGTGAATGTGAATGAATGGATGGATCTGGATGAATGTGATGAAATGTGAATGGATGTGGATAGATATGAATGTTAATGAATGGATGAATCTGGATGAATGTGATGAAATGTGAATGGATGTGATGAGATATGGATAGATGTGGATGTGACGTGATATAATGTAGATGGAATGAATGAGATGTGATGTGGATATGATGTAATGTGGATGAAATGAATGTGATGTTATATGGATCTGGATGAATGTGATGAAATGTGAATGGATGTGATGAGATATGGATAGATGTGGATGTGATGTGATGTAATATAGATGGAATGAATGAGTTGTGATGTGGACATGATATAATGTGGATGAAATGAATGTGATGTTATATGGATGGAATGAATGTGATGTAATAAGGATAGATGTGGATGGAATGTATGTGATGTGATGAGGATGCAATGAATGTGATGGATATAAATCGATGTGATGGATTCATGGGTGCGATGAAATGTCAATGGATACGATGAGATGTGAATGGATGTGATGTGATGTGATAATATTTGAATGGATGCGATGAGATGTGAATGGATGTGATGTGATGATATTTGAATGGATGTAATGAGATGTGAATGGATGTGAATGTGATATGATGATATTTGAATGGATGTGATGTAATGTGAATGGATGGATGAGGATGAGATGTAAAATGATATGATTGGATGAGAATGGATAAAGACGATGGGAATACATATGACTGGATGTGGAATAAGTAATGTGAATTGATGTAGAAGAATATGGAATAATGAGAAATGATGTGGAACAATGTGGAAAGATGAGAGTTCGTTAGAAATTGTATTTATAACCTATTTTTAAATGATTGTTTTATGTCAAGAATGTTGGGGAAGCATTTTAACCATCTTGTGAATGAGGTCATGGATAACTAAGTGATAAAGTTGCAACAGCTGGCGGAGAGTCAACGGAGGATGTCTCGCATAGCAAGGTCGACCGAGGTCTTTGACCAGCCTCGATTCAATTTAAATGGTGAGCTTCTGGTACGGTGGATGAGGAACCAAGGAAGCGGCCTATAAGTGAAGCACTAGGTGACCTACAAAGGAACCTAGAGGGTGCTGACCATACGGTGCTCGGGCTCTGGATCGTTGAAGATACCCAGGCATGCGTCGAGGAAGAAAATGGAACAAGGAGTTAGAGTTGTTTTCTGAACTCGTGCATGGATCTGGTTTATTGTCCTTGCTGGTCCTCAACGGATGAGCCCATGGCTCTTGTATATGGATCTGTTGGTTGATCTTGCTGATCTTCAACAAAGAGTCCATCTGGCTTTTCTTATGTGATTATATTGCCGAGTACTATGAGCTAGGAAAAGGCCACTGAGTGAATAGGTGGTGAGTGTTCTAGTTGCCAATGATGCCATAGGTACACCGATGATGGAATGATTAGAAATTAGAATTCAAGCTAGATATTCTGGAGGATTATGATCAGTGATACTATGGTTTCATTAAAAGATTGTTTTAAAGACAGCTGATATATGTGAAAACATGCAATTTCATATTGGGTGTGTAAGTCTTGAAGTTTGCTTGGCCTGGGAACTCTTTTCCCTAGTACCCGAGGCAAAACATAATCAAATTCCTAAATGGATCCTATCACTAAAGTGGTTGGGCGGTTGGCTAACCCATGGGATTGGATGGGGTTAGGCTGGACTGATGGATCCCTAAAATGAGACTCAATTCTGTTATGTTACAATAGATGAGTAAATCCCGGATAGTCTTTGTTCTATGGGAAAAGAATCAACGGCTGTGCCTCTTGATGAGGAAAAAAGCGTTGGCCTCTATGATCCAAGTGCAAGTCTCTTCCTTGATCTGACCATGTGACTTACAAGTTCGGTGGGATTAGTTTGTTAGTTAAGGCTTTTGGCTACCTTAGAATAATTTAAATATCATGGAGGAATCGCCTATATCTGCTGGGCGAGGGAAGTTTTTCCGGGTTTGGTTTTGGAAGAACTGAGGGATTAGTCTCTTGTCCGGATATCCGTGGTGGGCGAGGCCCCGAGTGGAAGGTTCTGCCCTGCGCAAGAAGTGCTACTTCCGCTGCTAGCACCTCGGAATCCATTGCGCGGAGGGGCCAAGGATCTTTCAAGTCAAGTGGCAACCTCAAATGACACTTTAAGCCCAATGTCCAACTTGGGTCCCAATTAAGCTACTAGAAGCATTCTAAGAAGGGAATCCCTACATTTGGGTTCCAAAGTCAAGAAAGCCCATACCACAAGCCTTTGCAACCACGCCATCAAATGTTAGACTAAAGATAGAGTGGAGACTAAAAAACATGTCTCTAACACAAACCCTAAAGTTTAAGTAGGAAAGCTTAAGTAGGAATGGAGAGCAATGGGTTTTACCTCTGCTTATGTGCCGACACCACCTTTAGAGAAAAGTCAAAAGAGCCCATGGTGGACGCCAAGAAGCAAGAGGCAATACCTTACCCATCCATGTTCTCATCAAAGAAGAGCCATTGCCATGCACACACTTTTGTGACACCACCGAGTAACCCCAAGGCTCAAAAAGATCACCATGGCTCCACAACACTAGTGTGCACCATGTTGCAACACCAACCCACCCACTAGAATTGGAAAGACAAAGCTCACTCAAGCGCACCAGCAAAGATAATGGTAGCAATGACGTCAAGGCTTTTGTCATATGGATGGACAAGTGACTCCCCACTTTTGCTTAGTGAGGCCACACAGTAACCCGAAACCTTAAAACCACGTTGCACATATGTAATGTAGCACTTTTTATAAACCAGAGAATGATTAAAAACTTGAAATCCAAAATAGAACTTAAAACATTCAAAAATTCAAAATACGTAAATGCACCTACACACATACATACATACACCAAAGCGTGCACATGCACTCTCCATGCAAATGCACCTATGTGGACATGGCACATACATACATCCATGTATGCACATGCACACTCTCCACACATGGTAACATATGTGCACACTTATTTTTTTTAAAGTTTACATGTGCCACGTGGTAACACAAGCCCACGTTACCATGTGGCACCATGTGCCATGTCATCACTTGAAAACAAAACAAAAAAAACCTTCAGAAAAAGGTATACACTCACATGTGCTACGTGATAACGTAGGCTCATGTGTGCCATGTGTCAAAAAATATTAAGAAACAAAAAAAAACGCACGTGCCACATGACGATGTAGGCTCACGTATGCCACATGTTTTAAAAACTCACATGTCACGTGACAATATATACTCACATGGAAACATATGCTCTCGTGTGGTGGCATGTGCCAACAAAAAAAAACTTGAAAAGATTTAATGTTGCATGTGTCACGCAATGATGCAAGTTCACGTGTGCCACGTGGTAACATAGGCTCATATGTGCCACGTGTCAAAAAAATCTTGGAAACAAACGTGCACGCGTCCACATGCCACATGGTATGGCATCGTTGACTCATGTATACCACATGTAAAAATAAAATTGGAAATGGTGAATGATGCTGCTTACCCATTTGACATGGCTAGTAGACATCCTTTGTCAGTTTGAGGCTGGGTATGCCTTCAACCAACTGGTCTCAAGACAACTCACAGAGTGTGTCATAGGGCAAGTGACCATAGCGAAAGTGTCATAGTGGTTCAGTGTGGAGCTTTGGTCACATAGGCACAAACCCGATGAAACTTAGAACCCTCGAAAGATGGCTCAGATACAAAAGTAGACATCTAGTATATGCCATCCTTTTGTGCCTGACCTTGGGCAACAACAAGACTGGTAGTCTTATCAATCACCTCTACAACTCGCTTGTTGAAGTATACTCCACGATCGAGTTCACAAAGTAAATTAAGAACAAGATAGACATTGTCCAATGTTGCTTGATTGGGACCTATGTTTGTGTCAAATAAAACGGTGCCAACAGATTTGACGGGCATCGGTGTGTTGTTGCCACATCAAACTTTACCCTTAGCAAGTCGTTGAGAGATGAAAATGTGAGCATTGCGTGCCATATGGTGTGTAGCTCCACTATTAACTACCCCAAGTGACCGAGGATGGCCACAGGGATGTGTTGGGTAGGCTTCGATGATGGGCACAAAAAGATCATCAACTAACTAGCAAATCTAAACGAGGGAGGACACTTTTACACGTTGACTGCCTCATCTAGATCATCGTTTCTTCTTCCTTTCGAAAGAGTGCCCAAAATCAACCTCCAATGTGCCCGGAGTGACATTGGCCAAGGGGTTGGGATTTGGTGTAAGAGATGACTATTTAGACATCTCTTCTGGGGTGGCAAAGGAAACTAATGGGGTGGGGGAGCCTTGAGCGACTTGACCAATGGGTCACCACGGAGATGATCTAGGCCAATTCGTACCATTGTCTTGTTATTGGCTCCTTGGTGGGAAACCTTGCATAGGTGTTGGATTATTACTCCCGGTTGACCGCCAATTAGGGGCATTGCTACCACCTTGGTTGTTTTGGCGATTCGAGTTAGTGGGGTTGTTACCTCTATTTTTCCGTGGCTTTAATACCACACTCATCATCAACATGTCCAGGCATTTGGTAATGAGTGTAGACGCAAGGGCCTCCTCTTGAGTAGAGGAGGAAGATTTCGTGTGATGAAACTGGGCATGCAACCGAGCGAAGCGCAGGGGTTGGCACTCACACTCATATAGGTTAGACATAAGTTCTAGACTAATGCTCTGTGTGACAAAAATAAAGAAACTAGGAGGCAACTTGTTCAATAAAGTGATAACCTGGTCTTCCTGAGACTTGGTGGAGCCAATGGTGGCATACTCCGCGTAAAGGCGTCGATATTCAGCAACCTTTACTATCATGTCATCACTCTCTTTTATAGAGAAATATGGATTTGATGCTCGAGATCAATGCGAGTGTGCGATCACGTGCTGCATATCTCTCTACAAGGTGTGCCCATCTGTCAAAGACATAGGGAAATTGTTGGAGTTGTGAATGAAACTCCAGCAGAAGGCCTTGCATGAGCTCCACTATGTCAGTGGCATTCCTAGCCTCCCAATAGCGGATAACTTTAGGAGATGCTAGGGAGGGGTGGGGTTTTGGTTCAAGTCTCTTCACCAGGCTCCAGGAACATTAGGAAGTGAAAACTTATTCCATAAAATTAGTCCATGTGGTGTAATTAGACCCATTGAAATGAGTCTTTTTTGTGGAAGCATTTCTGGACATAGACACGTGAAAGGAAGGAAGTGGGGGGTCCAGGATGGCTGGTACCCATATCCAGAGTGTAAAGTGTGAGGAGGAACTCCAAAAAAACCACTAATACCAAGCACAGGTGTAGGACCCAGCAAGGGTACTCCATAAGATGGAATATAAGGTTGGGTAGCTAGCATCGATGGAATACCTAGTTGAGGTACAAATCCTTCAATGGACACATAAGCAGGAAAAGGAGTAGTGCCAAAGATGAGTTGGTAAACAACCAGATACCCTGGAATGCTAGGTGGTAACATAGTGCCAGGAGGCATAGGATTGATAGATCCGTGCTGATGCTAAGGAGGAAGTAGGCCGTGATCCAAAGCAGTTGGTAGGCTACTATCCGGAAGTAATGAGCAGAGAGGGCTATCATCCTGATGTCGAGGTAAAGGAGTAGAGAGGGCTGTTGTCCTGGTTATGATGGATGAGGGTGGAGAGGACCACGATCCTGAGGTAGTAAAACGCTGAAGTACTCTACTGTAGCAGAGAGGGCTGCTGTCCCATGAGTTGCAGAAGAAAATGCTGATGTAGAGCAGATGATGAAGCTGATGTAGAAACACTGAAATACTCTACTGTAGCAGAGAGGGTTGTAGTCCCATGCACTGCAAAAGAAAACGCTCAAGTAAAGCAGATGGCAGCAACAGCAAAAGGTCGTGTAAGATTTGGTTGATCTGAGCATTGCCAACATGACATTGTGCTAAAAGGTTTGATATGAACAAAGCACTGCCGCAGAGTATATGGCCTGATGAGATGGAGCGCTGGCAGATCAAGTCGTGTTGTGGTTGTACCTTTGCAGATGACTGATGCGATTATTTATATGAGGTTTGGGCTGCTGGTCGTGCAGGGAAAGAAGTCGGCCAGCAGCAGCAAGACCTGAAAAATGGGTAAATAAAAAACCTTTTTGGAGTGGAAATAATACCGATTTAGGTATTTTCACACAGGAGGCGGCCAGCAGACAAGAGTACAACACAGTTGCTGCCGGCCCTTTTGTGTGCATAAATGAGAGAGAAGGAGTTTCAGCTGCAGTCAGCCTGTGCCGCATCCTAAAAACATCTTCTACCTCTCCTTATTCACGATTCAATCCCCAGCCCTCTTTAGATAGAATCGAGCAGCTAAAAATATTGCTCCGGTCTCCAAAAAGCAAATCGACCAGCTATATATGCTTGTGGAAGTCACTTTTAGCATCCCTTAACTTCCTGCTCAAGCTTTGCATGCCAAACTTGGCCTTCAATCACATGTGCCTACTTCTGTCCACATATACATGCCCGAAAAAATAATATAACCAGCCCGTCTTTAACGATGTGTGAACACACCGACTTATAAACATTATAAATCACTTTGATGAATAAAATACCATGTTGCTTTTGCTATGTGGCCATCTTTCAAGCCAAATCCCTGTTCGCACCTTGGTTCAAGATTGGTGAAGGGACCAAATGGTGACAAAGCATCTCGAACACTTCTTGTGCTTTTGCAAGTAAGCTACATTTGGCATACATATCAACCAATACATTGCCATCATGAAGGCTTGTTTCTAACAACCCTTTTTTGGAAATCTCAGCATGTATTCTTGGTCCTTGCTTATGTCCCCTATCCTCTGCTTCCACGCGCTTTCAAGCCGCAAACAAATGTGGCATCAATGCCCTCCTGTTGCATCTTTTCAAAACATTAATAACCACACACAAAGCCACAATAACCATAACATGAAAATGGTAGACAGCACTGCGGTCGGAAAGGGCTGACAAACACCATTTCCCCCCCCAAACACCATTGAGATAATTTGTTCACTCCGTATTGGGCAAAGGACTACAGTCACTACTCGGCTACCAATCTCCACCACGGTAGTGAACCGCCAAAAGCAATGTACTTTTGTCACAAGGTGTCCCCTTTTTACGTGACGATGCACCTCGATTCTCCAAATCTTTGCTCCTCCCTTTTTACATGAGGCCAAGATAGCACCTAGGCCTAAATTTTGAAGTTTAGGGTAGGGTTGCAAATTTCAGGCCTTCCTCAGCATCACTTATACCTGAGGACTATCACTTGAAAGTTGAACACACATGCACGAAAAAGAAACTCATTCTTTGTTTTTTAAATGGTGTAAAAAAGCATCTACCAAATGTTTGTTTTTAAAATGCTGCAAAGAAACATCTACCAAAGAGACATTATTTGCTGCTGCAAAGCCAAACACAGATGCAGTAATGCCATGATAGAGGTTGGTCACATCTTAGATCGGTGTTTGTTAACGGGGAAGGATGTAAGGCGAATCTCAAAACCTTCAAACTTGAAATTCTAGATGGCATTATTATGATGACTGGCGGTGGAGTTATTGCATCACTATCCTCCTCTTACAGGAGGGTCGGTCCTGTCTCCATAGCCCCCCAAGGAGCTGCCCAAGTAGTCCTTGGATCTGCCGTGAAGTGTAAAATCCCCAAGGATCTCCTCTCGTGATCGTTCCTGGTACTAGACTCAAATCCTGCAAATAAACGAATAAACAACAAGGGGGTGCAAGCCTGACTCACCTCCCAACCATGACAGTCGTGGGCGAGCCCACGGTCTTGGCTGTCCCCACCAAGCCACGAGCTGAGCTAACTAGGTTGACGTACCGACCAATATCCTCCTTGCGATGTCCCATACCGCCACACGAAGCTGCCCTCGCGGGCCTCGAGATCGTTGCCGGCCTCGGCTGCGTAAAGCAGGTGCACGTCTGCACTAGATCTAGGCTCCAAGACCATAGAGCTCTCACAAACTCGCGAGACTCTCTATATCTCAATAACTAACCTTGGCCACCCTTTTATAGGCTCTTGGTCGGTCATCAGGCGTCCACACTTGTGCGCCCGTCCATCCATACTTGGGTGCCCACCCGTTAGTCTATCCCTAACTCAGCTCGCCAATCAGCCTGCCTAGCTCCAAGCTTCCCCAAGCCTCGAAACTAGTCTTGCGTGTGTGTAGCACATGGTAGATACACACTGTGCACATGACATACTCCCCTTCCTCTAAGAGCTCACTCTTGAGCTCACTAAAAAGCCAGGGTAATCGCTCTGAAGAGTAGTCAATGACTCCCATGTAGCGTTCTCCTCAACACGATCCTTCCACTTGATCTTGTATTCCGTGATAATCGTATTACGTAATCTTCTTTCACAAAATCCAAGAATCTTTTCAGGTTCGTGCGGAACAAATGTCATGTCCTCGACATCTATAATTTCTTGAGAAGTAACTAACTGATCTGTTCCACCCAGTACTTCCTTAAGTCTACTGACATGAAATACAAGATGAACTTTCACATGAGAAGGCAAATCCAATTCATATGCAACTGAACCAATCCGTTGTGTAACACGAAATGGTCCACAGTATCTAGGGGATAATTTCGGAGATCGACCTATCCGTAAAGTCTTGGAATCTTTCGGAACTCGCAAATACACCATCATTGAGGATGATCAGAGGAACTCAAATTCAAAGTTGTTTCCAACTTCTCAAAAACAAGTTTCCAAAAATCACTCGTAAACTTAGAGGCCCTATCACTGACTATGTCCTGCGGTAACCCGTACAGTCTAAACAATTGCTCGATAAACTGCCGTGCTAATTGCGTAGCTGTAATAGTCTTCCGGGTCGGTAAAAATCTAGCCATTTTTGTCAAGTGATCTACCACAACCCAAATAAAATCGTGGCCTTGATGTGTTCTTGGAAATCCGGTAATAAAATCCATGGAAATACGTTCCCATTTATTACCTGGGATTTGCAAAGGAGCGTTCAGCTTTATTTGCTTGACAAATTTGACACTTGAGAACATAATCTTCTACATACCCTTTCATCTTTGGACAATAAAAAGTGTGTTTCACTAATGATAACATCCTGTGTACCCTAGGGTGTCCAACAGAAGGGGCGTCATGACACTCCTTAAGAATCTTGGACCTAATGTCCAGGATCTGTGGTACACAAATTTTGTCATTACGGAATAGCAAACCATTCCGAATCATCCACTGGCCTCCTGCAGCCTGAATGGTAGACTGCTCAGTCATTGAGTCTTGGTCAATCAATGAGCTCCCGTCCTGGATCTTCTGCCAAAATGGACCAAAATAACTATCAGTAAGTCAGTAGAAATCTCGGTGAACGACGACAAAGAATTCACCTCTCTAATTTGACTAAGCGCATCTGCAACACTATTCATGGACCCTTTCCGATAATGAATCTCAAAATTAAAATCTTGCATTAACTCCGCCCAACGAGCTTTCCTTCCTCTCAAATCATCCGCATTACACACATACTTGATTGACTGATGATCAGTCACATCAATACCACAAACTTGGAGCCATATAAATAATGTCTCCAAACCTTGAGAGCATGAATCACAGCATAAAGCTCCTTCTCAAGGGTTGGCCAACGAGATTGAGCGTCGTCTAGCTTTTTACTTTCAAAAGCAACCGGTCTACCATCTTGAGATAAAGCAACCCCGATAGCATAGTCACTGGCATCAGTTTCAAGAACATAAGGCCACGTAATGCTAAGATAGGTGCTTCCTTGACTTTATCTTTCAAAAGTCTGAAGGCCATATCCCAAGTAGTTATTCCAAGTGATAGGTTGATTTGACTTACGTCCACGACCTTTCAATAAGTCGGTCACATCGGTAGTGTGAGCTGAGAGTACTCCCGCACAGATTTCCGAAGAAAAACTACAAAACCGAGAAAAGAACGAAGGCCAGTCCAGAACCTTCTGAACTCGGTCATAGTCAATGCTCAATCCATCTCGAGTGATCTTGTGTCCCAAGTAAATGATGTCGGTCATAAAGAACTCACATTTACTTAATTTAGCATATAGTCGATTCTGTCTTAAAATAGATAAGACAATCGTGAGGTGTTTGACATGATCCTCAAGAGTACGACTATATATCAAAATATCATCCAGGAACACCACCACAAATTTTTCCAAATTGTTTACGAAAAAGATCGTTCATCATTTGCTGTCATCATTTGCTGGTGCTGGAAAGTGGCTGGAGCATTGGTTAACCCAAAAGGTAATAGCAGAAACTCGTAATGGCCATACCTAGTCCGAAAGGTGATTCTTTCGACATGCCTTTCATGAATACGTATCTGGTGGTAGCCAGCACGTAAATCTATCTTCGTGAAATATTTCGCTCCTGCTAATAACCGGTCAATCAGGTCATCTAATCTAGGGAGAGGATAACGGTTCTTAATGGTCAGCTTGTTCAATCTCTTGTAATCTATACACATTCTCCAGGTATTGTCCTTCTTTCTCCTAAGCAACACAGGTGCACCCCAAGGTGATTTACTTGGACGGATTTGACCCATCCTCAAATAATCTTCGAGTTGTTTAGCCAACTCATCTTCCTCAGCTTGGCTCATCCTGTAAGGTGGAATACTGACAGGATGGGCACTAGGGATCAAGTCAATACGATGATCTACAGCCCGCCGTTCAGGTGGTAAACCTGAACGGCGGTTCCTTAGGAAATACATCTTGAAACGAATCAAGTATCTTCTGTAATTCTTTGCTTTTTCAAACACACTTAATTCATTGACATCTATGAAAGGTATGAGAAATGAAGAAAGTGGAATCAAGACACAATGGAAAGCGGTATACAAAGAAGAATCCATTATATTTCCAAAATCAATTGTATTTACAAGAGGTCCCTGAGGGATGAATACAATCACCTAAAATACTATACTTGGTGTCCCTATGCTGAAAAGAAAAATTATGACTAGACCAATCTATCTGGACTTGAAGAGTCTTAAACCACTCAATCCCTAATAACAAG
Source organism: Cibotium barometz (assembly GCF_041138505.1). Classification (NCBI taxonomy): domain Eukaryota; kingdom Viridiplantae; phylum Streptophyta; class Polypodiopsida; order Cyatheales; family Cibotiaceae; genus Cibotium; species Cibotium barometz. The sequence goes on along the minus strand of NC_141070.1, from coordinate 45,331,765 downwards.
TCTACATTTTCTAGATGCATTACATAGCATTCCAGAGTATCTTTGTAGTCCTGAATCTGGATTGAAAGCATCTCCACCTTTCGATCCCATACTTGCCTTCCCGTCGCCCGCCGCAGGTAAGCGTACCTCATAGGTATGATCGCTAGGTGTCGTATCAAGACTCAATTTCTACACAAGTTTGTAGTTAACAAAGTTGTGTGAGCTGCCAGGGTCTAAAAGAATGTGAATCTTATGGCCATTCACTTCTCCATAAACTCGGAGAAGATCATGTAAGCCAAATACTTTAGAATTGAACAGACAATCAGAACAAGTACTAGGGCGAGAAAGTACAGTAATTGACGTACCTGTCAAAGACAACTAATTAGCTGCCCTTTGGCTTGGGTCCTGCGTTTGTCTTTGTACCCTTTTGCTTCGGGCACTCGTTACGCATGTGTCCTTTTTCTTTGCAGATAAAACAACGTCCTTCCTTCTTGAGCTTTAAAGCTGTCGTTTCTTCTTCGCTGGTGTCGAACTTGAATTCTTCGAAGGTTGGGTCCGAAGACTTTCCTTCAGTCGTGTTAGCCATAGGTGCGGAGAACTTTCTTTTATGCTTGTTCCCCTGCTCGGGTTTCGACTTGGAAGAGACCATTGTATCATCATAGATACGAGCTGAATGAATGACTTCGTCCAATGTTTTGCATTTGTTATTTTTAACTTGTAAACGGCATGAGTCTGGTAAACTAGCTACGAAGAACCCCAAAAGAGTAGTGGGATCCATCTTTGTAGCTTTCATCTGCAAGTCCCTAAACTTCTGGAGGTAGACCTCATAAGTGAGGTGCTGCGAGGTCATGGTCAAAGCTGAAAACCGGGCAACAACATCAAAATCATCCTCTTTCTTGAGGAATTCCTTCTTGAAGACGTCTTTGAATTGTGCCCAAGTTGTTGGCTTAGGGTTGAGTTCCTTCCACCAAAGCAAAGCTTTGCCGGACAGGAAACCTGCTACTAACTGGATCTTCTTTCCATCGTATGATGGATGAAACTAAAAAATAAACACTTTTAAACCTTGGAGGAGGGGGTTTTTTAACTTTAAAAAAAAAAAGTTAAACTAAAAAAAAACGAAAGCCCAAAAAAATGAGTGCTTTCCTTGTTTTTTTCCCCCCATCCCTCCTGGATTAGCCGGCGTGCTGTCTGTTGCTGCTCTGCTGATGTCAACCTGCGCTGCCGGAGTTTGCTTTCCATCCGGTGCCTGTGTGCGTGCCTGTGTGCGCACAGGTGGCCTTTTCCAGCCTCGCCTACCCGCCTGGCCTAGGCGCCTACGTAGGCCTGGCTTGGGCACCAGCCCCCCTGGCCTAGGCGCTGCGTAAGCTTGGCTGCTTGGCTGCGTAGGCCTAGGCGCCCGCCAGCCTGCTGGCCGCCTGGGTAGGCCTGGTCGCCTGGCTACGTAGGCCTGGCTGCCTGTAGCCTATCGCCTGCAACAACCAGTACATCAGTACCCGGCCAGCAGTATAAACGACACACACGCGTGCTCTCTCTCTCACTCGTTCAACAAAAAGAAAACTTGCTTTTTTTTTTGTTTTCTCTCTCTGCAGTTCATGCCACTGCACAACGAATCATGCCTCTTCTTCTTTGCAAAGCAAACAACCCTACTTAAACTACCACCTCCCATCAACATGGGTTTCTTTGATGAAGAAAAACACATACTGAATCTGAAAACAACAGTATGCACAGAAAAAACAGCAAGCTTTTTAACACATACCTTTCTTCGACCTCATCTTCTCTACCTACCGACTTGCTCGTTCACGAGGTATGCTCTGATACCACTGTCAAATCCCCAAGGATCTCCTCGTGATCGTTCCTGGTACGAGACTCGAATCCTACAAACAAACGAATAAACAACAAGGGGGTGCAGGCTTGACTCACCTCCCAACCATGACAGCCGTGGACAAGCCCACAATCTTGGTTGTCCCCATCGAGCCACGAGCTGAGCTAACTAGGTTGACGTACCAACCAATCTCCTCCTTTGGAGACGTCCCATACCGCCACGAAGCTGCCCTCGTGGGCCTCGAGATCACTGCCGGCCTCGGCTATGTAAAGTAGGTGCACGTCTGCACTAGATCCAGGATCCAAGACCATAAGTCTCATGCAGGCACTAGTCTCATGTATAAAAGCTTTAATGCCTTAGCCTCATGCATGAGGCTAAGGCATTAAAGCAGGTGCACGTCTGCACTAGATCCAGGATCCAAGACCATAAGTCTCATGCAGGCACTAGTCTCATGTATAAAAGCTTTAATGCCTTAGCCTCATGCATGAGGCTAAGGCATGTGGTCAGCTCTTGAGGCATGTGGCCGGCTCTTGAGAGAAGCATAACTCTCAAAAGGTTATCCATAGAGAGAAGAAAACACAAAAAACCCTAATTGTAAAAATCATATAACAAGTAAAAGCGTAAGAGGAAACATAATAGAAAGAGATCTCTTACCTTATGAGGCTTGTATGTGTCAATAACCTATAAAACCAAACCAAATAAAGAAAAAAAAAGTATTAGTAACCCTAATACTCGCCTTAATAGAAATCATATACAAAACCCTAATCTTAATATAAATCTTAATGAAAGCTTTTGCATAACATAGAAAACTTATTGAATCTTTTTTTTTCTTTTCTCATTGAAGCTTAACCCTAACCTTATACATAGAAACTCTTCTTATTGAATCTTTTCTTTCCTTCTCCTTGAAGCTTAATCTTAATCTTTTACATAGAAACCTAATAAAGATCACACACTTGAATCGAAAATCGAGAATCCAGAATCCAAAAATCAAGAAAACCTCTAGTGTCTTTTGGTCCACCCTGTTTGAAGAGGGGCTTAAGAACACTCCATAGAACGTGCACTAAGGGAGTGCTTGGAGTGGTCATGTGAGATAAATTAGCTTTGATGATGTGGCAACTTGCTAGATGACCTTGTATCTTACTCACTCCCAACCTCTTCCTTGTGCTCTTTTGCACCACATTTCACAATATCATACACATATAGTTGACTAAATCGAGGAGCTGCATCTCGTGTTTCATCAGTATTACAGAGCAAACACGATCATAGGTAGTACCATGGATTCAAAAATCAAATACTCCTCCCTTCCTAGTGAACTAATTATCCAAGTGAGCACCAAGTGAAACAAATGATAAGGCATTACTATAAGAGCAGATATTCTTTCTGTGTATTCCTGACTTGTAATATCATTACCAAGCAGCAACTTAGCCAATGTCGGAGGTGGGTTTTCCAAAGATAGCAAAGAGACATTCCCACTTCCGGTCCTCTCAACGGATGAGTCCATGGCTCTTTTATATGGATCTATTGGTTGATCTTGCTCATCTTCAACGGAGAGTCCATATGGATTTTCTTAAGTGAATATATTTCCGGGTACTATGAGCTAGAAACTATTGAAAAGGCCCCTAAGTGGACAGGCGATGAGCGTTCTGGTTACCAATGATGCCATAGGTATACTGATGAAGGAATGATTGCAAATTGAAACTCAATCTAGATATTTTGGAGGATTATGATCAGTGATACTATGGTTTCATTAAAAGATTATTTTAAAGATAGCTGAATTTGTGAAACAGGCAATTTCATATTGGGTGTGTAAGTGGTGTGACTATCTTGAAATGTGCTTGAAGCACCGGCTAGGGGGCCTGGGAACTCTTTTCCTTGGTACCTGGGGCAAAATATAATCAAATTCCTAAATGGATCCCATCACTATAGTGGTTGGGTGGGGCTAACCCATGGGATTGGATGGGGTTAGGCTAGACTGATGGATCCCTGAAATGAGACTCAATTCTGTTAAAATTACGATAGTTGAAGTAAATCCCGGATAACCCTTGTTCTATGGAAAAGAATCAACGGCTATACCTCTTGATGAGAGGAAAAAAGCATTGGACTCTATGATCCAACTGCAAGTCTCTTCCTTGATATGACCATGAGACTTACGGGTACGGTTGGATCAGTTTGGTTAGTGAAGACCTTGACTACGTTAGAATAAAATATCCCGGAGGAATCACCTATGTCTGCTAGGCGAGGGAAGTTTTTTCGAGTTCGGTTTTGGAAGAACCGAGGGATTAGTCTCTTGTCTGGATATCCATGGTGGGCGAGGCCTCGAGTGAGAGGCTCTACCCTGCGCAAGAAGTGCTACTTCCACTGCTAGCACCCTCGAATTCATTGCGTAGAAGGGGTAGGGATCTTTCACTCTCTCTCTCTCTCTCTCTCTCTCACACACACACACACACACACACACACACACACACACACACACACACACACACACACACACACACTCTTGCAGGGAGAGAACAATGGTGCAAGGGGGGCTATGGTGAGAAGAGATCCTAACTGATGAACAACTCAAGCCTAATGGTGCTAAGCTTGCAGCTGATGTCGTAAAGTTTTTGCAAGAAACGATCACCACTGGAGTCGAGTTCACATATGAATCACAAGCTCGGTACGTTAGTAGAGTCTTTGCGAGATAAAGTTAGGTGATATAGATAGAGATAAGGCATGGAATGTCAAGGCTGTAACAAACAGGAGATCCCTACATTCAGTCTTTGCATACTCTCAGCACGATCCAATAGCGTTAAGGGTGTGTCAGTTATCATGTTATTGTAGTAATTGTATGGAACACTTAGGCGTAGATGTAGCAATCAGTCTCATATTCAAAGCTGGGACTACATTGTCCTTGAACCATTGGTAGATGGCACTGAGAAGAAGACAATGTTGTCATTGATGTTAACATCGCAAACATTGAGGAGGCCACCTACGAAGGGAACCATGATACCCTTAGTGATGTCCTTCTTGTAGGAGACAATTTTGCCGGTGATGACAGCTTAAAAAGGAAATCTAGAGAATGTGGACTTCTACATCTTGAAATGCACAAAGGAGAACGAGATCTGCAAGAGACCTACAAAAGACGGATGGGGGAATGCCATTGCACAAGGTTGTTTTAATGTGAAAGGGTTCTTCTATGCAACTAAAGACGAGAAAACCTACGAGTTGTGGGATTACAAGTTGGAGGCCTTGATAGTGACGCATCTTGTATGAGCAATCAAATTTCCAATAATGGACCCACACCTAGTTAAGAAAAATCTGTTTGTCATATTCCCTAAGGTACATGAAGCTGTGTATAATAGTATGCCATTCAATTTTTAGCATACTTGTTAGATACAAAGATGTGTAAAACAGTATGCCATCCAATTATGTGCATACTTGACATGTTTCTATCTCTGCTCCTCACATGAAATTTAGTGCTTGGGGACTATGTATTATATAGCTTCGATGATTCAATTCTCATGAATATTTGATTGGATGCATGTAAACCTTGTCAGGATGAAGATTTGAGGTAGTTATGTATGGAAGCTTTAATGATTCATTTGCCAAAAAGAATTTCGTGCTCGTGGGGGTTTGTAAAAAAAAAACGTCCTTATTATACTGATCGTGTTAATTCCCTTTTCGACTCACTATTCTTAAAAATGGCGACATAGAATACGTGCTTTGCAAATGAGAAAATTAATCCTAAATTGGGGATTCCAATTAATACAACATTGACACATGGAGACACTCAAGTACTTAATAACAGTAGTAGAAATGACGCACAACAAAAGAAGAAGAAGAAGATTTAAAAGAATCTCAATACTTCGAGTCTAATTTATACATACATTTGGTTTTGTTTTGCTTATGATTGCAGCATATACTATATAATCATACACCGTACTTTACAATTGATCTGCATTGGGAGGAAGTGGGCTTGATGAGGAGGTGGGCTTCATCTTCTTCGGTGGTCTTCCTTCTTCTTAGTCTTCTTGAACTTCATATGGTAGGAGATCTATTCTTGGCAGTTGCACCTCTAGACGCAACAGTTCTGGAAGAACACATCGGCTCTTTCTTTTCCTCATCATCAGATATCTTTTGCCACCATAAGGAGGCAATGTGTCTGGTTTATTTATTCCTGCACAAGAGCTTGGGTTGTGTATGACAGGTAGTTGGGGCATCTTAGCACTTGACATCCATGCCCTTGACCAAACACCCGCAATGCAAACTATTTCTCCACCAACACCACTTTCTCAGCATTCAATGGCACATCATTTCCACCACAAACCTGGAAAGTAATTTCAATGCGAATAAAGGAAATTTTGTATTGTCTTCTGAGAACTTTTTACGAAATATAATGATCTGTGCATCAAAATTGTAATCATCATGATTCAAGTCAACTTACTATCAATTATAAACAAGTATCATAAAGTGTACGCACCTTTTGATGATTCAAATGTCTTATATATTCAAGCATCCTTTTTCGATGACATGTTGATTTTGAACTGCTAGCACTTGGATGATCTTGATCCTCCTGCTCTCTTCTGAAAAGATGCAGGGGAGACAGCTTGAGCTCTTGCAAGTACACACACACTCACACAAACCCTAGAAGAGAACACACAAGATGAGAGGCTGAAAATTCTTCTTCTTCTTCACACAACAAAAGAGGTCTACAAAGAAGATAAAGTGACTAACACACATAATAGAGTATATACAAGCAGTCCGTATTGTGAACACGGTAAGTGGAGTGGGTACGCATGGACTAGTCGGTGTAGTCCAGCTCTGTAGAATCTCTGGTGAAGATATATCGGTGCCAACTACCAAACCTGCCAGTGATGTAAATGTCGAATGGTCATGCAGGCACCTCGTGAGTGTTAGCTCATGTGTTGAGCTTGACATCTCAACACTCCCCCCCTCAAGCTCAACTCTAGCTCATGAACTCTAAGCATATCTTGAAATCTACGGAGCTTCTCAGCTCCCCCAAGGCCTTCGTGAAGATGTCAGCAACCTGATCTTGTGTGCTGACGTAGGCCAAGTCCATGTCGCATGCCAAGACTCTCTTCCTGATGAAGTGGTAATGTACCTCAATGTGTTTCTTGGCCAACTGTATACTGCTAAGATTGTCACAATATATGACAACCTTTATCTCCACATGCAACCCCAAATCAGTAAGTAGCTTGCATAACCGAGCTACCTCACACGCTGCCACCCACCGCAGCTCCTCTGTACCCGACAAGGCAACTATGGGCTGCTTCTTGCTGCTCCATGTCACAGCAGCACTCCCCACCAATGAAAATGTAAATCCACTGGTAGATCTCCTATCTGAGATGCTTCCTACCCAATCTACATCTGTGTATCCATATAGCTCCAATGGTACACCTGCTACATAAAACAATGCATAATCAACAATGGCCCTCAAATATCGAAGATTGCGTCGCACACTGTCAAGATGTGGTTTGTGCAAAACCTGCATAAACTGGCTCTCTAAGAGCCAATAGTGTAACTCAAATCTGGCATGCTGACCATGACATAGATCAAACTTCCCACAATCTTCATGTACATAGTGGGATCCTCCAACACATAACCTGCATCTGCACTAAGCTTGCCATTTTGATCTAATGGCACCGAGATTAACTTATAATCAGCCATTTTGATCTAATGGCACTGAGATTGACTTATAATCAGCCATCCCATACTTGGACAACATGTCCAATACATACTCTCTGTGTGACAGCCAAATACCATCAGGTGTGCAAATGACCTCAATTCCCAAAAAGTAGCGTAGATCTCCCAAATCCTTCATCTCAAACTTCCTTTTGAGAATACTTTTCACATGCTCAATCTTATCCAAGTTGTCACCCCCAATAATAAGATCATCTACATAGATAGTGATGATCACAATACCCTTATCACTCTTGCGCACATACAAATAGTGATCTGTATCTACCATATATGAAAACCAGTAGTAGTGACAAGATACTCATTAATCTTGTCATGCCATGCTCGTGGAGCTTGCTTCAGCCCATACAAAGCCTTATGAAGCTTACATACATACTCCGGGTGGTGACCTGTATCCTCAAAGAAGCTAGGTAGCTGATCCATATACACTTCTTCTTGCAAGTCATCTATGTAAAAACCAGCCTTTAGTTGCAACCATCGTAAAATCACAACTCTCACAGTTGCCATCTTTGCAACCGGGTCAAATGTCTCCTCATAATCAATCCCATGTGTCTGTGCATATCCTTTGGCTACCAATCTAGCCTTGTACCTGCTTATGCTGCCATCACTGTTATGTTTCACTTTAAACACCCACTTACAACCAAAAGCTTTCTTGCCTTCAGGCAATGGCACCAAATCCCAAGTCGCATTTCCATACAATGTATCCATCTCCTCATCCATAGCTTTCTCCCAACACACATTTCTAATAGCCTCATCTCAAAACATGTGGGTTCTACAACCCGCACACCTTTTACCATATAAGCATAGTGATGTGCCGCATAACCATCATAAGTCAACCTCTGCACAAGGTTTTTGACTCTTCCAGATCTTTCTATCTTTGCATTCATGGCTTCCATAGCTGTCTTCATACCAGGTGTCCTCATTGCTGGAATCCCAAGCTCCTCATCAAGGCTCATCTCTCTGAGCCACTAGACTCTCCACATCAACAAGATAATGTCCTGTAGAAATATCAGGCATACCAAAGGGCTCAACCACTTTCTCTTTGCCTTTATGTGATGTACCAACTACATTTCCAAGACTGGTATTATGATGCAGCCTGCCATTCCATGGTCTATCAATAGAATTGCTGGATGAGGACTCTCCTGGTCCACTCAATGAGACTGTGATTGCTGACTTGCATTCTGTGCAACCATGTTTCCACCTACATCAGCCCCGACAACATCTTTTTCAACAGCATACCAGCTACTCATCTCATCAAATACAACATCCTTACTTACCCTCAATTCTCACGTTCGTGTAGCAGGATTGTAGCATCTATATTCCTTTTGCTCAAGGGAATACCCAATAAACACACATTTTTCTGCCTTTGGATCCAGCTTAGTACGCAACTCATCTGGCACATGCACACATGAATACATCCAAAAACTTTCAAGTGAGACGAATCAGGTTTCTTGCCAGTAAACTTCTCCTCTGGCATTACATCATGTATAGCTGCAGTAGGAGCCCTGGTCATGATATAAATTGATGTAGACAAAGCCTCAGCCCAATAGCTATGTGGCATATTCTTCCATCAATGCTTGTGCTATCTCTGCAATGTGTCTTATTTTCCACTCAGAAACTCCATTTTGCTACGGAGTGTAGCTACATTTAAATTGTATATGAATGCCATTCTTTCGCAAGAGTTCAGAGAACTCATTGGAGAAGTATTCTCCCCCTCCATATGACCTTAGGCACTTCACATGCTTCTGTGTTTGTTTTTCATTCAACCATCAGCGTGAAATTTTGAAAATGAGTGAAGACTTCACTCTTCTCTTTCATGAAATACACCCACACTTTCCTCGTGTGGTCACATCAATGAATGTTACGTAGTAGTACCTGCATCCCCCATAGACATAGTCTTTGCAAGACTCCATATATATGAATGCACAACATCTAGTACATTCTTGCACACATTTCTATCATGTGGAAATACATGCTTTGTGTTCTTTCTAAATTGACATGCGTCACATACTTTCTCCATACCTTTAACTTTAAACTTATAGGCAACCCTATCACAATTTCTTTAGTCTGTATAGACTTCATTCTTTGCACATATACATGCCCAATTCTCTTATGCCAAATGTCTGCAACAACAACTCCTAAACCATTTACAAATATTGCAACACTCACTTCAGGCATGTTTACATTCAATGTAAACATTTTGCCCACTCTGTTGCCTTTTGCAACTGTTAACCTATGACGGACATTGAGACGTACTATGTTTTACGTCATTAATTTAAATATTCTGAGTCATGGGCCGGGCTTGTCGGCACTATATGTTAAGGATAAAGGGATTGGGTGATCGCTTGATGAGAGGCGCACCTTGAATATCAATAGGATAAGGGTTAGGATCGGTCGGCCATGTATGGGCGCCCATGTGTAAACGGCCAAGTCCCCTAAAAGAGTCAAATGTAACCCTAAAACCATTATTCTCCTGTGTTGAATACAAGAGTGCTCTTGCCTTATCCTCTTGGTTTCCTTCTCTTGCGTGTGTGAGAGAGAGAGAGAGAGAGAGAGAGAGAGTGAGAGAGCGATCGAGCATTGTGTAGCGGCGCGACGGCGGCGAGGCGATAGAGCGGCGACGGCGGCTCCCTCTTCACTGCGACATGGGAATCCTTCACAGTGGCGGTTTTAGCGGTGAGTGACACACCTTTGCATTCTGTTTGAGCTTGCTTTCCTGGTTGTATGCTTGCAGCCATTCGTGGCTCGCATACGGTGTTCGGCAAGTCCCCAGCTACGACCTGTGCGGCAAAAGCGCACATTTTTGGCGCCGCTGCCGGGGAAATGCCCTGCACCAAGCTCCAGTTTGCAGCTCGAGCTGCTGCGTGTGAAGTGAAATTTACACTGTAGGAAAGGCGACTGTGTGTTTGTTGTTGAGGTGTTTTCGTGTTTTGCAATCTGTTTCTGCAATTTGTCTTCTGCAATTCTGTTTCTTTTGTTATTTTTCCGCGCCGCGTGTGTTCTGTTCTCTGGTTTTCTGCGTGTGAGGGAGGATTTCTGAATCCTCAGGCCTGCGCTGTGTGCGAACTGCGCCGCGGCAAAGTCTGAACCCTAGAAATAAACCCTAGAAACTTATCCCAAACAAAAAAAAAAAGAGAAAAAAGAAAAAGTAATTTTGAAAAAAAAATTAAAATTTTTGAAGAAAAAAAACCAAACGTGTGAAGAGGAAAGATTTTTTATTTGGAGAAAAAATTATTGAAAAGAAAAACCCCCAATTGACCCCGACCCCGGCCTCGGTCTCGGTCTTTTGATATATATATATAGGAGAGTGAGCCTCCATAGCTTTCTTTCAAGTGAGAGCTTATGGAAAGTTGAGCCCTATATGTAGCCCACTCCCCAAGGAGTGAAGTGAGCATGTGGGATAAAGCCTTCACCCTTTCCTCCACAAGCAAATAGGCCTTCACCCCTTCCCCCAGAAGAAAACAGACTGTTTTGAGGACCACAGGAGCTCTGGATAGGCGAACACTGTGTTGTAAAGCACACTAGGACCCTTTAAACGATACGCTCGTTTCGAGCTATCACACGTCCTAGTTCAGGTTCGACCATAAGTAAGGGGGTTAGAAACAAGTTAAAAACAATACAAAAACAAGTAAAAACGGGGTGTGAAACACCTAAGAAACCACTTGTGTGGACTTCAAGGGTAGTTACCAACGCCCGTAGGGTACCCACGTCACATGCATCTACGCTCTGGTCGGGTGCTAGAGTCTGAGCCACTAGAAAGCGTTTCAGTTTACGCAAGCTCACACCATCCCTCCACGTTAGCATCTTGGCCTTCCACTGGAACCCAGGGAAGTGCAACCCAAGATCCACGAATAGCGGCTAGTGACTCGTTCTTTGACTTAGAAGCCATGGAAGGGCACCCTACCAAGAACCCTGAAGAGACAAGCCAAAACATGCCAGTTTAGGCCCCACAACCCGGATCTAGCATGTTTAATCGTCTAATAGAGACCTTTAGTAGAGCTACACGCTCTGAACATGCGACAAGCGAAGTAAATGAAGAAGGGGTAGTGGATTCGCCATTCACATCTCATGTAGACCCTGTTGAAAATACAAGTGAATAGGGTGTGTGTGGGAACAAGCTCTTGGATAGAGGCTGTAAAAGAGGAGATGTAATTGTGAAAGAACTTGTGAAAAGGTTAGAAGAATCTACTGGGAGAGAATAATGGGTAGCATGAGGGAATTTAGGAGTGTGGAGATATTCTGGGAGATATTCAGGGAAAAGAGAAGAGGTGGAGAGAATCAGGCAAAAGGTGGAGATATTCTGGGAGTGAATCATGGAGAAATCAATGGGATTTGATGCTTGATGTAAACTCTATAAATTGAGGCATAGCCCTAATGAGAATTTGCTGGTTTTTGAGTATCCATGCCTACATTAATCTATTTGCTAATTATTCACTAATTACGTCTTAATCATTTCTTAATCACTTTGTTAATTATGTTGATTCTAGTGTTTGATCCACCATAGCTCATCATTTTGCTCAAACTTCAACATGGTATCAGAGCCATGCCTAGAATCAACCAGATTTATGAGCCCATTAGTGAATTAATTAGGATTAGTAAAAAAATTAGCAAAAAATCAAATTTTTAGTGAGTTTTCACTTCTCCCCTTCACCCCCAGCCAGTGAGGATCTCTAGCACCTTACACACATAGAATTAGGGCAAAAGCTTCTAACACAAGCTAGCTAACCCATAGGAGCTCCAGCCCATCGAATCAGAAGCGCAAACCGCCCACGGAAGCTCCCGATTTTTGTTGATTAAAAAGCTACGTTTTTCTGAGATGATTTGGTGATTTCTACTTCCACAGATCAAAGGTCTCTAATTCCTCTTAGCCCAAGGGGTAATCAAGCATGCTCTACAAGCTAGTGAAGACAGAAATCAATTTCATCAAGTCTACAGAGAGATCCAAGCTCTTCATCAAATCTGCAGGTGACTTTGGTAAAACAGAGATTAAGCTTTCATTATTTGGTCAAATCTTGTGTTTCTTGGCTTAATCCTCTACTAGACTCATTGCTATTGATGCCTTTGAAAGCATTTGAGCTCATTTGAAGTGGAAGGCACCAGATCTGGGCTCCCCGCATACTCTGTTTTCTGCACACAAAACAGAGCATTAATTTGCTAATCAGTGATTAATCAGTGCTAATCACTGTACTTTGGTGCAATTGAGGGTTCAAATTAACCATTAGGTATCTGATACAGATCCCTATAACTTCAGATTTCAAATCGGAGTTGGTTTGATACTCCAACCATCTCGTACAAATTGGTTACCCTTGATTTAATGTAATTTCTGGGAAAATTGTGCTGATAAAATTGTGAAAATCATCATTTTGCATTTAACCCTTGGTTAATGCCTGTAAATCTCACTCAAATTCAAGATTATTCACAGCCAGAGTTGCATTTGGAATGTGCATAAGAATAGATGCTATACGCATTATGTATTGGGCACATTGCATCAGTGTAAAAATGGGAACAGACACTGCCCTTGTCCAGAATAAGGCAAGAGGTAAGACCTCCCGCATAAATTTGGGTTTGCATTGCATAATGACAAAATATAAACATCAAAAACCCAAAGGAACTGTCAGTAAAACATTGAAACATGTTGCTCACATGGAGCAAAATGACCTGACGGACGAGCTCATGGCCCCAGCCATGAAAGAAGAAGAATATCTCTTCCCAAGAAGAGGATCCACACCGAGAAGAAGATCTGAAGGAAGACATGGACACGAGAAGAGAAGCTGCCCCCACAAGAAGAGAAGCTGCCCCAAGAAGACTGAAAGAAGAGACGGACGCGTGGAGAGAAGCTGCCACGACAAGAAGACTGAAGACAAGAGAAGATGTGAGGCTCCAAAGAGTGAGGAGCCATGTGAAAATCTCTGAGAGAGAGAGAGAGAGAGAGAGACCCCACAACCCAATGTAACCTGCCCCAATAAAGTAAAACCACCTCTGAGCCACCGATGATGTAGGCCACGTGGTAGATGTATGTGTGAGCACTTTAGTCAAGGTCGCGGGCACTTATAGTAGCCTTGGACACATAGAGAGAGAGAGTGTCAAGGACTATGAGTTTAGGGATCTGAGGCACTGGTCGCAGGCTATCAAGTAAGAGAGAAACTTGATATAGGGTCCAGGTGTGCTGAGATAACTTGAGGGGAGGAGTAGACACTGGTCGCGGACTACCAAGTAAAGGGAGGCAAACTTGGTATAGGGTCTAGGTGTTCTAGGATTATTCACTTGAGGGGAGGTGTTGAAAATACAAGTGAATAGGGTGTGTGTGGGAACAAGCTCTTGGATAGAGGCTGTAAAAGAGGAGATGTAATTGTGAAAGAACCTGTGAAAAGGTTAGAAGAATCTACTGGGAGAGAATAATGGGTAGCATGAGGGAATTTAGGAGTGTGGAGATATTCTGGGAGATATTCAGGGAAAAGAGAAGAGGTGGAGAGAATCAGGCAAAAGGTGGAGATATTCTGGGAGTGAATCATGGAGAAATCAATGGGATTTGATGCTTGATGTAAACTCTATAAATTGAGGTATAGCCCTAATGAGAATTTGCTGGTTTTTGAGTATCCATGCCTACATTAATCTATTTGCTAATTATTCACTAATTACATCTTAATCATTTCTTAATCACTTTGTTAATTATGTTGATTCTAGTGTTTGATCCACCATAGCTCATCATTTTGCTCAAATTTCAACAGACCCTACCCTCCCAAAAAGTGTCCATGTGGATATTCTACCCACTTCGTTTAATGAGGGCCCTACTGAGCTACCACCTTCCGACGCGCTTCCTAAAGTAGAGGTCCCTAGAAGTCAATCCATAAGAAGTGACATTGCGTCCACTTCAAGAGAACCATTTGGCACACCAAGTCTGGATGGGATATTTCTCAATGAAAATTGGGAATATGATCTACACACAAAGACTCTAACTGACCTATACATGGGTTACACATACCATGTAGGTTGGTTAGAAGTCCTACGATCTACATCTAGCACCACTAATCTAGAGGAGCAACAACAAATAATATGTGAGGTTATTCATAGAATTATCCAAATTGAGAGGCAAAATAGGGGAGTGAACTTAGTTTCCACTGGCCCTATGAGATTTTTGGATATGGGCAAGGCCAAACAACCAACCCTATCACAATTGGACTCCCTCGGTGAGTCCCATAGACCCTTCGTATGTTGTTTCGCCTGGAGTCTCAATGCAGGTTGAGTCCACGAGCAGTAACTTTAGCTTTCCAACCTTGGCTCAACTTTCCATTAAGGAATCCACAATGCCTACCCCAATGATGAGCATAACGGAAAGTGCACCTGTTACCGCTGTAGTTAGTACGACGCCGCTACCTACTAGTGGAACAGTACATACAACAGTGCGTGCCAGTGCCTATCGACCATATGTACCTATCGCTACTCATGCTCATGTAGCTCCTACGCCTCTTAGTATGCCAATGGCGTATGCTCCACGACTACCTTATCACAACCCTTATCCAAGAGGAGCTAGGCCTAATCACATATCACATCCTACATCAGCTGCCTACATACCAAGACCAACACCAACTCCTATCAACCAAGCTATCCCAGAAGTGCCTCCACCAGCTATGCCTGCTCACCTAGGTGATCTCGCAGCGTTTGCTCAGACGATCGGATGATCTATTGCGGAAAACATGCGGGGCATGCCTGAGAGAGAACCTAGAAGCAAGGCAGTACAAGTGGCTAAGCTCACTCAAAACTTCAGTGTGGGTAACGAGGACGTTAGGAAGCACATCGAAGTCTTTGAACACGTGTGTGATTCCTTGGAAGAGCACAATGAGCTGCATAAGTGTAAAGCCTTAGGCTTAACCTTGAGTGGGAAGGCCGGAGATTGGTATCAAACCTTAAGGGTTGAAGAGCGCACTCACTACCCCACTCTCAAGAGATTGTTCTTGAAAGAATACATACGTGAGGGTGTGCTTTGGGGAGTAGCATCTCAACTCCAAAAAGTTGAACGCGAGGAAGCGGAGTCAGTGAGAGACTTTATAAGTCGATTGAAGCATCTAAATTCTCGTTGCACTCCCGATGAGCGCTTCAATAATAACCAACTGCTCGATAGATTCATTCGAGGATTGCGCCACGAGGACATATACAATGGCCTAGTCATCATTAGAGGTCTTACAACGTGGGAAGCAGTCACTACCAATGCAATCCAGTTAGAAGACAACTTGATGATTGCAGGTAAAAAGGTGTCTTCGGAGACAAAATCCGTTAGTTCGCAAGTATCTGGGCACGAGCTAATGACGGTAAAACCTATTGCCAAGATATCCGAAATGTCTGTGATGACCGACCTTACTAAGGCTCTCCAAGAATACTTTAGGGGTAATCGAGCTCCTCAAAATAGCCATATGTATCCAAGAAGAGAGCAATAATGGTGTTCGGTTTGCTTAGGACCACATAGCACGAGTGAATGTCCCACATTCAGAGTCAAATTCAATGGGAATTGCAATGCATGTGGTAAGTATGGCCATCAATCTAAAGATTGCCTAGTACTTAAGAGAATGTTGGCAAATCAGGCACCACTAGCCTGGTCAAACACACCTCAAGTACCCGCGCTAATGCCCGCACAACCTGTCGAGCAACCGTCACAGCACATAGTTCCAAGGAATCTGAATGTAGTCCAGTTTGTGCCGTTACCACCGCCAGTGCTGCTAGGACCACAACCTCCACATCCAAGGATTACCCCAATAAACCAGATGGGTTGTGAGTCACATAGTGCGTGTGGGGATTATGAAGAGGAGATAGACCCCACTGCTCCATACGGGATTGATACGTTTGAAATGACTCCCCAGTACTACATGGAGGATCATTTTGGGCAAGTCAAGACTGTATATCAAGCGGCTGCTCTCGCCACACAAGAGGGAAAAACCTTAATACCTTGGCGAGGAGACCACCTCTTCAATGCTACGAGTGTGGTGGACCGCATCGTGTAGCGGAGTGCCCTAATAGGCTACAGAAGATCGCTACTCAGATGCAACCAAATAAAGGGAGCACATCGGGAATGCCGGTACTTACATGTAATCGTTGTGGCATAGATAATTTGATTGCTCAATGTCCACATAATCCTAATGCACCCAAGATTACGCCATTGAATTTGGTTGAGGTCACCAACCAGGCACGAGGAACCATACCTGTTGTACCCGCGAATGTAGTTACACGGTCAATGCTTCAAAATCAAAACTACATTCTCGAAGAGAGGGATATTGCATCAATTGCTCGAGCAAAGAAAAAGAAAATGCGACAGAAGAGATCGCTTAATACCACGAGCTCCAAGCCTAGTTCAAAGACTAACATAAGGACAGGAGACGACCCCGTGTATATGAATGATCCTGAAGATGATTCCGATTCAATAAAAACCATGGGGACCAAAGCCACTACCTTAAGGGAGGAACCCACTTGGGAGCTCAACGAAGGAGAATCAAGCGAGTACATAAATAAGGGAAAACAAAAGGAAACTGCCTCGGCCCCACAACCAAGTCAGTTAATGCCCTCTCGACCACCCAAACTGACTGAGACTCCCCAAGACAAGCCACGTGGGCCAAAAACCCTCAAGAAAAAGATTGGAACTTACCCAAACCCAGTTGAGGAGATTGAACAAGTGCAACATTTAAGGGGTTTGGTGGAAGAAACATAAAGAGAACTGGAGCCAAACCCGAGAAAAATCAAAATTCTAGACACAGTGTTTCCTACGCAAGTTCTCAGCCTCACAGGAACTATAAACCGTTAGTTATACCTAGTATCATTCGAGAAGAAAGTGAGGATAGGACATCAGGAAGTGGGCAAACACTCTTTTTGCTTGAAAGAATGTTTAGTGAGGGAATGCCTGACCCTATCGAAGAGGAAGTGATTCCATCTTCACCAGTCCCTAGTCAAGGGGCGATGTCTCGAAAAGTACCGTTGAATGTGTCTAAGCTAATGGATTTCATGTCCTCTGAAATCAGAACCACGATCATATCCAAATTATACGGAGATCTTGAGCTATTCTTAGCTCTTTGAGCATTTCTCAATGGAGAACTAAAGGCGGGGCTACCACAATTTGCAAATATGGATAGACCCGACACGCTTCAAGATGAAGGGGGACATTGGGATCTACAACCCAACCTAGATGAAGACTCGGTCGTTGAAATACCTGTTAACAAGTTGGGACAGTACTTTGAAGGCGACGAATCTAATGCGACCCTCCCCATTACTACCAAGGGATTAACTCTAAAGGGAATCCTTGATGGTGGTGCTAGCATGAGCATTGTGACTAAAAACTGTTGGGAGTCTATGGAAAGACCTCACCTTGAAGTCACAAACATAGTGGTTAAGATGGCAAACGGAACCATAGCTAAACCTATTGGAATGTTAAGGGACCTTAAGATCAAGGTTCTGGGATACAAGGTAAGACATACCTTCATTGTAATGGATTTCTCCAAGCATCCTATATCATATCAAATGATCTTAGGACGTCCTTTCATGAGGGAAGCACAAATGGTACATGACTGGTCGAAAAACCATGTCTATCTACAATTCCAGGATTCTGTCATTCGAGTTGATCTTGAGAATGGTCGTGCACATCCTTTAGGAGGCAAGGTTATCATTGATAATCGATCGGATACCACTATTCACTCTGCCCCATTAAGGTATTGCTGTACATGCAAAAAAGAGACTGATGATGGGAAAGATTCTCCTTATATGGATGTCCTACCAGGTATGACTGAGTCGGATAACGTGGATTGGGTACACCTAGCGGCAACCATAGACACATGGGGAAATAGAGGCACAAGTTGGGTAACACTTGAGGGGCAAGATATGCCACCGTTAGTGCCAATAAACATGATAGGTGTTATGCACTTGACTCCTGATGGCAAGAAAGTGGCAAACTCAATTGACAGTAGCGAAGACTCTGACCAATGTAACTCTGAGTATGAATCTCAAGAACAAACTGACTCGGAGCCTGATGGGGGGGATGAATCAAACATTCACCCAAATGTGGAAGCAAGGTGCTCAAGGCCTAGGACAGTGACCTCCTACAATTCATCCGAGAGTGAGGGGGACACAAGTGAAGATCGACCAAGTGAGTTCGAATCTGATAGAAACAAAAATCAAAAACTTGGTAAGAAGAAAACGAGACATAAGCGCCAACGCTATCGAGCTAATGTGCGAACCACAATAAACAAGGAGAGATTCACTGCAGAATGGCTTAGTTATGTAGGAGCTATTGACGCTCATCGAAAGTTAGTGGATAATTGGGGACAATACCTCCAAAGTGTCATGTGGTGTATTCCGCAACCTCATGACGTCGCCCAATTAGAGATCGAAGAGAAGCCGAAACTAAGTCGTACTGCAAGAAGCGGCAAAACCAAGAGTTAGCTCAGCAACAAAAGGAGGCGGAATTGAAAGAAAAAAGCCTGGCACAACAAGAACCAGTAGTAGACACACCCCGCACCCGAGCATTTCAAATCATTCACCATAGGGGAACGTAAAGTGGTCTACACAAAAGCCCAACGAATGCCTACCAACAATGGGAGTAGCGGTGTCTACGATGGCCCTGCGGTAGTTAAGGAGATAGACTTAGCAGATCCGGGTGAGGAGTCTAAACCAGCTTTTATTGCTCAAGACCTCACCCAGTCAGAGGAAGCTGCACTTAAGAAGCTTCTTAAAGAATTCAAGGACATATTTGCTTGGACATATCATGATATGAAGGGTGTTCCACCCTCGATGGTGCAACACATGATTCCAATGATTAGCACTGCTAAACCAGTCCAGCAATGTCCCTACCCAATGAATCCTAAGTACGCAAAGATTGTACAAGAGGAAATTGAAAAGCTTGTAAAATGTGGATTCATATACCCTATTGAGCACTCAGAATGGGTTTCTCCGATAGTCATCGTACCAAAGAAGAATGGGAAACTCAGAGTGTGCGTTGATCTCAAAAAGGTTAATGCAGCCACCAGAAGGGATCATTACCCCTTGCCATATTTTGAACATGTGCTTGAAAGAGTGGCAGGCAAGGAGGCATATAGCTTTTCAGATGGGTACTCGGGTTACAATCAGATCACAATTGCAGTCGAGGACCAAGCTAAAACAGCATTTATCACGGAGTTTGGAGTGTTTGCCTTTCGCGTCATAGCTTTTGGCTTGACCAATGCACCTGCAACATTCCAATGATTGATAAACACGGCCTTTAAGGAATATCTAAGGGACTTCTGTGAAGCTTTCTTAGATGATCTTTGTGTTCATTCCTCTTGGGACGAGCACTTGATGTGTTTACGAAAAATATTTGAAAGGTGTAGATTATATCGCATCTCATTGAATCCTTTCAAATGCCAATTCTGGGTTAAACACGAAGTTATCTTAGGGCATATAGTGTCCAAAAATGGGATTTCCACTGATGAGAGTAAAATCAAGGTCATTCTGGAATTACCTCCACCCACCAAACTATAAGGGAGCCCAACGCTTTATGGGCCATGTTGGTTATTATCGAAGATTTATTCTATTCTTCGCGGAGATAGCTTGACCGTTGTATAAGCTTCTCATCGAGTTTATTTGGACTGAAGAATGTGATCGTGCCTATGAGCTATTAAAGAAGGCCTTGGCGAGTGCTCCAATCTTGAGAATGCCTAACTGGGATTTACTTTTCCATGTGCATATTGATGCATCAAACTTTGCTATTGGGTGTGTGTTAACTCAACCTAGAGAACACAAGCTAGACTACCCCATTAGCTTTGCCAGAGTCACCAGTTGAACGGTGCTGAGATGAACTACACCACTACGGAGCGAGAAGGGTTGGCAATGATATATGCAGTAAAGAAATTTCGTTATTACCTCCTTGCCATCAAGTTTGTTTTCTATGTGAATCATCAAGCATTGTTGTATCTGGTAAACAAACCATGCTCCACAGGAAGAATCACACGATGGCTATTGATTATTCTTGAGTTTGATTTCACTGTTGTTGTAAGACCTGGCAAAAAACATGTTATGGCTGATCATTTGTCTCGCATACCTAATGGTGAGGCTCCTACGGGGGTTGATGATGACTTACCTGACACTTCCCTATTCATGGGGTGGAGATAATGCTTGAATGGAGTGAGAAGATTGTTAACTTTTTGGTTAATGGCTTTCCACCCAAGGAGCTTCGTAAAGATCTAGCTCGAAAGCTGATCAAAGAATGCGAACCCTATTGCCTGATAGCTGGGACTCTTTATAAAAGAGGAAAGGACGATGTTCTTAGGCGTTGTGCCCGAGAGGATGAGTATCTATACATTTTGCAAGAGGCACATATGGGTGTAGCCGGTGGTCACTTCTCAGGAGACTTAACTGCGCGAAAGATCTTACAATCGGGGTATTGGTGGCCCACTATGTTCCAAGATGCATCACTCTTTGTGAAGGGTTGCGATGAATGCCAACGATACAAGAAACCCCAGAGGAAAGATCAGATGCCCCTACATCCAATCAAAGTAAACCAACCATTTGAAAAGTGGGGTTTAGACTTTGTAGGTCCAATTAGCCCAGCGGCCCGCAACACACAATCTCGCTATATTATTGTGGCCACTGACTATATGACCAAATGGGTTGAAGCGAAAGCGACACGTAAAGCAGATGCGAGGACAACAGCCAAGTTCCTCTTTGAAAATATAATCACACGATTCGGTTGTCCTTTTAAACTTGTGAGCGACAATGGTACCTATTTTATAAATGAAGTGATTAAGGAGCTCACAACAAATTTCATGATATCCCATCATAAATCTACTCCTTACTATCCGCAAGCGAATGGCCAAACTGAGAGTACCAACAAGACCTTAATCTCTATTTTGACAAAGACAGTTGAAGCTCATCGCACGGATTGGGATCTAAAGCTTACAACAGCTTTATGGGCCTATCGTACTGCGTACAAAGTGGCTATTAATTGCACACCATTCAAAATGGTATATGGCCAAGAAGCGGTCATGCCGTGGGAATTTGTCATTCCTAGTCTTCGTGTTGCTACTCAAGAGGGTTGGGATGGTAATCCCTTAGTAGAGCGTCTATATATCCTTGAGCGGCTAAACGAAGAAAGATAATTGGCTGTATACAATGCCCTTGTGGAGAAGGATAGAAGGAAAAAATGGTTTGATCACCACCTGAAGGACAAGGACATTAAGGTTGGGGATAAAGTCCTGATGTATGGAGTGCGTAACGAAAAGAAGAAGCTCAAATATGCTGGTAAGGGACCGTATAGAGTATGTGAAATACCCCACAAGGTACCATCCGAGTAGAGACTCTTGACGGAGTTGAAACCATTGGATTCCTTAATGGGAGTAAATTCAAAAGATACTATGACCCCCTGAGCCAAGAGGAGTTACATGCAGTCCATCAAAAGAAGGCAGCTAAAGAACAAGCTGAGCTTAAGAAGATACAAGCGAGAGTTGAAGCCAAAGAACGTCAACAGCATGCTAGGCACCAACGAGAAGCCAACTTGGGGATTACACAAGCATTTTTTGAGGAGGCAGACGAGGATTCACTGGAATCTGACCCGCCTCTAAGATACCCAATTGAGTTGCAGAGTCCTTACAGGGAGGTGCTGTATAATACATTATTGGATACAGGAGCTCAACACAATTTGCTATCATATGGCGTGTGGTGTCAACTTGGAAAACCACCTTTATCCACCAAGAGTGCTATCCAAGTTAAAGGAATCAATAAGAAGAAAACCCCTGTCTCAGGAATTCTGCACACTCCGGTTGCCTATGACAAGGGGACCGTAATTCAAAGCTTTTTGGTTATGCCTGCGGGTACCATGGAAGGGACTGTGAACTTAGGGTGCAAATGGATGATGGCCACCAAGTGCAATATCGATTGGGCAACCAGACAAGTCACAACGTAAGAACCAACACTAGGTCTGACCACTCAAAATCCCGCTCCTAAGCCATCAACTCTGGACAAAATGCTAGATAATGAAAAATCACAAAGTCCAGTGGCAAAACCATCTTTGATTGTTTGCCACCCCTCTAACGCTTCAATGCCAAGAGTGGAAACATGCAGGGTGGTCTCTAAAGCTCCGCTTACTATGCCAAAAATACATACAAATGGGTCCCAAAAGCTTCGTTAACAGCTACTACCCCTGCTCAATCTCGTTCAGACAAGAAGCCTCGTAGGAAGAAAGCAGCTACCCACCCGAGAAAGGGTAATGTAATATCACGATGGATCCCTAAAAAATTATTAGTAGCCCAAGGGTACTACGAGGGGAATGACCAGATTTGGGTCCCTAAACATAAGCTGAATCCCTCTATATCACCTGTAAAACCTTGCAAACCAAATGTTGCCACCCCAACGACAATTCAAGACCGTGGTAAGGGAAAGGTAACAGAGTGCTCCGCACCACTTCTTCTAGAGTTAGTTTGGATTCCCAAACGATATCGATCATTACCACCTAGCTCAGGAAGGGGGGAGCCACATGAAGCTTCTAGCTCCTCATGCCAAGCACACGCTGATATAAAAGTTTCTACATGCTCTACACCTACTCTTGTCAACACCCAACAAAAGACCGATGAGTCTACGTCTCCCCTTGTAATAGTATCGTCGGAAACAATTTCCTCCATTCGTCAATGGGAGCGTACACTAACATCTCTGCAATTGGATGTGGCCACAAGGGTCATAAAAAGCTATCTGCCCACATCACAACCTATGACCCGCTGGACAAATTGGTTCCAAGAGGCTGCAACATCATTGCAAAAAATATGATCTACCCAAGGAAAGGGGGAGCATGTACTCACGCTCGACATTCTAATGCTTCCTCCTTAACCTTCTTCCCTGACCATGTAATTGCCAAATTCAAGGGGATGTATATATATAGCTTCATACACAGAAAAGAAAAGAAAAGAAAAGCAAAAAATAGTAAAAAGAGCAAGAGCACGTTAAGAGCAGAAATATCCGTATATACAATCAAGAACTAGATTGACCTATCATAAACCTACTGATGCTATATCTGTGTTTGCAGATATGACAGATGCACGATCATCATACACTTCATCCACTCCCACCTTTGGTGAGAGGTATCATCTGTACCTTTCTCAGATATTTCACATGTGCTATCCTGTAATTGAAACTGAATGGGATCATATAGATGTACTAGCCAGAATGGAAAATGTTGAGGAATTAGAATGGCTAATTCGCCCCATGACTGACCCCTACTCTGTAGAGGACATATCCCCGATAGCCCAATGCTTTCCTTTTCCACAAGATGACTATCCTCGCATGGTTACATTCTTGATGAGTTTATGTGGATGGGAAAATGAAAAGGAAATATCTGACAATGATGAATGGACGGATGAAACTCATGGCACTACTGAGGTTGACTTTATTTATTTGGATAATGCGGATAGAGGCTTAGCCTTAGGGCTAGAGCCAGGACTCTACAACATCCTCTTACCGTATCCTCAGTAGTAGTGTGGTGACTGCTGGTAGAAGGTAGGTTAGTGTTTTCAAGTTTTTTCTAGTTTGGATTCCTTAAACGAGTCTTTAATTTTTCACACTGATGTGCCTCTCGAGCTATAGTGCTTGTTAGTTAGTTGTACAGGTGGAAAAGTTTGAGGTGGGTTCGCTTTCAAGTCCTAAGATAGCCGCAATGCTCAATCGCCGATGAGAGGCGCACCTTGAATATCAATAGGATAAGGGTTAGGATCGGTCGGCCATGTATGGGCGCCCATGTGTGAACGGCCAAGTCACCTATAAGAGTCAAATGTAACCCTAAAACCATTATTCTCCTGTGTTGAATACAAGAGTGCTCTTGCCTTATCCTCTTGGTTTCCTTCTCCTGCGTGTGTGTGAGAGAGAGAGAGTGAGAGAGCGAT
Source organism: Cibotium barometz (assembly GCF_041138505.1). Lineage (NCBI taxonomy): Eukaryota > Viridiplantae > Streptophyta > Polypodiopsida > Cyatheales > Cibotiaceae > Cibotium > Cibotium barometz. The sequence continues at coordinate 45,307,390 of NC_141070.1, read as the reverse complement.
CGAGCATTGTGTAGTGGCACGACGAGACGGGCGAGGCGATAGAGCAGCGACGGCGGCTCCCTCTTCACTGCGACGCGGGAATCCTTCACGACGGCAGTTTTAGCGGTGAGTGACACACCTTTGCATTCTGTTTGAGCTTGCTTTCCTGGTTGTATGCTTGCAGCCATTCGTGGCTCGCATACGGTGTTCGGCAAGTCCCCAGCTACGACCTGTGCGACAAAAGCGCACAGCAACCAACCTGCACTTATCTTTAAAGTCTTCTACATAACAGCCATCAGGGTTAAACTGGACCTGCAAACCCTGCTCAATCATCTGACCAACTAAAACCAGACTCTTTATAATGTTCAAAACATGAAGTACATCTGCAAGATACTTCACTTTACCATCCTGCATAGACAATGGCACATCTCTAACATGGGCAATCGGATGAGCAGTGTCATCCCCTATTTCAACAAAACCTGGTCTTTCATGACTCATCATTTCCTTGAACCACTCACCATGACTTGTCATGTGGTTTGAAGCACCTGAATCAACATACCATACATCATCCTTACATGCTACTACATCATTTTCAAACACAACATTAACTACATGTTGCATAACAAATAATCTCTTGTTATCCTCATTATTTCTTCTAGAGGATACATAGTTGTTTTGCTGCACTTTTTCATTTCACATGTCACTTTGCTTCTTATAGCAATTTGCCTACACACGTCCAGGCTTACCATAATAAAAACAACCTCACGTATCATTATGTTGCCTTTGCTAATTACCATAATTCTGATTACTTGTTCGGCCACCACCTTGGCCACATCCATGACATCCACCTCATTCTCTACCTGCACTTGTGTAGAAGGCCTGTTACTCTGAACTTTTTTTTTGTGTGAAGACTGTTGATCTTCTTCCAAATTCTTCTCTTCAATGATCACCATTGACACCAAATCTGTGAAGTTGGGAATATTCTCCCAAGTTTGAATAGACGTCTTGAATGCCTTGTATTGTGGCCCGAGACCACGTAGACACACTTCCACCTTATCATCATCATCACAACAGAAACACCAATTGATGCAAGGGATTCCACAATGCCCTTGATTTTCAAGGCATAATCATTCACATACATGTTTTTCTTCTCCACAGTATGAATCTCATTCTTCAACTGAATCTTTCGTGCCTTGGTGTTGGTTTCATACAGTTGCACACCAAGGTGTCCCATGCCTCCTTAGGTGACTTGGTATCTTGTATTATATACCCAATCATGGTGTCCTATATACTAATAGAAAGCCAATACACAAATTTCCTTACTCCTTGATTCTAATCCTTGAATTCTTTTACATCTGCAGTAGTTGGTTTAATCTCCGATATCTTTGGTGCCTCCCTATGTTCACCTTCAATGTAGTCCCAGTAACCTTTTCCTATCAAGAAATTTGTCAATCTAAACCTCCAAGCATGGAAGTTATTATTATCAAGCTTCTCTGTGTGTAACAATCTAGTTTATTCCATCATTTGACATCTTGTCTACAACACAAATTTACCAAAAACAACACTCTTGTTTGGCCTGCACAAACTGTTGTATTCTCTGCAGAGCGATATTATACTGCACCCAAACTGTCACAACCAGTGACCTCAATTTTCATACATACACCTAATGGCAACTTGAATACCTCTTTGTAGTACACACAGTGTCTGCACAACCAATCGCCCTTCTTGCAGTTCTAAAATCAGAGTTCTGTAGAGAATCGAAACTTACCCGCAGTGCCCATGAATGCCTATGAACTGAAAAACAGAGGTCCAGACGCGCATGAAACATGTTTTTGGCCTGAAAAACTTTGTCCAACAAACCACATAGAAGCCCTATAACTTTTCTCTTGCAAAGAAAGCTCCTCAATCATCGGAGTTTGTTTGCTAGTGCCTCCCAACAATGGTGTAGTAGCCAACACAAAGGGGAAAGAGTAGATGAAGCTCTTACCCTCGTACCGCTTCCTGTGCTTCTCTTGCTTGCCGCTTAGCCCTTAGCATGAACCAAGCTCTGATACCATGAAAAGATGTAGGGGAGAAGAGAGCTTGAGCTCTTGCAAGCACACACAAACTCACACTAACCCTAGAAGAGAACACACAAGGTGAGAGGCTGAAAATTCTTCTTCTTTTTCACACAACAAAAGAGGTCTACAAAAAGAAGATAAAGTGATTAACATACATAATAAACACAAGTGGTCCATAATGTGAACACGCTATGTGGAGTGGGTAGGTGTGGATTAGTCGATGTAGCTAGCTGTAGAATCTCTGGTGAAGATATGTCGGTGCCAACTACCAAACTCGCCAGTGATGTAAATATCGAATGGTCATGCAGGCACCTCGTGAGTGTCAGCTCATGTTGAGCTTTACATATCAACATCTTCAAGAAATCATAATCATATACAAAAACCTACAAGCAATGTAATATGTTTAATCGATAAAATACACGTAAAACAAATACTAATAGCTTAAGAAATTTTCGGTACTGTTACCTGTTGATTTTTATCACCCTCAAGCATTTTGCTTGTCCACAAAAGAATTGTAGACTTACTATCTTCATGTATGGTAGCTGCTATATATTTTCGCATATTTGCTAAACCAAGACAGTTTGCAATTACGACAGCCTCCTCCTTGGAAGGTAATTGGATTTCATATGCTCTAGCTTCATTGAACATGTCCCTTAATATCTCCTTGCCAGGAAGATACTCGGAGTCCTGGATTGCAAAATCAACTAGGAGGTGTTTGTCAACTCCTTGCTCTACCCACCCCATGTCTACTTCACTATATAATTTACTAAAGCAGCCACGCAATAGTCTTCATGAATATTAAAATGATGCATAGTGTCTATTATAATAATACATTATCACATTGGTTTGCCATAGTAAAGCTCGGGAAAGAAGGAAGTGACAAGTCCCCGTGTTCATTCTCATTACGTGGACTTGCTTCCAATGGGATTATACTAATGGGTGCGATTGCATCGACACCGACAAGGTATGTACTAGTGGGAAACATTTCCTTTTCGGCCTCTTCCCTCTCCTCTACTGGATTGAAAGCTACCTCTTCTTCAACTCCATCATCCTCAATTGGCACTTGACTTCTTGGTAAATCCGTTGTCTAGGGCTCAGAGTCTTCAGTAAGGAGATGCAAAAAACAAAGAAATCCATAACTGTATTGGAGAAGGTGACAATTCTTTGAGTGTAATGGGCATTTCTCCTCTACTCTATTGCCACAGTTGGGGATCTTTTTAAGACAACAGTTGAGCCTTCTTTTCATGACTTTGTCTGTTGCAAAATTAGATGGATGAACACATCGTTCACCATCGGACGTCACGATGTTGCTAGAAACTGTATGTTCATAATCCTGCTCCCGATCCCTGAGAGAACAATCCTAGAAACCTTGATATAACGTTCTCAAAAAAAGGAAATTCTGCATTGAACATTACAGAAAATTTAGGAGCGCGATGGTGTGCATTGTATAGGAACATATACAACTTTTCTACGTAAGACTCTTCCACCTTGTCACCAGATTCCCAACTCAGGAGCCATCATGCCGTCGATTAGGACAAGCACGCTTAATATACAAGGGATCAGTACCAAGCAATAAGGAGCTTAGGCGATGTATGCGAGAACTTTGCACTTGGTACTAGCCACAAAACAAAAGGATACAAAAGGGGTCAGTATTAAGCGATTAGGGGCTTACGCAATGCCTACGAGATCCCTAGCGCTTGGTACTTACCCCTTCTGTATAAAAGGATAGACATGGGGTAAACATGAGGCCATATGGATCTTGGGGTTAGAACCAAGTGGTAAGGGGATTACGCGATGTCCGGCAAGCCCCTTACCGCTTTGTACTGACCTAGATAACAAAATGGAAGACCCCAAAACAAAAAAAACAAAAGGAGGTCAATATCAAGCTATTAGGGGCTTACGCGATGCCTGTAAGTTCCCTACCGCTTTGGTACTAACCCCTTGTGTATAAAAGGAGAGACATGGGGGTAAAGATGAGGCCATATGGATCATGGGGTCAGTACCGGAGTAGGGGGCTTATGTGTGATGTCCGCCGCGAGCCCCTTACCACTTCATACTGACCACCAGATAACAAAATCAAAGAACCCAAAACAAAAGAAAACAAAAGGGGGTTAGTATTAAGCAATTAGGGGCTTATGCGATGCCTGTGAGTTCCCTACCGCTTGGTACTGACCCCTTGTGTATAAAAGGAGAGACATGGGGGCAAATACGAGGCCATATGGAGCATGGGGTCAGTACTAAGTTGTAGGGGGCTTATGCGATGTCCATGAGCCCCCGCTTCATAACTGACCCAGATAACAAAATTAAAGAAAAGGGGGTCAGCTATAAGGCACTGCAAGGATACCTACTTTGGCGATGGCGAGACGACGATGGCGGCATGGAAGCTTGACACCATGGCAATGGAAAGGCACAGGAGGTTAGATGATGGCGATCGCAATGCAGAGGGATGACACAAAGGGCAGAGAGCTCTACGACAAGGGTTTAGGATGGGCAGAAAGCTCGATGTCCCCAAGGAGATTCGGGCCATTTTAGACCCACGTGGCGGTCTTAGCACCACGCGTGTGGTGTGTCCTATTCATAAGTGGCATTGTAAGGTCTCACACATTTATAAGCCATTTTTTCCTTCATATAAGGCCACCAAAAATTTGAAGGGAGAAATTTTCAAAATCCCCTTATAATGCTTAGGGAAAAACGACATAATAGCATTAACCCCTCAAATAAAAGTTTCATCCCATGCCTTAAAAAATGAGCATGCATCACAGTTAAGCAGTCTATGGTTCATTAAAACATCATAACATTTTTTGTTTCTGTAAGGTGGTTGGAGACGGAGCAAATTTTTTTCTTTCTGTAAGGTTGTGTGTGTGTGCATGTTCAGAATGAATATTGTGAGCGTTTAATTAGAGAGAGAGATAGAGAGAAAATCATGCTTGCAGATTTGATTGAAAGCCCTAGTTTGATTGTGGAGATAGAAGAAGAAGAAGGGGCAATGGCGATGCAGAGGGGCGATTGCAGCAAGGAACTCGACATGCGAATGAATGAAGCTCCCGAGGGAGATACAGGCCGTTAAAGACCAACGTGGTCCCGTACCACGTGGTCTTAGCACCACTCTCGTGGTGTGTACTGATGATCATAAGTGGCATTTATAAGGTCTGATGCATGAATGACATGAGACACAGATAAAGAATATACTTACTTGAGAGTCATTATAACCTTGTGCATACTCATGCTCTTTTTTTGTGATCATCTCTCCGAAATATGCTAGGTACTCTCACTCCTCTCATCTCCTAAATGTGTTTGATTTGTTTTAGGAAACGTTATCACGGTCGACCCCCCCAAACTGAGACAACACCATCGCCTCTACATCCATGAGATCTCTGTAGGTATTTTGAGTTTTTTTGACCTAAACATAAGTGTTCATTTTTAGGTCAGTACCATGCGATAAGGGGCTCATAGACACTTCGTGAGCTCTTTATTGACCTAAACATAAGTGTTCATTTTTAGGTCAGTACCATGCGATAAGGGGCTCACAGACACTCCGCCGCGAGCTCTTTATTGCTTGGTAACCACCTTTTCTTAACGTACTGTGGTCTGTCAGGGTAATGTCACTAACAAGTTCTGCACCAAGCGATAGGAAGCTCATTGGCATCCTACTAGCCCATATCGCTTGGTACTACCGAACTCCCTCAGGGTAATGATGCTCACAGGGTAATGATGCTCACAGGGTCAGTACCAACAAGTGGCACGAGTCTCGTTGGCATCCTTAATAATGAACCCCTTTTGACATTATTTTTCTCAAAGGATCAGTACCAAGCAATAGGAGGCTCGTGGGAATCGTGTTGGCCCCGTATCGCTTTGGTAGTACTGACTCCCCTTGGGATATGTTGCTCACGGGGTAGTTCCAAGCGACACGAGTATCGTCAACATCCTGCATGCCCCATATCACTTGGTACTGACCCCCTTTTGCGGTCATTTTTCTCACAAGGTCGGTACCAAGCGACGAGAGTGTCGTTTGCAAGCACCGTTTTTCTTGGTACTACCCCCCTAGCGTGGTCAGTTTTCTCACGGGGTTAGTACCAAGCAATAGGTGGCTCATGGGCATTGTGCTGGCCCCATATTGCTTGGTCCTTTTGACTTCCCTTGGGACATGTTGCTCTCATGGGGTTAGTACCAAGCAACAAGAGTCTCGTTGTCATCTTGCAAGCCCCATATCGCTTGGTATTGACCCCCTTTTGCGGTCATTTTTCTCACGAGGTTAGTATCAAGTGATGGGAGTCTCGTTGGCATCCTTCTGGCCCCATTTTGCTTGGTACTGACCCCTTGTGGTTGTTTTGCTCTTCACGGGGTTAGTACCAATTGATAGGAGGCTCATTGGCATCCTGCTGGCCCCATGTCGCCCCTAAAATTAGCCCATGTATATATACACAGAGCAACAAACATGTATATTTTCTAGAATATATGAATACTGTTGTCTCTTCTATAATGTTGTCTCTTCTATAATTCTATCTATGCATTGTTTCCTTATTGTATCCATGTCTATGTTGAAACTTGAAAGAGGACTGTAGAGGGATATTTAGCAAAATGAAACTTGAAATATATTAATTGCAAGGGATCATTAGAGTAAAAAACAGGAGTGTTCTGTTATAGATGGCTACAAGTATAACTTGCGCCCTTTAGGTTTTGAGGTTCGACCAACTAAATCATTGGCTTCGTTTAGCCCAGTAGTAACTTCCTTCTTCTCATTCTCACATGATGCTTGCTAATCTCTAACTCTGAATTCTCTATTCTTACCCTTTACAAACCCAGATGTTGTAGTTGTTGCTAATTTCTCGGGCAACAGAACATCTTCTTTTGAGTGCACACCCCTTGAGGGGTGGCAGAACATTAGTCTTTCTCTTCTTCTTCTTCCTCTTCGCTAGTTGGCGCAAGGTCACATCCAGCGAAGCTTCTTCAACTACAAGAACAAGAATATATAAGTGGACAGCACTAGGGACAATGGTTAGGTCTTTTTAGATGACTCATATAATGCTCACCTTGATCATTTTTGGAGAGCTTCCTTCTTGCCTCACGAGTGACAATTGAACGTGTCACACGGTTTAGTACAAGCTTTCCCGTTTGGAGAGCTTCCTTCTTGCCTCACGAGTGACAATTGAACATTTAGCACACCTTGATATAATCAAAACCCTTCTTCTTTGGCATCCTAGAATGAGTCACGCAATTATTACATGCTTGCCCCAATTCTGTGCTTGCAGTGTGATTGTGCCCACTTGGAGAGCTTCTTTCATCATGCCTCATGGGTGACAGCTCTCCTGTACTCAACTTAGTTCTCAGAGTGGTGCTCTTTAGTTCCTTGTTGACATTGCCCTCCCCTTCTTCTAAGCCAACAATGATAACACTTATTGAATCAATAGTATGGTCTCATCATGTGAAAGCATGATGATGAGATCAAAAGACAGTCACCACGTGTTCTTCCCACATGAGACATTTGCTCTGGGGTTTCCTCTGTTTCAGGAAGGAGAAGCCTATGCTACACAACCTCACTCAAATCAACATATTCATGTCTTACTTCTGCCCCTCCTTACCTACTAAAAGACGATGTTGAAGTGTAGCCTCCTACACATTTTGAAATTCATTGGTAGCAGCACATCTTTCAAATGATTAGAAGAAGACATACACAAATCGCTTCAACACATGGTAATTCATCTATAAATTTTGAGGTTGGGATCAAAGCATGTGATTTGCAACATAGAGCTTTGCAACCGTTTGATGGTTTGTCCAACTAGTGGATTCTGAGTTTATAAGTTGGGGCATCCCTAAGGGTTTTTTTACCATAGGTTTCCAACCGATTGATAACCATATAATAGGTTGTGAGGGTTTATAACCCAATGGTTAAAACTAGTCTATAAGTTGACAACCAGTTATATAAACATCAGTAGAGTGAACTTAAAAACTGGTTTAAAACTAGATTATAAATTGGACCACTTTAATGGTTTTTAACCCTTGTTTTCCAACCCCTTTGAAACTAGTTTATGGGTTGGAAGGGTTTATAACCACCATTGGTTGACAACCAGTTTATAAATTGAGAGCATGACAAATGGCAACTGGCTACCAACTTGTTGACAACCGGTTTATAGATTGAGAGTATGACAAATGGCAATGATTGACACCCACTGTAATAGCTTGGAAGCACTGCAAATGGGTTTCAATTCAAACGGACTGGCATATAGCAAGTGCTTAAAGGTGGTATTAACAAATGCCAAGCAATGCTAATCGAATAAAACCAGTTAAAGAGTATAGGTTGCTACCTTTGTTTTCAAACATGGCATCACCAAGTGGTTTCCTTACCACCATTTTTTGGCTTCTTCAGGTATGGCCTCTGGCTACAGCCAACTGCAATGCACTTGCTATATGCCACTTGCCTTTAACACATACATAAGAGTAGTAAAACACATTGTACGCATGCTTACAAGGTAATATAAATAGACCAACAACAGACTGGTCTCCCGAGGCCACACCTTGGGAAACTTTCTGTCATAATCAACATACTATCCTTATGTAGAAGAATCTTTGGCGGTTGTGGAATGATCATCGTATTAGAGTTCTCTAACTTCACACCCATCATGAAAGCTCTACTAGCACTTGCTTTCTCCACAGCCTCATTCTTGTGGTCTAAATCGGCCTATAAACACAAACAAAGAGGCAATGGACATGGCATGGACTTTCTTCATATGTAGAAAACACATATATATATCTTTGCTTTTTCTAGAGCTTCTCTAGTGACACAAAGTTTATCTTGAAGCTACCGCTCTGCTTGTTCTTGTGCATCAGGGGTATGTTATTTGATGGACGCATCATGGTGTGGTACTCAATTGGACCTTCAATATGATGAAAACTTCACTCTACCTTCGTTGTCGATGTCTAGCAATGCAGCTTCTTTGCTGCACTTGGTATTCAATAGAATGTCATCCCCACCAATATCTACACCTGACTTGAGATCTCCACCTTTGCCTCATATAGGCTACCTTGTGCCAACGGAGTGCATGCGTTTCGAGATAATGTTACACCACAACTCATAAATGACATCAATTGTACACCTACCTCGCACATCCACTGAGTTCTTTTTTTTGTGCAATTACCATCGACACTTGTCTTCTTAACAACCTGCTCAACAAATACGGCCCACTTCACAGGACCGAGTACAGACATGGTAGACATAGCCTCGAGCAAATTGAAGGCCCACAGAATAGTTTGAGGGTGTAGTTTGGTAAACCTATTTATATAATGTATACAAGGGTAGGTAGTGCTCCTGCTTTGCCGTTTACAACATCACCTTCTTGTCTTTCTTGGGGGGAGCTCTGAAAACACTCTTAGCCAATGCTTTGGTGACACCTCATTTTTGGAGTCAGACGCCTTGCATCCTCCCCCTCAAGATTGAGAACATACACTATAGAAAAATCCTTTGAAGTTCTAAAAAATTCTTTCAATGGCTCTGTCTCTAACTTTGGGTGGCAAAACTTGGTGGGTGCTCACTTCTAGCATGCAGAAAACATTGGTTAGACAAGCAAACACACTCTCCTTGTCTCTCATATATTGAGCTCAAGACCACCAACATCTGTGGAGATTGATTAGCAGGTTGATGAGCGATGTGTGTGTGTGTGTGTGTGAGAGAGAGAGAGAGAGAGAGAGAGAGAGAGAGAGAGAGAGAGAGAGAGAGAGAGAGAGAGAGAGAGAGAGAGAGAGAAGGGCCACCTTTGTATCTTCACAAAACTGCCCTTCGAGTTAGCCCATCGTTGAAGAGACATTTTCTCAAGCAACTATCAGTGGGGGGAAGGAAGAGAGAAAAGATCTACTGAGTCTAAGTTTTTCAAATGAGATAGTGCACGTAGAGAATGCATACAAAAAATAATAATTATACCGCCACTTTAAGTTATCCCCCCCCCCACTATCTTTTCAGTTATGTAAATTTTCTTTTCTTAGTTTTCAAAATATTTTCATTTTTTTTCCAATTCAAAGTTCGTTTCCAATTTGCCACCACAACCTACAAAACCACTATTTCTCTTGGTCCAAAGTATACCACCTTACCCCACTTAGCTTTACTCCACTTTTATCTTCCTACTATCAACTTGTCCTTTGTTCTTTCCAATTCCTCTTCACAAGCCTTAAGCCTTTTTTGTGTAAGTATTGATTACAGTCAAGAATATAACTTTTCAGTATATGATAATCCGATACTAAAAGGCTCAAGGCTCATGTATCTAGACCCATGGCTCATGTGTCTAAACTAATGTGTCTAAACTCACGGCTCATGTGTCCATGCATACATCTTTTTACGTGAGATTATGGGCTCACATCCCCAACCCTCGATTAGCCTAGTTTTTAGAGGTTTTTATGATTTTTTGGACTTGATGAGGTGAGATTAAGGGCCTTAATTCTAGTTAATGATTGTGATACAACTAATTAAGTGTTTTTTGATTGTTTAGCATGCTTTTAATCTACCAATTCAACAATACATTAGGAACTCAATGGAGTCTTCTTGGGCCCTTTAATTTGGACGTTTAGTGAAATGCTTAAAATGCTAATCCATCTTTGACCAAGCCTAGAGGCCTAGTCCTAAAAGCATATATTTGATTTTTCACAAAAAAAAGGAGATATTCTTAGATCTGGCCACCTAGGTGCCTTTAAAGCTTTGTAATGGGCTGTTTATCATAGCCTTCTCTACCTTTTCGAACCCCAAACATTCCAAAAAATTGTCACTTTCTTCCCCTCTTTTTTGTGTGTGCACCAGATCTCTTTCTCTCTCTAAATCCTCTCTCTAAAATGCCTTGCACTCCTTCTCCATGGAAAAAAGCGTCTTTCTCTACTCCAAAAGCCATAGCTAGCAGATCTGTACTCCTAGATGAGCCTTCTCTCTCCAAACCCACAGTAGTAGCCATGGCTTGCAAGGAAGAAGCTTACCATGAGCATTCTCTCTACAATACTTGGTCCTCTCTCCATAGCTAGCAGGTCTGTACTCCTAAATGAGCCTTCTCTCTCCAAACCCATAGTAGTAGCCATGGCTTGCAAGGAAGAAGCTTACCAGGAGCATTCTCTCTACAATACTTGGTTCTCTCTCCAAACCCACAGTAGTAGCCATGACTTGCACAGAAGAACCTTTTCATGATGTATTCTCTCTCTATATTGCTTAGCAGCCATAGCTTGCACTAAAGAAGCTTCCCATGATGCATTGTCTCCTTTGCATTTTCGTCTCACCATTGCCAACCCTCTCTATGTTTCTTTGGCTCCCTTTCTGGCTTCTTTCTCTATCCACAATGCAGCTCTAGAGAAGCAACCCTCATCTCCATTCTTCCCATTATTTTTTGATACCATATCCTGCTCCTTCCACTCCTATTCAACCCAAGCTTACAAGCCTACTTTCTTGTAGATGGCACTACAAGACATCACCAATAAGCCTTCTAAGATCCGCCTTCAGGTTGATTTGGAGACAGAATACGCAACCCTACACAGTAGGCATGTTGCACCCAATATTTCATACGATCAGCTTCGAATGCAAGGAGCAAAGGCCATTGATCTTTGGATTGATGGAAATCTTTATCCCCACCAGATCCAATATCTGGTGCCCCTCCACCATTCAAAAGCATTACAAGTTTTTTTAAGTTTGTTGGTGATGGTTTCAATGGGCTTCTTGGCTATTGTAGGAGATTACACATGTTGTGGCTAGATGAGGCAGCTGAAAAGAGGCAAACACAATTTGCCTTCGACCAGCTTCAAGCGGCATCGACTAAGCAGATCAATAGTTTGATGTAGAGGATTAAAGAGCTCTCAGAGGAGCTTGAGGTGCAGAAGAATAATTTAGCGGATCGTGTGCGCACAATAAATCAATTTACCGATAATTATGTTCGTCTTCAACACTCCACTCGTAATCTTCGACGTCGTGTTCACCATTTCAGTCACCTTCCCATTGGATATCATGCAAGGCAAAGAAAACGTAAAGCTGTTGGGTTACTTTCTAAGACAGCAGGCGCATGCAAGAGGCGTAAACAAACAACCAGGTAAAATTTTTTGTAGGAATTATAGCAACTTTGAGAAGCAATTAATGAATAAAGCATCTCTCATGGGTGACTCTTGCGATTGCCAAGGGCATGTGCAACAGCTATACTAGGATGTAACAACGCTGAGGACAATGTTAATGTCTCCCTTCTTCAGCATGTCCTTTAGGAGAAGGATATCATGGAAATGATAACAGGTTCTGGTAATGATAAGCTGCGGGAGACCCTTCGTCAACATTTCTTGAAGGAAATCAAAGAAATTGTCACACCCAAAGAGATGCTTGATATATGTGACTCAGCAGGTATTAGCCAGAAAGGTTACAGAGCAATGTATAGGTCAATCACTTTAGGGTTGCGAGCAAAGGGAGTTACGCAATCCTTGCTTCCAACACTTTATAGCTTACAGATGGCAAAGAAGTGTGCTAATGGTGATATTGCATCCATGTTTAATGGTGGGTACAAGTGGGTGGAGGATATTATGCCAATGCTAACAATCAAACCCTTTGAATACAATGCATATAACAATGTCTACATTGACATGGAAGTGCTACAAAAAGCAATGATTCAGTACTATGGCCTCACACTTGAAGAGACAGGTGGAAATGCCATGTTTGTCTCTTGAAGCTGGATGAATGTCAAGTGGTTAAAGGTCAAAGACTGGAGCGTGTTAGTTTAACCTTGATGAGCCGAGCACTTAGAGGAAAGCCTTTAGAGACCCAAGAGTTGGATGCAACTGAAGACAGCAACAATAGGGGTCAAGGGCATAAGCAAGACTACTACGGCATTCAATCAGAGAAGAACATCTGGTGGCAAGCAGCATGGGTCCTCCCAAAAGAGAACCATGATACCTTGAGGTGGTATTTTGAACGGTTTGGCATTCAACATGTCGTCTCTTGTCAGGTCAATGGTCAAAAGCTTGATGTTCCCGGAATAGACTGCTTTAACGTTGAATGACACTTGGGTGGCGATCTAAAAACCTTAAAGTGTATGTTGGGTTGTAAAACAGGTGCGAATACTATATTCTCATGTGTTTACTGTTGTCATTCCAAGACAGCAGTAGACTCAAGAGTAAAAGGGAAACAACCTAGCAAAGGCAAAAGTCAAAAACAGGTGGGTGCAAAAAAAGCAATCGTTTTTTATGCTGGAAAGGATCAAAGGTATGGCATAATGGCATATTAAGTTGTGACCAGAGCAAGCCACCTAGTCGTGACCAGGAGGACAATGCTTGGAACCCAATCTTGGACATTCCACTATGTCAAGTGCATGTGTGCACATTACATGTAAGACTTAGGATTTTGGATAAGCTATTGATGCTCCACATAAACTATGTCTGGAACATGGAGCCCGAAGATCGACGAGAAGAGTCAATATGTGCACTAGAGGGTGTACTTTCCTCTATTGGATTACATGCTGGAGCAGTGCTCTTGACAAAGGACAGAAAATCAAACCCTACACAAGACAACCCTAATAAAATTTGCATGGGTGGGATCAAAGGCAAGACACTTGCTATCAAACCACTTGGGCTCTCATAGCCACACTAGCTTTGAAATTTGGAAGAAGATATGTGATGTTACAACATATCGAGGAAATGATGCCAGGCTTGGCCTAAAACGTGCACGTGTATGGGAGGTGTGTAATAAAATGGTCGATCTTCTAGAGTGACCTCACCTGGATGACCATGGTATTGAGGCACTTAAACAAGCCACTTGTAGATTTACAGAAGAAATGGTCGAGGCATGGGGAGAAACACACATTACTCACTACATGGTAATGTTATATTTCTTGTGTCCTTGTAGTATGTTCTTCATACTGTTTGTTGACTTTTTGTAATTTTCTATGCAGCATATATTGTATGCACATGGGCCATACTTTCTCGATAGATATGGCTCTTTAGCACTTTGGAGCAATCAAGGCATGGAGAAATCACATTACCAAACAAAGGCCGTGTATTTTAAGGACACTCGCCATGGTGGTGGCAAAGTCAAGAGTAATGCGCTCCATGAAATGTTCAACTGGTTCTATCGCGTTCTGGTTGGCAAAAAAAGGCAAAAAACTCGCGGTAATCTGTCTCTTAGGCATCAAATAATGAAAACTGTTAATGCAAGAAGAACTGAAGGATACAACAGATCAAATGCTAGGGAGAGACTGCGGCAGTGGGTAGCAAGCAAGCGTCGGTGTGGTTCCTCATGGGCTTAAACTCTCTGATTATAATCTTTTTGTGTTTTTAAATTTTCTAAAAGTTTTAAAAAATTATATTTATAGACATATTTAAGTCATTTTTCATTTATAGCCACCACATTTCAATTTCTTCTTTGTGCTCTACTCTCTCTTGCCCTCCCACTATCTCTCGCACACGTACATACCTAGGCCATGCCAGAAGAACAGGTTCAAGACTTGCGGTTTTTCGATCAACTCGGCCCACTACCTGCTTTCTACAGCAAAAAGGACAAATCTACCTATAGTAACAGAGCAAGAGGCAAAGGAGATGAGAGAAGAAGAGCGCAAGAAGGAGGCCGAAGAAGCGCAACGTAGGAAGGAAGCTGAAGAAGCAGAGCCTAGTAGAGAAGCGAAAGAAGAGCGGCATTGAAGAAGCCGAGGAAGGTCAAGGGCAACCATCGGAGATTGTTATTGAGGCCGACACCCTAGAACAGCTAGAGGTTATCTTACAGAACAGGGAGGTCGAGCTCTTGTCCTATGGCATCACGAAAGATACCATTAACAAAGAGTTTGCTCTTGTGAGGGCGGCTTGGGAGACAGAAATGCAAAAGAGACAGCAGCCCAAAGAGGACGCAAGGAGGGCAAGGCCAAGCACAACCACAAGCAGCCACAACATCCAGACGTCCAGTCAAGAAGCGTGGCAAAAGAATGGAGGGCAAGTTTCGAGACCAACAAGAAGAGGAAGAGCGTGCACAAAAGAAAAAGAAGTTCAGGTCTGAACGACCACCGTGGGAGAATCAAAGACCACCACCGCCTCCACCGGTTACAAAGAAGAAGAGAAAATGGAGGCGAGGGACAATAGCGCTACAAGAGATTAGGAAATATCAGAAAAGCACAGATCTTCTCATCCCCAAGGCACCATTCTCTCGATTGGTGAGAGAAACAATGGAAAAATTTACTGACAGGGTTGACCACATACAGAGCACAGCTCTTGAAGCTCTTCAAGAAGCTGCTGAAGATATTGTAGTTTCTGTTTTTGAAGACTCAGTGCTGGCTATGGTACATGCCAAGAGAGTCACTTTGAAGCCTGTAGATATGTCCCTAGCCCTACGCCTACGTTTAGAGCATAGCCTTCTACCTCAATAGGCTAACCCACTTTGTAATTCTCCCTACAAACTTTTGTAATGTTCCCAAATTCCTTTGTAGCATTTTCAAACATTAATGAAAGCTTTTTGAGTTGTGTTACATTCTTTGTTGAGTCCAATTTTTTTTTGTATGCTCAGTGCCAATGAACATTTCATTAAAAAAATATAAAAGCACTATACACACAGGAAAAAAACACACACACACACACATATATATACACACACACACATATATACACACACACACACACACACACACATATATATATACACACACACACACACACATATATATATATATTTATATATACAAAAAAGGTAGAGTCTATAAAGTCACCTAGAGACCCTTATTGAGGGCCTTATGAGCCTCAAGACTAAAAAAATAAATAAATAAATAAATAAATACCATGTGCGCTACGGTGCGTTAATCGCCAGTTTGACCAAGTCAAAATGCCGATTTCTGCGCCATAGCGCACATGGTATTTTTTTATTTTTTTTAATTTTTTTGGTCTTGTGAGGCTCATAAGGCCCTTTAGGTGTCCTAATAGCCCCAAAATTTTATATATTTATATAAGATATTATGTATATATATATCTTATAATAGTCCCAAAATCTTATAATATCTTATGTCTTATATATATATATATATCCTATATATCTTATATATATATATATATCCTATATATCTTATATATATATATACATATCTTTTATATATATATATATATATATATATATATATATATATCTTTCAATAGCCCCAAAATCTTATATATATATATAGGTACACACACACACACACACATATATACATGTATATATATATACTTTTATGTACATATATATACATATATGTGAGTGTGTATACATCTATAAATACAACATTTTTTCGTACCGCTCTAACCCAATCTCGAATACTTTTTTTAATCATGATCACATTTAAAATGAATCCTAAACAATATTTTCTATGAACACATGAACAAAATCTTGAAATTGGCTTGAAATGGTATATCACAAGTACGCCAGGAAAAATCACAACTTACAATGCACAACAAAAAAAAAATTATTGAACTTGGAAGAGAAGTTTGCATTACATCTTTTTAATAAGCTCTTGGAAGAGCTCAAGAGAGAGAGTTCTAGAGGCTGGTTTCTGGCCTAAGCTTTGGAATATATCACTCGGCTCATTGATTCCTTGAGCCTGAGAAAGGGCACAATGGCTTAAAACTGAGCCGGGATGCTTGCCCGTAAAGCAATACAAGGTAGCTTCCCTAGCTACCAAAATACATTTATTTATGTTTGAGGCTAAGGGGTTCTCCGACAAGACTGCACTAAGTGCTTTACATTTTAGGAGCTCGGCATAGGCGATCTCTGAATAGTCTAAATGAAAAACCCGCACTATGTCGGCTCTGAGGGCAGGTATGTAGTGCCAAAGAGATGCATCTCGACCCTCTGACTTTGGCCGTGTTCCTCCTACGCGCATAGCAAACTTGTCCACTTCAAAAGCAGTCTGTCAACATGTCAATATAGAAGTTAGGAAGCGTGAAATGATACAACTAAAAATAATTTGCTTTACAACGAAGAAGTTAGGACATACCTCAGTTGCATCGTCACTTGCAACTAATTGCTCATTTGTCAAGTTTATGCTTCCTTGGTCTTGAGCATCGCCAGCAACCAAGGGCATGTGTGGTTCAAAGGCAGCTACGCTCTCATAGAATTGCACATCTTGCTTTATTTCAACGAGCGCTTTGGCCACTACATCTTCCAAGGAACTGCTACCAATATCGTATGCAAGCGCTTTTGTGAGGTTGTCATCTTCAAAAGAGATTTTCACTTTCCCTTTGTCTTGACCCCTAGCATTCACGACAATAATAGATAGTGCCTCATCCCTCGCGAAACCCGAGTGTCTTGGCAATGTCATCCAGAAACAAAAATTCTTTCCCATCAATAATGATTGGATGCAAAGACATGACAACAAGGTCTGGGACCTCCTCAAGTACTTCATCGCCCTCTAGAACTAGGTCCGGAACCTCCTCGGGACATTCTCTTGTAGAGCCACCAATGCCATTGAGGCCTCCCATTGTTCTGTAACATTCTCTTCCTCAGCATGGGCCTCTTGGACCTACTCCATTAGCTTTGCTTTGCCCTTTTCTTTTTCCTTTGCCACTTTCTTTCGCCACACCCTCTTGTAACAGAAGGATCAAAACCATGTCCCAGCTCAGGAAAGAAGTGCCGATGTTGCCCATTTGTAGATCCAAGAGTAAGTCTTCCTCCTCATTCCTGTAGTCCTTTTCTGTGAGGGATTTTAAAAACCTTGATAGACGGAATCTAAAATTCTTGTCTTCCCTGAATATATACTTGATGAGGTCAATCGGAACCCATAGGCCCTCATCACCCTCAAACATGATGGAGTACGTGCTGATGTGTTGATCCATATACTGAATGACATCTGTAAAAGCATCCACGTGTAGATGCATTGTTGCACGCACATCAATTGCTCCCTCAAACATAGGGACGATCTCGTCAACCCTATGAAGTAGCTCAAGCTTTCCTAGCTGTGCAATAAGTGCGTCAAGTAGAGGTGCCATGACTATGAGTGATTGCAAGAAATAGAGAGTGTGTGATACAGAAAGGTGTGCGAAATTGAGAGCAAGTGTTAGGAGAGAACGATAATTGTCAATTGATGAAAATGAGTAAAGTATCGTTTATAAATGGGCGACCTTGTTATAAAATTTTTAAAAACTTTTAAAATTTTTAAGTACCAAATTTTTTTTTAAAAATGGTATATGCGAAAGCAAGAACGTATCCTTCCATCGCAAGGTCATTTCTAATTTACTAGTGGCTCAAGCCACAGATGCTTATGTGACCAACCTTACACTATCACAAAAAAATAAAACTTGCACAAGACAATTGAAAAACCTTAATAAGACAGTGAGGTAAAAAATTTGAAATTGTATTTACTTCAATCCAAGATTACATATCCAGTGATTATTTGATAGCTACACAGCCAGGGAAAGTAATTTCTCTACAAAGAAAAGATCGTTCCTGCCTTTTGCGTACTACTCTACCATTGATTATTGATAATCCTACTCTAATTTAGCAATAGAGATCAATGCTCATGTTTTAGATTGGATTCCACTCCTAATAACTATTACTAAGCTAATTATTAAATCAAAGGAATGAAATCTAAGCCTCCTCGGTTCTAATTATTTCATGAAAATCACCAAAAAAACTAGGGTTTTTTCCTACTAATAGATGAAAATAGAATGCCCTAATGTAAAATAAATCCAAATCAGAAGCAAACATAATAAACAAACAAATCCAATGCTCCAAAACCATGTGTTTTTTAGCCTAATAATCAATACATGAAAATATTAGGTGATCCTAGCTTTTTGGAATGGTTTAAAAATGGAACTAAGTCTTAGGCTACTCCCCATTAATGCTGCCAAATATGTTCAAGTCAAGAGCTCACCCTAGTCTTACCGAAGCATGTGCCATTGGGTCTTGCCTTATTATGTATTGCCTATTATCAAAAATGACACATATACAGATGACTAATTTTCATACTAGGCTGGCCAAACTTAAAATTGGTCTAACCTCTATTTACTAGTCCAGCATTTTTAACTGGGAGGTTTTAACTCTGTAAATGCGCATACCCTAGCTAGCCATGGACATCTCGCTCCGTCATCATCTAGCCCTCGCGTGTGGGTTGTGAGCCTCTCCTTCTCTCTCACGGCCGTCAAAACCTCGAGGCCCCCACTCCCCTTCTCAACGGCGACCTCTTTCACGTTCGCCATCGATCTCCTTCTCCCCGCCATCACCTCAACCATGGCAGCCTATTCCCCACCTTCCCTATCTCACTTCCTCATCCACACATGATCACAGGCGACTCCCACCTACTCCGTCTCTTGTGCCACACGACCTTCTTCACCATCCTCATCGTTGGCGGGTAGCTCACTCGGCACTTCCATCACTCCCCTCCTCTCGACGATGACCTCATAACCCCACTCTTGCCCCATCGGCAGCAACTACACTCTCGCCCGCCGACTCTCACCCTCTCCGTAGCTGCGCTCACACGACGACCTTCTCTTGGTGGCCATCACATCCTCGTAATCTCCCCTACTCTCCCCACCCATCACCTTTTCTCAATTCGCACAGGCGACTACCCTCCCGTCTACTCACCCTCAGGGCGACTGTCACCCTTCCTCTCTCTTGCTCTCACGATGACCATGGGCCATTTTCGTCACCTTGTGGGCCATCATCTCCCTTCAATGCATGCTCTGAGGTGATCACCACCCCCGCCTTCTCCTCGCTGCCATCTCCTTCTTGGCAGCAACGCACACGACGGATCCCCTCCTTCGCCCCATCATCTTCTACTCCACCAACTCACTCTCGACCATCCCTTTCTTTCTGCTCATGATGGCAACAGTCGGCCACCTTGTGGCCATGGTGTATAGAGGAGGGCTGCTACCTCTCTCCCCTCTCCTCTCTCTACCATCACCTTCCCTCTCAGCGACTACAAATCTTCTCTCTCCCATGGCCGGTGTAAAAAAAGCACCTACATAAAAAAATATGTATATATATATATGTGTGTGTGTGTATATATATATATATATATATATATATATATATATGTACAGGGATGTTGACAAAGAGAAGATCCATGTATGCATGCCCATCAGTTTATAGCACGTGCATATGATGATGAGAGTTAATTATGAAATATGACAAGAATAACTTTGTTTTTTCTCATGTAATCCATAGTTGTATATATATGAGCATTGATGCATGTTACTCCTATTATGTATTTGAGGCACCCATCAATCCATGCATGAAAGGATGATGTGCTCGAGTGTACCATGTAAGGTCATGGGCGAATGAATACTGTGGATGACCCCATCGGTCCTCGCTAGGGAACTCGAGGACTCCCGACATAAACACTAGGGTTGGAGAAAAGGGAGCGTGGATCCTCTCACAAGGAAGTATACCCGCCAAGGACAAGTCGACCTCATTGGCTAGACATTCAAGACCTATGCTCTACAATGTCTACCTAGTACCGTGCTCTCCAACCACCACCTAGCACCGTAGTATCCCTACAAGCCTCTCAC
This sequence comes from Cibotium barometz, assembly GCF_041138505.1. Classification (NCBI taxonomy): domain Eukaryota; kingdom Viridiplantae; phylum Streptophyta; class Polypodiopsida; order Cyatheales; family Cibotiaceae; genus Cibotium; species Cibotium barometz. The sequence continues at coordinate 45,286,904 of NC_141070.1, read as the reverse complement.
TCACACCACACAACACTGGCTCCTCACTCACCTCGCTCACACAAAGAGATAAACAAAACAGCACAAGAGTAACACTATATATCAAGATACTGAAAGGAATGATACAAGAGAGACTATGCTCCAACAACATAGAGAATGCCATACACCAGAGAATGTGTTTCCCGCCGAATGTACTTGAGTGAATGTGATACAAGAGAGTCTGTCTGCCAGAGTGTGTCCGAGACCGTGTGTGTACTGCTGTTGAGAGAGTGATCCCCTTATCTCCTCCTTGGGTGTCCTCCTCCTTGAAGTCCCAACCCTCATCATGTAGTGTAGAGGGAAGATTGATGGTGCTCAAGAGGATCTCTCCCTGCCTTGGGAAAGGGAGAGGGGTGTTTCCTCTATGAGTGCCATCGGAGTTGGCCATGCATGTCGGAGATGTCAGAGGGGACCGTCGGTTAAAGATGTCGAAGGGCACCGGTAGTTAGAGGGGTCGGAGAGCATTGACGGTAACGGCAATCGGAGCGATCAGGGAGCTTCGGCGTTGACGCGGTCGGAGGGTGGAGGGCACTGGCGATGACGACGGTCAGAACCATTAGAGGGCACCGACAATCGGAGTGGTCGGAGCACACCGGCAGTTGACAGCGGCCGGAGCCATCGGAGGGCACTGGTGGTCAGAGTAGTAGAAGGGCACCAGCGGGCGGTCACGGCGGTCAGAGCGATCAAAATGGTCTGGAGGACCTAGCTTCCTGTGCCCACTACTACTCTATTCACCCGGTGAATGGCACAAAAAAAACACAGGTGGTACTCTTGCAAGCTAGACTCCGGGCAAAACATCCGGCACGCAAACTACCAAGCATACATCATACAATGATCCTTAGAGAGGCAAACCTACTGGAGAGATACATAATAAATAAAAATGAATCAACTAAAAAAATGATTGAACTAAGAGCTAGCTCCTGGGGGCAACTTCATCCCCAGCAAGCGAGCTATATGAAAAAATGATTGAACTGAGAGCTAGCTCCTAGGCAATTCATCCAGCAAGCCATTTCTGAGAGCTCGTGGGCACTTCATCCGCAAGCCATCAATACCTGTATTACCACTGTCATCCCTCGAGCAAGGCATCCGGTAGGAAGGTTACACTGACACTAACAAAAGCATAAACTAATGAAACAATAATCATCACTGGCCACTTTGTCAAGGTAAAACTTCCGGCACAAAATCTAGAGTATGAAGATACAAAATAAACCCTGGCCATAGCCAGTAGATGCCCGTAGGCAAAAAAAAAACAAAACAAATACAAAAGATTGAATCAACTATCATGAGTGGCATGGGAGGAGGCATCGGTCCCAAGTCCTATTGGACCTGTGGGGGTAGATATGGAATGCGGACAGCCAACAGAACGACGCCGCTCAATGAGACGCTGGAACTCTGCAAGGTCGTCCCTTGTAGATCAAGCCTGCTGATGGAGATCGGCTAACTTGAGCACATGCTGCTGTGACTGAGCTCTGTAAGAGTGTGCACATGCGCGTCTTGCAAAGTGGTGAGCGCTCTCTCATGCTCCAATTGGAGCGCCTACATCTCTAACTCATGTTGCTGCTGGGTCTCTACCAAACAAAAGGGTGTGCTCCTGTTGCCGAATAGCTGCCATGGCATCCTCATCGAGGATGGGAGAAAAATACAGCTCAAATAGCTCCTCGCTCTCGCGAAGCTCCTGAAGCTCGTCGTCCTATTGTGCCATGGTCTCCTGTAACTACTGAAGGGCCTCCTCTGCATCCTTTACCCGGGCTGTAGCCTCCTGAAGAGCAGCCCATTCTGCAAGATAGATCAACCGATGCAAGTGTCAATTGGTGTCGGCGAAGGCACCCAGGACTCGCTGGCAGATGAGACACATGGTTGTGATCCATCAAGAGGCTTCCATCAATGTGTCACGACCACAAGATAGCAGACCGAAGGGAGCCTCGTCACATCATAGGGAGTGGTCGGGATTGTCTGGGGGGGAGACTCGCAAAGAGCCCAACCTGGGGAGTGGTGGAGAAGATGGTGGAGGTGAAGCTCGGAGGAACATGTGTTGGAGCTATCGAGAGAGAAAGTGTCGAAGGGGATGATGAGGGTGGAAGGGGCTGGAGTAAGTAGCTCATGTTGGTGTCGATGGGGATGATGAGGGTGGAAGGGGCTGGATTAAGTAGCTCATGTTGGTGTCGATGGGGATGATGAGGGTGGAAGGGGCTAGAGAGTAAGTAGCTCATGTTGGTGTCGATGGGAGAACAGGGCGAAGTGGAAGATGAGGTGGTGATGTGGGGAGTAGGCGATGAAAAAATGGGTGAGGCGGGCCAGAATGAGGGGGGTGGACTGTGAGAGGAACCTCTAGCGGAAGAGATTCCAAGATCACTCTGGAGGGTGTGGGAGACGAGGGTGGCAAGGATAGTGGTGACAATGGAGGGGTGACCAAGGAGATGTGGTGTAATGCAGGTCCCGGGAAAGAAGGGATCTAGGGAAGGAGAATGGGAGGCGAGGGTGCCAGGAGGTAGTCGATGGTGGAGCTGTCGTCGATGATGAGGGTGGCGGTGGTGTGGGCGTCGATGATGGGAAGGGTGGCAATGACGAGAGTGGCAGTGGCATGGATGTTGATGATGGGAAGGGTGGCGATGACGAGAGTGGCAGTGGCATGGATGTTGATGATGGGAAGGGTGTCGATGATGACGAGGGTGAAAAGGAGACTATAGTCGATGGGATCAACGGCTCCTTAAGGATGCGGGCTCGGGTGCGAGGTCAAGAGGGGGAGCTAGGGTCTGACGAGGGATGGCGCTTAGGATGAGCCACCGAGTGAGTGTAAAAATAGCATGCAATGTGTGTGAACAGTGGACTAGCAGAGCATAAGGTTGGTGTGCGTGAACAGTGGACCAGCAGAGCATTAAGGTTGGTGTGCGTGTAGATGTGAGACAAGCGACGGCGGAGTGGAGGACGGTGGAGATGAGTGCAGCCCAGTAAAAGGGGCGAGTGGTGTGCAAAGAGAGAAATGCATGAAATAGGGGGAGGCAAAATACTCCTAGCTAGGGATGATGGATGAGGGGCGAGCTCGGTGAGGAGTAGTAGATGAAAGCATGTGGGGGGTGAAGTGAGTCTGCAGACACCAAGGTGTTGGCGTCTAGGGAGATGATGGGGGATGCCGGGTCATGAGGGGCTTTCCACTGAGGAATCATCCCACGGACTAATTGACCCTTAGAGGTTAAGTACCGAATCATCCTCTGGAAGCCTAGAATACCCCAACCCATCTCCAAGCTTGGGAATGGTGGGAAACTGAAAGATCTCGGCTATGTAGGCGGTAGTGAGGGTGGGATGCGCTTGGTGTGCCTAGGTCCACCAGGAAGAATCTACATAAATCCTCGGATGCAATGGTGAAGTCTAAGGAATCAAAATGAGCCAACCCTACTAGGGCAAGCTCGTGTGACGATAAAGCACGAGATAAGGGCGAACCAAGAGGGTGGCAAGGAAATGATACCTGGTGATGGTGGTCGGAGCGTCGGAGCACACCAGCGGTGACGACAGTCGGAGGCATCGGAGGGCACCGGCAGTCAGAGAGGTCGAAGGCCACCGGTAGTGATTCTGGTTGGGGTCACCATGTAGTCTTCAGTGAAGGGATTAAGCGGGGTGGCACCTTGCTTAAGTTTTTGTTGCATAAGATGAAGTCCCTTGAGGTAGTAACACTCCTTGTCCTCATGGCCCGCCGGCCGCCTTTGAGCAAAATGACCAATATTTCTTGGTAGGACAATCATTTGGAAGATGGCCTTGTGAGCTACATATCAGGCACCATGGACTCATCTTGGGATCTTTGACCTTGAGCTGCTCGATCTCCTTGAGCTGCTCGATCTCATTCTTTAGCGCTGCTCTACGGCCATGTCCTCTTGTTGTAACCTGTTGAAATCTTCAAGCTCCTTCTTGAGCTTGGCTAGCTCATCCATGGAAGCGGATGTAGAAGCTACCGTCGAGGCTAGAGGAGCAGTTGGAGGAGCCAAAGACATGCCGAGGATAAGTGGAGACCAAGAGGTACTATGCTCCACCATGAGGCGAGCATTCTCTAGTTGTGTAGCTATATCTTGGAAGCCTTTTAGGGTACCTTGGGGTGGAAAGGTCTCTCTCATCTTCATTGCCGTTTGAGTAGGGAGTGCTTGAAGCCCCGAATGTTGCAGCATGTAGTTTCTAGGATCTTGGGGTAGCTGAGCGACCAAACCTTTAGCTCTTGCGAGACAAGTTGGATCATCTTCATTGCCATTTGAGTAAGGAGTGCTCGAAGCCCCCAATGTTACAGCATGTAGTTTCTAGGATCTTGGGGTAGCTGAGCGACCAAACCTTTAGCTCTTGCCCCACTGACTCCCCTGCCTTCATGGAGAGTTTGTTGAGCTCTTGAGTAATGAGGATGAAGTAGTTCCCCGGTGTCGAAAGGTAGCCAAGAACTGTAGCCTGAGGGTGGCCCAATCCGGGAAGTGGTTGATCGAAAATTGATTGTACCACACCGGTCGGCACTTTCTTCTAGTGTTGTCAGGAATAAGACCAAGCGTGCATCATCTCGATTGAGACCTCTTGAGTCACACATAGTGAGGAACCACCGCACATGGTCTTCCGCATCTTCAGTGATGGTACCTTTGAAGGTTGGTAGCTTGACTTGCACGTGGTTAAGGACAGTATCCAATGGCTCTAGCCCTAGAGCAGCCATAGGAGGGTTAGAAGAAGAAGATACTGAGGGAAGAGCCAACGAACGAGAAAGAACCCTACAATGACTAGTTCGAAGAGGAGAATGAAGGGGTGAATCACCTCTAGAAGCTCTAGTCTTGGGGGGCATACACAACACTCCTCTCACCACAAACAAAAATCATCAAAAGAAAAAGAATTTTTTTTAAGACTATTCTTGACCTCTAGGAGAGTCCCATCGTGATCGCCAAATTTTGCCTAAGTTGTGGATGACTCCATTGGTCCTCGCGCTAGGAAACTCTAGGACTACCGACACAAACACTAGGGTTGGGGAAAAGGGAGCGTGGATCCTCTTAGGAAAGTAAGCCTACCAAGGATGATTCGACCTCACTAGCTAGACATGCAAGACCTATGCTCTACACTGTTTACCGTGCTCTCTGACCACCACCTAGCACCACAGTATCCCTACAGGGCTCTCACTCACACCACACAACACTGACCCCTCACTCACCCTGCTCACACAGAGAGATAGACAAAACACCATAAGAGTGCAACACTATATATCAAGATACTGAAACAACTGATACAAGAGAGACTCTGATCCAACATAGAGAATGTCATACACCAGAGAATGTGCTCCCCGTCGAATTTACTCGAGTGAATGTGATACAAGAGAGTCTGTTTGTTGCCAGAGTGTGTCCAAGACCATGTGTGTACTGCTGCCAAGAGAGTGCTCCCCTTATCTCCTCCTTGGGTGTCCTCCTGCAAAGTCCCAACCCTCATCATGTAGTGCAGAGGGAAGATCGATGGTGCTCAAGAGGATCTCTCCCTGCCTTGGGAAAGGGAGAGGGGTGTTGCCTCCATCATGAGTGCCATAGAAGTTGGCCATGCACGTCGGAGATGTCGGAGGGGACCGGCGGTTGAAGATGTAAAAGGGCACTAGCAGTCGGAGGTTGTGACGGTGGTCGGAGTGGTCAGGGAGCTTCGGCGATGATACAGTCGGAGGGTGGAGGGCACCGGTGATGACGGCGATCGGAGCCATCGAAGGGCACCAGCGCGGTCGGAGCACACCAGCGGTGGTGACGGTCAGAGCCGTTAGAGGGCACTGGCAGTTGGAGCAGTCAAAGGGCGGTTGGAGCAATCAAAGGGCACTTGTTGCGGCGGCAGCAGTCGGAGCCATCGGATGGCATCGACGGTCAAAGCGGTCGGAGTAGTCAATGGAGTGCGGAGGACCTGGCTTCCCATGGTGCCCCCACTGAGGTGCCTTCTCCAAGCCCCTTTAATTTACAATTTCTCTATCAGTTAGCCCCATCTCAATAAGAACCCTAATTGCCAATTAGGCTGAATCATCTTTATGAACCTATTACAACCCTATGAATTCATGTGGTTCTAAGCCACAAAGCCAATTTCTAGCAATGCCTTGCATTTCTCTTTAGAGCAGAGTGGTTGGCATAAATCAATGCACCACCTACATATTTTATTTTGCCCTTTCTCAATTATAAGCTCACGTTTGATGTATTTCTATTCATCTTAATGTCCTAAAATTGTTTTTCTTTCACATCTTGCTTCTTGCCATTCTACATCCTTCTAAAATCCATTGTATCCAATGGCTACCCCCTTTCCAACTTTATGTGGGAAACCCAACAAAGATGCATTAGGATTTGTGGATGATTTGGAGATGGCCAGGAGAGACACAAAGGATATTAAGGTTAGGGCTTTCCCCCTTATTCTAAAAGAGGAAGCTAGAACCTAGTATGGCACCCGCCTGTAAGCTACCAAGGATGAATGGGATATCCTCCACTAAGATTTCTTACACAAATATCAAAGAGGAGATACTCTAGAAGAATTATGGTAGCATTTTCTCCTACATCAACAGGAGTCTCTCCAAGATTTTCTAAGATATGAGACTAAATTTCAGGAGTTGTGGGGGACAAGGTGGAGTGCGTCTCTTCCCCCAGATGAAGCAGCACCAAACTTTTTAAAGAGGGATATATTTGTTACTGGCTTGTTCCTCCTCTAAGGGGGAAGGTAAAATCTAAATTTCCTATGAACTTTCAAGATGCACTTAGCGTGGCTAAGGAAAAAGATAGAAAGTTACGATATCAGGCACATAGCCTAGATTGGATTTGGATATGGGAAGGAGGGAGGAAGACATTTGTGAGGGTCGAACACTTAACTTGGCACAAAGAGCATTAGTGGCACCACCACCTATTGAAACCTCACAACATGAGCTTCTCCATAAATTAACCCAACAGTTGGAAAGCTTGAATCTCAGCTTGATGTAGTACCCTAGACCACAAGCACCGCTAGAGGCTAGGAGAGGACCAAGAAGGCAAGTACAAGAGCTCATTTGCTATAATTATAATGAGCCAAGACATGGGATGTATAACTACCCATATTCAAGAAGAACGCAAGGAGGTATGTATCTAGTTTGTCGACCCCCTCAACCACTTTTGAGAGATGCCCCTCCACCAAAATAAGCAAGTGTGATTCCAGCAGTACCACCGGCACCACAACCACCACCGATAGTGGAAAATTGAGTGGTCAATGTGTTATGCATTGACACATTTAAAGAAGAACCCATGGAAGGACTAGAAGCCATGCCTGCAAAATCAAGAGGATGAGAGCTCACCATATGGAAGACAAAGTGGAAGATTTGGATGAAAGTCCATATTAGGAAATTTGGAAAAATCCTAATTTCCATTTTCATATGTTTACAACAAATTAGCCAATAATAGGTCAACAAAATGTACTAACTTATTTTGTCCAAAGTGTATATTTATGATAGTGAGGCTTACAATACTCAAAGTATATTATACTCTTATAGGAATGCTTTATTTAAAATGAACATTGTACACCATGAATTTTATGATCATAGTCATCATGTTGACTCAACAATATATCAAAAAAATATAGAAAATTACTTTTTGATTAATTCATCAAAGTCATTAATTAACGACAAACCCTTTGCAAGGATAACATGTCCTACTCCAAACTTAAAGGTCACAAATATCTTCATTTCCATGAACTTAACATTACATCCATGAACATTACTCAATCATCGATTTTGTCAACTTGATGACATCTTTATGTCTATTCATATAGCTACCAATATCCTTAGTTCACAAATATCTTCACTTCCATGAGCTCAACATTACATCCATTAACATTACTCATCATTGAGTGTGTCAACTTGATGAGACATCCTTATGTCCATTTATATAATTACCAATATTTGTTAAAAGATAATAATGAAGTTGGAAAAAATAAAGTTTGCAAATCTAAGAAAAAATGATTGTTCGTTAAATATAAGGCCTTAACAATGATACTTACAAATTTCCATGACTATACAAGACCAATGCTCATAAAAATATAGTTATAGATATACCAATTATTAAAGATAATGCCTTAACAATGACACTTACAAATTGCCATAACTATAAAGGACCAATGCTCATTAAAAAAAAGATTGAATGAAACATAATGACAAATTATGGAAACTTAATATTGATAACACATTGCAATCAAAACTCATTAGTCAACAAAGAGCTCATCTCCAGCCTTGAGGTTACATATAAATTCAACATAGACATATCCATATTCAAGGTTATTGATGGATATGTGAGTTTGTTTATGCCAAGGTGGCAAAGATGGAGAAAACACTTATCTCAAATTTCCTTTCTCATTGGAACCCCTCCAACTATTTATGTAACCTACCACATTTCTATCTCAAAAATCACCCACTATATAGACTCGATCCTCTTCAATGTCAACTGTTGGGTCCTCAAGAATGGAGTACCTCCTTGATTTGGGGTGCATGGAACACAACAAATTCCATTCAGCATGAAGAAATTTAGATCCACAATAGTGCAAAAAAGCTCGGCCAAGAGGAACACTTGATTGGATGAATAGCCGTTGACCCCAGCACCTACAATTGTCGAGTTCTTAACCAGAAGGAAACCTCATTAATGTAAAAGACTTCACCATTTTGAACTGGCCAATGAGATGGTTGTAAATGGTCTCCATTGTTTTCATAAAGGCAAAGTAGAAAAACTTCAAATATCCTTACTGTTGCTGAAAACAACAAAAATTCATGATCATTAGTGTTTACACTAGGCTATACTACAATATAAAAGAACCCAATTAGTGTTTGCACTTGTAGTATGCTTGGAGTTGTTACATGAAACCCTTAGCTGTAGCTCCTATGATAAACCTTTTCTTACAACCTAGTTGTTTGGCATAGTGCATTGCAACCATTTCATTTAGTTTTGACACTGGTGGTATTTTTTAAATATCTTTAATTGTGCAGTGCTTAGAGTTGACGGAGGAGAGTGTATTATTCTTGAAAATGTAACTTCAGAATCACATGCTGCATGTTTAATAACACCTTGGCATGAACTGAATACGTCATTTTTATCACATGTTGAGGCTGCATATTCCTTGGATTCATCCTTGTACATCTCCTCCCACTCTATAATCACACGTTGAAAGTATTCATACAAGGTATGTCCTTGTTGGACTGCTAACTATCCATATCTATCAAAAGAAATCATTATACGAATGTCTCCAACCATATCCAAATGGCATAAGTATCTGTATAAGTCTTCCAATGTGTTGTCATATGCATTAATGTCAAATTTGGGTAGAAAATGCAATTCTCTAGTGGACTTGCACATCCTTTGTATGGACTATCATCAATGAGAACTGCCCTTATTACCTAGCATTGTGTATTACACATTGGTACCAAACCTTTTTGAATGGCTTGAACATGGCCTCCACACCCATCTTTTAAAAAATGGTAATTGTCTCCCTACATGCAATTCTAGAGTATCCACCATATGCACCACATTTTTGTGCAAAGTTGTGGACCATATCCCAACATGGAACTTTATGAATAGATTAGCTAAAAACTATATGCATCCTAGAAGAAGTACAATCCGTTGTTTCCCACAACGTAAGCTTGTATGCGTATTTGACTTTGTGAAGCAACATTCTAACAATAATCCATTCAAATCCAATATTACATACATTTTCCTGTCACATTCCTTGCATCCAATCCTATGATGTCGTTATCTTCGTTAACACAGTTATGATATACTTTATTTTTGAAAAAAGAAAGATGAAAAATATGTTGTTAATTGACCAAAACTCAATAAAAAAATCACACACATATAACTTCTCACAAATATTATATATATTTTTCACTACAAAAAATCAAATTTGGTAATATGATCAATTATCCACATATTGTGGATGGTTTTGAATGTTGGATTTAGTTAGTTATCCAAATCTCATTAGATAATGTCTTGTGTATTTGTGTTATAGGGAAAAGAAAAGATAGAAGACATTGAGTCAATCAACCAAAACTCAATTAGAAAATCACAAACACATGATTTCATTACTCTTAAAATACCCGATATATCTTTAAGGGCTGTTGGAAGTACATAGAATTAAATTTGGTCATATAGTTAGTTGTTCACATATTCGGATAGATTTAAATGTTGGATTCGGTCAGTTGTCCAAATCTCACTAGATGATAGTAGACATCTTGTGCATGGGTGTTATTGGCTAGATTTAAATGTTGGATTCGGTCAGTTGTCCAAATCTCACTAGATGATAGTAGACATCTTGTGCATGGGTGTTATTGGCTAGATTTAATTACTTGTGCATGGGTGTTATTGGCTAGATTCAATTACTTGTCCAAATCTATGTTAAGGGTGGGTAATGCTAGTGGTCAAATATTATAGATGTATGTGAATTTCTAGATTTAGTCACTTGTTCAAATCTATGGCATGGGTGTAAATACTACAGATTTGGTCAATTGTCCAAATCTTATGTATGACTATAAACTTTATGTGTCCTTATTGACATACCCTAATGATCAACTATATGTGAGGATTAAATTTGAACAAGTGTCCAAATCTTTGTTTGGGGTGTCAATTAAAAAATCATAAACACATGGTCTAATTGATCTAATGAGCATGGCATTGTTTTACTTTATAATAGTGAACAAATTATGATGCAGTCAAATTATCTCAATAATAGTGTCTTTGAATTTTACAAAACAAAATTATGATTACACTTTTATTGTTGAAGATATCACTAGGGCATGCCTGGCTGATGTCCTCACACATAGATGTCATGAGAAAAAGCTTATTCCAAAGACAAAAGAACCCCCCAATCCTTCCATAGGTAGATTTAGAGGATGCTTACACTCTTCATTTTGATGGAGCTTTCAGGAGGAAAACAGGTCAAGCTGTAGGTGTCATAGTTCATGATCCTTGAGGGGATGTCCTACTCAAGTGTGGAGAAATTCTGAAAGGGATAAATTCCAACAACAAAGCAAAATATGCCACTCTTGTCATGGGTCTCAAATTATGCTTGGATCATGGGGTAAAAAGGTTGAATGTTAAAGATGATGAACTGTTATTAATTAAACAAATTCAAGGCACTTGGGCATGCAAAAATTCTAGTTTAAACGCTTGGCTAAGATAGGTGAGGAAGCTTATGTAGGAATTTAATGTCATACAAGTCACTCATGTGGCCAGGGATGGCAACAAAGAGGCAGATGCACTAGCCCGAATAGGCTAGAAACACCTTTTCTAGAAGTCATCAAATTTCAAGAACCCTTATTCGAAGGGCAAGATCACCTTCAAGAGATAATACAGTTTTTGGAGCTAGGGGAAATCCAACTTACACGGACGACAAAGGAACAAAAATGGTGGCTAGCAAGGAAGGCGATCAAGTATAGTCTCACTAATGGTGAATTATACTGTAACGATAAGGATTTGATTTTAAGATGGGTACCAAGTTCTTGGGAAATTGAGTCTATTTTAAGGAATTGTCATGATGGAGTATGTGGTGGCCATTTTGCACAAGAAATCACAAGCAAGAAGATTTTAATGGCAGGTTACACTTGGCCTAACCTCTACACAGGGATGTTCAACATTGGTTTAGGACTTGTAAGGCTTGCCAGCTTGCAAGGGATAAGAGGCTCACTTATGAGCCAGCCAGAGAATCCCATCTTCTCTTTTGGCTCATTTGAGAAATGGGGAATTGATGCCATTCGTCACCTCCCAAGAACCTAGTCAGGGAAAGTTTACATTATTGTAGATGTTGATTACATGACCAGATGGGTAGAAGCAGCTAGCACTAGGAGAATAACAGCTAAAGATGTTGGTAAGTTCGTGTTTGATAATATATTATGCTAGTTTGGAACACCCTTGTTCCCAATGATGAGGGAACTAAAGGTCAAATTCTGAATGAAGGCCATGACAGCCTTATTGCAGGACATCCAGGTTTCATCAAGACCTACATATCTGTGAAGAAAATCTTCTTTTGGCATGGACTAAAAAGGGATGTACTTAATCATGTACGTCAATGCCTGAATTGTCAGAAAGTCAAAGCAGAAAGAGTAAAAATGCCTAGGAAGTTACATCCATTAGACATCACCCAGATGAAGTGGGAAGAAACCTACACTGCAGTGGATGTGGCCAGATTGTTCCTCAAGGAAATCTTCAGATTGCATGGCCTACCAAGGAGAATAGTAAGTGACCAAGATCCAAAGTTCACGTCAAGATTCTGGACTGCATTTTTCGAAGCAGTAGGAACTTTCTTGGATCTCAGCAGAGCTTACCACCCCGAGAGTGAACCAAGTAATCGAAGATATACTTCGATCATGCTGTGTGTGGCAGGGAACCCAAGAAGTGGCTAAGCTATCTGCACCTAGTCGAGTTCGCCTACGATGCCTCTTATCACCGAAGCATCGGGATGAGCCCTTTCAAAACTCTGTATGGACAAGACTGCCTAACACCATTAACTTGGTCCGACCCATTGATTAGGGTCGAGATGTCCAGACAGATGCTTGACGACATGGAGCAGCAGATGCAGTCAATCCGCAAAGATTTAAGAGCTGCCCAGGATAGATAGAAGCAGTATGCAGATAAGAAGAGGTCAGACAGAAAGTTCGAAGAAGCAGATATGGTCTTCATTCGAGTACGCCCCAACAAAAGAAGTTCTCTATCTCTTGGGAAGTACAAGAAGTTATCTCCCAGATACTGTGGGCCATATCTGATTACAAAGAGAGTAGGTGACTTAGCCTATGAACTTCTTCTGCCTCCTTATCTCAAAGTACATAATATATTTCATGTCAGCGTACTTAAGAAGTATGTACCGAGCCCGAATCATGTGCTTAATGATGAACTCTTAACTTCTTCAACCCAAGGGTTGATGAAACTCCAACCTGAAGAAATCTTAGATGTTCGAGAAAAGGTTCTCAAGAACAGAATTCTGAGAGAATTCTTAGTCAAATGGAAGTTCTATCCTTTTGAGAAGATGCCACCTGGGAGAAAGAAGCTGAACTGATGCGTGATTACCCCCAGTTTTTATGAGATGAGGACATCTTGCGTTTTTTAAGTGGGAGAGAATGTAAGATTCCTCCCCAGCCCCTCAAGATGTCCAGTATCTTCCCCTGTAATCAATCCCCTTTTTAGAATAATAATAGATCTTGTTTCTACCTGTTTTGGCCTAGAGAGAGAAAATATTCTAGAGAGAGGTAACTCAGCTTTTAGATATCTTTGGATGGAAAAATATCCTTTCATATTAAAATAAATTTCCTCGAAATAAAATTTTAAAAAGAATTTCCTAAGGTGCATTAAAAATAAATTATAATATGCTAAAAAGACCTTAGCCTAAGGTTCTAGATTTTTTGAAAATTTTAGATTAAGGTTCTGAGGGGCCAATCTGATTAATCCAAATGTAGGGAGGAGATAAATTGAAGAAATAAAGGAAAAACCCCTAAAAATGAGTAAATACTCACATAAGATGAAGAGTGGACTAAGGACCAAGGAAAATAGTTAAAAATTTGATTTTTGACACCTCAGAGTGGGGATTCCCCCTCATGGAGGAGGCACCTTTTTTCTCATCATTGCTTTCCATTTTAAATCAATAAAATGAGATATTTCATCTCTTCTCTCTCCTAATTCAAGTTTAGTTCCAAAAAGTAAGCTGAACTGACCCAAAAATGGTCAAAAATTAACCAAACTCATTTGGAAAATTCTAGAATCAGTTTGCTTGGTTAGAGGCTCACTTTTTCCTATAAATAGAAGCCTTCCCCTTTGTAAAAGCTTAATAGTGTTTATGCACTATTACTCTACTCCTCCCCAAAGCCAAAAACATTGAATTCACTTGTTTTTTACTAATTCATGCATAATAGAAATTCTTTTTATTTTAAAAGTGTTATTCCTATTAAATTGATTGTTATGCATAAATAGATGCATAAAAGGATTTTCTTTTCTATAAAGGTGTTATTTTCATTGAAGTTGGATTTTATGCATAAATAGATGGATAAAGAATTTTTATATCAAAATTAGAGTTCTCTTTAATTCTATGTTTAAATTTCATGAATATTGAATAAGTAAATACTCTAAGAGAGATATTTCTTTCTTTTCATATTCACTCGAATTGTAATGAGAAAATTCAGAAAATCTATCGAAGTCGAAATTTTAGATAAATGATTAATTTATTACTCATCAAATTTCATGATTAGTTTAGAAATCAGTTAAGTGAATATTCAATGAATGAAATTCAATAAAATAGTAATTGAAATATCACCCCCTTTTTGAGAAAGATAGTTCAAGAAGAACCTTACCAGACTCCAACCCAGAATCAGACTTTGACCAAGACCAAAATCTTTCGTCTCAGTTTCAAGAAAAGACGATGTGACCAGTTCAAGAAAATCTCAGATTGCATGGCCTACCCAGGAGAATAGTAAGTGACCGAGATCCAAAGTTCACGTCAAGATTCTGGACTACATTTTTCGAAGCAGTAGGAACTTTCTTGGATCTCAGCAGAGCTTACCACCCCGAGAGTGAACCAAGTAATCGAAGATATACTTCGATCATGCTGTGTGTGGCAGGGAACCCAAGAAGTGGCTAAGCTATCTGCACCTAGTCGAGTTCGCCTACGATGCCTCTTATCACCGAAGCATCGGGATGAGCCCTTTCAAAACTCTGTATGGACAAGACTGCCTAACACCATTAACTTGGTCCGACCCATTGATTAGGGTCGAGATGTCCAGACAGATGCTTGACAACATGGAGCAGCAGATGCAGTCAATCCGCAAAGATTTAAGAGCTGCCCAGGATAGATAGAAGCAGTATGCAGATAAGAAGAGGTCAGACAGAAAGTTCGAAGAAGCAGATATGGTCTTCATTCGAGTACGCCCCAACAAAAGAAGTTCTCTATCTCTTGGGAAGTACAAGAACCCCCAGATACTGTGGGCCATATCAGATTACAAAGAAAGTAGGTGACTTACCCTATGAACTTCTTTTGCCTCCTCGTCTCAAAGTACATAATGTATTTCATGTCAGCGTACTTAAGAAGTATGTACCGAGCCCAAATCATGTGCTTAATTATGAATTCTTAACTTCTTCAACCCAAGGGCTAATGGAACTCCAACCTGAAGAAATCCTTGATGTTCGAGAAAAGGTTCTCAAGAACAGAATTCTGAGAGAATTCTTAGTCAAATGGAAGTTCTATCCTTTTGAGAAGACGCCACCTGGGAGAAAGAACTCTACCAGACTCGAACCCAGAATCAGACTTTGACCAAGACCAAACTCTTTCGTCAGTTTCAAGGAAAGACGATGTGACCAGTTCAGGAAAATACACTCAAATCACCCACCAAATCTGAAACTAAGTTGAGACCCTTTGAATTGATCTGAGGATCAAGGTTAAAGAATTCAAGGAATTCTGTTTTGAAATTTAGTATTATGTGTATGACGTTTTGGGGATACAGATTTAAGATATACTCATACCTTCAATGGTGTCACACAGTTGTGGGAGTTAGTAGTCTGCCCGAAGCAAGAAGACGAGTCCTTCCATAACAGAAAGTGCTTGATGGGGCAATGCAAAAACTGTGGTGTGAAGAATTTGGCATGCTGCCCTTTAAAGACAAGAAAGGGAGGGCATTCTATGATTGTGAAGGTATTTGCATTTGTGGAGACTATGGATAATGAAGGAAACAAAAGGAGGGAAGAGGAAAGATCTTTTGAACAAAGAGATGCAGTGTTGGGAGTTTCTTGCACTTTTGAAATCCAAGCTTAGTTTCTTCATCACTCACAATTACGTTGCCTGATGGCAAGCACAATAGTTTAAAGAATTTATTCAAAATTTTCCTGATGATGTGGTTGTATCTCTGATCGACTTTGCTAAAAACTATGGTTTTAAAGAGAATAATGAGATCCAGTCTATGCATTGGCATTTAACACAAGCTACCATACTTGTACACATAACTTTCTTTTAATACATGGCATTTTATAAACCACCTCATTTAAACAAACTACGATTTTTCATAAACTCTGTGTTAATAAATGCACAGTTTAATAGATTGCACATTCTTTGTTTTCCTAGACAAAAGACTAGTGACTGTTAACTAGCATATAGGTGATTGTTAACTAGCATACAAGTAATTGCTAACTACCATACAGGTGACAGTTAACTAGCATACTGGTAACTGTTAACTAGCATACACGTGACTAATAACTACCTAACTAGATAACTAACTAGCATACAGGTATACTGTTAACTAACTAGCCTCTTTGTTTTCCCAAAGAACAGAAGACTGGTATACTGTTAACTAACATAGGTGACTTTTGTTTTAATAGCATGCTAGTGAAAAGGTGATTGTTAACAAACATATTGGTAGCTGTTAACTAGCATACTGGGGATTGTTAACTAGCATACTGGTAACTATTAACTAGCATACATGTGACTGTTAACTAACTATAGAGAACAAAATAGGTGCCTCTTTGTTTTGCTAGAGAACAGAAGGATGGTATACTGTTAACTAACATAGGTACTGTTGACTGCATGCTAGTGGAAAGGTGACTATTAACACACATATTAGTAATTGTTAACTAGCATACAGGTGATTGTTAACTAGCATATTGGTAACTGTTAGCTAGCATATAGGAGACTATTAACTAACTAACTAGAGAGAACAAAATAAGTACCTCTTTGTTTTCCCAGAGAAAAGAAGACTAGTATACTTTTAACTACCATAGTGGGGATTGTTAACTAGTATACTGCTAACTGTTAACTAGCTTACCAGGAATTGTTAACTAGCAATAGTAACTGTTAACTAGCTTACCAGGGATTGTTAACTAGTAATAGTAACTAGCTTACCAGGGATTGTTAACTAGCAATAGTAACTGTTATCTAGTATACAGGTGATTGTTAACTAGCATACTAGGGACTGTTAACTAGCATTGGTAACTGTTAACTAGCATACTAGGGACTATTAACTAGCATTGGTAACTGTTAACTAGCATACAAGTGACTATTAACTAAACATATTGACTAACTAGAGAGAATAGGTGACTATTGTAACTAATCAACAGGTGACTCATTTGAACAAACAACACTTTTTCATAAACTATACATGTTAGTTTATACACACTTTAATAGACTGCACATTCTTTGAATGTATATTCATTGTATTATCATTAGGCCAAAAAATTACAATCGCCCTCTTAAGAGGCCACCCCAATAATGATTACATATTGGGACAAAAATATACAAAAGCCTCGAAAAGGCCGCAAGAGGTGAAAAGAAGTATTGATTACATATTGGGCCACAAATTTACAAAATCCCTCTAAAGCTACTTTTTGGTTACCATGTAAAACTCTTCTAGGCTCTCTTTATCCAAGGGTGTATACATAAGATTGGCGATTACATGCTGTGGATGGTTCTCTGCAAGCATCCAATGCCAAATCTAATTAAGAATCTTGTCATTAAGAAACCCTACGATTTCTGACATTTCCACATCTGCAAGCTTTGGAATGATTAAACAACAGTGACGTGGGTTTTTGAAACACTTGTAGGCTTGAACTATCAAAGTGTTTGAATCGTTAAACTGCTTGTAGTGGCTCGAGAAATCAGACATGCACTTATAAAAAATGGCTTTTCTATTCCAAGAACTTTTGTAATGTCTTCCTGTCTTTGACAATGCTGCTAGGACAAAATCTGGCCTGCTAATTTGGTTGCAGACTCTGGAAATGCTACCCTTAGTAGCCTTCTTACATTTTGTGACCTCGCACAACTCCATATAAACAAAATGAAGTTCTCCATGCACCATAGCAAAAATGCAAAGGCTCCCTCATGGACAAATACTCGCTCTCCAAGGGCATATGTCACTTCTTTCATCCGTGTTATATGCCTTGGAATGTATTCACCTTCCCTAAAATGGCACAACAACACACCATTAAGATCTAGTATCAATGCACTATGATCATTCTCCTTTGAAGCTGGTTTCTGGTTCAAATCCGGCACTTCACATGTTACCGCAGCCAGGTAGCACTCGATCAATCACTATTTCTTCCACTTTTCTGACTACCTGTTTTCTTTTCTTTATTACTGGCTGTGACCCAAGGGCCAACAATGGTTTTAATTGTTCATCATCAACTATGATAGGTATGTTTAGATGTGTAAACACCTCACTAAACTGATTGTAGGCTTGAAAACTTGCATCCAAACACAAAACTTGAGGCATCCAAAGAACATGCATTAAACCCCCTACTGACCAATCAACTACAATACATAAACATGGGGGCACCCACATCACTAGAACAAAGTATCCTACAAACAAAGTTGTAGTACTTAGGCACTCATACACAAAATTGGAACTCATGGATAAAAGGCAACCAAAGAACATGCATTAAACCCCCTACTGACCAATCAACTGCAATACATACATAAACATGGGGGGCACCCACATCACTAGAACAAAGTATCCTGTAAACAAAGTTGTAGTACTTAGGCACTCATACAGAAAATTGGAACTCGTGAATAAAAAAATGACATTTTTTATTATATCGTTGGTTTACAAAACATAGTTCCAATATAATTGAGAACTACAAAATACAACCACCTCCATGAGGTGTGTAGCTACTAGAATGGACAAAAGAAAGAACTAGCCTTGTGACCTCACATTTTCTTGCATGCATGAGTTTTGCCAACTTTTACACTAGGTGATTTTGGTTTATGGGATTTTGTTGTACCTGCAGTAGTGACTTTACATTTCTTTGCAGGAGATGCTCGGCTCACCATGTGCTCGCAACCCTTCTTCCTTGCAATCTGGACTAGAAGGTGGCCCACAATATTTGGATCATACCCTTGACTTTCCAACTCCTTCAAGACATCAGCAATTTCTTCATATGGGATAGACAGCAGTGCATCCTCTTGCAGGTGGTCTGATTCATCATGTACCTTTTCCTCCTCTAACTCTTGTGTCTCACTATAATGCAGGTCATGTATGTCACTTTTCTGCTCCAAATTTGACATGTCATGATAAATAGGGTGTATGTCAACATCGACACTATCAGTAGCATTCTTCAAATTGGCCAAATCTGTAGAAGAGTCGTTGTCTTCACCACCCTTATCCTACATTTGCATATGACCTGCTATTACGCTGCTTTCCATTTTTCCAAATAAAAACATATTTTGGGCATTTGTTTATCTTGATGATCTGCATGTCAACGATGCAAAAATAGATAAACCAACTGGAAAACATAAATACAAACTGGAAAGCATTTGCTATCTAACACATGAGTCTAGGGAGTAGTTGACTACACTAGCGTATGGGTGCTATCTACATATGAGTGCTAACTAACAGACTTAGTCAAAGATAATTAGCACAGTTGTGAGACCTAGCAATGTTCACAAGTGCTACCTAGCATACTTGGTCATTGCTAACAAACACATGAGAACTAACAAACAGGTGAGAACTAACACGGTTGAGAAGTGCTAACTAACATAGTTGAGAATTCCTAACTATCATACTTGATCACTGCTTACTCACATAGTTGATAACTAACATGGTTGAAAAGTGCTAACATAGTTCAAAGTGCTATTTGTCATATCTGGTCACTACTAACTAACATTGTTGAGACCTAACATAGGTAAGAAGTGCTAACTAGCACATTTGGTCATTACTAACTAGCATAGCTGAGATCTAACAATAACTTGCATACTGGGGATTGTTAACTAGCAGATTGGTAATGTTAAATAGCATTCTAGTGAACATGTGATTATTAACAAAACATGATTGAGTGCTAACTAACATAGCTGACTGTTGATGACTAGCATCATGCTAATGAACAGGTGATTGTTAACTAAACATATTTAAGTGCTAGCTAACATGGGTGGTTGTTGGCTAGCATGCTCTAGTGAACAGGTGATTGTTAACTGATATGTTGGAAACTATTAACAAGCATACTAGCATACTGATAAGTGTTAACTAGCATACTGGGGACTATAAAATAGCATAGTAGGGACTATAAACTAGCATAGTAGGGACTATAAAATAGCATAGTAGGGACTATAAACTAGCATATTGGGCACTGTTAACTATTATGGTTGTTAATAGGTGATTATTAACAAGCATACTGGGCATTGTTAACTATCATGCTTGTTAACAGGGGTGAACAATGAAAGAATGGAATAGGTGGTATTGGACATAGGATGCCTTTACAACATTAGGCGTACAAGGTTTGGAATATAGGTGTGATTACATTGAGATTTAAAACAATTTCTCAGCGGAGGTAGAGGCTGATACAAAGTTAGCCTCTGACTCTTTGTTAGGACATTTAGAAGTGATATGTCCCGTTTGTTTACATTTGATACATTTCATTTTGTTGGGATATTTGATCCAACAATTATTTGCCAAGTGACCCACCTTTTTGCAATGGGCACATCTTACTTTAACCACTTAATGTGACAAAGCTTGTTCTCTATTCGATGAAGTGGTTGCATTTGAAGATTCAGCTCCTCCCTTTGGCCTCTTTTCTTCATCAAGACAAGATTGAATGACTCCTTTGAGGGTGGGATTAGGTATGTTCTTCAGGGTGGTGACTAAGGTGGGGTACACCTTCTTGACTGCTTTTAGCAAAACAGCCACTGCATCATCTTCATCCATTCTTGCATTCACTGATGCAAGTTGAGCCATAAGGCCCTTCAAGTGAGAGATGAAGGCTCCAATGCCGTCTCCCTCTTTGAGTTCCAAGCTGAAAAATTCAATTTTAAGTGAGATCTTGGAATTCATACCACGAGCTCCATAGAGCTTATCAAGCTCATCCCATTTCTCCTTTGCAGTCGGAAGCTGATCCACATGGTGAATGAGAGCCTCATAAAGATGAAGCATGATGATGGCTTGTGCCCTCTCATCATCTTCAATATCTTCAGCCTTAGTTCGATCAATAACCTTAGTGCCCGAGATGAATGGCCAAAAACCTTTGGACATCATCTTGTACTTGACAAGGACTTGCCAAGTGTGGAAGCCCTCTCCTGAGAACTTCTTGATTTGGGTGTTTTCCTTTGACATTGGGTATTGAAGGAGGTTATTAGAGAGTAATGGGCTGATTTATGAAGAAGAAAAAATCAGAAATTTATGATATTTAGGCTTAATTAGAAAGAGAAAGGCTTATGAGAGTGCAACAACCCTAATCAAGTCAAGGATGTTGCATAAATAGGAGATTAAAATAGTAATTTTTATGGTTTAGCACTTAGGGTTTGTGCCCAATTACTAATTTTGATAGGAATTAGCTTCATTAGTATTAAAGAACACTTTGTTTGGTGATTAAGATCACCATTAGTGTTTAAAAAATACGATTAGTGCTTAAGAGCACATGTTTAGCATCTAATGATACTTATTTTGGTGATTAGATTTACCATTAGTGTTTAATAATACTCTTAGTGTTTAAAAACACTTTGGAGTAACTCCCCTTTGCTGTATTAGAAGCTTTATTAGTGTTAATCAACACTATTAGTGCTCATAAGCACACTTTGAAAAGCTTTGAGAACTTGAAGATGAAGAGGAAGCTTGATGACGTGATGAATGAGACTTATGATGCCTCATATGGTTGGCCACCATTTCAAAATCAAGAGAAGGATCAGCAACAAGCCCTCACAATATCACTTGGGTGATTAGAGCAAAGAGGGAAGGATTAGAGCAAGAAAAAAACAAATTTGAAGCTTTAATGGAGAGCTTCAAGAACTCTGAAGGAGGCAGTCTGGGTTTTACACTGTAGCCGGCCAATGGAGCAGCCATTTGAGATGAAATTTGAGGTGTAGCTCCTAGACACATTGGGCTTCAAAATCCCTCAACTCCCATAGCCTATAATGGCCTACAGGCGGCGTATAACTGTACGGCCAGCTGTGCTGCTGCAGAAAACTATGCCGGGCTGCACAGGCGGCAATTTTGCGGCGTAGACGAATCCAACAATTGATGGTACGAATGTGTGCGCCTACGAGTCTACTTCACTTCCCATGTTGAGAGCTTGGCAAGTTATGGTCTCCATGAGCTGCTAGAGCTCCTCCACCAGCAGAGGGTTGAGGTCCACAAGGAGAAGATAAGAGAAAAATGAAGATTTTTGACCTATTCTACACCACAAATGTGACCTACTCAACCAAAGCTCTGATACCATGTTGAGAAAACATGATGCTCATGATAGATCAAGTGTGTTGAGGAGAGAGACACAAAATACTAGAAAGATATCTTGTTTATCTCTCTCTCTCTCTCTCTCTCTCTCTCTCTCTCTCTCTCTCTCTCTCTCTCTCTCTCTCTCGCGCACACACACACACACACACACAAATGCACTTGCTATTTAAAAAAACGCATGCGCACACACACACACACACACACAAATGCACTTGCTATTTAAAGTTCTAAAAAAATTATAAACTTCCATATTTCCATAAACTTCCATAGTATCTGTTGACATTGTGTGTGTGTGTGTGTGCGTGCGTGCATGTGTGTGTGTGTGTGTGTGTAAAATTGTTACCATATATATAGGCAGTGATGTGTGTGAACACACTTAGGACCGCCGGGGCACTTCTTCCCTCTTTAGGAGGTTTTTTCCCCTGGCTTGTATATACGCCCATCATTCTAGGGCTAACTTATCTTTGTACATTGACATAATCTAATACACTTTGTGTTGTGTGCATTCTTGCTTCTTCTTCTCCAAGCTTTGTGTGCTTTCCTACAACCTAATTCCAACAATTGGTATCAGAGCAGGCATCGACTCCCAGGGGGGATTTGTTGCCATATATATAGGCAGTGATGTGTGTGAACACACTTAGGACCGCCGGGGCACTTTTTCCCTCTTTAGGAGGTTTTTTCCCCCGGCTTGTATATACGCCCATCATTCTAGGGCTAACTTATCTTTGTACATTGACATAATCTAATACACTTTGTGTTGTGTGCATTCTTGCTTCTTCTTCTCCAAGCTTTGTGTGCTTTCCTACTGGAGATTACTTTGATGTCACACTCTATCAGACAGCTGTTGGTTGCCTCATCTATGTATGCATTACGAGGTCGGACATTCAGTTTGCAGTCTCACAGGTGAGTAGGTCTATGCATAGCCCAGGGTCTCAGCATTGGAAGGCAGTTATGTTAAGATTCTAGAAATGGGATTGATCATGGTGAAGGACATAGATTAAGCATAAGAATTAAGGTGGATTAAACCACACTAAGAACTCCATAACTAGAGAGAGAGGAAGATTGCACACTCAACACTATTCCCTTGTATTGCATATCACAATGAACCATACAATGATATAGGCTCTCTAGCCTTATCCCACTTTACACATCATCATCCAATTGGGGAACGTCTAGGCGGATGTAATGGGCAATGTAAAGAAAAAGTTGATTCTCTAAAAGAGCAAGCACGTACTTTAGGCGTGGAGGTATTGAGTCTTAAGATATCTATTAATTGACTCAATGCTATTATGAAAAAAATGAGTCGTATGTTAGAAGTTCGGGTAGTTGCCTAGGGTTTTTGTGAGAGCAGTGATGTTTTTACTCAAGACACAAATTGTATTGCAACTTTCAAATTTGGCTCTCCCTTTTCCATTTTGTCAAATTCAATACTTCTCTGTTATTTTGTTCTTTTGCACTTTTTTATTACGTCTCAACTTCTATTTCCTCTCTCTCTCTCTCTCTCTCTCTCTCTCTCTCTCTCTCTCTCTCTCTCTCTCTCTCTCTCTCTCTCTCTCTCATTATATATATTATTACCCTTTATCTTTGTAAGAGATGGATTGTATATGTTATGCTCACTTATTCATGTAGAAAATGGTTTATATATGTTAAACTCATGTATGTATTAAAAACTTCTCTAAGAATTACATTCTTATTGAGATGAGGCTATTTGGAGCAGGGTCACATGTGTGATGATGGCTGTTGAAGTAGAATATTATGTTGGTGTTTGAAGTTAAGAATGTTAAAAAAGGAAGTTAGAATTTCCTATTTTGTATTTTGAAGGAGATTTGAAGATGGTTAGGAGCTGTTTATACTTGAGTTTAAAGCAAGTTTGTCGGCTTTGAGTTTTGGATGCAACACATGTGTCTTGCCATAACCTTTCAAGAACAAGGGCTTGCATTCGAAAGCAAAATGTTGCTAATTTAATGGATTAGGTTAATGAAAATGAAGTTGGAACATTTGGAAGGATTGAAAATGAAGAGGAACATAGAGGAATCCATGCTGGAATCCACTTATTCATAAGAAACAAAGCAATTGCCAATGCTATGGTACTTCAAGTACTTATCAATGAACGTCGAAATGCATAGCCACAGAGAGATATTGAATGAGGCTCTTTTTCATTTGATTTAAATGAGCCACCTGTGGATGATAATTTCCATTCTATTTGTTATGTTGTTGTGGTGATGTGAAAGATATTAAATCCGAATGTCACTCTATAAGGCATGCATTTTTATTTCCTCGAAATGTTAAGCACTCAGCAACTATGGTGGTGTATTCAGGAGATTGCACTCTTCACTCATTTAGGAGCCCTTACTTATAAAGGTCATTTTTGTAATGCACTAATTTGGAAATGTGAGGCATCAAGAAAGCTAAGAGAATATGTAGGCAAACAGTAGGCAAACACTGCTATGGAAGTGGGAATGTCTCTTTGCTACCTTTGGAAAACCCACCTCTTGTATTTGATGAGTTGCTGCTTGGTAATGATAATACAAGTAAGGAATATAGAAAGAATACCCGCTCTTACAATAATGCCTTGGCATTTGTTTCACTTGGTGCTCACTTGGATAATCAGTTCACTAGGGGGGATGGAGAATTTAATTTCTGAATCCATGGTACTACCTATCATCGTGTTACTTCTGTAATACCTAATGAAACACGAGATGCGTCTCCTCAATTTGCCCAACTATATGTGTATGATATAGAGCATGAATTAGAGAATAGACTTCATGGGATGCCTTCTTTAAATCATAATGTACTTTAGAGATTGCAAACAATGATGTATGGATATAATCCGTATGTTTGTGCTCTTCGTACAATTAGAGAAATGTTGTAGTCAAGTCCACATGCAGATTTGAGAACGGTCATCACTGAAGGGCAATCAACATCAAGGCAATACTTGGTTCCTACAGGAAGTGAGGTAGCAGCTATCATGCCGGGTCAAGGGGATGCTTTACATGTAGGGCGGCATAGAGATATTCAAATAGTGTCGCACACAGGTGCTATAAAAAAACAAATCTAGCCTGCACCGTTCGTATATGCCTCTATTATATGTTCTTCTATTTCCTCGAGGAGAGAATGGTTGGCATGTTGGAATTCCAATCAATGGTAGGAATAGACCAGGTTCAAATGAGGAGACAAAGACCGTAACTCAATGGAAATATTATGCATATAGACTACAAATAAGGGAAGATACAAATGCCTGCCTTCTGCGCGGTGGTCGGATATGTTGCAATTGGAGAAGCAGAAATCATTACAGTTACAAACATTAGAGACATGGTCTTTATTCCTAGGATAACATTCATACCTACTATGCTACAATTACCTTTTGACATGAGAAGGAGACAATTTCCTGTAAGGTTAGCCTTTGGTATATCAATAAATAAGTCCCAAGGACAAACATTGAGTGTATTGGGACTTTACTTAGCCACACAAGTATTCACACATGGAAAATTGTACGTTGCTATGTCACGTGTTAGATTATCTGATGCAGCGAAAGTGTGTGTAAATCATTATATGGAACAGGAAAGCATCATAGAAGGTTCAACTGAAGTCTTCACAACTAATGTTGTTTACGAGGAGGTTTTCAAAATGGCATAAATCAGGATGTTTTGTTTAATCTATGCCCAAAAGGTAGAGAACAAGCTATTGATATAGCAGCTTACAAGCGCTAGAGACTACATTCATAGATATATCTATACCAATGAAGAGAATGTTTGCAATCATGTAACATGTGTAATCTATGTTGTCTTTCTGTGCAATCTTTCACACTAATGCTTCTCTCTTTGGGATTATTGAATTCATGTGTATAAATCTACTTGAATTTAGCCTAAAGATACCATGTAGCATGTAGATCCACAAAAGAGAGTGCCCCGTCGTTGCTCAAGCTAATTGTTCAGATGGCGGACGGGTGTTGGTGAGTTCCTATTTGTTAATTTTTGACATTTGGATAAGCAAACGTTTACTTTTGACTTGCTTTTATTTATTTTTCTTGCTTGGCATAAAATACTATATATATATATATATATATATATATATATATATATATATATATATATATATAGAGAGAGAGAGAGAGAGAGAGAGAGAGAGAGAGAGAGACCTTAAAGTGTTATGTAAATTATTAGTGTTGTGAGTGTTATATTTGATATTAGGGGTATATTTCTTAGGATGGAGGTCATTTTCATTTGTTTATGGTGATGGCCAAGATATTGAAGGTAATTATTTTTGAGATTGCTATAATTCAGGTATTATTGTTTTCCATAATCTATGTAATATTCATGGCTAAATTGTAGACCCTCCATTTTGGGAAGGACAAGCAACAACATCTCTAATTATCGAACTATTAGAGAGCACCGGTGTTTTATGGTATATATAGAAACCTGTCTTTTATGTAGGTTTTACATTTTTATTGATAAATTTATATTGCTATTGATACATTCTTTTCGCAATATAGAATATATTTATTTTGTAGAACCCAAATTATTATTGGGTTAGTATGATCAAGACCCTTACAATAACGAGAGCTTTGGGCTCCTTGGAATTTACAGTCGGAGATTACCACAACCTGGAGCTACTTTTCGTAGTATATGCCCTGAAGTTATGGAGACATTACCTACTGGGTCAAAGATTCACTTTGATGACAGATCATCAGAGCTTAAAGAGGATCTTCACTCAAAAGGATCTCAACATGCACCAAAGAATGTGGATGCAGACCCTGCAGGAATTTGATTCTTAAATCAAGTACTGCCTAGGCAAAGAAAATGTGGTAGCAGATGCCCTCAACAGAAAAGCCTCCTTGCTTGCAATCACAGTGGTGTCAAATCCATTGATTATTAAAGCAAGAGAGAAGATCATGCAGGATAGATTCTTTGGCCCTATTGCTACCCTACTCATGCAGGAAAGCAAAACTCCTCAGGAGTTGAACCGAGTTCAAGGGTACAGCCTAGATGATGGAATTGCGTATTATAATAGCAGACTATGCATTCCCAATGATGAGGGAACTAAAGGTCAAATTCTGAATGAAGGCCATGACAGCCTTATTGCAGGACATCCAGGTTTCATCAAGACCTACATGTCTTTGAAGAAAAGCTTCTTTTGGCCTGGAATAAAAAGGGATGTACTTAATCATGTACATCAATGCCTGAATTGTCAGAAAGTCAAAGCAGAAAGAGTAAAAATGCCTAGGAAGTTACATCCATTAGACATCCCCCAGATGAAGTGGGAATGTATCAGTATGGATTTTATTAGTGGACTACCTTCAGTGCAATCAGGTTACAACTCCATCTTCGTGGTAGTTGATAGACTAACCAAAGTTGCCCATCTGATTCCAGTAAAAGAAACCTACACTGCAGTGGATGTGGCCAGATTGTTCCTCAAGGAAATCTTCAGATTGCATGGCCTACCCAGGAGAATAGTAAGTGACCGAGATCCAAATTTCACGTCAAGATTCTGGACTGCATTTTTCGAAGCAGTAGGAACTTTCTTGGATCTCAGCAGCACAGCTTACCACCCCGAGAAGAACGATGGTTAAACGGAAAGGGTGAACCAAGTAATCGAAGATATACTTCGGTCATGTTGTGGCAGGGAACCCAAGAAGTGGCTAAGCTATCTGCACCTAGTCGAGTTCACCTACAATGGCTCTTATCACCGAAGCATCGGGATGAGCCCTTTCAAAGCTCTGTATGGACAAGACTACCTATCACCATTAACTTGGTCCGATCCTTTGATTAGCGTCGAGATGTCCAGACAGATTCTTGATGACATGGAGCAGCAGATGCAGTCAATCCGCAAAGATTTAAGAGCTGCCCAGGATAGATAGAAGCAGTATGCAGATAAGAAGAGGTCAGACAGAAAGTTCGAAGAAGTAGATATGGTCTTCATTCAAGTACGCCCCAAAAGTTCTCTATCTCTTGGGAAGTACAAGAAGTTATCCCCCAGATACTGTGGGCCATATCTGATTACAAAGAGAGTAGGTGACTTAGCCTATGAACTTCTTCTGCCTCCTTATCTCAAAGTACATAATGTATTTCATGGCAGCCTACTTAAGAAGTATGTACCAAGCCCGAATCATGTGCTTAATGATGAACTCTTAACTTCTTCAACCCAACCGCTGATGGAACTCCAACGTGAATAAATCCTTGATGTTCAAGAAAAGGTTCTCAGGAACAGAATTCTGAGAGAATTCTTAGTCAAATGGAAGTTCTATCCTTTTGAAGACGCCACCTAGAAAGAAGCTGAATTGATGCGGGATTACCCCCAGTTTGCTAGATGAGGACATCTCGCGATTTTTAGGTGGGAGAGAATGTAAGATTCCTCCCCAGTCCCTCAAGATGTCCAATATCTTCCCCTGTAATCAATCCCCTTTTCAGAATAATAAAAGATCTTGTTTCTACCTGTTTTGGCCTAGAGAGAGAAAATGTTCTAGAGAGAGATAACTCAGTTTTTAGATATCTTTGGATGGGAAAATATCCTTTCTTAATAAAATAAATTCCCTCAAAATAGAATTTTAAAAAGAATTTCCTAAGGTGCAGCAGAAATAAATTATAATCTGCTAAAAAGACCTTAGCCTAAGGGTCTAGATTTTTTAAAAATTTTAGATTAAGGTTCTGAGGGGCCAATCAAATTAATCCAAATGTAGGGAGGAGATAAATTGAATAAATAAAGACACCCCAAAAATGAGTAAATACTCACATAAGATGAAGAGTGGACTAAGGACCAAGGAAAATAGTTAAAAAACTGATTTTTGACTCCTCAGAGTGGGGATTCCCCCTCATGAAGGAGGCACCTTTTTTCTCATCATTGCTTTTCATTTTAAATCAATAAAATGAGATATTTCATCTCTCCTCTCTCCTAATTCAAGTCTAGTTTCAAAAAGTAAGCTGAACTGACCCAAAAATGGTCAAAAATTGACCAAATTGATCTGGAAAATTCTAGAATCAGTTTGCTTGGTTAGAGGCTCACTTTTTCCTATAAATAGAAGCCTCCCCCTTTGTAAAAGCTTAAAAGTGTTTATGCACTATTACTCTACTCCTCCCCAAAGCCAAAAACATTGAATTCACTTGTTTTTGACTAATTCCTCTACAAAGAATTGGTGGCCACTCTTGATCCAAACAAGAGTAGAACCCTCAATCCGTCAAGCCAAAGGAAAGCTCACAAAACTCCATGTAAGTTAAAAATTCTATTTTTTTAAATTTTAATCTATGGTTTTCTGAATTATTTGCTTTTTAATGTGAATATGGATGATAAGCCTTGATGAAAAGGCTTCCCCCTTCTCTTCATTAAGAATTTGAGCCTTTCTTTATTCTAAAATGAGTAACAAATAAATTGAGTTAAACTTTTCCTATTGATTACTCTTTAGAAGTGAAAATTGATTAGATTAGAGTGCTTTATTTCATCTTGGGATAAATTTTAAAGTAAATTTAGAATGTAGAAATTGAGAAATGGTCAGCCATACAAAGGAGGTTATGGCAAAATTTTCTTGAATTTTATGGAAATAAGTTTTATCTTGAAAGAAGTTTTATCTTTATGTTATTCTATAAGAATAATCCCCACTGTTTGTACATTCCGAAAGAAATTCTTTTTATTTTTAAAAGAGTTATTTTCCTTAGATTTAACTTCTATGCATAGAAAGATGCATAAAAGAAATGTTTTTATTATAAAAGTGTTATTTTCATTAGGTTTAAATTCTATGCATATAGAAAGATGCATATTGGAAAATTTTTTATTATAAAAATATTATTTTCATTAGATTTAATTTCTATGCATATAGAAAGATGCATATTGGATATTTTATGAATTATAAAAGTGTTATTTTCATTAGATTTAAGTTCTATGCATGGAAAGATGCATAATTTTTTTAAATATAAAAGTGTTATTTTTATTAGATTTAATTTCTATGCATGGAAAGATGCATAAAAGAAATTTTTTTAATTATTAAAGTGTTATTTTCATTAGATTATTTCTATGCATGGAAAGATGCATAAAATAATTTTTTTAAATATAAAAGTGTTATTTTCATTAGATTTAATTTCTATGCATGCAAAGATGCATAAAAGAAATTTTTTAATTATAAAAGTGTTATTTTCATTAGATTTAAATTCTATGCATAGAAAGATGCATAATAGATTTTTATTATTATTATAAAATTATTATTTTCATTGAATTCAATTTCTATGCATGGACGCATAATAGAAATTCTTTTTATTTTAAAAGTGTTATTCCTATTAAATTGATTTTATGCATAAATAGATGCATAAAAGGATTTTCTTTTATATAAAGGTATTATTTCCATTGAAGTTGGATTTTATGCATAAATAGATGCATAAAGAATTTTTATATCAAAATTAGAGTTCTCTTTAATTCTATGTTTAAATTTCATGAATATTGATAAATGAATAAGTAAATACTGTGAGAGAGAAACTTCTACCGTTTCATATTCACTCAGATTGTAATGAGAAAATTTAAAAAATCTATCGAAGTCAAAATTTTAAATAAATGATTAATTTATTCCTCATCAGAATTCGTGATTAGTTTAGAAATCAGTTAAGTGAATATTCAATGAATGAAATTCAGTAAAATAGTAATTGAAATATCACCCCCTTTTTTAGAAAGATAGTTCAGAAAGAACCTTACGAGACTCGAACCCAGAATCAGACTTTGACCAAGACCAAACTCTTTCATCCGTTTCAAGGAAAGACGATGTGACCAGTTTCAGGAAAATACACTCAAATCACCCACCAAATCTGAAACTAAGTTAAGACCCTTTGAATTGATGTGAGGATCAAGGTTACAGAATTTAAGAATTCTGTTTTGAAATTCAGTATTACATGTATGAAGTTTTGGGGATACGGATTTAAGATATACTCATTGTATTTAAAAGAAAATCAAAACTGAGAACTTGCATAGAAACCCTATTTTCTTAAAGGACTGTCTTATGCCAGAATGCTGGAGAGAGCATTTGGTATATGTGTTTTTCTAAGGGAAGTTCGATTGCAACAGCTGGCGGGAAGTGTTCAAAGGACAGCTCACGTGTGGCAAAGCCTGCTGCCCAGGTCTTGACTAGCCTCGGTACGGTTAAAATGGTGCGCTTTTGGTACGATGGACGAGGGCCGACGAAGCGGTCCCTGAGTGGAGTTCCAGGACACCTAAGGAGGATCCTGGAGGGTTCTGACCAGGCGATGCACGGGCTCGCAGTGTTGCCGAGAGACACCCATGCATATGTCAAGGAAGATATTGTATGATGGAACAATGTTCATTGGTAATCTGTATTACTGGATCTCTTTACTGACCAGCTGGTGTCAACAGAGAGTGTAGAGTGATACTGTTTTTGTTGAGAAACAAGGATTGGATGGAAATTTTGAGTTATGACATCTGTAACCAATAATTGTTTGTCAAAGGATTGTTTTATAAGTTAAAGTTTAAAGAGGAGTGTGTGCGTATCTGTATTCTAAAGCAAAAGTTAAGAAAGGCATTCAATTATGGGTGGGTGAGTACTTGTCTAGTTCTACCAATTCCAGTGGTTGGGCGGTGGCTAACCCATGGGCCGGATAGGCTGGAATCAGTAGAGTTTTAATAATAAAATTGATGAATAGGAATACGCTTAGAACTCGAGTAGTTAAATAAAAGCCTAAAGACAAATGAATAGATCAACGATTATGCCTGATTCAATTAGGAAAAAAGCGTTGATTTCTTCAAATTAAGTCTCTAATAGTTTCCCTTCTATCTGGTTTAATCAGATGAAGGTTAGTTTAGTCTCTTGACCCTGTTAGAAAATTCGTTTAAGAAATTCAAAAAGGTGGAATTGTCCCATTTTCCGGGCAAGGAAAATTTTCCTGGTTTTGGTTTCGGAATGACCACCAGATTAGTCTCGTGCGCCCGGACATTCGAGGGCGAGGCCCCGAGTGGGAAACCCTACCCCGCGCAGCAAGAGGAAGCTACTTCCGCTGCTACCAACCGAGAATCCGCGATGTGCAGAGGGGGCAATGGGATAAGTATCCTATCCCCAAAATTGATGAGCTATTGGACAGGCTAAGTGGAGCCCAGATCTTCACAAAGATAGATATCAAATCAAGGTATTACCAGATCAGGATTAATGAGCAAGATATCCTGAAGACAGCCATCAATACTCGGTATGGGCACTATGAATTTACAGTCATGCCGTTTGAATTGACAAATGTCCCAGCTACATCCAATCGCCTAATGCAGGACATTCTCAGAGAATACTTGGATGACTTTATTCTTGTTTTCTTTAATGATATTCTGATTTACTCAAAGAATGCAGCTGACCATGAAGCTCACGTTTGAAAAGTTTTTGAGATTCTAAGGAAGCACCAACTCTTTGCTAAAAAGAGCAAATGCACTTTCTCTGTCGACCATGTTGAATACTTGGGCTTTCTGGTATCCAAAGACGGGATTTCTCCAGATTTCGCAAAAGTTCAAGCAGTCATAGATTGGCCCGAACCAAAGACAGCAAAAGAAATCAGAGGATTCTTGGGATTAACTGGTTGGTATAGAATTTTTATACCTAAGTATGCTCTCATACCTTCCCCCCTGACTAATCTTCTTAAGAAGAATATCCCATTCCAACGGTCTGCTAGGTGTTAGAGCGCTTTTGATAAGCTGAAGACCGCCTTGGTAACCAATTCTGTTCTGAAATCGCCAGATTTCTCTCTACTCTTTGAGGTAGTAACTGATGCCAGTGGTTTTACCCTGGGAGGTGCACTCATGCAGGAAGGTCATGCAATAGCCTATGAATCCCGTAAACTCGGAACGCATGAGAGAAATTATGCTGTCCACAACCTGGAGCTACTTTTCGTAGTATATGCCCTGAAGTTATGGAGACATTACCTACTGGGTCAAAGATTCACTTTGATGAGACAGATCATCAGAGCTTAAAGAGGATCTTCACTCAAAAGGATCTCAACATGCACCAAAGAATGTGGATGCAGACCCTGCAGGAATTTGATTCTTAAATCAAGTACTGCCTAGGCAAAGAAAATGTGGTAGCAGATGCCCTCAACAGAAAAGCCTCCTTGCTTGCAATCACAGTGGTGTCAAATCCATTGATTATTAAAGCAAGAGAGAAGATCATGCAGGATAGATTCTTTAGCCCTATTGCTACCCTACTCATGCAGGAAAGCAAAACTCCTCAGGAGTTGAACCGAGTTCAAGGGTACAGCCTAGATGATGGAATTGCGTATTATAATAGCAGACTATGCATTCCCAATGATGAGGGAACTAAAGGTCAAATTCTGAATGAAGGCCATGACAGCCTTATTGCAGGACATCCAGGTTTCATCAAGACCTACATGTCTTTGAAGAAAAGCTTCTTTTGGCCTGGAATAAAAAGGGATGTACTTAATCATGTACATCAATGCCTGAATTGTCAGAAAGTCAAAGCAGAAAGAGTAAAAATGCCTAGGAAGTTACATCCATTAGACATCCCCCAGATGAAGTGGGAATGTATCAGTATGGATTTTATTAGTGGACTACCTTCAGTGCAATCAGGTTACAACTCCATCTTCGTGGTAGTTGATAGACTAACCAAAGTTGCCCATCTGATTCCAGTAAAAGAAACCTACACTGCAGTGGATGTGGCCAGATTGTTCCTCAAGGAAATCTTCAGATTGCATGGCCTACCCAGGAGAATAGTAAGTGACCGAGATCCAAATTTCACGTCAAGATTCTGGACTGCATTTTTCGAAGCAGTAGGAACTTTCTTGGATCTCAGCAGCACAGCTTACCACCCCGAGAAGAACGATGGTTAAACGGAAAGGGTGAACCAAGTAATCGAAGATATACTTCGGTCATGTTGTGGCAGGGAACCCAAGAAGTGGCTAAGCTATCTGCACCTAGTCGAGTTCACCTACAATGGCTCTTATCACCGAAGCATCGGGATGAGCCCTTTCAAAGCTCTGTATGGACAAGACTACCTATCACCATTAACTTGGTCCGATCCTTTGATTAGCGTCGAGATGTCCAGACAGATTCTTGATGACATGGAGCAGCAGATGCAGTCAATCCGCAAAGATTTAAGAGCTGCCCAGGATAGATAGAAGCAGTATGCAGATAAGAAGAGGTCAGACAGAAAGTTCGAAGAAGTAGATATGGTCTTCATTCAAGTACGCCCCAAAAGTTCTCTATCTCTTGGGAAGTACAAGAAGTTATCCCCCAGATACTGTGGGCCATATCTGATTACAAAGAGAGTAGGTGACTTAGCCTATGAACTTCTTCTGCCTCCTTATCTCAAAGTACATAATGTATTTCATGGCAGCCTACTTAAGAAGTATGTACCAAGCCCGAATCATGTGCTTAATGATGAACTCTTAACTTCTTCAACCCAACCGCTGATGGAACTCCAACGTGAATAAATCCTTGATGTTCAAGAAAAGGTTCTCAGGAACAGAATTCTGAGAGAATTCTTAGTCAAATGGAAGTTCTATCCTTTTGAAGACGCCACCTAGAAAGAAGCTGAATTGATGCGGGATTACCCCCAGTTTGCTAGATGAGGACATCTCGCGATTTTTAGGTGGGAGAGAATGTAAGATTCCTCCCCAGTCCCTCAAGATGTCCAATATCTTCCCCTGTAATCAATCCCCTTTTCAGAATAATAAAAGATCTTGTTTCTACCTGTTTTGGCCTAGAGAGAGAAAATGTTCTAGAGAGAGATAACTCAGTTTTTAGATATCTTTGGATGGGAAAATATCCTTTCTTAATAAAATAAATTCCCTCAAAATAGAATTTTAAAAAGAATTTCCTAAGGTGCAGCAGAAATAAATTATAATCTGCTAAAAAGACCTTAGCCTAAGGGTCTAGATTTTTAAAAAATTTTAGATTAAGGTTCTGAGGGGCCAATCAAATTAATCCAAATGTAGGGAGGAGATAAATTGAATAAATAAAGACACCCCAAAAATGAGTAAATACTCACATAAGATGAAGAGTGGACTAAGGACCAAGGAAAATAGTTAAAAAACTGATTTTTGACTCCTCAGAGTGGGGATTCCCCCTCATGAAGGAGGCACCTTTTTTCTCATCATTGCTTTTCATTTTAAATCAATAAAATGAGATATTTCATCTCTCCTCTCTCCTAATTCAAGTCTAGTTTCAAAAAGTAAGCTGAACTGACCCAAAAATGGTCAAAAATTGACCAAATTGATCTGGAAAATTCTAGAATCAGTTTGCTTGGTTAGAGGCTCACTTTTTCCTATAAATAGAAGCCTCCCCCTTTGTAAAAGCTTAAAAGTGTTTATGCACTATTACTCTACTCCTCCCCAAAGCCAAAAACATTGAATTCACTTGTTTTTGACTAATTCCTCTACAAAGAATTGGTGGCCACTCTTGATCCAAACAAGAGTAGAACCCTCAATCCGTCAAGCCAAAGGAAAGCTCACAAAACTCCATGTAAGTTAAAAATTCTATTTTTTTAAATTTTAATCTATGGTTTTCTGAATTATTTGCTTTTTAATGTGAATATGGATGATAAGCCTTGATGAAAAGGCTTCCCCCTTCTCTTCATTAAGAATTTGAGCCTTTCTTTATTCTAAAATGAGTAACAAATAAATTGAGTAAACTTTTCCTATTGATTACTCTTTAGAAGTGAAAATTGATTAGATTAGAGTGCTTTATTTCATCTTGGGATAAATTTTAAAGTAAATTTAGAATGTAGAAATTGAGAAATGGTCAGCCATACAAAGGAGGTTATGGCAAAATTTTCTTGAATTTTATGGAAATAAGTTTTATCTTGAAAGAAGTTTTATCTTTATGTTATTCTATAAGAATAATCCCCACTGTTTGTACATTCCGAAAGAAATTCTTTTTATTTTTAAAAGAGTTATTTTCCTTAGATTTAACTTCTATGCATAGAAAGATGCATAAAAGAAATGTTTTTATTATAAAAGTGTTATTTTCATTAGGTTTAAATTCTATGCATATAGAAAGATGCATATTGGAAAATTTTTTATTATAAAAATATTATTTTCATTAGATTTAATTTCTATGCATATAGAAAGATGCATATTGGATATTTTATGAATTATAAAAGTGTTATTTTCATTAGATTTAAGTTCTATGCATGGAAAGATGCATAATTTTTTTAAATATAAAAGTGTTATTTTTATTAGATTTAATTTCTATGCATGGAAAGATGCATAAAAGAAATTTTTTTAATTATTAAAGTGTTATTTTCATTAGATTATTTCTATGCATGGAAAGATGTATAAAATAATTTTTTTAAATATAAAAGTGTTATTTTCATTAGATTTAATTTCTATGCATGCAAAGATGCATAAAAGAAATTTTTTAATTATAAAAGTGTTATTTTCATTAGATTTAAATTCTATGCATAGAAAGATGCATAATAGATTTTTATTATTATTATAAAATTATTATTTTCATTGAATTCAATTTCTATGCATGGACGCATAATAGAAATTCTTTTTATTTTAAAAGTGTTATTCCTATTAAATTGATTTTATGCATAAATAGATGCATAAAAGGATTTTCTTTTATATAAAGGTATTATTTCCATTGAAGTTGGATTTTATGCATAAATAGATGCATAAAGAATTTTTATATCAAAATTAGAGTTCTCTTTAATTCTATGTTTAAATTTCATGAATATTGATAAATGAATAAGTAAATACTGTGAGAGAGAAACTTCTACCGTTTCATATTCACTCAGATTGTAATGAGAAAATTTAAAAAATCTATCGAAGTCAAAATTTTAAATAAATGATTAATTTATTCCTCATCAGAATTCGTGATTAGTTTAGAAATCAGTTAAGTGAATATTCAATGAATGAAATTCAGTAAAATAGTAATTGAAATATCACCCCCTTTTTTAGAAAGATAGTTCAGAAAGAACCTTACGAGACTCGAACCCAGAATCAGACTTTGACCAAGACC
Source organism: Cibotium barometz (assembly GCF_041138505.1). NCBI lineage: Eukaryota > Viridiplantae > Streptophyta > Polypodiopsida > Cyatheales > Cibotiaceae > Cibotium > Cibotium barometz. The sequence goes on along the minus strand of NC_141070.1, from coordinate 45,249,802 downwards.
AAACTCTTTCATCCGTTTCAAGGAAAGACGATGTGACCAGTTTCAGGAAAATACACTCAAATCACCCACCAAATCTGAAACTAAGTTAAGACCCTTTGAATTGATGTGAGGATCAAGGTTACAGAATTTAAGAATTCTGTTTTGAAATTCAGTATTACATGTATGAAGTTTTGGGGATACGGATTTAAGATATACTCATTGTATTTAAAAGAAAATCAAAACTGAGAACTTGCATAGAAACCCTATTTTCTTAAAGGACTGTCTTATGCCAGAATGCTGGAGAGAGCATTTGGTATATGTGTTTTTCTAAGGGAAGTTCGATTGCAACAGCTGGCGGGAAGTGTTCAAAGGACAGCTCACGTGTGGCAAAGCCTGCTGCCCAGGTCTTGACTAGCCTCGGTACGGTTAAAATGGTGCGCTTTCGGTACGATGGACGAGGGCCGACGAAGCGGTCCCTGAGTGGAGTTCCAGGACACCTAAGGAGGATCCTGGAGGGTTCTGACCAGGCGATGCACGGGCTCGCAGTGTTGCCGAGAGACACCCATGCATATGTCAAGGAAGATATTGTATGATGGAACAATGTTCATTGGTAATCTGTATTACTGGATCTCTTTACTGACCAGCTGGTGTCAACAGAGAGTGTAGAGTGATACTGTTTTTGTTGAGAAACAAGGATTGGATGGAAATTTTGAGTTATGACATCTGTAACCAATAATTGTTTGTCAAAGGATTGTTTTATAAGTTAAAGTTTAAAGAGGAGTGTGTGCGTATCTGTATTCTAAAGCAAAAGTTAAGAAAGGCATTCAATTATGGGTGGGTGAGTACTTGTCTAGTTCTACCAATTCCAGTGGTTGGGCGGTGGCTAACCCATGGGCCGGATAGGCTGGAATCAGTAGAGTTTTAATAATAAAATTGATGAATAGGAATACGCTTAGAACTCGAGTAGTTAAATAAAAGCCTAAAGACAAATGAATAGATCAACGATTATGCCTGATTCAATTAGGAAAAAAGCGTTGATTTCTTCAAATTAAGTCTCTAATAGTTTCCCTTCTATCTGGTTTAATCAGATGAAGGTTAGTTTAGTCTCTTGACCCTGTTAGAAAATTCGTTTAAGAAATTCAAAAAGGTGGAATTGTCCCATTTTCCGGGCAAGGAAAATTTTCCTGGTTTTGGTTTCGGAATGACCACCAGATTAGTCTCGTGCGCCCGGACATTCGAGGGCGAGGCCCCGAGTGGGAAACCCTACCCCGCGCAGCAAGAGGAAGCTACTTCCGCTGCTACCAACCGAGAATCCGCGATGTGCAGAGGGGGCAATGGGATAAGTATCCTATCCCCAAAATTGATGAGCTATTGGACAGGCTAAGTGGAGCCCAGATCTTCACAAAGATAGATATCAAATCAAGGTATTACCAGATCAGGATTAATGAGCAAGATATCCTGAAGACAGCCATCAATACTCGGTATGGGCACTATGAATTTACAGTCATGCCGTTTGAATTGACAAATGTCCCAGCTACATCCAATCGCCTAATGCAGGACATTCTCAGAGAATACTTGGATGACTTTATTCTTGTTTTCTTTAATGATATTCTGATTTACTCAAAGAATGCAGCTGACCATGAAGCTCACGTTTGAAAAGTTTTTGAGATTCTAAGGAAGCACCAACTCTTTGCTAAAAAGAGCAAATGCACTTTCTCTGTCGACCATGTTGAATACTTGGGCTTTCTGGTATCCAAAGACGGGATTTCTCCAGATTTCGCAAAAGTTCAAGCAGTCATAGATTGGCCCGAACCAAAGACAGCAAAAGAAATCAGAGGATTCTTGGGATTAACTGGTTGGTATAGAATTTTTATACCTAAGTATGCTCTCATACCTTCCCCCCTGACTAATCTTCTTAAGAAGAATATCCCATTCCAACGGTCTGCTAGGTGTTAGAGCGCTTTTGATAAGCTGAAGACCGCCTTGGTAACCAATTCTGTTCTGAAATCGCCAGATTTCTCTCTACTCTTTGAGGTAGTAACTGATACCAGTGGTTTTACCCTGGGAGGTGCACTCATGCAGGAAGGTCATGCAATAGCCTATGAATCCCGTAAACTCGGAACGCATGAGAGAAATTATGCTGTCCATAACCTGGAGCTACTTTTCGTAGTATATGCCCTGAAGTTATGGAGACATTACCTACTGGGTCAAAGATTCACTTTGATGACAGATCATCAGAGCTTAAAGAGGATCTTCACTCAAAAGGATCTCAACATGCACCAAAGAATGTGGATGCAGACCCTGCAGGAATTTGATTCTTAAATCAAGTACTGCCTAGGCAAAGAAAATGTGGTAGCAGATGCCCTCAACAGAAAAGCCTCCTTGCTTGCAATCACAGTGGTGTCAAATCCATTGATTATTAAAGCAAGAGAGAAGATCATGCAGGATAGATTCTTTAGCCCTATTGCTACCCTACTCATGCAGGAAAGCAAAACTCCTCAGGAGTTGAACCGAGTTCAAGGGTACAGCCTAGATGATGGAATTGCGTATTATAATAGCAGACTATGCATTCCCAATGATGAGGGAACTAAAGGTCAAATTCTGAATGAAGGCCATGATAGCCTTATTTGCAGGACATCCAGGTTTCATCAAGACCTACATGTCTTTGAAGAAAAGCTTCTTTTGGCCTGGAATAAAAAGGGATGTACTTAATCATGTACATCAATGCCTGAATTGTCAGAAAGTCAAAGCAGAAAGAGTAAAAATGCCTAGGAAGTTACATCCATTAGACATCCCCCAGATGAAGTGGGAATGTATCAGTATGGATTTTATTAGTGGACTACCTTCAGTGCAATCAGGTTACAACTCCATCTTCGTGGTAGTTGATAGACTAACCAAAGTTGCCCATCTGATTCCAGTAAAAGAAACCTACACTGCAGTGGATGTGGCCAGATTGTTCCTCAAGGAAATCTTCAGATTGCATGGCCTACCCAGGAGAATAGTAAGTGACCGAGATCCAAATTTCACGTCAAGATTCTGGACTGCATTTTTCGAAGCAGTAGGAACTTTCTTGGATCTCAGCAGCACAGCTTACCACCCCGAGAAGAACGATGGTTAAACGGAAAGGGTGAACCAAGTAATCGAAGATATACTTCGGTCATGTTGTGGCAGGGAACCCAAGAAGTGGCTAAGCTATCTGCACCTAGTCGAGTTCACCTACAATGGCTCTTATCACCGAAGCATCGGGATGAGCCCTTTCAAAGCTCTGTATGGACAAGACTACCTATCACCATTAACTTGGTCCGATCCTTTGATTAGCGTCGAGATGTCCAGACAGATTCTTGATGACATGGAGCAGCAGATGCAGTCAATCCGCAAAGATTTAAGAGCTGCCCAGGATAGATAGAAGCAGTATGCAGATAAGAAGAGGTCAGACAGAAAGTTCGAAGAAGTAGATATGGTCTTCATTCAAGTACGCCCCAAAAGTTCTCTATCTCTTGGGAAGTACAAGAAGTTATCCCCCAGATACTGTGGGCCATATCTGATTACAAAGAGAGTAGGTGACTTAGCCTATGAACTTCTTCTGCCTCCTTATCTCAAAGTACATAATGTATTTCATGGCAGCCTACTTAAGAAGTATGTACCAAGCCCGAATCATGTGCTTAATGATGAACTCTTAACTTCTTCAACCCAACCGCTGATGGAACTCCAACGTGAATAAATCCTTGATGTTCAAGAAAAGGTTCTCAGGAACAGAATTCTGAGAGAATTCTTAGTCAAATGGAAGTTCTATCCTTTTGAAGACGCCACCTAGAAAGAAGCTGAATTGATGCGGGATTACCCCCAGTTTGCTAGATGAGGACATCTCGCGATTTTCAGGTGGGAGAGAATGTAAGATTCCTCCCCAGTCCCTCAAGATGTCCAATATCTTCCCCTGTAATCAATCCCCTTTTCAGAATAATAAAAGATCTTGTTTCTACCTGTTTTGGCCTAGAGAGAGAAAATGTTCTAGAGAGAGATAACTCAGTTTTTAGATATCTTTGGATGGGAAAATATCCTTTCTTAATAAAATAAATTTCCTCAAAATAGAATTTTAAAAAGAATTTCCTAAGGTGCAGCAGAAATAAATTATAATCTGCTAAAAAGACCTTAGCCTAAGGGTCTAGATTTTTTAAAAATTTTAGATTAAGGTTCTGAGGGGCCAATCAAATTAATCCAAATGTAGGGAGGAGATAAATTGAATAAATAAAGACACCCCAAAAATGAGTAAATACTCACATAAGATGAAGAGTGGACTAAGGACCAAGGAAAATAGTTAAAAAACTGATTTTTGACTCCTCAGAGTGGGGATTCCCCCTCATGAAGGAGGCACCTTTTTTCTCATCATTGCTTTTCATTTTAAATCAATAAAATGAGATATTTCATCTCTCCTCTCTCCTAATTCAAGTCTAGTTTCAAAAAGTAAGCTGAACTGACCCAAAAATGGTCAAAAATTGACCAAATTGATCTGGAAAATTCTAGAATCAGTTTGCTTGGTTAGAGGCTCACTTTTTCCTATAAATAGAAGCCTCCCCCTTTGTAAAAGCTTAAAAGTGTTTATGCACTATTACTCTACTCCTCCCCAAAGCCAAAAACATTGAATTCACTTGTTTTTGACTAATTCCTCTACAAAGAATTGGTGGCCACTCTTGATCCAAACAAGAGTAGAACCCTCAATCCGTCAAGCCAAAGGAAAGCTCACAAAACTCCATGTAAGTTAAAAATTCTATTTTTTTAAATTTTAATCTATGGTTTTCTGAATTATTTGCTTTTTAATGTGAATATGGATGATAAGCCTTGATGAAAAGGCTTCCCCCTTCTCTTCATTAAGAATTTGAGCCTTTCTTTATTCTAAAATGAGTAACAAATAAATTGAGTTAAACTTTTCCTATTGATTACTCTTTAGAAGTGAAAATTGATTAGATTAGAGTGCTTTATTTCATCTTGGGATAAATTTTAAAGTAAATTTAGAATGTAGAAATTGAGAAATGGTCAGCCATACAAAGGAGGTTATGGCAAAATTTTCTTGAATTTTATGGAAATAAGTTTTATCTTGAAAGAAGTTTTATCTTTATGTTATTCTATAAGAATAATCCCCACTGTTTGTACATTCCGAAAGAAATTCTTTTTATTTTTAAAAGAGTTATTTTCCTTAGATTTAACTTCTATGCATAGAAAGATGCATAAAAGAAATGTTTTTATTATAAAAGTGTTATTTTCATTAGGTTTAAATTCTATGCATATAGAAAGATGCATATTGGAAAATTTTTTATTATAAAAATATTATTTTCATTAGATTTAATTTCTATGCATATAGAAAGATGCATATTGGATATTTTATGAATTATAAAAGTGTTATTTTCATTAGATTTAAGTTCTATGCATGGAAAGATGCATAATTTTTTTAAATATAAAAGTGTTATTTTTATTAGATTTAATTTCTATGCATGGAAAGATGCATAAAAGAAATTTTTTTAATTATTAAAGTGTTATTTTCATTAGATTATTTCTATGCATGGAAAGATGCATAAAATAATTTTTTTAAATATAAAAGTGTTATTTTCATTAGATTTAATTTCTATGCATGCAAAGATGCATAAAAGAAATTTTTTAATTATAAAAGTGTTATTTTCATTAGATTTAAATTCTATGCATAGAAAGATGCATAATAGATTTTTATTATTATTATAAAATTATTATTTTCATTGAATTCAATTTCTATGCATGGACGCATAATAGAAATTCTTTTTATTTTAAAAGTGTTATTCCTATTAAATTGATTTTATGCATAAATAGATGCATAAAAGGATTTTCTTTTATATAAAGGTATTATTTCCATTGAAGTTGGATTTTATGCATAAATAGATGCATAAAGAATTTTTATATCAAAATTAGAGTTCTCTTTAATTCTATGTTTAAATTTCATGAATATTGATAAATGAATAAGTAAATACTGTGAGAGAGAAACTTCTATCGTTTCATATTCACTCAGATTGTAATGAGAAAATTTAAAAAATCTATCGAAGTCAAAATTTTAAATAAATGATTAATTTATTCCTCATCAGAATTCGTGATTAGTTTAGAAATCAGTTAAGTGAATATTCAATGAATGAAATTCAGTAAAATAGTAATTGAAATATCACCCCCTTTTTTAGAAAGATAGTTCAGAAAGAACCTTACGAGACTCGAACCCAGAATCAGACTTTGACCAAGACCAAACTCTTTCATCCGTTTCAAGGAAAGACGATGTGACCAGTTTCAGGAAAATACACTCAAATCACCCACCAAATCTGAAACTAAGTTAAGACCCTTTGAATTGATGTGAGGATCAAGGTTACAGAATTTAAGAATTCTGTTTTGAAATTCAGTATTACATGTATGAAGTTTTGGGGATACGGATTTAAGATATACTCATTGTATTTAAAAGAAAATCAAAACTGAGAACTTGCATAGAAACCCTATTTTCTTAAAGGACTGTCTTATGCCAGAATGCTGGAGAGAGCATTTGGTATATGTGTTTTTCTAAGGGAAGTTCGATTGCAACAGCTGGCGGGAAGTGTTCAAAGGACAGCTCACGTGTGGCAAAGCCTGCTGCCCAGGTCTTGACTAGCCTCGGTACGGTTAAAATGGTGCGCTTTCGGTACGATGGACGAGGGCCGACGAAGCGGTCCCTGAGTGGAGTTCCAGGACACCTAAGGAGGATCCTGGAGGGTTCTGACCAGGCGATGCACGGGCTCGCAGTGTTGCCGAGAGACACCCATGCATATGTCAAGGAAGATATTGTATGATGGAACAATGTTCATTGGTAATCTGTATTACTGGATCTCTTTACTGACCAGCTGGTGTCAACAGAGAGTGTAGAGTGATACTGTTTTTGTTGAGAAACAAGGATTGGATGGAAATTTTGAGTTATGACATCTGTAACCAATAATTGTTTGTCAAAGGATTGTTTTATAAGTTAAAGTTTAAAGAGGAGTGTGTGCGTATCTGTATTCTAAAGCAAAAGTTAAGAAAGGCATTCAATTATGGGTGGGTGAGTACTTGTCTAGTTCTACCAATTCCAGTGGTTGGGCGGTGGCTAACCCATGGGCCGGATAGGCTGGAATCAGTAGAGTTTTAATAATAAAATTGATGAATAGGAATACGCTTAGAACTCGAGTAGTTAAATAAAAGCCTAAAGACAAATGAATAGATCAACGATTATGCCTGATTCAATTAGGAAAAAAGCGTTGATTTCTTCAAATTAAGTCTCTAATAGTTTCCCTTCTATCTGGTTTAATCAGATGAAGGTTAGTTTAGTCTCTTGACCCTGTTAGAAAATTCGTTTAAGAAATTCAAAAAGGTGGAATTGTCCCATTTTCCGAGCAAGGAAAATTTTCCTGGTTTTGGTTTCGGAATGACCACCAGATTAGTCTCGTGCGCCCGGACATTCGAGGGCGAGGCCCCGAGTGGGAAACCCTACCCCGCGCAGCAAGAGGAAGCTACTTCCGCTGCTACCAACCGAGAATCCGCGATGTGCAGAGGGGGCAATGGGATAAGTATCCTATCCCCAAAATTGATGAGCTATTGGACAGGCTAAGTGGAGCCCAGATCTTCACAAAGATAGATATCAAATCAAGGTATTACCAGATCAGGATTAATGAGCAAGATATCCTGAAGACAGCCATCAATACTCGGTATGGGCACTATGAATTTACAGTCATGCCGTTTGAATTGACAAATGTCCCAGCTACATCCAATCGCCTAATGCAGGACATTCTCAGAGAATACTTGGATGACTTTATTCTTGTTTTCTTTAATGATATTCTGATTTACTCAAAGAATGCAGCTGACCATGAAGCTCACGTTTGAAAAGTTTTTGAGATTCTAAGGAAGCACCAACTCTTTGCTAAAAAGAGCAAATGCACTTTCTCTGTCGACCATGTTGAATACTTGGGCTTTCTGGTATCCAAAGACGGGATTTCTCCAGATTTCGCAAAAGTTCAAGCAGTCATAGATTGGCCCGAACCAAAGACAGCAAAAGAAATCAGAGGATTCTTGGGATTAACTGGTTGGTATAGAATTTTTATACCTAAGTATGCTCTCATACCTTCCCCCCTGACTAATCTTCTTAAGAAGAATATCCCATTCCAACGGTCTGCTAGGTGTTAGAGCGCTTTTGATAAGCTGAAGACCGCCTTGGTAACCAATTCTGTTCTGAAATCGCCAGATTTCTCTCTACTCTTTGAGGTAGTAACTGATGCCAGTGGTTTTACCCTGGGAGGTGCACTCATGCAGGAAGGTCATGCAATAGCCTATGAATCCCGTAAACTCGGAACGCATGAGAGAAATTATGCTGTCCACAACCTGGAGCTACTTTTCGTAGTATATGCCCTGAAGTTATGGAGACATTACCTACTGGGTCAAAGATTCACTTTGATGAGACAGATCATCAGAGCTTAAAGAGGATCTTCACTCAAAAGGATCTCAACATGCACCAAAGAATGTGGATGCAGACCCTGCAGGAATTTGATTCTTAAATCAAGTACTGCCTAGGCAAAGAAAATGTGGTAGCAGATGCCCTCAACAGAAAAGCCTCCTTGCTTGCAATCACAGTGGTGTCAAATCCATTGATTATTAAAGCAAGAGAGAAGATCATGCAGGATAGATTCTTTAGCCCTATTGCTACCCTACTCATGCAGGAAAGCAAAACTCCTCAGGAGTTGAACCGAGTTCAAGGGTACAGCCTAGATGATGGAATTGCGTATTATAATAGCAGACTATGCATTCCCAATGATGAGGGAACTAAAGGTCAAATTCTGAATGAAGGCCATGACAGCCTTATTTGCAGGACATCCAGGTTTCATCAAGACCTACATGTCTTTGAAGAAAAGCTTCTTTTGGCCTGGAATAAAAAGGGATGTACTTAATCATGTACATCAATGCCTGAATTGTCAGAAAGTCAAAGCAGAAAGAGTAAAAATGCCTAGGAAGTTACATCCATTAGACATCCCCCAGATGAAGTGGGAATGTATCAGTATGGATTTTATTAGTGGACTACCTTCAGTGCAATCAGGTTACAACTCCATCTTCGTGGTAGTTGATAGACTAACCAAAGTTGCCCATCTGATTCCAGTAAAAGAAACCTACACTGCAGTGGATGTGGCCAGATTGTTCCTCAAGGAAATCTTCAGATTGCATGGCCTACCCAGGAGAATAGTAAGTGACCGAGATCCAAATTTCACGTCAAGATTCTGGACTGCATTTTTCGAAGCAGTAGGAACTTTCTTGGATCTCAGCAGCACAGCTTACCACCCCGAGAAGAACGATGGTTAAACGGAAAGGGTGAACCAAGTAATCGAAGATATACTTCGGTCATGTTGTGGCAGGGAACCCAAGAAGTGGCTAAGCTATCTGCACCTAGTCGAGTTCACCTACAATGGCTCTTATCACCGAAGCATCGGGATGAGCCCTTTCAAAGCTCTGTATGGACAAGACTACCTATCACCATTAACTTGGTCCGATCCTTTGATTAGCGTCGAGATGTCCAGACAGATTCTTGATGACATGGAGCAGCAGATGCAGTCAATCCGCAAAGATTTAAGAGCTGCCCAGGATAGATAGAAGCAGTATGCAGATAAGAAGAGGTCAGACAGAAAGTTCGAAGAAGTAGATATGGTCTTCATTCAAGTACGCCCCAAAAGTTCTCTATCTCTTGGGAAGTACAAGAAGTTATCCCCCAGATACTGTGGGCCATATCTGATTACAAAGAGAGTAGGTGACTTAGCCTATGAACTTCTTCTGCCTCCTTATCTCAAAGTACATAATGTATTTCATGGCAGCCTACTTAAGAAGTATGTACCAAGCCCGAATCATGTGCTTAATGATGAACTCTTAACTTCTTCAACCCAACCGCTGATGGAACTCCAACGTGAATAAATCCTTGATGTTCAAGAAAAGGTTCTCAGGAACAGAATTCTGAGAGAATTCTTAGTCAAATGGAAGTTCTATCCTTTTGAAGACGCCACCTAGAAAGAAGCTGAATTGATGCGGGATTACCCCCAGTTTGCTAGATGAGGACATCTCGCGATTTTTAGGTGGGAGAGAATGTAAGATTCCTCCCCAGTCCCTCAAGATGTCCAATATCTTCCCCTGTAATCAATCCCCTTTTCAGAATAATAAAAGATCTTGTTTCTACCTGTTTTGGCCTAGAGAGAGAAAATGTTCTAGAGAGAGATAACTCAGTTTTTAGATATCTTTGGATGGGAAAATATCCTTTCTTAATAAAATAAATTCCCTCAAAATAGAATTTTAAAAAGAATTTCCTAAGGTGCAGCAGAAATAAATTATAATCTGCTAAAAAGACCTTAGCCTAAGGGTCTAGATTTTTTAAAAATTTTAGATTAAGGTTCTGAGGGGCCAATCAAATTAATCCAAATGTAGGGAGGAGATAAATTGAATAAATAAAGACACCCCAAAAATGAGTAAATACTCACATAAGATGAAGAGTGGACTAAGGACCAAGGAAAATAGTTAAAAAACTGATTTTTGACTCCTCAGAGTGGGGATTCCCCCTCATGAAGGAGGCACCTTTTTTCTCATCATTGCTTTTCATTTTAAATCAATAAAATGAGATATTTCATCTCTCCTCTCTCCTAATTCAAGTCTAGTTTCAAAAAGTAAGCTGAACTGACCCAAAAATGGTCAAAAATTGACCAAATTGATCTGGAAAATTCTAGAATCAGTTTGCTTGGTTAGAGGCTCACTTTTTCCTATAAATAGAAGCCTCCCCCTTTGTAAAAGCTTAAAAGTGTTTATGCACTATTACTCTACTCCTCCCCAAAGCCAAAAACATTGAATTCACTTGTTTTTGACTAATTCCTCTACAAAGAATTGGTGGCCACTCTTGATCCAAACAAGAGTAGAACCCTCAATCCGTCAAGCCAAAGGAAAGCTCACAAAACTCCATGTAAGTTAAAAATTCTATTTTTTTAAATTTTAATCTATGGTTTTCTGAATTATTTGCTTTTTAATGTGAATATGGATGATAAGCCTTGATGAAAAGGCTTCCCCCTTCTCTTCATTAAGAATTTGAGCCTTTCTTTATTCTAAAATGAGTAACAAATAAATTGAGTAAACTTTTCCTATTGATTACTCTTTAGAAGTGAAAATTGATTAGATTAGAGTGCTTTATTTCATCTTGGGATAAATTTTAAAGTAAATTTAGAATGTAGAAATTGAGAAATGGTCAGCCATACAAAGGAGGTTATGGCAAAATTTTCTTGAATTTTATGGAAATAAGTTTTATCTTGAAAGAAGTTTTATCTTTATGTTATTCTATAAGAATAATCCCCACTGTTTGTACATTCCGAAAGAAATTCTTTTTATTTTTAAAAGAGTTATTTTCCTTAGATTTAACTTCTATGCATAGAAAGATGCATAAAAGAAATGTTTTTATTATAAAAGTGTTATTTTCATTAGGTTTAAATTCTATGCATATAGAAAGATGCATATTGGAAAATTTTTTATTATAAAAATATTATTTTCATTAGATTTAATTTCTATGCATATAGAAAGATGCATATTGGATATTTTATGAATTATAAAAGTGTTATTTTCATTAGATTTAAGTTCTATGCATGGAAAGATGCATAATTTTTTTAAATATAAAAGTGTTATTTTTATTAGATTTAATTTCTATGCATGGAAAGATGCATAAAAGAAATTTTTTTAATTATTAAAGTGTTATTTTCATTAGATTATTTCTATGCATGGAAAGATGCATAAAATAATTTTTTTAAATATAAAAGTGTTATTTTCATTAGATTTAATTTCTATGCATGCAAAGATGCATAAAAGAAATTTTTTAATTATAAAAGTGTTATTTTCATTAGATTTAAATTCTATGCATAGAAAGATGCATAATAGATTTTTATTATTATTATAAAATTATTATTTTCATTGAATTCAATTTCTATGCATGGACGCATAATAGAAATTCTTTTTATTTTAAAAGTGTTATTCCTATTAAATTGATTTTATGCATAAATAGATGCATAAAAGGATTTTCTTTTATATAAAGGTATTATTTCCATTGAAGTTGGATTTTATGCATAAATAGATGCATAAAGAATTTTTATATCAAAATTAGAGTTCTCTTTAATTCTATGTTTAAATTTCATGAATATTGATAAATGAATAAGTAAATACTGTGAGAGAGAAACTTCTATCGTTTCATATTCACTCAGATTGTAATGAGAAAATTTAAAAAATCTATCGAAGTCAAAATTTTAAATAAATGATTAATTTATTCCTCATCAGAATTCGTGATTAGTTTAGAAATCAGTTAAGTGAATATTCAATGAATGAAATTCAGTAAAATAGTAATTGAAATATCACCCCCTTTTTTAGAAAGATAGTTCAGAAAGAACCTTACGAGACTCGAACCCAGAATCAGACTTTGACCAAGACCAAACTCTTTCATCCGTTTCAAGGAAAGACGATGTGACCAGTTTCAGGAAAATACACTCAAATCACCCACCAAATCTGAAACTAAGTTAAGACCCTTTGAATTGATGTGAGGATCAAGGTTACAGAATTTAAGAATTCTGTTTTGAAATTCAGTATTACATGTATGAAGTTTTGGGGATACGGATTTAAGATATACTCATTGTATTTAAAAGAAAATCAAAACTGAGAACTTGCATAGAAACCCTATTTTCTTAAAGGACTGTCTTATGCCAGAATGCTGGAGAGAGCATTTGGTATATGTGTTTTTCTAAGGGAAGTTCGATTGCAACAGCTGGCGGGAAGTGTTCAAAGGACAGCTCACGTGTGGCAAAGCCTGCTGCCCAGGTCTTGACTAGCCTCGGTACGGTTAAAATGGTGCGCTTTCGGTACGATGGACGAGGGCCGACGAAGCGGTCCCTGAGTGGAGTGCCAGGACACCTAAGGAGGATCCTGGAGGGTTCTGACCAGGCGATGCACGGGCTCGCAGTGTTGCCGAGAGACACCCATGCATATGTCAAGGAAGATATTGTATGATGGAACAATGTTCATTGGTAATCTGTATTACTGGATCTCTTTACTGACCAGCTGGTGTCAACAGAGAGTGTAGAGTGATACTGTTTTTGTTGAGAAACAAGGATTGGATGGAAATTTTGAGTTATGACATCTGTAACCAATAATTGTTTGTCAAAGGATTGTTTTATAAGTTAAAGTTTAAAGAGGAGTGTGTGCGTATCTGTATTCTAAAGCAAAAGTTAAGAAAGGCATTCAATTATGGGTGGGTGAGTACTTGTCTAGTTCTACCAATTCCAGTGGTTGGGCGGTGGCTAACCCATGGGCCGGATAGGCTGGAATCAGTAGAGTTTTAATAATAAAATTGATGAATAGGAATACGCTTAGAACTCGAGTAGTTAAATAAAAGCCTAAAGACAAATGAATAGATCAACGATTATGCCTGATTCAATTAGGAAAAAAGTGTTGATTTCTTCAAATTAAGTCTCTAATAGTTTCCCTTCTATCTGGTTTAATCAGATGAAGGTTAGTTTAGTCTCTTGACCCTGTTAGAAAATTCGTTTAAGAAATTCAAAAAGGTGGAATTGTCCCATTTTCCGGGCAAGGAAAATTTTCCTGGTTTTGGTTTCGGAATGACCACCAGATTAGTCTCGTGCGCCCGGACATTCGAGGGCGAGGCCCCCGAGTGGGAAACCCTACCCCGCGCAGCAAGAGGAAGCTACTTCCGCTGCTACCAACCGAGAATCCGCGATGTGCAGAGGGGGCAATGGGATAAGTATCCTATCCCCAAAATTGATGAGCTATTGGACAGGCTAAGTGGAGCCCAGATCTTCACAAAGATAGATATCAAATCAAGGTATTACGAGATCAGGATTAATGAGCAAGATATCCTGAAGACAGCCATCAATACTCGGTATGGGCACTATGAATTTACAGTCATGCCGTTTGAATTGACAAATGTCCCAGCTACATCCAATCGCCTAATGCAGGACATTCTCAGAGAATACTTGGATGACTTTATTCTTGTTTTCTTTAATGATATTCTGATTTACTCAAAGAATGCAGCTGACCATGAAGCTCACGTTTGAAAAGTTTTTGAGATTCTAAGGAAGCACCAACTCTTTGCTAAAAAGAGCAAATGCACTTTCTCTGTCGACCATGTTGAATACTTGGGCTTTCTGGTATCCAAAGACGGGATTTCTCCAGATTTCGCAAAAGTTCAAGGAGTCATAGATTGGCCCGAACCAAAGACCGCAAAAGAAATCAGAGGATTCTTGGGATTAACTGGTTGGTATAGAATTTTTATACCTAAGTATGCTCTCATACCTTCCCCCCTGACTAATCTTCTTAAGAAGAATATCCCATTCCAACGGTCTGCCAGGTGTTAGAGCGCTTTTGATAAGCTGAAGACCGCCTTGGTAACCAATTCTGTTCTGAAATCGCCAGATTTCTCTCTACTCTTTGAGGTAGTAACTGATGCCAGTGGTTTTACCCTGGGAGGTGCACTCATGCAGGAAGGTCATGCAATAGCCTATGAATCCCGTAAACTCGGAACGCATGAGAGAAATTATGCTGTCCACAACCTGGAGCTACTTTTCGTAGTATATGCCTTGAAGTTATGGAGACATTACCTACTGGGTCAAAGATTCACTTTGATGACAGATCATCAGAGCTTAAAGAGGATCTTCACTCAAAAGGATCTCAACATGCACCAAAGAATGTGGATGCAGACCCTGCAGGAATTTGATTCTTAAATCAAGTACTGCCTAGGCAAAGAAAATGTGGTAGCAGATGCCCTCAACAGAAAAGCCTCCTTGCTTGCAATCACAGTGGTGTCAAATCCATTGATTATTAAAGCAAGAGAGAAGATCATGCAGGATAGATTCTTTGGCCCTATTGCTACCCTACTCATGCAGGAAAGCAAAACTCCTCAGGAGTTGAACCGAGTTCAAGGGTACAGCCTAGATGATGGAATTGCGTATTATAATAGCAGACTATGCATTCCCAATGATGAGGGAACTAAAGGTCAAATTCTGAATGAAGGCCATGACAGCCTTATTTGCAGGACATCCAGGTTTCATCAAGACCTACATGTCTTTGAAGAAAAGCTTCTTTTGGCTTGGAATAAAAAGGGATGTACTTAATCATGTACATCAATGCCTGAATTGTCAGAAAGTCAAAGCAGAAAGAGTAAAAATGCCTAGGAAGTTACATCCATTAGACATCCCCCAGATAAAGTGGGAATGTATCAGTATGGATTTTATTAGTGGATTACCTGCAGTGTAATCAAGTTACAACTCCATCTTCGTGGTAGTTGATAGACTAACCAAAGTTGCCCATCTGATTCCAGTAAAAGAAACCTACACTGCAGTGGATGTGGCCAGATTGTTCCTCAAGGAAATCTTCAGATTGCATGGCCTACCCAGGAGAATAGTAAGTGACCGAGATCCAAAGTTCACGTCAAGATTCTGGACTGCATTTTTCGAAGCAGTAGGAACTTTCTTGGATCTCAACAGCACAGCTTACCACCCCGAGAAGAACGATGGTTAAACGGAAAGGGTGAACCAAGTAATCGAAGATATACTTCGGTCATGTTGTGGCAGGGAACCCAAGAAGTGGCTAAGCTATCTGCACCTAGTCGAGTTCACCTACAATGGCTCTTATCACCGAAGCATCGGGATGAGCCCTTTCAAAGCTCTGTATGGACAAGACTACCTATCACCATTAACTTGGTCCGATCCTTTGATTAGCGTCGAGATGTCCAGACAGATTCTTGATGACATGGAGCAGCAGATGCAGTCAATCCGCAAAGATTTAAGAGCTGCCCAGGATAGATAGAAGCAGTATGCAGATAAGAAGAGGTCAGACAGAAAGTTCGAAGAAGTAGATATGGTCTTCATTCAAGTACGCCCCAAAAGTTCTCTATCTCTTGGGAAGTACAAGAAGTTATCCCCCAGATACTGTGGGCCATATCTGATTACAAAGAGAGTAGGTGACTTAGCCTTTGAACTTCTTCTGCCTCCTTATCTCAAAGTACATAATGTATTTCATGGCAGCCTACTTAAGAAGTATGTACCAAGCCCGAATCATGTGCTTAATGATGAACTCTTAACTTCTTCAACCCAACCGCTGATGGAACTCCAACGTGAAGAAATCCTTGATGTTCAAGAAAAGGTTCTCAGGAACAGAATTCTAAGAGAATTCTTAGTCAAATGGAAGTTCTATCCTTTTGAAGACGCCACCTAGAAAGAAGCTGAATTGATGCGGGATTACCCCCAGTTTGCTAGATGAGGACATCTCGTGATTTTTAGGTGGGAGAGAATGTAAGATTCCTCCCCAGTCCCTCAAGATGTCCAATATCTTCCCCTGTAATCAATCCCCTTTTCAGAATAATAAAAGATCTTGTTTCTACCTGTTTTGGCCTAGAGAGAGAAAATATTCTAGAGAGAGATAACTCAGTTTTTAGATATCTTTGGATGGGAAAATATCCTTTCTTAATAAAATAAATTCCCTCAAAATAGAATTTTAAAAAGAATTTCCTAAGGTGCAGCAGAAATAAATTATAATCTGCTAAAAAGACCTTAGCCTAAGGGTCTAGATTTTTTAAAAATTTTAGATTAAGGTTCTGAGGGGCCAATCAAATTAATCCAAATGTAGGGAGGAGATAAATTGAATAAATAAAGACACCCCAAAAATGAGTAAATACTCACATAAGATGAAGAGTGGACTAAGGACCAAGGAAAATAGTTAAAAAACTGATTTTTGACTCCTCAGAGTGGGGATTCCCCCTCATGAAGGAGGCACCTTTTTTCTCATCATTGCTTTTCATTTTAAATCAATAAAATGAGATATTTCATCTCTCCTCTCTCCTAATTCAAGTCTAGTTTCAAAAAGTAAGCTAAACTGACCCAAAAATGGTCAAAAATTGACCAAATTGATCTGGAAAATTCTAGAATCAGTTTGCTTGGTTAGAGGCTCACTTTTTCCTATAAATAGAAGCCTCCCCCTTTGTAAAAGCTTAAAAGTGTTTATGCACTATTACTCTACTCCTCCCCAAAGCCAAAAACATTGAATTCACTTGTTTTTGACTAATTCCTCTACAAAGAATTGGTGGCCACTCTTGATCCAAACAAGAGTAGAACCCTCAATCCGTCAAGCCAAAGGAAAGCTCACAAAACTCCATGTAAGTTAAAAATTCTATTTTTTTTAAATTTTAATCTATGGTTTTCTGAATTATTTGCTTTTTAATGTGAATATGGATGATAAGCCTTGATGAAAAGGCTTCCCCCTTCTCTTCATTAAGAATTTGAGCCTTTCTTTATTCTAAAATGAGTAATAAATAAATTGAGTTAAACTTTTCCTATTGATTACTCTTTAGAAGTGAAAATTGATTAGATTAGAGTGCTTTATTTCATCTTGGGATAAATTTTAAAGTAAATTTAGAATGTAGAAATTGAGAAATGGTCAGCCATACAAAGGAGGTTATGGCAAAATTTTCTTGAATTTTATGGAAATAAGTTTTATCTTGAAAGAAGTTTTATCTTTATGTTATTCTATAAGAATAATCCCCACTGTTTGTACATTCCGAAAGAAATTCTTTTTATTTTTAAAAGAGTTATTTTCCTTAGATTTAACTTCTATGCATAGAAAGATGCATAAAAGAAATGTTTTTATTATAAAAGTGTTATTTTCATTAGGTTTAAATTCTATGCATATAGAAAGATGCATATTGGAAAATTTTTTATTATAAAAATATTATTTTCATTAGATTTAATTTCTATGCATATAGAAAGATGCATATTGGATATTTTATGAATTATAAAAGTGTTATTTTCATTAGATTTAATTTCAATGCATGGAAAGATGCATAATTTTTTTAAATATAAAAGTGTTATTTTTATTAGATTTAATTTCTATGCATGGAAAGATGCATAAAAGAAATTTTTTTAATTATTAAAGTGTTATTTTCATTAGATTATTTCTATGCATGGAAAGATGCATAAAATAATTTTTTTAATTATAAAAGTGTTATTTTCATTAGATTTAATTTCTATGCATGCAAAGATGCATAAAAGAAATTTTTTAATTATAAAAGTGTTATTTTCATTAGATTTAAATTCTATGCATAGAAAGATGCATAATAGATTTTTATTATTATTATAAAATTATTATTTTCATTGAATTCAATTTCTATGCATGGACGCATAATAGAAATTCTTTTTATTTTAAAAGTGTTATTCCTATTAAATTCATTTTTATGCATAAATAGATGCATAAAAGGATTTTCTTTTATATAAAGGTGTTATTTCCATTGAAGTTGGATTTTATGCATAAATAGATGCATAAAGAATTTTTATATCAAAATTAGAGTTCTCTTTAATTCTATGTTTAAATTTCATGAATATTGATAAATGAATAAGTAAATACTGTGAGAGAGAAACTTCTATCGTTTCATATTCACTCAGATTGTAATGAGAAAATTTAAAAAATCTATCGAAGTCAAAATTTTAAATAAATGATTAATTTATTCCTCATCAGAATTCGTGATTAGTTTAGAAATCAGTTAAGTGAATATTCAATGAATGAAATTCAGTAAAATAGTAATTGAAATATCACCCCCTTTTTTAGAAAGATAGTTCAGAAAGAACCTTACGAGACTCGAACCCAGAATCAGACTTTGACCAAGACCAAACTCTTTCATTCGTTTCAAGGAAAGACGATGTGACTAGTTTCAGGAAAATATACTCAAATCACCCACCAAATCTGAAACTAAGTTAAGACCCTTTGAATTGATGTGAGGATCAAGGTTACAGAATTTAAGAATTCTGTTTTGAAATTCAGTATTACATGTATGAAGTTTTGGGGATACGGATTTAAGATATACTCATTGTATTTAAAAGAAAATCAAAACTGAGAACTTGCATAGAAACCCTATTTTCTTAAAGGACTGTCTTATGCCAGAATGCTGGAGGGAGCATTTGGTATATATGTTTTTCTAAGGGAAGTTCGGTTGCAACAGCTGGCAGGAAGTGTTCAAAGGACAACTCACGTGTGGCAAAGCCTGCCCAGGTCTTGACTAGCCTCGGTACGGTTAAAATGGTGCGCTTTCGGTACGATGGACGAGGACCGACGAAGCGGTCCCTGAGTGAAGTGCCAGGACACCTAAGGAGGATCCTAGAGGGTTCTGACCAGGCGATGCATGGGCTTGCAGTGTTGCCGAGGGACACCCATGCATATGTCAAGGAAGATATTGTATGATGGAACAATGTTCATTGGTAATCTGTATTACTGGATCTCTTTACTGACCAGCTGGTGTCAACAGAGAGTCTAGAGTGATACTGTTTTTGTTGAGAAACAAGGATTGGATGGAAATTTTGAGTTATGACATCTGTAACCAATAATTGTTTGTCAAAGGATTGTTTTATAAGTTAAAGTTTAAAGAGGAGTGTGTGCGTATCTGTATTCTAAAGCAAAAGTTAAGAAAGGCATTCAATTATGGGTGGGTGAGTACTTGTCTAGTTCTACCAATTCCAGTGGTTGGGCGGTGGCTAACCCATGGGCCGGATAGGCTGGAATCAGTAGAGTTTTAATAATAAAATTGATGAATAGGAATACGCTTAGAACTCGAGTAGTTAAATAAAAGCCTAAAGACGAATGTGAATGAACAACAATACCTTGGAATATTTTTTGGGCATTTGCTTGCCTTCATGGTATCAAAAGAGTCATTTTCTCAAGGCAACATGAAGGAAGCCTAAAATATAGCAAAAAGTTATGAGAAATAAGACCAACAAAAGTTATGAGAACCCTAAAATATTTCTTATCCATTTGCTTGCCTTCATAGTATCAAAAGAATCATTTTCTCACGGCAACATGAAGGAACCCTAAAATATAGTAAAAATTTATGAGAATTTAAGACCAACAAAGGTGAACTTTTCCAATGTAATGCTTTGGTTTATGTTCTTTGAGAAAGTCTTTAGATGTTTGTACCTTCCTTTTCCAACTCTATTGCTATTGAAGCTTTAGGTTGAGATTTATTACAAATGTTATACAACCTATGAGTGCTTAACACTACTATAGACAAGCTCTATTGCTATTGAAGCTCTAGGTTGAGATTCATCACAAATGTTATAAAGCCTATAGTTGCTTGCTTAGCAATGTCATAGACAAGCTCTAATATTGGTAAGCATTTTAACTAATAAGCTATTCTCTTATATACATATACACAAGGTATATCCCTAAGATTTGATTAGCATTCCTTGTTTGACCATCTGTCTAGAGGTGTTTGAGTGAAAAAGGAAAGAGGTGCTCAACAAGCAAGAAATCTATACTGGTTGATTAGGGTTTGTGGGGATGCATACTTGTGTCTTAGGAAATGAAACCTGATATGGAAGGGCTCATCTTGGATTGCCCATGGTATGTAGACAATCCTCTAGCCCTAAATTTACCTTAAACCTTTACCTTCAATCCAATGTTGGTTATATCTTATGCCCATCTTACTAATTGTATTTCCAAGAGCCTTCTCTCCTAGCCCATGCTTTAATAGAGACCAAATTATTCACATTAATAATCAGAACAATTAAAGTCTCAAATTTTAACAGACAATAGTCAAGTTGAGCAAGTTATACATACCCCTTACCCACATGTGGCCAATTCCTCCTCTAAGGTTTAACCTTTTTTTAGGTCTTTCACCTTGATCACAAAATAATGCCTTTTGTAGGCCTTTCTTGTAAACATTGGCCTTGTGAAGAATTAGCCTAGCTCTCTAGATTTCATATCTTGGTACATGTTCTTAGGAGAATCCCATTAAAGAAACATTGGCCTTGTGAAGAATTAGCCTAGCTCTCTAGATTTCATATCTTGGTACATTTTCTTAGGAGAATCCCATTAAAGAAACATTTATGTGAATGAAAACAACATGAAAGAATCTCTCCTTAAACTTCTAACCATCTTCCAAGTTGAGCTCTCTTGCCTCTCAACTTCACTTTAAATTATTATAAGTCTCAATATGTTGCACGGTCATCACATGAAGAATCTTTTTTTGTTAATGTTGAAGACTAGGTGGTTCTATGATTTCAACAAGGGATTTATCATCTATGAAATCATTGCATAGTTTGTTCTTAGGGGACTGCCATGAAACATTGGATGTACTTTATGTTCTTGCGGAAGTTTTGCTTTGACTGCACCTATTTGTTTAACCTAGGATTGCCATGACAAATAATTTGACACCCATTGTGAAGACTCTTTGGGATGCCTACCTAATTTGCCTTTATATGTAGTAGGGAGTCATCCTCAATCTTTTATTTTACTGACTTTAGCCCTTCCTTAGCTAGCCTTGGTAAATCCTCAAATCTTTCATTTTATCAACTTGAGCTCTTCCTTAGCTAGCCTTGGTAAATCCTCATAGAAAGCTTCTTCATTTTCAACTTTTTATTATATGACTTCAATAGGATTAACATCCATTCTCAATGCTTTACCTACAAGGTCTCTCTAAGCATAATATTATTTCAAGTCTTAAAGGACATCATGTTCACACTACCCTTTATGGGTTTTCAAGAAAATATCATGAAATTAAGTAAATCTCAACACATTTATCATTTGGCACAAAATATTCATTTATGTTTTTTATTTTTAGCACATATGTTGTAGCCATTATAATGCTAAATTAAGAGCTTTTCAAAAGCTTTGCTTTTGATTCTTAGGTGAAGGCCTTTCCTTCATCTTCAAGGTGGTTTGTAATCAAGATAGTTAACTTTGCATATTCATTATGAATTTGTGATAGCATTGTTATGAACCAAGCAATGATTGTAATTCATGAATATTCTTGGTGTGGCCACTTTGCAATGATTGTTTCTAGATCCATGGAGACTCCTTCCTTGAGTACACATCTTTTTCAAATAAATCATACTTAGACTCCTTTGCAAAACGAAATTGAGTTGTGAGATTAGTTGAAGCACCATTCTTTGGCATGAGCTCACATAATTTTTTGTTTTATATTGAGATTTCTTGATGCTGTCTTGGAACAGCTTAACCATTCGGTTTCTATCCTCTTTTGTCTTTAGCTATTTGTATTGGAGCTCCTTCTTAGATTAGATAAAGATTAAGGTATTGTCTAAAAAGGTAATTATAAACTTTCCATAATAGGATCTCAAGACATCTTTTAGCATTATCTTGCCCAGTGTTGGTGCATTGAGAAAACCTAAAGGAACAATCTTTAACATGAATGTCATTTTTGAGTATCAAAAGTTGATGTGGTAACATTTTAAACTGAACATGTTTCAAGTGATATTGTTTTAAGAATTTTTTAAAATAGGCACTACAAAGCATAATAGGTTTATATTCTATACCTAGCAACCATCAAGCAAATCTTCAAAACAATCTTTGAAAGTTTGCATTCAATTTGATAATTGAGTTTCAATTTTCTCTAGGAATAATTAAAGAAAACATCACAATAACGTTACCATCCCCTCTTATTTGATCATATCCTCCATCTCAAATAAACATAAAAGAGTTGATTTTGGAACATCATGCTTGTTCTATAGTTGAAACTCTATTTTCCCTTAAATTTAGAACAAGATGAGTTTAAATGACTTTTTTGCAAGAATGATCCAACTCAAATGCACTCTTCATTTAGGACTACATCCCTCCTATCAAGGTGAATACCCAAGAGATTCAAGTGTTGTTTATACCTTAAACTTCCACCTTCATAGGACATATCATTGTATCCCGCACCTTCTATCAATGTGTTACCTAAAGACACAATTAACTTTTGTGTGCTTTGTTTCTTTTAACAAATTTAGCATCTTGACTAATGCATGGTTCAAGAATGTGTGTACTATTGTTGACCATGATCCTTACATCCCAACCCTTGATCTTTCCATGCATCCTCATAACATCATGCGATTGAAACACAAACTTCCATTTTCCTTTAATTTTCAAAGTAGTTAGAAAGGCACTTTTCTCATAGAGCGCATGTAGTTTCGTTTCTTAGGGTACTTGTTGAAAGTGGAGTGTGGTGAAAACTTATACACATATAACAAAGGATTTTATTAGACTTCTCAAAATTTTGGGTGAAAGAGTTTTGTTTCTATGTGACAATTGTAATGTGATAATGGTCTATGTGATGAATGTAATGTCTGATGGTCTTAGCAGTATTGTTGATTATAATGACTGATGATCTCAGCTGCTTGAGGTGTGACATGTAACCTATTTTGTTCAAGCTAGTAATAAGGATCCAAGCTTATGATAGAACCCACTCCATTGTTGACATTGTCTATTGGTTAAAAGGATTATCCTACACTTTACATTTATCATCGATAACCAAGCTCATTCAAGCAAGAGCTGTCTATATTTCACTTGTTCAAACTCTTCCAAGGTAATTCGTTGGCCATTTTTGTACTTAATCGGGCCCAAAGAAACCTCACTTGAGCTTCACTTATTCATAACCTTGAACTTCTTAAGAAAGGTATGAATAATGTCTATGTTGCTATCCTTTTCCTCTCCCTAATAAACATGAGGCTTCAAATCTCTATAAAGATGTTGATAAACTCTACCACATGGCTTTAGTATATGAGAGTCATTTATGTAAGATTCTATTATATAATGGGCTAGATTTTTAAAAGAGGGAGTAGTTCCTATATTGCACCCTTTTGAAAGAGGGAGGAGTTCCTATATTGCACCCTTTGAAAAAGGGAGGAGTTCTTAGATTGCACTTTAGTTTCACTTAATGGCATTGCAATTCCTAAGATGGCAGTCAATTGGCACTTGCAATGTAGGTGCGTAGTTCTGGGTTTGGATTGCACCTAAAGAGAATATTGAGGTGTTGTTATTTAAATTTTTAGACAGTTTTGTTCTTCATTTTAGCGGATTAAATGGTTTTGGTTTGGATTGGTTTTTGCTTATTTGTGTGTGTGTGTGTGTGTGTGTGGAGAGAGGGGTGTGGGGGGAAGGGGATGTGTGAGGGGGAGATTTCAAGTCAAGAGCGTACCTTAGCCTTACCAAAATATGTGTCGTTAGGTCTTAACTAAGAGCCATAAATGTAACTTTCCTATGTGGATGTGCTAGCTCGTCTATTGTGTCGTCACTCCGTTGTCACACCGGAATGCTTCTTGCCCCAATGGCGTGAAGATAGAGCTCTCTATGCCTAGATGGAGGCACTAAGAGATGGTCCTTCACGATAGTTCACTCTCACAAAAGGTGGGGGATGAAGAGGAAGCTAATGTAACAAGAAAACCTACAACTAATCCTATCTAGCAAGCATCCATCAGACATGCAAGATTCAATAGTATACATGTAAGCAAGAAGAGGAAAGAGGAGAGCTCACAAGTATTCTATTGCAAGAGAATGATTATGTATTGCTTATTGTCAAAAATGACTTATATATAAGTAACTAGTTTTCACACTAGGCCAACTAAACTTAAAAATAGTTCAGCTTTTATTACTAGTCTTAAGCAAGTATATACACAGTCAATAGACTTTCCCTATTTGACTTAAGCATAAAGCAAGGTTGCTTTATATGTTCCATCGTCATCTTACAAAAGATAAGTTCTTGTTCAAGTGGGTAAGATAGCAAAGCTCTTTATGATAGATTGGGACAATGAGGTAAACCATGTTACTCTACAGACTGGTTAACATACCTCCCTTCCTAACGGTGACGGCATCCTTATATCACCTAAGTTGATGGTGAAGCTGCTACTAGGGTGGAAAGGTGTGGATGGTCCATGATGCGCCATGAATTTAACATGAAAGGTTAAATGGTACGATTCAAGATGGATCCGCAGAGCAAGATGTAGGGCATATTAGTGAGAATCTTTGGGTAGCCTTAATGGTAGGTAGCTTGTTGAGGTGGCATGAAACGTATATGCTATGTAGAAGTTCTTCATGCGAGGTGTTCTTCTATTGTGGGAATGGATGGGACCCTTCAAAATCAGGTAGTTTGGTAAAAATGTACCTCCACACCCTTTAATTGGCAGAATGAGTGCTAGGACCACCATGGAATGATTTGCATGGCTAGATGGCAGTCTGGATCTTCTTGGTGGCAATATAATATTATACCTTGAGCTCATAGTGTAATGCCTAGAGATTGTCTTCTTCATGGAAATGAATATGTCAATCCGGTCAAGGTTTTGTTGGTGTTAAATTGGATTCGAGGCAATGGTCATATACATTGAAGCTCGTTGGAGGTACCTACAAGGTCGAGGGTTCTTAAGGATGGCTTCTACTATATGGGCTAGGCTTGCACCTACCATGGACCTCCATCCAAATATGTGGTGTTGAGGAGGTTAGTTGTAGGTACATATGTTTATGTGGGCCGTGAGTTGCAAGATATGAAAAAAATGTGATGCTCATAGTGAAATATGAAGCTGATGTGCATGGGGAATAGGTAGAAGGTGTCCTTGGGTGTATTCCTCTAGCTTAAAGATTTCTCCACTTGTTTTTTATTAACATGCTTGTGGAAGGTTTTACGCCTTGTGGAGGGAGAGGCGAAGCTTGGTTGAGACTTGGGGCCTTCGTCGACTTCATTTGTTTTGTCGACTCTTCTCCTCATTTAGGTTCTCTTTCAGAAGGAGGTTTTATGCGCCCTCTCGTGCTCTTTTTCTGGTTGCTTCTCTTCTTTTCTCTTTCTCTCTCTTTCTCTTCTTGTGTTCTTCTTCTTCTTCTTCTTCTTCTTCTTCTTCTCTCTCTCTCTCTCTCTCTCTCTCTCTCTCTCTCTCTCTCTCTCTCTCTCTCTCTCTCTTGATATATATATATATATATATATTAATAGAAAAATTTTATACACCTGAGCCTATGTTGCCTTGTGGTACTTTTTTTCCAATTATTTAGTTTTGGGTGGGTGATGATGTGGCACCATGAGCCTACATTGCTATGTGGCACAAGTGAGCATACATCACCATGTGCACCTTTTTTTGTTTTTTTTTCCAAAGTTTTTTTTGCGGTGATGGTGTGGCACCATGAGCCTACATCGTCATGTGGAAGTTTTTTTCCCTTATATTGTTTTCAAGAAAAAAAAGGTCAAGTTTTTTTTGTGATAATGTGGCATTGTGAGCCTACATCACCACATGGCACTTGAATTATTATTTTTTGGAGTGTTAACATGGTACCGTGAGCCTGCATTGTCATGTGGCACATGATGTGAGCCTAAATCGTCATGTTGCACCTTTTTTTAACGTTTTTTTGAAGATTTTTAAAAATGGGGATGATGTGGCACTGTGAGCCTACATCGCTACATGACACTTTTTTTCCCTTTAATTATTTTCTTTTTTTGTTGATGACATGCTAGCGTGAGCCTACATCTCCACATGTTACTTTTTTTTTCAAACTCTTTTTAAATTGGCTAATGATGTGGCACCATGAGCATAGCTATGTTGGCACACGTGAGTGGCACATGTGAGCCTACATACCTACATGGCACCTTTTTTTTCTTTTTTTCGAAGGATTTTTGAGTGTGCACACAAGTGCATGTGTGTGCATGTAAGTGCGTGTGTGTGTGTTTAATTTTTTTTAGTGTGTATGCATGTAAGTGCATGTGCATGTTTCTAAATTTTGATTATTTTTAGTTTTGTTTAATGTTCAAGTTTTTACTCATTCCCAATATATATGTATATACAATTAATAGGGAGTGCCACGTTACATATGTATAATGGGCTTTGTCTTACTATGGTAGCCTCACTAAGCAAATTTAGAGAGTCACTTGCTTATCCATCACAAAAGCTTTGATGTCATGCTAGTACACTTGACTGAGCTTTCTAGTTCCAACTAGTGATTTGGTATTGCAGCGTAGCACACATGGGTGTTATGGGGTCATGGTGATCTTTTTGAGCCTTGAGGTTGCTTGGTGATGCCACAAAAGTGTGTGCATGGCTCTCTTTTTGGGTTTCAACACCATGGGTGGCTCTTCTTTTTTTTATGGGAATAGGGATGGGTAAGGCAGCATTGCACATGAGCAAGGTATTGTCTCTTGCTGCTCCTCCGACTTCTTGAAGGTGGTGTTAGCACATAAGTCGAGGTGGAATCTAGAGGTGGAACAACCCACTGCTCTCTATTCATGCTTAAGCTTTGGGGTTAGCTTTAGAGGCATGGCTTTTGATCTTCACTCCATCTTTGGTCTAGAGTTTGTTGATGTGTGGTTGTAGGAGGCTTGTGGTGTAGGTTTTCTGGACTTCAAAACCTAAATGTAAGGGTTCCCTTCATAGAAGTCTTGCACTTGTAGGTGCTTGGTTTGGACCCAACGTAATGTTGGCTTACAGAGCTTAAGATGCCATTTGAGGCTACCTCGTGATTCTCTTTGGCTTTAGAGATTGGGTTGCAATCCACGAGGTTTTTGGGACCCAGATGGAAGGGTTTCCATCATAGAAGCCAAGGCTTCGAACATTTTGACAGAGATCCAACGAAGCTCAGGGATTTGGTAAAAATCTATTGGCATGGGGATCCTGCTTGGTAGATCTTCACTCGTGTAGGCTTCTAGCTAAATGGTGCTACCATGCATCATACTTTCCTTCGCTAGCTAGGGTACCTACTCCTTCGCTAGCTAGGGTACCTACTCCTTCGTGACCTCTTGAAGGTTGTTAAGGTTGAGGTTTGGGGGTTGGTCTTCAACTTCGATGATGAGGTTTTGGGGTCTGCGTAATGGTTTGAGGGGATGACACAACGAGCCAAGAGAAGTGTTGAGTGCTAGGGGTTACTTGAGGTGATGGCCAGTGTAAGTGGTGGCTTGGGATATTGATAGGTGCAGGGTTCCCTCATCTACTAAGGGTTCGATAACAATTCCATGGAAAATCTCGAGTGGTGTGGTACTTTTTTTCCAAAAGAATTACAACACTCGAGACTTGGGATGTTGATAGGTGTAGGGTTCCATCATCCACTAAGGGTAGGGTAACAATTCCATGGGGAAGCTCAAGTGTTGTGGTTCTTTTATGACTACACATTTATGACTACACAGTGGTGGCATCTCCTCCCAAGGATGATATTCTCTTTCATTGTACCTATGGGGATCACATAAAATTTACAAAACACAGATTTAGTTTCAATATAAAATTCAACTTTAAAACAATTGATAGTCATGGATTGGAAATTGTTTTACCAGCAGTAATAGTTACTCTACGAACGGATGGTGCAAGGGGTAGGTGGCCTAACAAGGTTCCATGTCTCCTAAGAGAACACATTATCCTAGCCACACTGTCAACTAAGGCATGCCATATAGTTAGGTGGTCTTTTTGGGAGAGCTCTAGCTCAAGGTGTGCGGGTTCCATGGCTAGTTCTATGTCAAATGCATCACAAGCACAAACATGATGTGATTTCAGCACTATCTAATCATGCGAAGCTTATTCCAACAAGATTTTGTGGAAGAGTGTCCATGGTTTCTAGAACGTGAATCTAATTCGAGTCGACGTGCTCTAAGAGGGGCTCATATTCTTGGTCCTTATCTTTACCATCCACATCTTGTTTAGAGAATGCACCATCCTCATCTTCACCATGGTTTCTAGAACGTGAATCTAATTCTTAGAGTCATCAGGTTCCAAGAGGACTCATATTCTTGGTCCTCATCTTCACCATGGTTTCTAGAACGTGAATCTAATTCTTAGAGTCATCAGGTTCCAAGAGGACTCATATTCTTGGTCCTCATCTTCACCATCCACATCTTGTTTACAAGCTTTACAGATATTAATTGACATGGTTCGAGCAGTTGCCGAGAATGCCTCAACCCACGGGATGGGTCTTCCTTGTTTTCAAGTTTAATTTTAAGGACTGGTAACCTTTATGTATATAAATGTGATTGGTTTCCCAATAGTGAACCAATCTTGCATCCTCATATAAGGCCTTTTGAGGATTGCATCCTGAAGGATGCCTAAAGAATTAGCCATGTTCTCATTGGCAAGCTTGACCATGAGGCTTGTACCTATGAGTGGTGGACTCCCAAGGTCTCCTAGTAGCAATCCTATGATCTTCAAGCTCACTTAGCTCTCGTACTAACTCGAAGGTGGGCTTGGACTTATCAATGTGTAGGGGGTGTGCATTGATTCTTCCCTAGGAGGTGATGCCTCTAGCGGCATTGAAATGAAGTCGTCGCCTATCACATCTAAGGAAATATTATGGTGAGTATGATGATTCATGGAAGGCCAATTGTGATCTCCCATTGAGTCATCCATTCACTACATCTAGCAATGTATATTCTGTTTAGATTGGTTCCAAAGGCATAATTTGGTTGGATTGGTTCCAAAGGCATAATCTGGCTAGATTGGTTCCAAAGGCAAAGGCTCTCGACCTTGATATTTTTGTGGCTTCTTAAGAATGGTCATGGATTTGGACATGGCCTTTGGCACACTCTGAGGTTCCCTTACTAGTTTTATGATTGACTTAGCATAGGGTTTGGGATCTGCTCAAGAAGGATTAGTAGTTCATACTCGACCACTTGCTCAAGTACTCGATCTAGTTCAGTCTGCACCTTCTTTACAAGTGCTTAAGTTTGTTGCATTTTCTTCTTCTCAAACACAAGGTTACGATACATCTTTAAGATTCCTTGTAAGGTTTGTGTAGTCAATGGGTTTATTCTCTTTGGGAAGAGCTAGTTTGAGCGAGAGATCATCTATTGGCTCCACGAGGTAGGCGGCCTCTTCGGAACTATCTTGTGAACCACTTTCAATGGTCATGATGTTGCCCTTGACAACCGATCATCCTGAATTGAATTTTTGCTTTCTCTTGGAGGTTTTCTTCTTTTGGACTTGTGCTTCTGTTCCTTTAGCCTTTTTAGGGGCTACTACAACCTTTGGGGCTTGCACCTCAGACTCTTTTGTGGCGGCTAGCTTAAGGTTGAAGCCTGAGCTTTCTATTGCTTAACTACCTTAGATGTTTCCTTGCCAACCCTAGTCTTGGTCTAGAGCCTTTTGATCACATTAAGAGGGGATGTATGCATTAAGGGGGGCTGTATGAATAAGTGCTCCTTAACAAGCTAAGGCTCATCGGAGTGGCTAAAACTCCTGCAATTGTCACTCTTTTGGGATAATTGTTAAAAGCATGTTCAAATCCACACTTGTAATATGTGCCTCCATATGGAATGACATTGGAATTTGGCACTAGATTCATGGATGGAGTTGGGATACTTGCTGCAAGGATGCAATAACACCGTGTGGGCCCTTATAATGAAAACATTGTATAGGTGGCATGCATGACATGTTATTAAACTCTCTTACCTTTTGTTACAACATAACTTCAAACAAGGAGACATAGTCATGGCTTGTGATTGCTTTGAATATCCACATGAATTGTATATTGCTCATATGACCGATAGGTCTCCTTTTTCTTACTCTTAGGGTCCATTGGCAATGTGATCGAGTACTTTTGTACTAGTGTGGTTCCAAGTGGAACCAATTGGGTTGGTGATAACAGAGGTGGGTATGGCATTGGTGGTGGTTCTATACATACATCCCTCTCAATATAGGGTTCTAATAAGTGGGCACTAGATTATGCACCATTTAAGATGCATTTGGTATGGGCGGGAAGGCTAGTGGTAGTTTTGGTTCTAAGAATATGGGTTGTGGTGTCGGGTTTCCCTAGTACTGAGACAATGGGTTATATTGTGGTTCTCATGGCACGGGTAGTAATGAACATAATATTATTGTTATCTAGGCCTTAGCAATGGATAATCCATTCTTGTATGGTTTCAGCAACTGCATACCAAACCATATCTTTGCGTGGAAATAAATGTGGGTGTCATGCTTAAGAAATTGGCATTGGCCTTCAGGTTTCCCTTGGGATGGCCCTGCCACTTCTAGTCTAAAAGGTTTAGTAAATTTTTTCCCAACTCATCCATGCTCATTTCCTTGACTAGGACTCTAGCTGGTGTGCTAGTTGGGCACCCTTAGATGATGATACTCTGGATGGTATACCCCTTATGATTTTTGCAACCTTGTCTTGGGGATTTCCTCTTTTTGTTATACCATTAGGGATGAGTGTTCTTTAAAACACATAATAGTAAGCACATACAATGCAACCAGGAGCTCATTATAGAAGTGTCTTCACCACAAAACCAAGAGATCCACTTTTCACACGAGCTCATTATTATAGAAGCATCTTCACCACACGAAACCAAGTTCTTGTTCTTCTCCATTCGAACAAGGAACAAGGAATGCGGGGAAGGGTAAAGAGCCAATGTCTAGGACGACAAACCAAAGGGATCTACAAGGGAATTAACATAACGTGTTTCCTTGGTCACAGTGAGCCTCTCACAAAGCCAGGCTAGTAGCATAGGACAAGTGCCATTGAAAAACCATTCAGCCCAACCCATGGAGCAAGAATTCCCAAACCCTCATACATACAAAGGGTTTTGTGCAACCACTCCCTTACAATCCACCACCAGTGAATATGTAGAATACATGCTTAGAATGGTGTTTGAAATGGAAAGGGGGTTGCCACAAACATAGCACATAGAGGCTTAGAGTTGGGAAAAATAAAGCTAATCCACATCTCCACATCTCAAGGATAATGATCAAATTTGATTAAACTAAAGATCCCATTCAATATCTAGAGAAGATCGATCAAATTTGTGAGACCATGGAAAGGATTGATCTAATTAATCACAAGTAGGAATCAAACAAGCTTACTTCAAGCACACACACACACACACACATACATATATGAGCACTCACATGTGCAAGAAAGCAACTCATTAAGAATCCATGGCTAATGATAAACATAAACAGGAAAGCATGCAAGAATTAAGAAAAGATTAGGACAAGCAAGAATGAAGGAGATCCCAAGCTTAAGCTCCAATGTAGATTGTATTAGAAAAAGTATTTATACACTCCCGCAAGTCACTTATATACCATTGGTCTTTGCTTGACTGCCCACAATTATGGGGTGTCCAAAGCATGTTCTCATTACAAACTCAAGCGTTATATGGGCTAGATTTTATTATTACAATGGTAGGCCTTTGGCCATGTACAATGTGAAACATGTAGGCACTAGGGAGGGGATTACAAACAGTTTATGAAAAGAAGTAATAGCAAGGCTAGGGAGGGGATTACAAACAGTTTATGAAAAGAAGTAATAGCAAGGCTAGGGAGGGGATTACAAACAATTTATGAAAAGAAATAATAGTAAGGCTAGGGAGGGGATTACAAACAGTGTATGGGAGTAATAGCAAGGCTTGTTGTTGGTGCCAAGGGTTTTGCATAGGTTAAAGGGTTTGAATTTCAGGAGACATTTGCCCCCAGATAGATTGACCTTGGTCGCTCATGGGAAATCAACATGCCTCCAGCTAGATTCACCACTATTCGTATAATACTAGCCTTGGCCGCGGTCATGGGAAGTGGTCGATATTGCAAATGGATATGAAGTCACCAGTTCTGATGGCCATCACAAGGTTTATAGTTCAACCACTCAAGTTTTAGATACCTGGTTCATAAAATAAAGTGTACACAATCCAGAAGGCATTGTACAAGTTGAAACAGGCCCATCGTGCATGGTACCAAACGAGCAGATATATGCTTTCTTTGTAATAAGTATTGAAATTTTGAAAAGTTTGCTAGATGTAAATTTGTATATTTTCTATGAGCAGGGCAGGTATATGATCATTTTCCTTTATATGTAGATGACTTCATCATGATGAGGAACTATGAAGAGAAGATCCAACAGACACACGAGATGTTGAGTTAAGAGTTTGATATAGCAGACCTTGGGCTTTATACATTTCTATTTGGGGATTGAGGTCTAGCAATAAGAGTCAAATGGAATCTTCATTTCTCAATAAAAGTATGGCGAAGAAATGTCGAAGGCATTTAGCATGGCTGAGTACAAATCAGTATGGTTACACCCATGGAGGTTGATATACGAAGATGTCTATGGAAGATGCTTCTCCACTTGTGGATATGAATGAGTACATGAAGTTGGTGTGGAGTTTGATCTTTATATGCAATACATGACCTGCATCAGCTTTGTCCTTTTGGTAGAGGTTCTCAAATTATCCCCAAGAGAACCACTCAAAGGTGGGGATGTGGGTGTTAACGCTACCATTGGGTATGGCATCACTTACAAATCAGGAAATTTCTTGACTAGATTTTGTCACTCACATTAGCAAGGAGATTATGGCACTTTCTTCTACAAAGTAGCATGCTTTGCGTCATGTGAAGGAGTCTGGTTGAGAAGGATCTTAGGAGATATGGGTGTTACACCGAAGGGAGCAAAAGTGTTGCTATGCAACAATTAGAGGTGCATGACGATTGCCAAGAATCCGGTGTTACATGATGTTAAGATGCCTCAACTCAAATGATGTTGAATGTAACTACATAACTAGAGAGAGAGAGAGAGAGAGAGAGAGAGAGAGAGAGAGAGAGAGAGAGAGAGAGAGAGAGAGAGAGGTTAAACATGGTATATGCTACAAACAAGTATAGGGATCACATCTTGGCAACCAAGTTTATTATCTTTCTTGACCATTAAGCACTACTTTACTTGGTGAATAAGCCTTGCACCATGGGACACTCATCACCATATGGTTGCTCATTTTTTGGAGTTTAATTTCACCCATCATTGTGTGTATGGGGATTATGCATGTCCATACTGATCACCTTTCTAGAATTCCAAATAAAGAACCTCCTCTAAGAGTGGAAGATGAACTTCCCAATGTTCATCATTCCACATTAACTACACACGAGAATGGAGTGAAGACATTCTAATCGATCATGCCATCAAGAGAGATAGAGCTGGACACGTCATTTTGAAGGCAGTTCCCTATTACTTAATAGTGGGAATGCTTTACAAGAAAAGGGGCAAGATGACATCAGGAGGAAATGTGTTCATGAAGATGATTGTATCACCGTTCTTGAGCAAGCCCATTCTAGCATAGAGACATAGGACACATTACCGGGGATACGACTACATGCACAAGAATGCAAAGGGTTTTCCATAGTCCAAAAGAAGGATCAAATGCCCCTAACCCCTATAATTTTGAAACAATTATTCAAAAATGGGATTTAGACTTTGTGGGTCCCATTAGCCTAGTTGCTAAGGGAACCTAGAGACACATTTTATAAACAAGTGGTGGAGTTCTTACTCAAAGAGTTCCTCATGGTGCACATAAAGTCAACACCTTACTACCCATAAAGTGTATTAATAGCTAAGCTAAAAGCACAAACAAGATGTTATGCACTGTTCTCAACAAGATGATATAGGCATTGAGGAGCAATTAGGATTATAAAATGTACTCTATACTATGGGCCTACTGCACCACATATAAGATGGCTCTCAAAAGCACACCTTTCTAGCTTGCATTATAAGATGTATTATTATCACCAAGATGATATAGCAGTCATGCCAATGGAACACTTGGTTTTAAGTCTTTGAATTGTAGAGCAAAGCATAACCTCAAGGAAAACCCTCTCATAGAGAGGTTAGCTTCCATAGAGAAGCTAAGCGAGAAAATATCAATCCACTTACAGATTGATGATTGAAAAACTATAATGTAAGTAGTGGTTTCATGACCAACTCAAGGACAAGATGCATGAAGGATGAGACATGATACTTATGTAGAAAGCATCAAGAACACCAAATGGAAACTCAAGTACAGAGGCCACTTAGGCTCCTACTATAGAAATTACTCCTCAAGATACAACAAAGATATAGACCTTGGATGGGGTTGAGATGAAAGGATATTATTTCAATAGTAGTAAGCTAAAGTGCTACTATGGACCTCTCACCCATGACATGCTCTATCAAACCCACAAGGAAAAAGAGGAGAAATGAGAGGATGACAATGAAAAATGAAGGACATGCCTCAAGGCAAACACTCAATAAAAGAAGAACCAAAGAGGGAGGCCCCCAATCATATAGATCTCTATACATGTGTAGCTGACCTTTACGATTTGGTCGAGACAGAAACAACACTAGGACCTGCTCGGCTTGAGCTAGTGTTCCCCCATAAAGAGTCAAGACCACCTAGCTGTGTTGCTAACCTTGGTTGACACCGAGTGGGACTAGCCACAATGTTTTATATTGAGAGACGCGGACCTCATTATGACACCCACCCCTCATCACTGACCATTCGCATTAACCCTCACTACTATAAACAATTCATAATCCATAACCTTTGATTGTTTTGAGGCAAAGTTTTTCATTGGATCTAGACCTACATCTTGCAAGTTTTATGTGAGACCCCTATGGATACAATGAGAGAAAGCATCATACTCGAAAGCAGATGGATCGAAGTTGCTAAATGCATAGTGAGTTAGCGATGTTACTGCCTAGACAAAGAAAGCATCATACTCGAAAGCGGCTGGATCGCAATCGGCTAAATGCATAGTCAAATGCACTATTGTTGTTGCTATCTTGACAAAGAAACCATCATACTCGAAAGAAGATGGATCACAATTGCTAAATGCATAGGCAGTTGCACTGCTACTACTGCCTTGATGAAGAAGAAACATGATGCTTGAGCTCCCTTAGGGAATGGTTACTGTATCCTTGATGAATGAGGCCCAAAATTTTAAACATCCCAAGTCTCATCATCCAACCATACACAATCATTTCAAATAACCCCTAACACATAACACTCTCCTCGCCATGTTGTGACCACACTTCAACACATAAGTAAAGGCCTCTGTTAACCACCATTTGGTCTAAAACCTTCCTATTAGAAGAAAATGACCAAGCAAAACAACTCTCAAGTAGAGATGTTGTACTCTCAACCCAAACCATGTTGCATCCTAGTCAAGGTACTAGAAGCTCAAGGCTTCTACGAGGGAAACCCTTATATATTTAAACCCAAACCATGTTGTACTCTCAATCCAAACCATGTTGCATCCTAGTCAAGGTACTAGAAGCTTAAGGCTTCTACGAGGGAAACCCTTATATATTTGGGTTTTAAAAACCTTGTCATTTGCACCACAATCCCCTAAGACAAAAGGATCTAAGGGATAGGGTCACGTACCACTCCCCCTTGCTCCAAACATTTACCCAACATCACTTGCCTTTTAACACTCCCTCTTAAGATGATGATGAACTACTACCACCATACATACATTGGACCTACACTCTTAGTCATTTGCTAGAGTGGTCTATCACAAGTGCTTTATAGGCTATAATGTTGGTTTCGAGCCTATAGTTTTACACAAGGGTAGTCCTTTTTCATCAACTATAAGAGTCTCTTGGATGATTAGCGTCCTTCTTAGGAAGCCCCTTCAGTTGGCTCTTCTTTCATCATGATGTTTGCTAACGTGTTCTTTGCTTCAGACTCATAATCTTTGAGCTTGGTTTTGTCCCAGCATTTTCTCGAGAGTTCTTCAGCCGCTATACAACAAAGAAGTGTGGTCATAAAGGCCGCTTTACAACAAAGATTACAATAGTTTTCCAGAAGGGAAATCCCGATGATGCACATGGAATGAATGAATAAATCCAAGAGATGGTGGTTTTATCAATTTTCATCTTGCGAACAGCCCCTACAACTCTCATGATTTTGCCCATGTGAATGCACTCTTATAGCAACTGGGGTTATAACCCTTAGGGTTTGCATTCGCGACTGAAGCGAATGAGGTTGCCACCGACCTGCTCTCCTTCTTTATGCACTTCCTTGTTCCTCTGCCCGGACAGTAGTAGGCCGATCAATCGTGCTGATGTTCCCTTGCTGGACAAAGCATGGTCTCCTTCTTGCCGTAGCTCTACACCCGCCATCGATGCTACTTCTGCTAGATTTACCAAAAGATCTCGCGGCTCTAAGCTTTGCTTTTCTTTGGGTCTATTGCCTGTGCTTTTCTGTAGAGATGCCACCTGCTCTTCCTCTCACCGCCTTCTTTGGTCGTGGGGCTAGCTTCTTCTCTGTTTGTGGCTTCAGCAGGCTTCTTTTTATCGGCCTTGGTGGTCTTCTGAGAGTAGCCAGCTTGGCTTTGCTAATTCTTACTAAAGATGGCCTTGAAGGTATGCACTTTCTCAGAACAACACTGTCTATTACTACAAGGAAAAAAAGTATCAGTCCCTAACGAATTACTATTAGAACTTGCAAGCACCCATAGATCTATGCACAGCTATCTTTAATTTAAAACACATGGATCTAGGCATGGCTATGATGGATGGATTAAGGTGTGTAGAAGTGGATTAACATCGACATCTTGGCATACAAAAAATGCAAGAAAAGAGATAAGACTAACGACAAAGTTAATGGGAAAACTAGAGCATAGAGACAAACGTTTAACAAAGTGCCTTTTTATAGGTAGAGTTTTATATGCTTAAGTATTTCTCTATTAGCTATTAAAAATGGTTCATAATTTGGATTAAACCTTTTGTAATCTTTGTAAGTTTTTTAGTCGTTTTATGGTAGCTATCTAAGAGTAAGGATAGAGTAAGAAGCAAGAGAAAGACTCAATAGTACAATGAGAGAGTGTGTGTTGTATTACAAGAAAAAATTGATTTATATAAAAGGCCATAAGTGTTAACACATACTTAAAATGTAGCAGATCGGGTACCTAAGGTTCGTAAATGGCCTATTGGTAATGCAATGTTTAATCCCATAATACATTTGTGAAATATTCACTAGAGAATATCTTAGCTTGCTGTAACATGCTCTTAGAATAAGAATCACCATAAGTATTCTATTGGACCATCACAGACTTCTCTCTGAGTTGTAGATTTAAACACCATTGCCTCATAGCATGATCATATATATATCTTTTTGGTGTGTTCATTCTTTACTCTTTGATGTAAAATATTAATGGCAACATCGGTTAATCCCAAAAGAATGGGTTAGCAAAAGGTAATGCGTAGCGGAGTGAAGTACTTCCTAAGCATTGCATGGATTATCCCCAAATCAAGCAATGGCATGAACTCCTCCTAAGCTGGAAATGTCCCAAGACCTTAGAATTTACAAAAAGCAGTGATATCGGCAACTTTTTTTCCACAACCATGATATATAAGGGGAAAGTCTAAGGTACATCCTTCCTCATGCTTCAAAAGATGATGAGATCACCATTGAGGTGGAGGAAGATCAACATGAAGACAGACCTAGCTCAAAGGGTTAATTCAAGCGTCTGAAGGTAGTCTAGATGTTGACCAAACTCATCATGAGAAGAGAAGGCTGCCAAATTCAGGAGGGGCTACAAGGGAGGGTGATGATTTCATACATGAGGGTTGTAACGGAGGGTGATGACTTCATACACATGTTGCCACACAACATGGCTATATGTTGGGAAGTTTCTTTAAGCTGGTGAACAACTTGTTTGTGGGTAGTAGTGGAGTGCAAAGAGATCCAATGTGTTGGGGAGGCTATGGTAAACAACGTGTTTGACTTTGTCAGTGTTGGTTGCTTGTTTTAATGCAAGCAAGAGATTTTATCTCTGAGAGAGGAAAAGCCTTCCTCTCTAATTTTTGGCCTTCTTCCCCAGGGAAGGCTGTGTCTTCAATTCCAATTTATCCTTAAGCTGGTGAACGACCTGTTTGACATCGTCAGTGCCTCCACAAACTAATTGCACCCTAACACACACGACTTGGAGCGCCCTGTTTTAGGTGCAAAGAGATCCAGTGTGTGAGAAGCTGCATAGTGATTAATTATGAGAAGAAAAAGCATTTCGGGTGGTATTTTTGGTTTACCCTACAGGAGGCTATGTTTTTGTTTGAATTTTCCTTCAGCTGGTGAGCTTACCCATTTTGAAATTGCAAGCTAGCTACTTAATAAAAAGCGCTCTCTTTCTCTTTATACATACGTATATATATCTATAAATCTGTGAATGTTTATATATATATATATATATATATATGTGTGTGTGTGTGTGTGTGAGAGAGAGAGAATATATATATCCATCCATACCTACATGCATGCATATATATATATATATATATATATATATGTACATATATATATATAATACATATATAGCTATACGTAAATATTCCTGTACACATATATACATTCAAATGTATGTGTATACATATATACATATGTTTGTGTTTGCACACATACATATGTTCGTATATACATATACATATTTGTATGTTTGTGTTTCGTATAAATACACAAACGTATATACATATGTTCGTATATACATATACATTTGTATGTATATGTACACATATACATACATTATTTGCATCTGGAGACAACCAAACCTGATCCCCCTTCTTACTATATGGGTTTTTTCATTGGTAGGAATTTTCATCAATAGCTTAATCGATTAAAAAGTGGGGAATATTCTTAGAGAAGACTAAGGTAAACGTTTTAAAAAACACCAGACATAAAAATAGCAATAACTTTATAGAAATATAGAGGAGATTTCCTTATAAATCTAGAATCTTTATCAAAGACCTACAAAATATTTCCATGTTCCCGACAAGAAGCATCATCTCCCTCTCTAACATCGTCATCCCGCAAGACATTTCCAGCAGAAATGACAAACCTGCCAAGTTGGAAGGATTCCATTGAGAAAAACTTGAATAGCTGGGAATTTACGAAGCACAAGGAACCATTAGAAAACTAAAGCCTAACAGGAAGGCAATTTGATGGCTAGGTAGACATGAAAATTCAGTCAAGTGTAGAGAGAGAGAGAGAGAGAGAAACCTGAACAGCCTCAGTTCACTGTTTTTGGTTACAGTCAATCTACCCTGTGGCTCTCACAATGACCTGAGGCTGTTCTGGTTTCTCTCTCTCTCTCTCTCTCTCTCTCTCTCTCTCATAAGTTTCATACATCTGTAATTGTTGAACCTTCAGGAAGCAAGGACCTACTGAAGGTGCAACTAATCGACTGCACCTTTGAAAAGCTTAACCCGTCACATTCTGAAGCTAGGCCAATCACGTTCTGAAACCAGGGCTCATAACTCTCACAATGTAGGCTTCTATATAAATGAGAAAGCAAAGAGGTTATATATATAGAGATAGATAGATAGATAGATATATATACATATATCCAAGGCAGAGGGTTTCAAATTATTGGCTTTTCCATTTATGATGATAAAACCTAAAGGCCTCAAGTAAACATTAAATTACATGTTATGTACCACAACCACATTATGATTCTCGCATTCATTCAAACCACATTCACAGCTGCTGGTTGCAGGAACAGTAATGTCTATACAGCAATCTTGGTGGCAACATATGTGACATCAAGAATTCCAAGGATTCATTACTCAATCAACTTAACCATGATAGAGCCTACACAAATACTCACAACAGCAGCCTCAGTAAATTCTTCTTGTAAAAAATAAAAATTTCATGTTGTATAGTCTTTTTGTGTCAACAAAGGGCAAATGCGCTTTGCACTCAGCCGCATGTATCAAAAGCTACTCTCCATATCAACACTGTCGATCCAGCTCTAAAAAACAATATGCATGCCACTGGAAGTGTCACCAGAAAACAGACACCTCCAATAAAGCAAAGTTGCAAACCCATAGAAGCTCTCTAATGCCTACATACCATGCTTGGAATAGTATGTCTTCCTTAGCATGAAAAGAATTGAAAAAATGTTACAAGCTCCAAAAGTGTGTTCCATGCTGCTAATTTTCTCTTGCGCTTACGACGCTAGAGGTTTGCAATGCACAGAATATTGAATGTGCCACCATATGCCAGTACCAAGTATCCATTCACTGGCTCACCCATTGTGGCATGCACACTTTGAGAAAGCTTGTAAGTTGCTCACTGTATTTTTCAGGGAACGTTCTGAAATGGTCCACGTGTGGTGAGCACTGAAAATTACAAGCCCTCACCAGTCGCCCAGCCTT
Organism: Cibotium barometz; assembly: GCF_041138505.1. Taxonomy (NCBI): domain Eukaryota; kingdom Viridiplantae; phylum Streptophyta; class Polypodiopsida; order Cyatheales; family Cibotiaceae; genus Cibotium; species Cibotium barometz. The sequence continues at coordinate 45,209,101 of NC_141070.1, read as the reverse complement.
CTTTTGTTCTTCAATGAATGCTTCCACCGACTTTGCAGGAATAACAGTGTCAGCACTGCTGTAGATGTATAATTGAGGGCAAGATGGCTGTTGGTTTGACAACACTGAAACCACATCATTCAGCCGTCTGCAGTAACACAGAGAAGCACAGCCTGGTTAGCACTTCTGCCAAACTAGGGATGAATGAATGCAGCACACTGACAACTGAATGGTATTAGAGGAGTTTGGGCATACCGATTCACGTAAGGCATTTGCAGAAACACAGAGAAGAATTTCTCCAGCATTGCATGCAACGCAGTCTCCTTCAAACTGGGCTTCGAATAAGTGATTATCCCATTCAAACGATCGGCACCAGACTGCAGCTTCTGGGTTGCCACACTGCCCTTCTTCAAAAAAGCTGCAGAAAACCCTGATGCCCAAACCTGCATGCAGAAAACATTTATCAGATGATTAATGAAACAAAATAAGTATCAACCATCTTTAAATCTAATCCAAATCAATTAACCATAATGATAGAATTAAACAACTTGCAAACCTGTGGATCGGGTCTTGCAGAGGGTGCAGAATCCACCACACAACCTTTGATTTTCTCAAAAAAATCATCCCCTTGGTTGATAAGCCTCTCAAGCACAGCACCATATCTGCATAACCATGGCATAAACAAGATGATTAAACATCCTCAAGCAAGAACTCAATCAAAATTGATCACTACAAACAGTGTACTTACGTGAGCCAGCCGGTATTGCTGAAAGTGTGAAAAATCACCAGCTTTTCATTGCCCTGTTTGGTATCTTCTTTAAGCCACTGCACCAAATTTTGAGTGAGAACATCTACATGTTTTTCAGCTCTGTCTGCAGCCTTGAGAGTCAAGAGGTCCTTCATAGGAACAACAAACGTAACCGCATGTATTCCCCTTGATGTATACCAATCTGCATATTTTTTCAAGTGTCTGTGTTCAGCCCCCAGCCATCCAAGTAAAACAACCGCCACCGATGGCTTCTGTTTGGCCAGCTGATTCTCACCACCATCCGGCTCAGAGTTTGGAGCAATATGAGGGCCATGCCACATGTGAAGAAGAGCAGTAGAAGCCATTGGAGTGCATGCATGAGCACCATGAAGAAAAGATAAGATTCTCTCGAACTGAAAACCTTGAGAAATCCCAACTCGACCACCAAGGGGATGCAGTGCACTAACACGTGAATGCCAGCTTGGAGCAGAATCAAGATACTTCCAAGAAGCATGGGTTTTTGTACTTTCCATGAGACTATGCGGAACTGATGTAGTGCTTTCCAACTTTGGGTACATTTTCAAGGTATGAAAAGTGGATAAAGGATGAGAACACCTCAGCATTGAAGGTAGCAACCTCGATGAAGATCGATAGCAGAAGCCTAGAGAGGATTTCAAATGAAGGGAGCGTAATTCACCGTGTGATGGCAAGGGAGCAGCTTTGTGGAAGCGGATGGAGGCTGATTGGGATGCAAAAGATGAGAAAGGCATAATGCTAGCACCAGTGGGCATGGTTGGCAAGGCACGGATCATGGGAGGCATATTAGCAGGCTGGGGCAATGCCATGGGGGCTTTGGGGGGGCTAGTAGGTGGGAAAAATGAAAAATCAACATCAAAAGACGATGATGCCATGGGGGCATAAAGGGAGGAAAGCAGAAGTGTTTGACCTGTGGCATTGGAGAATGCTCTCAGGTAGGACTTATCTGGCAACTCGGTCCACACAGATACAGTAGCCATAGCCGCGATGGCAGTGATGGATCCATGGAGCCTGGGTGACAGAACTCCCATCAAGCAATAAATGTGAGGTTCTGCTAACCGATTGGGGGGAAATCCCTAAAACTGATAAGAGTAGCCCAAAGCAGATATAGGAGAAGGAAAACCCTAAGCCTAACCCTGATCACAGAACGACCAGATGCACAAGTCTGTGTATGAGTCTTGTGATGAAATGGAAGAGAATCTCCTGCTTGTTGTTGCAAAATGCTTTCTGTATGTATTGCCCCAGGTAATCACAAGGCGAATCTGTAACACACAAAGGTTCTGCTCGGTTAGCCCGACAAGGAAACCCTAAAATGTCCGCACCCGCGTATACTCGAAAATCCAACAAGGCAAGTTCTTACAAATCCATAACACAAATCCTAACAAAACAGAAAAAGGAACCCTAATAAAGGAAAATTGAGGAAAAAAAGCATCAGCATGCAATTCAATGAAACCCTAAAAAGCTAGTCGAGGAAAGCAGAGGATAAGAGCCGGGGAACTGCTCCTAAAAACGGCAATGGAGATCCAGGAAAATACCTCGAATGAAATCGGCGGCGAAGGGGGGTGTAGAAACTGCGTTGGAGAGGGCAAGCAAATCTCGGACGCGGCCACCGACCTCCAACACAGGAGGGAGCAATGCGAGGACGAAGAATGCTTGATAGGAGAAGCGTGCAAAAAGCCTCTGTTTTTATCATTCAAAAAAAGACCCCAAAAATTGGGTCAGCACGCGGTAGCCAACCACTTGAATAGGTCACCCTTCGGAATAACACGTGGAAATAACACGTGGAATCTACCAACTATGTGTAATTTCTTGGAAATTATCGAGAGGCTTATGTCCTCCTGGTTGTTCACATCAAATACTTTTCTCAACAAACCATACAACTTCTAAGGGTAGTTAGAGACTTGAGAATGTATGTTGGGCACTAGAAGCAAACCCTCGACACCTAAGTTTGACTTTAAAGGTACACTGCGCGGAAGAGGTGCATTATTACAACCCACTGTGTAAAGCCCCTAACCACTGCTACCTCTCCTACCACCACCACCACTACTACTGTTGCTGCTCTACTGCTGCTGTTGCTGCTACTTTTTTTAGCATAGGTTTTCCCTTAAATTTGCAGATCTTGAAGCTATATCATACCTAAGATACTTTCAAACTTTCTATTTTTACTTACCATCACAAAAATCAACTTAGCATGTAAAAATGAAAATGCTACACATCCATATCATTTGACGGTTTTACAAGAACATCAAAAAGTAGCATCATAAACTCAAAAACATTGAGTGATTCACCGATGCACTCTATATGAGAAACTATTAAAAGAATCGAGTATGTTTTGTAGAAAACAAAAAGTTTTTTACTTTTGCTTGTATAATCTTGCATAATTGATCAGGCTCACAACATAATCTTGCATAATTGATCCGGCTCACAACATAACAAGTTGAAACCAAAATACCTTCATACTTTCACTATTCCACATTGTGTAGTGAAAAATGCATGTGTTCCACCCTAGTGTACACCCCACCATGACAAAGACGCATGAAGTTATATGCAAAACAATTATTCATGGAGCTTTGCTTCAAAATTAAAATAAAAATTCCCTTCTTACCGCTAGCCCCAAAATAATTTTTAGCCTTCCATTCTCTAGCTTTAGAAATGTGCGGCATTGTATCTAGCAATTCTCATATATGGTAGCATAGCATGGTTCCCAAAAAAATATAAGCCCTCCATTCTCAAATTCACTAACTCTTGACATGTGTTGCATTGTAGTTCTCACTTATACAAAGCCATGGATGTGGCAACCACTACTTTCTCATATTGGTCATCTTGGGGCTTTCTCCTTACTCTTTGGAACTCTCTTCCTATATCTTGTCTTAGCATGCAACCCTCTACACCACCATTGGTGCCCTTGTTATTGTCATCGACTAGACACAAATGTTGCAGTTCTCATGCTTCAATGTAGAAATTGATGAAACGTAAAAAAAATACTATATAAGTGTTTTACCTTTTAATGAACATATTAACTACCATTCTAGATCCATCATGGCATGTGAACATGATAAGATACTTAACCCACACACCCACTAAAACTTTTCAACAAGAAAGGAAAAGAGTCACATTTTACACGATCAATAAAGGGTGTAGCTTTTATTAAACGAGGCACTGAAAACAAGGATATGCCATTATCAAGATGCTTGCTACCTACTTGATTAATGAATTGCTCGAATATATCATGAATGATGCTAGGTGGAAATCTAGAGAACACAAGGCATGACATTAGGCACAACTCACACCACAAATGATTCTTTGGACCACTCACACCATGCAAATGTGGCTCATTATTGCATGGATCACATTGTGTGCTTTTAATTTCCATGGAGTAGTCAATTGTTTCAAACGGGTAAGAATAAGTTCTACATTATGTTGCTTACATATTCGATGTTTGAAGTGTTATGAAAAAATACTTACTCAATGATTTCATTCAAAGATTTATTTAAACGAAATGTATCCCCTTAGTATTTTGTCATTTTTTAGTATAAGTATGAACTACAAGAACAAACTTTCTATACGTAAAGCTTTACTTTAACTAGTATGTGACACTTCCAAATCTAAGCAAGCCATCTCTTGAGATGTGTTTCTAGTGCTCACCACTTCTTTTTGTGGTCATTTTGCTCTTTTTTTGTGTGCTAACTCCTATGAAATTATATTGTTCAACCTCACCAAACATCAAGTAATAAAGTGTGCCACGTGAAACTCCAACTTTGAATAAATTGCTTACTTAACACAATACTCGTGCTTTTTTTTAAATATTTTTTATTACTTGCAAAGAATTGGAAAATCCATGATCTACATCTGTACTGGTATAATGGAAAATGGAGAATTCACGTTATTCACATCATTTACTTAATGACCTACTATTAGGCCACCTAAAAGGTGTAGAGGTGATGTGGATATAAAGGGAAAAGTTGCTAACTCTTTATTTGTATTTGATTCTTCCACTCACTAAAAACAAGATTTTAGATCTAGATTTTAGTGATGAGAAGCACACGATTCCCATCATTTGCTTAACGACCTACTATTAGTCCCCTTAAAAAGGTTTATGAGTGATGTGGATACGAAGGGAAGAGTGGCTAACTCTTCATTGTATTTGATTCTTGCACTCACTAAACAAGATTATCCAACCCATTTATATTTTAGATCTAGATGGGTTGGATAATGGTCCATGGCACTAATTATTAATTATGGTCCCAATCCTTAGTAGTATGAATACCTCCTTATTGATCCAACTAGGAGATATCCCTTCCTCCTTGTTCTAGCTAGGGGAGGGAAATTTCCACCTCTTGCATATCTTTGCAATTGTTCTCCATCATGTGTTCTTGTTGTAATGGATACACCTCCAAAGCTCATTTCTTGTAGTAATCGACACACCTCCACGACTCATTCACCAAATAAATCTCTCTCTCTCTCTCTCTCTCTCTCTCTCTCTCTCTCTCTCTCTCTCTCTCTCTCTCACGCGCGCGCGCGTGCACACACACACACACACATATTAGTATTCATGGACATACGTGGCGAGGGGTTTTTTAAGAGGAGAAGGAAGGGAGGGTGATGGAGGGAGAGGGACAATTTTGGGTCATCACAGAGCTTGAAGCAAGGAGATTAGAATAGCATATAAAAAGTTTAATACCAAAATAGACAAAATCAACAAACCTTATGCTTACAATTAGATGCCTAATTTGATGCAATGTAAGTGGAGAGATGGATCAATTGTAGGAAGAACAGAATGTTCTTCTTCTTCTTCTTCTACAACATAATTACTTGCACAATCATATATGCAACCTAGCCTACTATGAAAATGTAAGTATGGTCCTTTGTCTATGTCACGATTAAGAGCACTTACTTGCTTCATCCCATGTGTCATACCTACTCTAAACATGTAAATCTAGTCCTATGTCTATGTTACGATTGAGAGCACTTACTTGCTTCACCGTGTGTGTCATGGGGATTTATCTTATATGAAGAGCTACTTGCGTCCTTGTTGCAACTTCCTTTGTAGGTGTGTAGGGACTTGTCTCGTGAGACGAGCTACTTTGCGTCCTTGTTGCAACTTCCTTTGCAGGTGTGTAGGGACTTGTCTCGTGAGACGAGCTACTTTGCGTCCTTGTTGCAACTTCCTTTGCAGGTGTGCTAGCCTCCTCTACTGGTTCTCACTTCATTGTCACCATGAAGAGTACTTAAAAATGGGAGCTAGGAGAGTGGCAAAACACAAGGAGAGAATGCCTCTTCTTAACCTCATGCACTGGCTATTCTAGCTACATAAGACACTCTCTCTACTCACATGCAAAATAGCTACACTAGTTACACAATACACTCTTTGCACACAAGCAAACTCATAATGAAAAGAAAGGAAATATCAAGTGGCATGAGAGCTCACAAGCTTGAGAAAAATGGGATTTTTTCATATAATAGGACATAACATAATGAGCTTAGCTTTACAAAGTGCATAATGAGCTTAGCTCTACAAAGTTGATTTTTACATAAGGGCTTGTGTTCACATTTTTTTAATGGACAAGACTTTAAAATAGTCCTTGATTCTCTAATCTAGTTCTTGATTTGGCCCTTAAATAGTGGCTTATTAAAACTTTAAAAAATGACATATAATCCCACTGTCCAATTAAGCTTGAGCACAAAGAGGCCGCTGTATTAAAACTTAAAACAAAGAGGCTGCTTTATAATATGTGCCTTGTACAAATAAAATGTTGTGAGTATTTACAAAAGATGTTGCGGCCATGTTAATCCAAGTGGTTAACATAGCCCCCTTCCTATATGTGATCCTGTCTCGGTTACATCACAATTTAGTAAATGAGACATTGAAGGTACAATAGTCGTTCACGAGGTCTCAACGATGAAATCTTTTGCTAAATTTTCGCAAAAGTCTCCATATAATGGCTAAAAATATGTATTACCACCCCAACTGGATCCTTCAAGTATTGCACCAATACAACAATACTTGATGACTTTACTTGCAAATGTAGAGACTTTGAAGTAGGATAGCTACGAGTCTTATAAGCAACAAGACCCATATGAACAGTACAATCGCTATGGGGGTATCCAAAATAGGTTCTAACTATAGAGTCCAGTTCCTTGTTCTTCGAATCCATGGTGTAATAGAGAGCGAGAGATCTCAACAATATGGCACTTAGGCCCCACTAAGGTAATGCTTCCAATACAAAGGTCCACACCGTATTGGAGAGTGTCCTAACAAGGTCCTCACACCAAGTCCCCCCAATGCTCAAGCTATCCACCCAAACCAGTATCATTCCTTACGATGGCACGTGTTACAAGTGGATTTAATTATGCTTACGAGGATTGTGAGAACAAAGTGAAAATTATGACAATGGCAGAAGCATCATCCACTTCAACAAGCCTTAACTTGTTGATTATATAAGAGGGGACTTATTCATACAACCCCCTTAATGCCATCATAAGTGTTATTAACCACTCCATAGGTTAACATGGTTTCACCCGCCCAACCTACCATAAGGTGCTTTGCCACCTTACCCGCTTCAGTGGGCACTCATCTTTTGTAAGACAATGTTGATACATATATAGAGGCCTTGTGTTAGATACCCGTAACGCCACTACGGGCGTTACCACGAGAGGGGACGGCCTTTGGCTCACCACCCAGCCATAGAGGAAGAATGAGGATTGCCCCTCATCCCCCAGGCTATATAGTGTGTGGCCTGTCGTCCACACTAGCCTGGCCGCCCATGACTCCGCATGGGCGTCCTCTCCCACTAAACCCCGGACATGGCCATCCGGTCTGCCCGTCGGTCACACAGGCGTTACAGCCTACGTGACATTACCCCCCCCTTAAGAAGAGTTTTCGTCCTCGAAAACAAACTGGGAAAACCTTTTGGAAATTGCACTACGGCGTTCCCAGGTAGCTACCTCCTCATCCCTATCTGTCCATTTAACAAGTACCTCCTGGTACACTTTATGTCGGGTTTGTCTGTCACGATACTGTAGAATCTTTTTAGGTTCATGTGGTATCTTTGGTGGCTCTATCAAGTCCACCAAAATCTCTGGAGAAACTGCGTTCTCTAACCCGTGAACTGATTTCTTCAGTTTACTGACATGGAAGACAGGATGGACTTGAGAACTCTCCGGTAACTCAAGTTTATATGCTACGTCCCCAATCTTCTTAAGGATTTTAAAAGGACCACAATATCTCGGAGAAAGTTTATCACACTTTCCCGTTTTCATGGTTTCTGACTGCGCAGGAACCTTGAGGAATACAAAGTCACCTTCTGCAAAGGTCACCTTTCTACGTCCTTTATCCGCATCATAAGTTTTAGCGCGATCCTGAGCGCTACGAATGCTCTCACGTGCGGCTCTGAGCATATCATTCATATCTTCAAGGAAGTCCTTGACAAATTGAATTTTCTCCTTTTCTAGGCCTACAGCCATCGGAGATCTCGGCTTGAATCCATACATTAACATGAATGGTGTAAATCCAGTCGTTCGCTGAGTGTTTGGAGCTGTTATAGGTAAACTCCAATAAGGGCAAGTACTCTTCCCAATTAGATTGCTTCTTACTAACATAAGAACGCAACATATCCTCTAGAATTTGGTTAACTGTTGAACTTTCTATCTCTGTCCGACACTATATCTGCGGGCAGGCCATGTAGCCTGTAGAGATGTTCAATAAAGAGTTTTGCCAACTCTGGCGTTTTAACAGTTTTCTTCGTGACGATAAACTTTGCCATTTTAGTTAACCTGTCCACTACCACCCACACCGAATCATTCCCTCGACTCGTCTTGGGTAAACCGGTAATGAAGTCCATGGAAATGCTTTCCCATTTCCCTTGAGGAATCTCCAGCGGATGGAGAAGTCCTCCAACCTTAAGACGTTCATGTTTATTAACCTGACACTTATTGCATTTCAGCACATAAGTCTGGACGTCCTTGAACAAACTAGGCTAATAAAACTGTCTTTTTACTAGTGCATAGGTCTTCTGAATCCCAGGATGACCCGCACTTGGACTATTATGACTTTCTTTAAGAATGTGGGCCCGAAAGTCACCAATAGTTGGTACACATACTCTACCCTTATAGAGTAAGTACCCGTCTTGTCAATGGAGTAATTAGCATATTTCTCCCCCCGACGAAGTTTATCACTCCCCTTTGAATCCGTGGCAGTCAAAGGTGATGAAGGGCCTACGTCAGAGCTCTCTGGCTCCAAACTATACCCAGAAGACACGGCTAGTCTCTCCGGACTAACTCTCGCTTCCCTTCCCGTTGCACCTTCGGCTAGTCTCTCCGGACTAGCAATATGTGCCAACGAGGGAGGTGGTCGCGTATGTGAAGAAGTGCGTACGCGTACAGCGCGCCAGACCTCTGTAAAAGATGGATCGTGCTCACATAAACCACGTAGGGACTCCAAGAAATCATTCTTGAAGACTGTGAAACTAAGTTCATTAATCTGTGGCATGCGACTAAGTGCATCTGCCACCACGTTATACTTACCTTTCTGGTAACGTATCTGAAGGTCAAACTCCTGTAGAATCTCCGCCCACCGAGCTTTTCTACCCTTCAGTTCATTTTGACTTGAAAGCCATTTCAGACTTTCATGGTCCGTCCGGACCTCAAAAGTAGCACCATATAAATAATGTCTCCACTTTTTCAGTGCATAAACTATTACTAGTAACTCTCGCTCGTAAAAGCCGAGTAGTTACGCTGCGCACGATCTAACTTTTTACTCTCAAATGCAATTGGGCGTCCCCTTTGCATAAGTACGGCCCCAATGGCCTCATTACTAGCGTCTGTTTCCAAAACAAACGGCTCATTTGGATCGACAATAGTAAAAATAGGTGCAGCTGCTACAGTCACCTTGAGCTTATCAAAGCTTTTCTGTTGGGCTTCCCCCCAACTAATGTTTTTTGTTTTTTGACCGTAACTGGTCAGTCAACGGGACTGCGATCTTCGCGTAGTCCTTCACATGCTGTCGGTAGAACCCCGACATGCCAAGAAAAATCTGCAGTTCCTCGAGATTTTTCGGCGCTGGCCATTTAAGAATAGCCTCTACTTTTTCTGGCTCCATCCGCGTACCATCGGCAGATATAATATGGCCAAGGTAGTGAATTTCTGTTTCAAAAAATTCACATTTGCTCTTCTTTGCAAATAGTTTGTGCTCTCACAACAACTCGAACACTAGACGCAAATGCTCTATGTGTTCTTTCTGTGTCTTACTATACACAAGAATATCATCTAGGAAAACTACTACGAATTTTCCCAGATATGGACGTAAAATTCTGTCCATCAGCGTCATAAACGTCGCTGGAGCATTGGTTAGCCCAAATGGCATAACCAAAAACTCAAAATGCCCGAAACGGGTCCTAAATACTGTCTTCGCAACATCTTCTGCTTTTATTCTAACCTGATGATACCCAGATCTCAGGTCTATTTTTGTAAAGTATCTCGATCCATAGAGTTGATCAAACAACTCATCCATGCGTGGCATTGGATACTTGTTCTTAATCGTTATCTGATTAAGAGCCCTATAGTCTATGCACATCCGCATAGATCCGTCTTTCTTCTTTACCAGAAGAATAGGCGATGTCCACAGACTTGAACTAGGCCGAATGAAGCCTTTGTTCAAATATTCCGTCAATTGTTTTTCCACCTCCTATGCCTCGGAGTGGCTTAATCTATAAGCAGGTTTGCTTATAGGTTTTGATCCTAGCATAACTTCGATGCCATGGTCTACGTCTCTAGATGGTGGTAAACCATCTGGTAGATCATCAGGAAAAACATCCTAAAATTCCTCTAGTAAATTCATTAAAGTATCTACGTACTTTTTCTTCAATGTCTCTTTCACCTTGGATTTTTTCTTGTTTGAATCACATGCATGCCAGACAGGGTTTTCAAATAGTGGGTCTCGTCCAAGGCTATTTTGTTTTTCTTGTTTGTCTACGCAAACATCATTTACAGTTTCATCTACAGAAACAAAATTTAAAAGAGGGTAACAAGCATATACCTCTGCTATCTGGTCTCTGCGGACCGCTGTACACAGCTCCATGGAGGAAATAAGTGGTGTGGCAGGGACGGTACGGTCGCCCTTTGCAGGGTAATGACTCTACCTCCGTGCTCAAAACATAGCGTATTATGTAAGTAATTCCGAGCTAGACTAGGGCCCAAGCCATACAGCCACTCCCTGCCTAGATATACGTCTGCTCTGGCTAAGTGCATGACCTGAAAGTCAAGCGAAGCCTCGTAGTCCTGCATAGATAATGGGACCCCCAATACTACGGTATTCCATACCGTTTTGTCATATCCGTTGGCTAGGCCAACAGTATACTCATGATCACTCCGGGTCTCAGTCAATCCCAACTTCTTGACTAACGAGTAGTTCAAGAAGTTGTGGCTAGCTCCATCATCAATAAAAACAGTGACTCTACGGCCACCTACGGTGCCATACATGCGCACCATGTCATGCGGACCTACAGTAGGCTGCCACATCGCTGGTGTCACTGAACAAGCGTGATGCTCATCACAATGACACACTGTCACCTCTCTGAACTCTACGGAACTGAGAGGGAGTCTCTACACTGTATGCAACTGCCTAGAAGATTTACCATCTTTTTTGGTCTCGTTGCCACTCATGCTGGCTTTAGGCTTTGGACACTCAGCCTTCGTGTGCCCTACTTCATTGCAATTAAAGCAGCGATTTTCCTTTCGTGCTTTAATATACTGCTCTTCTTTTGAATTTGGCTGTCTCTTTTCTTCTTAGATGGTCGCGGTTTTTTAGACCAATGACCACCCTGTCCTTCCTGGTCCATCCTATCCCCTTGTTTATCACTGCGAAACCCTTTTCTTTTAAGGCCTGACCTCCTCTTTTCACTACCCTCGGCCCTGCTAGAACCACCCCGCGCACTACGGCACTTGATGTCATCAAATATCTGCGCATATTTAATTGCCTCTGCTAAGTCTTTAGGCTGTAAGGGCTCTACGTACTCAAGGTAATCATCTTTGAGGCCTCTCTTAAAGCCTCGCAATGTCTGGAATGCATCGATTCCCTTTAGCTTGAGTATTATCTCCCTATAGTCTGAGATGTACTGAGTTAGGGATTTGTTCTCCATCGAGCACTTGTCCCATAACTCCCAGCTTCTCTCTGCCTCATTAACATGCAAAAATTCTTTTTGAAACATCGTTTCAAATTCCGTCCAAGTGGCAGGGCGAGTTGTCAAACTCATCCACCACTTGTACGCTTTGCCGGTTAATGAGAGGCTAGCCTCTACGGGCTGTATCTGGCTAGGCTGCTGTCGCAGCGCGTGCAAATCTGACCACTTCGCTAGAAACATATTGACCGAGTCCTTGTTTCTCTCCTTCTCCTCGCCACCAAAACTAGGTGGCTTTAAGTCTTTTAATAACGACAAAGCTATCGCTACGGACGGCCCCGCAGGCGCATCGACCCCTGTACTCCTGCAACCACTGGCAAGGCTACGCTCACCCGTGCCGCAGGAGCTCGGCTACCACGAGGAGTCGGAGTACTAGCCGAGGCGGCTGTCAGTGCATCTAACCGTGTGGAGATGCTCTGTAGCATCGTGACTAAATCAGCCTGGACTTTACCCATGTTGTTCAGTTTGGCATTAAGATATTTAAATAGTCCACTAGAGAGCTCCGTCCCTGTCAGGACATCAGCAGGGTCCAATAGGTTATAATCATCGTCGTCGTACTCCAAGAGGTCCTCCTCGGTCCCCTCGATGACGTCAGTGTTCATGTCCTCTGGCTCATCGGTCAGAAAGGGGTCATCTGCTAATCCGGCCGCTGCGGGCTCGCTGGGTCCTAAGGCGGGGTCAATAGACGAGGAGGGCGCTAGCGGATCACGTGTGATCGACGAGCGCACTCCGGACCGGACAACGGTCGGGCGTGTATGGCCTGACAATTTGGTCGGGGTCAAACCCGCGACTGAGGATAAGAGACCTGAAAAACCTAGAGAAGTAGAAGGCGGTGGGGACACACTACACCTAGCATACATCTTTAATTCTTGCAAAAAACAATGCGAGAACTCGAAAATTACAAAAAAAAACGTAATAAAATGAGCAGTGGTGGAGAGAGAATAGTCACCCCCTACTACGGTCGCCTGTCGATTTGTGTTGCGCTGTGAGTCTCTAGACAGCGTCGCTTCTCCGGGATGCTCCAATCCGAGAGAAAAAAAATGCCTGCAACTCATAACAAAATTTAAATTTGTTCGGGAGGCTGTGCCTGGCCGTCGACTGCTCTGGTGGCCGCCTCCTGGCTGGCCGCCGCCCAGTTGGCCGTTTTGCTGGCTGGCTGCCCGCCGCCCCTGGCTGACCACCCCTGGCTGGCCGTCGCCGCTGGCTAGCCGCCCGCCGGCGTCGCCTGGCTGGCCTGGCTGGCCGCCAGGCCACGCAGGCCGCCGCCTGGTTGGCCTGGCTGGCCTGGCTGGCCGGGTATGGCCTGGTCGCCGCAGCCAGTGTCTCACAGCCGAGGGAGAGAGAAAGCGGCTTTGTGCTCTTTTTGCACAACGTAGGCTAGCAGGTCGTGTCTTCGCCCGCCCCCTCCCCCAAACGTTGCATTACACCAAACGTTGCATTGGTACAGCAAGTCGTGGGGCTGGTCTTCGCCCCCCTCCCCCACACACAGTATATAGGCGACTTCTCTCTCTACCAAACGAATTTGATTCGCAGACAATTTCAACGCAGAGAAAAAAAAACGAGATCTTACCTGCAATTCGTTTGTTGTGTGTGACGGAGAGAGAGAGAGAGAGAGAGAGAGAGAGAGAGAGAGAGAGAGAGAGAGAGAGAGAGAGAGAGAGAGAGAGAGTTCTTCCCTTCAAAAATGTCTTGGCTGCCTCACTCCACACAATCCATTGTGGAGATAAGGATGAGATTTGAATGGTTGAAAACCATTGAGTGGGCTCCGGTCCGGTCACGCGCACAGACCTTGACGACCCAATCGAACCGATGCTCTGATACCAGTGTTAGATACCCGTAACGCCACTACGGGCGTTACCACGAGAGGGGACGGCCTCTGGCTCACCACCCAGCCATAGAGCAAGAATGAGGATGCCAAACCGTTTTTAAGTTTGGCTGACCTAGTGTGAAAACTAGTCATTTGTCCTTTTTACTTATTAAAACTAGTCATTTATATATAATTCATTTTTGACAGTAAAGCAATGGAAAATTCCCTTGCAATAGGTTACTTTGTGAGCTCTTCTCTTCCCTCTGGTTGCTTGCATGTATGTTATTGAATATTGGTTGCTTGATTAATGTATGCTAGATAGGATTATTTGTAGGTTTTCCTTGTAAGCTCTTCTCTTCTCTCTTCTTGCTTGCATGTATGCTATTGAACCATGCTTACTTGATGAATGCATGCTAGATAGGATTGTTTATAGGTTTTCCTCTTGCATAGCTTCCTCTTCGTCTCTCACCTTTTGTGAGAGAGAACCATCGCAAAGGACCATCTCTATTTGCCTCCATCTAGGCAAAGATATCTCTCCCTTCATTCTATCGGCAAGGAGTAACAACGGAGTGAGGATCCGACTAGCATGCCCCCCACATCAAAAAGTTACATTTGCAACTCGAAGGCAAGGCCCAATGAAACATGCTTCATTAAGGCTAAGGTAATCTCCTGAATATGTGGTGCTATTACTAGGGACTATCTTAGGGCTTAGCTCCATTTATCCATCCATTCCAAGCAAATCATGTGTTTAGTTATTGTGTTTAATTTTGATTTGAAGTTTAGGACCTTCTAGTTTCATTTATTATTGTGTTTAATTTTGATTTGAATTTTAGGGCCCTCTAGTTTTATCTATTATTGTGTTTAATTTTAATTTAAAGTTTAGGGCCTTCTAGTTTCATCTTAGAATCTAGACACGTGAACTTGGACATGTGAGTCTATAGATACACAAGCCTGGACATATCAGCCTGGAGATGCGAGTCGAGGTAGTTATACCTAATATTGTACGAACTAATTATTACTGCCTTAAAAACTCACATAGACATACCTATATAAGAATATAGCACAACAAAAATATAGATAGTGAAACAAAGTGCAATAGATAGAGAATGGAAAGAATTTAAAATTTCGAGATAGGCACAACGTGATGGTGTTGTCCACCCATGCGCTCTCAAGTAGAGCTTAGAAGATAGACTCTAGATGGAGGATATACTAAGTGTAGAGGGTGTGGATACTCACAAGAATTGGATACCTTATAATAACTATGTGGATACTCACAAGAATTGGATACCTTAGCTTATAATAACTATGTCTATATATAGTGCTGTAGGTGGTGTGGTAGTTGCGTATATAATGTGGGTGATCACACAACATAGACACAGTCACTGCACTCTCAACACGTCAAACCAACCCACTACCCACTAATAATGAACCCATATTGTTAGGCTGAGGGCTCCCGCCCTTGGACCCCTACCAGGGGAGCGCTAGCCCCCCCTGGGACCCCGCCCTAGGCCCCAGCTAATGCTCAAATCCTTGACCATCTCCTAACCATCAATGGTCACAATAACAACCCCATCGACATCTAAGCCGTTGTTCCCCCCAAAGACATGTACACCAATGTCTTCTCCTCATAATGGGAGCCTTTACAAATGTGCACTAAATATCGATTTGATACATGCTGAGAGGTAGGCATTGAGTGTATATTAACAATCTACTCATGTCCTTAGAAGATTTACCCATCATAAAATATGTACTATCTATAAATTCTAAGGAAAATTATTGGAGAATTAAAGTATACTTATTACACCACTAAGTGTATGCCAACCCTATTATCATAGGCCTAGTTCCTAGATTTCCATGCCCCAGGTAGGTATATTTTCATAAAAGGAAAGTATGTGAGCCTAGTTCATAAAAAAGGTGTAACTTATAAACGTGAACTTGAACACGTAAGCCTATAGATATGAACCTAGACACCTAAGCCTAGAGATATGGGTCTTGAGGCATGAACCTATATATGTGAGCCTATAGTCGTGAATCTAGAGGTGTGAACCTAGAGATATGGGTCTTGAGGCATGATACCTATATATGTGAGCCTATAGTTGTGAATCTAAAGGTGTAAACCTAGACACATAAGCTTGGAGATGTGAACCTTGACACTCGAGCATACAAATGTGAGCATGGAGATGTGAACCTCAACATGCAAGCCTTGTAGAGAAAAAAAACATGTCTAACTAAAATCATTTTTTGACCTACACACCAGAAGCACTAAGAAGGACCTTTGATAATGTAAACCCGATATGGACTAATTATTGAAATGACACTACAATCGATTGTAGCACATCAAACCACAATTCCTCAACCCACCAAGCCTTCAATCCCAGCAAACCACCAATACATAGTAGAGTGCTCCCTTATTAAGAAGGCTAGACTCCTTTGGATCCACCTCAACAAGTGAGAAGCTTTGGGAATGAGCTAACGAAACACATACGTAAGGGGCGGAGGAATAGCGAAACACCTAGAAATACAAGCTATTAACCACACTGGTTAATCATCATTTTTCAAGCGTGGTTACGCTTCTTGTAATCTATCATTATGTAACTGTGTTAAGCGCTTATTAAGAAAAGATATATGGGATGACCAAGCTTACGACTTGTGTAATGCCGGTCATAGGAATGAGCTAGATGTATATAGAGCTAGGAAACCAATTCTGGGCCCCTAATTGTGAATGGGCGGCCGGCCATTATAAAAAGTGAGCTCATGTATATAAATGATTTTATGGAATATGAAAAGACACAATCCCATTTATCACAGTGGAGTCTTGCTCTCTCCCTCTCTCTCTCACTCACTCTTATGCTTATGATTGTAAGCTTGTGTTTGTGAATGCCTACCTGCTTGATTGTGGTGTATGCATGGAGTGGATGGTGTTAGTCTAGCTTCTCTTGTCTTCTCCCTTCTCTTGTCTTCCTCTCAAGATCCCTCTTGTATGCATATTGGCATTGAGTGGAGGTAGAGTTTTCCATAGCTCCCTTCTTCCTTGCTCATTACCTAGCTTGTGGATCTCCATTTGACTGACACAAGAGGAGGTGGAGTGAGCCCCTAACGGCCTCACATGGGGGAGTTAACCCTCATTAGGGTTGGCTAAATGTAAGTCTCCGAATCGACCCTTGCATGGCATCATTCTCTTCTTCTCTCCCTCTCTTGTGCAAGGTAGTATGTTTTGGTTAACATCTTTGGCACTGTTGCTGGTGGGGATGAGCATTTAGCTTAGGTTCCTCCATACATTTCACTTGCTAGAGTCATCCCATTGCCCAGTTGGAGTGCAAATCCATCGGTGGGCTGCATGTTAGATGTGTTTGTTTGCTTGTTGTTTAATTTTGTTTACTCTTGCCATGGAGCAATGGAGATCAATGGAGCATGAGGAGCGTCGAAGTCTCCATCGGATGCGGGAGACACAAGTAGGTTCTTGAACCTTGCTCTTGAGATTCATGCAATTTTTGGTTTTGTTCAACATTTGTTAAGTTTTACACAATTAGCTTAATCCTCTAATTAATATTAGGTCATTAGGTTTTCTTAGGCATTTTAGGCATTATTGGGTAGCTAGAGACCAGCTCTAGCATCCTACAACAAGAAAAACTCAAAAAAATCATAAAGGAAGAGCTCAAATCATCAGAAATCTGAGGAGGAGAAGAGGTAAAATTTTCACTCTAGACTGTTTTCTAAGAAGTGTACAACCGTACCCTTCCCAATGCCACGGTCATGTCTTCTTTGCCACGCTCATTTCTTTCTCTCAAGAATATCTTCCAATATCTATTGCATTAGAGGGCATTTAAAAAGGAATAAACTGTGACTAAGCATAAAGAGCATTAAACAAGGGGTACAAACTAGGGACAACTGTATTGTCAGGGAATTTTAGTGGGTGGCTATCAGCACCTACACAATTAAAGATCTCTATGAACTAACGACAGAAGCATATGCCCGTACCATTAGAAGCGTACGCCTATACCATCTCGAGTGTACGCCCGTTCCTTCCCGTATAGCCACGCCCATTCCTTCTGCCTTGCCATGACCGCATCTTCCTTTTCTGCAAGCGCACGCCCATTTCTTTCCCTTAAGACACGTCCGTGTCCTCATCCTCAGAGCGTACGCCTGTTCCTTCATTTTCCACAAGCACACGTCCATACCTTCTTTCATGTAGCCATGCCCGTGTCTTCCTGGAAGCGTATGCCCATGTCTTCTTTGCCACGCCCATTCCATTCCCTTACCAGGAAGCGTATGCCTGTGTCCTCATCTGAGCATATGCCCATATCATCTTGAAAGCATAGGGCTGTACCTTCCCACAACAAAAAAACAGACAAAGAGACTGTCCACCACAAGGGGGGTCCAGCACTATTATTCCACATTCATGCTCTTCCACTCGGGAAAATTGGTGCAAAACAACCCTCTATTCTCGATGATATAAATTCTCCTGACGCTCCCTCACTCATAAGATCAGACCCATCAGTTAACACAGCCTAGAGCCAAATGGTGTTAGTCTTTGATAGAACCAATGAGAGTGAGGATCATCCCAGCACACTGGATGAGTTACTCCTAACCTAGAGACAAGAGGACAAGAGGCTCAATGCATGGACAAACCACCTGTCCTGGAGCAAGACCCAACATCCCCTATCCATTCACAAAGAAGCCTTGCTTCGAGACTCTAGAGCTTTATCTTGGGAAACACACAATCAGACGATCCACATCCTAAGGATAGAGGCATGGGAAAACAACCCGAAAGAGAGCCTACACCGCCTCTAGATCATAGAATGGACATTGGGCAAAGTGAAAGTAACCAAACCCAGACTCTTCCACTAGTCTGGGGGGCCATGCCTACGTCAGGAATGGTTGATTCATACCAAGTCTAGAGACCAGTGCTAAACCCAAGACAAGAACCAGCTCTCTAGGGGTCCGAGACATCCTATAAGAGAGAGAGGGCCTACCTAGCCCCATCATATCAGCCTGGGGCATCAATGTACCAATAGTACCCGCCTCGTGGGGCATACCCAAGGTACTATATGGGGCCATATGAAGCACAGCCTAGTCCTCCCATAAGACAAGGACCCCCAATGGTCTATTGTCCGCCCAGCCCACCTCCCCCACCTTTTATTCCCCAACCAACACCCGCTCCAGCCTAACCCTTGAAATGTTAAGGATAGCCATGGAAATAGGGAGGGGGTAGCTGCTAGAATCACACCCCCAACACTGTCTTAACCTGCCCAAGGAGCGGAACAAGCTAACATCTCTAAACTAATCACCAAGTTCAATGGAACTGGGGACCCCATACCGCACTTAGAGATGTTTAGACAGATCTGCGAAGCATTCGGCCATGTCAACGACCAAGTCAAGGTGAGTGCCCTTGGCCTCACCCTAGATGACAAAGCGAGCCAATGGTTTAGGTCCTTGAAGAGTTGGATACTCCTATCAAGGAACCCCCGATGGAGTCCCATTGAGCAGTTACATAACATGAAACAAAAGGATAGCGAAACCATCTGGGTACTACATCAACAGGGTAAGGTATCTCCACTCCCATTGTAGTGCCACAGACAAGTTCTTTGAGACGAAAGGCTAATTGGGATATTTTTGAAAGGCCTAGATGACGTACCCTTACATAATTCTTTATATGCCCTAGCCCTTACCTTCTCTGAGTAATGTTGGAGGAGTGTTATGGACTTCGAGGATAGATTCAAGGGAATGCGCTCCTGAGAACTTCATGAGAGTACATAAGAGGCCTCCTTCAAAACAACCAGCATGAGATTTGAGGAAAAAAGCAAGGAGTCCACCTCAGGACAACAGGTCGTGTTGGTGGTCAACCCCATCTCTACCCTAAGAGGGAGCTAGTGTGGTGCCCGATTTGTCAAGCTAACCATACTAGCATGGAGTGTCCACAATTGCGACCCCATCCCACCCTCTACTGCACATACTGCCAAAGATGGGACAGTCATGAAATTACAACTTGCTATCAGTAAAGGGTTAAGCTCGAGCCCTGCCAGCAAACCCTAGGCAACCGTTGGCCTTGCTAACATCTGCACTTCATAACGCACCTCAATAAGGCTAGGAAGTGGCCCAAAGAGGAATCCTTAGGGTACTAGAGATGCCCTTACCGCCCCCTATACTTCCACCTCAACCCCCATTAGCACGGGTGTTTTATATCAAAAGAATGTCCCGGAACAAATGCACGTGACCAGACACTCACAAAACAAGACCATGAAAATTGGAAAAGGGGATAGCCGGGTAGTCATTAAAAGCGATTGGGACCACCCATGTGTCAACCTCTTCATCTAAAGAGGAATAACTCCTACCTTCAACCACTCGTGCTAGGGATCCAATTGACCCTAACCAGCTTTCGATGAGAAAGCTAGCCGAATACCCTAATCCCATTGAGGAAAAGGAGAGGCTAATGGCAGCCCAAGAGTTGGTCCATGACTACCAAGCTCAACTAGAGGACAAACCTCCAATGGCTTACCTCGATCCATGTGCTTTGGTTTCCAACATGCAACCTACCAACAAGGAAGCTTAGGTATATAACAGAGAGTTCCAAGAACAAGCACCCCCTAATAGGCCAACACAAGCAGCAGCATCCATCGCGAGACGACAGCTACCCCCCACCAAGGAAACCAAGTAGCTAAATATCTTAAAAACCGAGGGGATGACTGCCTCAAAAGAATAGACACAGAAGTCCAAATCCCAATACCCTATACGAACAAGATCTTGAGGATAAGCCAAGGTGACCTTCCTCAAGGAACCGCATCTGCTCCTAGAGACATTGCGGGTCTCTCTTCCTTCTTCTCTCCTTAGATCCAGATTCCCATTGGCACCTTGCTTCAAGGTAGCCCAAGCTTATGGAAGGATCTAAAAAATTGAATGGAGGGACGCATTGGGGCAAGGATGCAGGAATCTGCAGAGCTAGATAGGTCTAATGAGATTGAGGAAGATGAACTCATTGAACCCCTTGAAATCACTGGCACCCCCACTGTTAAAGTGGAATTTTGAGCATTCTCATTTCATATAAAATGTGGGGAAGCTCTGGCAAAATTTTATCATTAGAAAATGAAGGTTTATGCATAAACTAATTTTATGCTAAAAGTGGAATTTTGAGTATTTTCATTTTATAGAAAATGCAAGGAAACTGTGGCAAAAATTTTATCATTAGAATATAAGTTTATGCATAAATTAAATTTTTATACTAAAAGTGGAATTTTAAGCATTCTCATTTTATAGAAAATGCGGGGAAACTATGGCAAAATTTTTATCATTAGAAAATGAATTTAAGCATAATAAATTTTATACTAAAAGTGGAGTTTTGAGCATTATTCATTGCCAAAAAAATAAAGAAGGCTATGCATAAATTTTCTTGATTCATTCAATTTATGAGAATTATGAATATAATTCATTTAGATAAAAATGGATTAGTAGGTGTGCATAAATATTTTATGCTAAAAGAGGGATTTCCATGATATTTTATTTTGGAAAAATAGAGAAAAGAATGTGAAAATATTCATAGGGGTGCATCGAGAAAACATAGATAAATTTTTAATTAGAAATAGGAATTATGGTTATAATTGATTTTGTAAATCCCATGAAGTTGTATGCATATATCTTTTATTCAAAAAGAGGAACATTGAGCATATTTTATTTTGGGAAATTTGAGAAAAGAATGGGAAAATATTCATAGGAATGCATCGAGAAAACATGGATAATTTTTAATCAGAAAGAGGAATCACGAACATATTTAACTTCTTAAATTATGAAGTATACGTCTAGATTCTCGAAAAAAATAGAATCTTGGGTACATTCTGAACGGGAAAAGGATTTCCCAGAAAAAGACCGGAAACATGCATAGTTGGATGAACGTAAATAATTGTGAGACTGACTTATTCCTAGATTCCATGGGAAAGAATCTGGAATTCTTGAAAGAATCGAGGATCTAAAAGTGAACGAAAATTTAGACTTAATTGAATTGAGTCGAGAAAAAGTTGCCTTTAACTGAGCCAAGTAATTGGCCGCCGAGACTTAGAAAGTTCTGTCAATATAAAAAGTAGAGTAACTGTATTATTAACCTGGTTGATTGTGGAACAAAAATTTCGATAACTAAATCAAGGAAAGTTGATAATCAAACCTGATTCGCTCAAAGCGAAAAGAGACCATCTTGTTTGTGGAAATTAGATTGATGTGGAGTGATATGTGGAAGGATGTGGAATGTTTGGATTGACGTGGTTGATGTGGATTGATGTGTGGAGTGATGTGGATTGATGTGTGGAGTGATGTGGATTGACGTGGTTGATGTGGATTGATGTGTGGAGTGATGTGGGTTGATGTGGTTGAGGTGGTTGAGGTGGATTGATGTGTGGAGTGATGTGGGTTGATGTGGAATGATGTGGTTGAGGTGGATTGATGTGAAGTGATGTGGGTTGACGTGGATTGATGTGGTTGAGGTGGATTGATGTGAAGTGACGTGTGAGATGTGTGGAATGATGTGGAGTGAAGATGAGAAGTGATGTGTGGGATGTGTGGAGTGATGAGAAGTGATGAGAATTGATGTGTGGGATGTGTGGAATGATGTGGAGTGATGAGAAGTAATGTGTGGGATGTGTGGATTGATGAGATTGATGGATTGATGTGGATTGATGAGATTGATGTGGATGATGTGAATGAATGTGGAAATGATGTGGGATGATGTGAATGAATGTCGGAATGATGTGAATGAATGTGGGAATGATGTGGGATGATGTGAATTGATGTGGAATGATGTGGGATGATGTGAATCGATGTGAAATGATGTGATGTGAATTAATATGAAAAAATATGAAATAATGAGAAATGACTTGGAATGATGTGGAATGATGAGAAATGATGTGGAATGATGAGAAACGATGAGGAATGATGTGAAATGATAGGAATTTTGCTTGGAAACTGTATTTGTATGTGAAACCTATTTTTTAAAGATTGTTTTACGTCAAGAATTTTGAGGGAAGCATTTTGACTATCTTATGGATGAGGTCGGGACCGAAGTGGAAAATGTTGCAAGCTGACGGAGAGTCAAAGAAGGACGTCTCGCGTGGCAAGATCGGCCAAGGTCTTGACCAGCCTCGATTCGGTTAAAATGGTGAGCTTCCGGTACGGTGGATGAGGGGCCAAGGAAGCGACCTATGAGTGATGCGCTAGGTCACCTATGAAGGAGCCTAGAGGGTGCTGACCATACGGTGCTTGGCGGGCTCTGGGTTGCCCAGGACACCCACGCGTGCATCGAGGAAGAAAATGAGTTGGAGTTGGAGTTGTTTTCTAAACACAAGCATGGATCTGGTTGATTGGCCTTGCTGGTCTTCAACGGATGAGTTCATGGCTCTTTCAAATAGATCTTGTTGGTTGATCTGGCTGATCTTCAATGGAGAGTCCATATGGATTTTATGGAAAAATCTTGATTATATTCCTGGGTACTATGGGCTAGGAACTATTGTAGAAAAGGCCCCTGAGTGAAGTACTAGGTGAGCCTAGAGGGACTGACCAAGTGGTGAGCATTTTGGTTGCTGCTGATGATGCCATAGGTATACCAAGGAAGGAATGATTGGAATTTGGATTCATGGTTGGAAATTGGAAAAGTTGGAACTTGAACCCTGGAACTGGGATACTGAGGATTATGATGGAAACACTGTGGTTTTATCGCAATTCTGTTTGGAAATAGTGAATCTAAGAAAAGGCAATTTCATATTGGGTGCATAAGTGGTGTGCCTATTTAATTTTTGCATGAGTGCCAGCTAGGGGGCTTGGGAACTCTTTTCCTTGGTACCCGAGACAAAACATAACCAAATTTTTATAATGGATCCTATCAATATAATGGTTGGGCGGTTGGCTAACCCATGGGATTGGATGGGTTTAGGCTGGATCGATGGATTCCTATAATAAAATTAAATTCTGTTCAAGTTACGATAGTTGAAGTAAGTCACATGATAATCCTTGTTCTATGGAAAAGAATCAACGGCTGTGCCTCTTTTGATGGGGAAAAAAGCGTTGGTCTCTATGAACCAAGTGCAAGTTCCTCCTTTGATCTGGCCATGTGACCCGCGGGTTCGGTCGGAATACAAAGGATAGTTAAGGCTCTTGACTACATTAGAAGATTTTCCTGGAGGAATTGCCTATGCTTTCTGGGCAAGGGAAGTTTTTTCCGGGTTCGGTTTTGGAAGAACCAAGGAATTAGTCTCTTGTCCGGACATTCATGGGCGAGGCCCCGAGTGGGAAGCTTTGCCCTACGCATGAGGCTTCTACTTCCGCTTCTAGCACTCCAAAATTTGATGCGCAGAGAGGGCAGGGATCTGACACAAACCAAGAGCAGTACTAAGGTGAAGACCATTTCATCACGTTAAAGGATAGTAACCAAGGATAGTAACCAAGGATCCAAGAGCAGTACTGAGGATAGTATAGTAACCAAGGATCCAAGAGCAGTACTGAGGCCAAGCAAGATCAGGAGTAGTGAGGAGCCATTAACTATTCTACCATATGAATGTGGGAGAGGGCGGGGGGAGAGATGGGTGGGTTCTAGTAGGACTAGAATAGAGAGAGAATGAAGAAAAGGTATTCAAAAGTAACACATACTTCTACACACAAATATGATTATATTTATAAAAGCAACAAATACTCATACACACAAACATGATGCTCTTAATGATATAAATATGATTATATTTATATCATTGACATTATATGATCTGACTCTATGATCATTTTTATTTTATATAAATGAATTTCTAAAATAGAGCTATACACGCATGTATTGCTCATGTATCCTCTTATGTATACATGTATTGCTCATGTATCCTCTTATGTATTTTGTTTTTCCAAGTTTTTATCATCTTCCTTGAGCTCTTTTCATTTCCAGTAAGACACAACACCATAGTCTTTGCTATTATACCCTAGGGTACATGGGAAAACTTTGTTTTAAAATATGTTTTTTTTTTCTAAAATGCATTCATGCATTCATGTATGATGATTGGCCATTTCTTAAAACCTATCCTCCTAGAAGAAATATACCAAAGAACTATGGTTAAATGCCTATGTTACATGATGTCCACCCTTTGGCTAAACGGGGACTCCCATGATGCTAGTGTGCCATGCTAGCGAATTGGTATCATAGGTGACCACATTAAATACTAGTTATCTAGTGTCATTGATAAAAGCTTGAGACTATGATTGACAGGTGTATGTTGTCGAAGTGTAATAAGTAGTGCCATGCTTGACGATTGTGTGTTGTCAAAGCAAAACAAATGGATTACACTAAATAACTACATATGGTGGACGTGTAATAAGCAGTTTGTGCAAATGACATGCCATGCTAGATGATGTGTATATCGATACGCTCATTGAAGTGTAACAACTGGTAAGACACACCATACAAGATGATGTGTATAATTATACTCTCATTGAAGTGTAACAAGTGGTGAGTGTATGTTGTGTTTATGTCTATCAACATTTCATACTGGGATTGATTATTGTGATAATAATTAATTGGAACAACTAATGTGTTTAAGTTAATGAGATAGGTGAAATGAGTAGTGCATGTGTCACACATAGAGGATCTTATTTATATCATCTTGGATTATTATTACTCCGTATGAGTTATTTTGTTGGCCATGTGCCAAATGATTGTACATATTATTTATGCACGCTTGTGCATGGCATTGTTATATTACTAGCACATGTATTAGAGGAGTTTTCGTTATTTTACACTTAGTGTGTGAACAAGGTTTAGTGCTTGAGTTACTTTTGTAAAAGTGGAAAATCAAGCTCTATTTTGTGCGCACAACTATTATTAGCTCCTTGGGCTATATTTTGAATAGAACTCTCAAAATACTCATGTCGTGAAAGTGGAGTTGCACGCATGAGGGGGGAGATTGCACCCAATAGTGTGTTGATGGTGATGTTTACTCTATTTTCATGTTATATACTATTCTTTAATCTTGACAATTTGATTCAAGTCGATGCTTTGTTCCTTGATGTGTATGTGAGTTTGATTAATTCTTCAAGAAGTACATGAGGTCCTGTGACAGTGGTATCAAAGCTATGGGTACTTGTACTTGAAGAAAAGAAAAGGAGAAAATCAAAACCTTGATCTTTGGTTAAAGTTTTTGGAGCAAAGGAAGCTTGAAAATTAATTTTTAAAGGGTTTCAATAATTATTCTCACTGTTGTGGAGTCCAAATTTGGAGAGGAGAAGCATAAGAATCAAGAGAGATAAGGACATATTGTGGAAGACGGTTGGGCACCAAGCAAAGGTAATTTTAACCATTGGAGAATGCTTTTTCACACCACCCATGCAAGAAAACCACTTCCCACCTTCCCAAAACCACCCTCTTCTTGAAAATTCAGTTTTCTTTAGTCCTTCACCAATTGGTAATCCAACCATATGGATTGATTCAGCAAGGGATGGAGATTATCTCTCTAATCTCAATTTTGCAGAAGCTTCATTAATTTTTTCTATAATCAACGAATGTGGATTTCCTCTTCTTTCTATAACTCTGCATTGCGCAAATTTACCGTTTGCTTTAATTTTTTTTTCTCTCTCCATGATTTTGTTTGGCTTTTTTTGTTTTTTTAATCCCTCTTCCCCTTTGTGCTATTGTGGCTGCCACCGTTCCCTTTTCTCTCTTCTCTCCATTTTGCGTTGGACAGGAAGTTTTTCTTTTTAAAAAGCTTAAGCTTTTAAGCTTTATAACCTTTAAAAGCCTATTACTATTATAAGCCTTAAAGACTTATAACCTTTATCAGCTACAAAAGCTTACATTTTTATAAGCCTCATTCTCTCAAAAAGCTTCTACAAGCGTAGGGCTAGCTCATAAACAAGGGGCCCTCTAAAAGTTTAAACATAAAGCTTAAAGATTGGGAGCATTAAATAATTCCGATAAGATTTCAGATTTGGGGACTCATAGAAAAACTTTTAAAATTTGTTTCTTGTTATTCAAAGAATTCAAAGGCAAAGTCTCTCGAGCTCTTTATGGCAAGTCCATGCCCATTTTGATACTACTCAACGGTCTCTTGGCACTGGTGGATTTTTTTCCTCATAGCATGAGTTGAACAAGCTTCCAACTTCTTTCAAATTGTGGGTGAAAGCTAAGAATTATTATTATTTCAATAATTTTCATTTCTACATTTAAAATTTGCACATTTTATCTATCTACACCTTTTTTTCATCATGAATCCTCTACCCCCAACCATTCAAGGGCAAATTCAGTCACTCCAAAACCATATTCTAGTTGAGAAGGAGTTGAGAATGTATAAAGGATAGGTTATCCCAAGAGGCATAGAGGTGTTAATAATGCATCTTTAAACTCCGATGGTGACCAAATTCAAAGAACCATCCAAGCTACTCTTAGAGCTCAGGAGTCTAGAAAGGATAAGAAAATTAGCCGCAAATCTTTCACCTTTCAAAATTTTGATGTGACAAGAAAGATGATCGCACAATACTTTCTTGGTTTAGTCAACTTGATGATTACTTTTCGGGGGGAGAAACTTCATGAGAAGGATACCAAGCATTTAGTGGAAGACACTAGAATTTATTCCACATAGAATTCCTTGATAGAATGTCTACTTGGTATAATTAGATAATATACTAGAATTTCTATATTGTAAGACCTTGATCTCCTTTGCTCAAAATAAGCAATCATGCAAATGAGGTGAGTTGCTTATCCAGGCAGGAGGGATGTTACATAATGTCCACCCATTGGCTAAATGGGGACGTCCCCGTGACGCTAGTGTGCCATGCTAGTGAATATGTATCGTGAGTGACCCTGCATGAAATGCTAGCTACCCAGTATTATTGGTATAGCTTCATGCTTGACGGGTGTTATTGTTGAAGTGTGTAACAAATAGTGCTATGCTTGATGACTGTGTGTTGTCAAAGTGAAACAAATGGACTACCCTAGACAACTGCACACCGTCAAAGTGAAACAAGTGGTTTATGCAAATGACATGCCATGCTAGATGATGTGTATACTTATACTCTCATCGAAGTGTAACAAGTGGTGAGTGTATGTTGTGTTTGTGCCTATCAATGCTTCATATAGGGATTAATTATTTGTGATAGCAATTAATTGGAACAAATAATGTGTTCACATTTGTGAGACAGGTGATGAGCAGTGCATGTGTTGCATATGGATGATCTTATCTATATCATCTCGGATTATTCTTATTTTGTATAAGTTATTTTGTTGGTCATGTGCCAAATGATTGTACATATTATTTATGTGCGCTTATGCGTGGCGTTACTATATTACTAGCACATGTGTTATAGGAGTTTTGGTTATTTTACACTTAGTGTGTGAACAAGCTTTTAGTGGTTGAGTTATTTTTATAAAAGTGGAAAAGAAAATGTTGAGAGTTAAGGGGACATGAGAGCTAGAGAGAATGTGATAAGAGTGAAGAATTATCTCACATACAAAATAAACCCAAAGTGGATTGTACATTCTCCGATATATAAAAGGAGCCCATTTCACTTATCTCAAGTCTCTTTATGTACCCAAGCTAATTCATCTTGGCGTCTAATTGTACTTGAGTGCATCTTAATTAGCACACACTCATTATGAGATTTCTTCATTTCTATCCACCTTAAAGTAGTGACGTGATTAGTTAACGATTAGGTCAATATTTTGTCATTAGGAGAGCTTGATCCATAGTTTCAACATGGTATCAGAGCTAGGGTGAGGCTCTCCATTAGCTTAGTTTTTATCTCAATATAGCAAGGTGACTAGGGTTACCTTCTTGTCTCGTTAGGGTTTCATTTGTGTGAGAGAAATAGTGTTCTCTATGTAGAGCCAAAAGAGAGCAGCACCATGCAACATAATAATTTTTAAAGTAAGCTCCATTTGGAATATCCCTTGTGTAGCAACTCCATTAGCGAGCCATTAGCATGGTCTCCATGGATCTATAAGTGGTGCAAAGAAAGCAGAGAGAGGAGATGGCACAGTCCAAGGCAAAAGTAGTGCATTTGTAACAAAAGCTGAGCTTTACTAAGGGGCAACCCTCACAATTAACTTACACACACGTGTGCAACATCCAAGAGCTTGAGCTGACATAGTTCACTCCAGATTAGACAGCCTCTAAAGAAGCCACAAGCAGTGGAAGAGCAAGAAGCATCAAAAGGAGCTCAACAATAGTGAGCCTCGAGGATCAATACATTAACAAGGCTAGAAAGCCTTTGAGCATGCGCCTACTGATAGAGATCCATGCAAGTGACAAAGAGAAAGGCGTAGCAACATCATAAGTATCCGGTTCATACAGCCACGTAATATCAGCAGAGCGAACCAGTATGCATCATGATTGTTGTTGGGCAGAGCAAACATCGCAAGGCCACCGTATAGCAAAGCGCCTCCTGCGTAGATTGATGGTCACCACACACGAGCAGAAAGAAAACGGTGCCGTTATCCATAACTTTTTTTTATTATGACATGCTGATGATGATACATAAGTTATCCATAACTTTTTTTTATGATGACATGCTGATGATGATACATAAGTTATGTTGTAAGCGGCCGAATGAGCACGCAATAAAAAAATCCTACATCCTATAAAAAGTGCTTGTAAATAGCCTCCCAGACTGATGGCGTACCCAAGCTGGAAATACATCTCTCACACACCTAGAGCCAAAGTAGCATTAAGGGGGGAAGTGCACATGAGCCAAAGTTACTCATAGTACACATGGAAATGTAGAAAGTAAAAAAGTCAAAATCATTTTATAACCCTACTCTTATAAGAGACCTCTAGACCTCAAAGATAGGTCAAGTCACCATCAAGGGGGGTGTTGAGATTTGAGGTGACATGAGAGCTAGAGAGAATGTGATAAGAGTTGAGAATTATCCCACATGCAAGAAAAACCCAAAGTGGATTGTGCCTTCTCCTATAAAAGGAGCCCATTTCAAGCAATGAGATTATATCACTTGCACTTATCTCAAGTCTCTTTATGTATCCAAGCTAATTCATTTTGGTGTCTAACTCTACTGGAGTGCATCTTAATTAGCACACACTCATTATGAGTTTTCTTCATTTCTATCCACCTTAGATTAGTGATGTGATTTAGTTAACGATTAAGTCAATGACTTGTCATTAGGAGAACTTGATCCATAGTTTCAACAGCAAGCCCTGTTTTGTATGCACAACTATTAATTGCTCCTAGGGCTATATTTTGAATAGAATTCTCAAAATACTCATGTCGGGAAAATGGAGCTGCATGCATGAGGGGGGAGATTACACCCACCAATACTGTGTTGATGGTAATGTTTACTCTACTTTCATGTTCTATGCTACGCTTTAATCTTGTCAATTTGATTCAAGTCTATGCTTTGTTCCTTGATGTGTATGTGAGTTTGATTAATTCTTCAAGAAGTACATGAGGTCCCGTGAGAGCTTAAGCTTTAATACTATGTTACAAACACAAATTGTGGTAGAATGTAATTTACATTCACATCATGAGAACTAAACACTTATTGAAGCATAACTTATAAAAGAAAAGCATAACTTACACAAGAAATTGGAGAATTAAACACATATTGAAGAGCATAACTTATACAAGAGCGATAAGAAGAACAAATCTCCGTTTGGTTTTGATTTAATTTCAAAAGACGGCGCCCTATTTTAATGTTACATTCTTGAGTCAGATACTTGAATGGCATATCAAAGAATGCGATAAAGCCTAGCTGACGCTTTAAGAAAGAGAGAAAATTATTGAATTAATTGATGGAAGAATGATAAATATGTGGCCTTTATAGAGAGCGTTAGGTAGTGTAGTTGGTATGTTGTTTGACCTCTAAATGGTGGTGTTGACCTATACAACTCACTCTAGCTACTAATATTCTTCATGAGATGCCAAAAGTAAGGATGCATTCTAAAAAAGCCCCACAAACCCTAGATGTGTGTGCTTGGGTCCTCACAACATGTATGGAGCGTGAAACTTTAGTCCAACAATGTGGTGGCTAACAAGACCTAAACAAATTAGACACCACCATTATTGACACATAACCTTGTTTAGAATCCAAATCAATATATTGGGTCTTGGCATAAACCTTGCTACTCATATATATGGCCATACAAACTAGAGAAAGTTGAGTACCACATTACATAATTTAAAAAATGGTAAGAGTGGCATTAATTTCTAATAGTGTGTCCCATCATTAGGTCATATCCAATTGATACTCAAAATTATAAGAATTAATCCGCTCACCTCCTTCAGCTAAGATCAAGCTTATAAACACCTAATTGATGTGTAGATGTCTCAAAAACTACAGATATCTCCTATCTTTAAGTTCGTATAAACGTCTCACCTATACTTTCTTATACCCTTAGAATATCTCAATGTTTTTTATCCTAGCACGAAACACTTTGGTACAAGTTGCATGCTATAAGATTACAAATTTACCTAGCCCAAGCATTAAAGAGTGTGCCCATCCATCTAATCAAAGATGTTACAAAAGCATCCCCATGTACTAGTACTCTAATTATAGTCATTTGGGTAACATGATTAATGCGTCTTCATCAGCTTGTTGTAAGAAATATGAAAGCAAGAGCAAAACTAGAAATGAAACAAAACAAATGAAAGACAAAGAGTTACCTTGAGATGAGTGTAGACAAGACACGAGATTGATACTTTCATTGATGTGACACCTACAATATATAGGTGAGAAGTACAAGATTGAGTAGACTGACTTATGGGATAAATGTAGAGATGCCACATGGCACTAGACTCAAGACACAAAGACTTAAGTGAAACTAGACTAGAAATAGTACACCTAGTGTGCACTTATTTCCAACACCCTCCTTAAGTGGACACTAGGAGGAAGACAAAAAAAAGACAAGACTAGAAGATAGACATAAAGACTGATAGACTGAGAGACTAGACATGAGAGAAAAAAAGATCCTGAGACACCCCTCCTCAAGTGAGATCCTCATATGGGTCCACAAGGGTAGGGACAAGATGGATCTAAAACAAGACACAGTCAGATTGATAGACAGATAGACAGACAACAAATAGATAGACAGACAAGACTAGATAGACAGAAGCCTGACTGTAGACAAACAGATGGACCTTGAAGACAACCCCTCCTCAAGGGCAATCGCTGCCTCTTGGGTAGGGACAAGAGAGAGGTCAAAAAGCATAATGAGTAAGACACTAGAACCCCTTGACCTACATTATTGGTGGTCAAAGTGGGAGACAAGAAAGGTGAAGTAATCAGAAAGCCCATTCCTCATCATGTGAGGAATGAACAGCAAGATCTGCTGTTGTAGATGCTGCAGCAACATGTGCTGAGGCAGATGCAGGGGCTGATGTAGAGGTTTTAGAGTAGCAGTCCTTCTCCCGGTGATTATCACGGCCACAAATGGTGCATGGATGAGCCTTGAAGCAGTCCTTCTCCATATGATTAGTTTTTCCACAATGGGGGCAAGGCTTTCTTACCTTAGAACCTCCTTTCTTTGCTAAAAATGCAGTGTCAGTTACCTTTTGTTGTTTTGTTCTTTCTTCTTCTTGGAGAGCATTGATGATACCTTCAAGAGTAGGATTATTGTGATACTTGAAGGTAGTGACAAGAGTAGCATAGGTGTCAGGTAAGCTTTTGAGAAGCACAGCAATAGCAATATCTTCGGAGATGGGGGACTTCACTGATGCAAGCTGAACCATAAGACTGCGAAAATAATTGACATGAGAGGCTATAGTAGCTCCCTCCTGCATATATAGATCAAAGAATGAGATCATAAGTGCAATCTTAGAGTTTTTAGAGCGCGGTCCAAACAGGGTATCCAAAGTGATCCATGCTCGAGAAGCAGACTGTATGTCGGAGATGTGATGAATGTAATCATCTCCAAGACTGAGCAAGATGATAGCATAGGCTTTGTCATTCTTGGCAGTGGGAGCATAAGTGATAACTTGCTCAATGTCGGAATCTTCGGGAGTAGCATGATGAACAACATCCCACAGGCCTTCTTTCATAAGATGGCACTTGATTTTGATTTGCCAAGTATGAAAGTTGGACCCATTGAATTTGTCGATAGACATGAGAGAATGGGTAGAAGATGCCATGTGGGAAGGTCTTACCTCTTGCTAATGGTGCAAGGGCAGTGTCTATTCCCTTACAAGAGAGAGTTCAGTTTTGAATTATTTTTGAAGAAAAATAGAACTGAAAATATTGAAGCATACCACTTTGGTTTTTTTCCTCAGGTCTTCCACCCTTTCAGGGGTAACCCGAGAGAGAGAGAAAGAGAGAGAGCTGCGAACAGAGATTTTTGCAAATAGAGAAAGATGTAGTACAGGGCCACGATACCTAGAGAGACCGGAGAGCGAGCAGAGGTGGAGAATTTGTTGCAGAACCTCGGGCAGCTCCTGGAGAAGTGCAGCCTGTTGAAGAAGATGGCGCAGAATTCAGGAGCAGCACGGGGGCCAGGAGCAGGAGCAGATGTCGGGGCAACACAAGTGCTGCTCATCGAGAGAGGGAGGCCGACAGTAGCTGCAGGTATGGAGTGATGCGCAGCCTGTAGAGGGTGAAGCGCAGGCAGCAGCAACTGTAAACAGGCCAACGCAGGCAGCAAAAACTGGCGCAGAAAATGGCGGGCAGATTCCTGAGTGGAATGGCGTAGATCTGGGGCAGGAAATAGGCGGCCAGAACTTGAGCACGATGGAGAGGATAACGAGCGACGAGGCAAGGTAGAAGAGAATCAGGGCAGCATCAAGCTAGAAATGAACTAGGAAAGGCTGGCTCTGATACCATGTAAGAAATATGAAAGCAAGAGCAAAACTAGAAATGAAACAAAACAAATGAAAGACAAAGAGTTACCTTGAGATGAGTGTAGACAAGACACGAGATTGATACTTTCATTGATGTGACACCTACAATATATAGGTGAGAAGTACAAGATTGAGTAGACTGACTTATGGGATAAATGTAGAGATGCCACATGGCACTAGACTCAAGACACAAAGACTTAAGTGAAACTAGACTAGAAATAGTACACCTAGTGTGCACTTATTTCCAACACTTGTCCAATGTTTTTTAGCATATCCTTCATCAAACCAATTTTCTTTATACTCAATGATGGACCTATCTAAGTTGTACTTCAATTTGAACACCTAGGTACAATCTAAGATGTACTATTTTGAGCCTCATTTAAATATCTACACATGTTTCCATAGTTTATTTGCGTGTTCCCAAGTCCATGATTTCTCAACCAAAAGGACATGTGCTCAACATGCCAACTATGTCTCATGGGCCCAATTGGCTTGAACTTTGGTGCTTGGCTTGTAGGATTTTGGTGCTTTGCTTCTCAAATAAGAGGACATGTGCTTTAAAATGTAGCTATCTCTCATGGGCCCAATTGGCTTGAATTTTTGGGCTTGGGCTTGTAGGATTTTCTACCACCTACTTAATTTTGTTTTGGAATTTAAGGCCATCATGTCTAAATCTCATTAACTTGACATGTCTATAAGATAAAACAACTTCCCAGGTTTTCAAATACTTCATCCCTACTAACCACCACAAGCTTTGTAGAGGCTAGATTATCACATTTGTAGCTTCGAGTGGATTCTTGAAGATTTTTTTAATTTTGGTTGCATTGAAATGAATTTTTATTCTTACTTCATTTGGTATGGACATATCACACACATTTAAAATTGACAATAAGGCTTTACCTCTAATAAAATCATCAATTGGAGTCATGTCATGCACAAAGGTGGTTGGTGTTTTGTTCATGATGTAAACTACATATGCTACCACCTTAGATGGCAAGGGAGAAACAATGAGAGATTACTCCGTAAAGATTACTATGTGAGATGGTGGCAAGAGGATAGAGCAAGCAAACTTCCAATGTGTTAGGTGAAAATCATGTGGTGGCAAGAGGATAGAGCAAGCAAACTTCCAATTTGTTTGGTGAAAATCATGTGGTGGCAAGAGGATAGAGCAAGAAAACTTCCAATGTGTTTGGTCACAAGGATTTATTTCTATTTAATTCAAGTATTCAAATTTACTAAGGTTTTAAATTAGTTGGCAAAATGCCATTTGTAATGGTGTCCAACCAAATAATGTCAAAGATTGGCATTTGTGATCTAATCATTATGTTGAAACAAGAGTAGTTTAGTTATAAAATACAAATATAATAAGAATCGAAAAAACTTACCTAGAGATGGAAAATAGGTACGCAATGTATAACAACATTTTTTTCTCATTTGAACCACTATTCTATCTCTTTGCATTATTAAAGAAGTTGCACCATCTCTTTATCGCCTCTCTATTGGGTCAAAATTATTAACAAAAAGCTAAAGTTAGCAACTCCATGGCAAATATTGAAAATGTTGGAAAATTACGAAAAATAACCATTGTAGGATCCATCCCAGATGTTGACTAAACCATATTAACTATGTAAAACACCCAAAGTTTATCTTTGCAAGTTGGAGCCCATTGTTTTGTAGGAAGGTTTACTGGGAATTTGACCTTCTTGGAGAAGGGTAAAGTTTTTAATATGCCCTTTAATATATGGGCTAATGCAAATGTTACCTTTCACTGATATTTTATAGAAACATAAATACAACTCTTTTAAAAATTTTGGATAAGAACTAACCATAGATTGCAAAATAGAACCAATAATTTTCAAGCACACATACCTTTAAAAATGAGTATAATCATGATATTTATATATTTACAATGTGTATAAATTAAAAATATTTTTTAATTAATCATACAAGTGCCTTTTTGTGAAGGTCTGCTTCAGTTACCGCCTTTTAATGTAAAGGGTAATTTTTTTACATGCCCTTCTTTAGCAAGGTTACATCTTTCACCTCCTTTTATGGGGCAAGCTAAAATCGCTCTAGAAGGGCTTAGCAACCTTAAAAAATAAACACTGTGAATCACAATGTGTGTTGCAGAAGGTCATGATCGAAAAATCAATGTTGAACAGATTAAAGTTTTAAAGTTTGTAAGGAATATTCCTCATGAATTAATTCAAAATCTTGAATTCAACAAGCTTGGGACCCTGAACATGCATCCAATTGGCGATGGCCAAACATTCTGCTGTCTCGAACTTCAAAAGGTGTAAATGCAACTCTCTCTATGTACAATGCTCTTAAAAAACAGCATTCTAGTGTATTTGTACCGGCGAGAATTATGAAGAACAGAGCTGAGATGTTAAGTAGCCCTTATTTTAAGTAATGATTTTTCATATATTTTAGGTATAAGGCATAGAGTAGAGATAAAAAAAGGATAGATTTAACAGTTATCCTTATTTTGATTGGTTGAAAAATATTGACTGGCGCACCGAAAGAGGAAGGTTTGACGAAAGCCAAAATTCCATTTGGCCATGGCGGCTGCAACACGATCGTCGTCATCATCACCAGCCCCCTCATCAGAAGCATCCTCCTCTTCTTCAGCCCCATCGCTGCGCCAACTGTTCTCGTTTTCTGATTCCGAGATGTCTGCCCGCGGAGTTGCGCAGGTGAAGTTCGGCTCCTCCGTTTCCCACTCTCTTCTGGACGCCCTCCAGCTGGTGCCCACTGAGAAGCCTCAGGCGGAGCCTGGCCAGATCGTGGTGCGTATGACTGTTCGTCCGATCAACCCCAGCGATCTCAACACCATCCGAAACAGCCGCTTCTCCCACCTCGCATCCCAGGGCCGCAAAGTCATTATAGGCGACGAAGGCTGCGGTGTTGTGGAAGAGGTCAGAAATCTACCCTTCTGCATTTTGCCTCTTCATGTCTAGTTCTGTGTATCATTGGGTTTCATGTGATTTCGCTTCATTGGGTTTCATCTACCAGGTAATCGGGCTTCAGATGACCTTAAGTCCATACTAGGCTGGATGGGTCTCTAGCCGCTTTGTATGAGCTAGATGGGTTTCTTTTAAATCTCCCAAACAAGAGTGTAAGGATCTGTTTGAACCTGGATGGATTTTATGATTTATGCCAGGACCCCAAATCTTCACCTTATGCCAGTCTAGATCATGATGGATGCATCTAGATGGCTTGAATCCATTTCAAGTTAGATGGGTTTCATCTCATTTCCATTTAAAAATCTCCAACATAAGATAAGTGATCTAGCTAGATGGCTTCCATTCGAAGATCTGGTCTCAAACTAAAGAGAAATCAGGATACATCATTCTCATCTGAAGGTCCCAAACAAGACAGCCTGAACTGAATTCTGATCATGATGGGTTTTATCAAAGGTCCAAGACAAGAGAGCTTTGACTTTTGTAAGAGTGAATTAAACATCAAGATATGTCTTAAAGAAAGGTCCCAAATACGAGAGCTGTAATCTTGTACGAGTGAATTCAGAGCAAGATGCGGTAACCCTGTAAGAGTGATTACATGTAGATGTTTAAGGCACAGCTACTTACGCCCCCACCCCCACCCCCACCCTATTTTCCTTTATTTTTCATTCTCCAACAAAAGGAGTAGTTGCTTTACAAGTATGGAAGTTAAAAATTCAAATTGTAAGATGGACGAACAATACCTCACCTTGCTCTAAGTGCAATACCATTTCAGGAATGGAGTGGTCTCACTGTTTCTTACTTCAAATCTGACTGAAATGAAAGCGTTCCACTTTCTGCAGAGTTCCTTGCTCTAAGTGCAACACCCTTCATAAGTTTGCTCTTGCAGTAGCTGTGCGTACACCCCTAACTCGTCACTCTAGCCTATGTCCCTTTACCAAATAGGGCATGAGAATGGCCAACACTCATGTCTCATAGATTCCCCCAGAAGTAGGACATGCATCTATGTTGGATGATGCTTGTGACAGGCAGGCTAATATGCTCTCCTTATCAATTGGGTTTGGGTGTTTTTTGCAGGCGTATTACAGCCCATATGTAATGAAGTAGTTTTCATTGCACATGCACATGGGGAATGGAGCCTAGGCACTTGGGCTTAGGGACATTTACATGTGTACTTTTGGGGGGTCTTGGGCTATATCAGGAATAGGGCTCATGGACATTGTACCCTTTATGATCATTATACTTTCATGAGTAATCTTACTCTTTTGGAGCTCTAAGCTTCCATCGTGAACTTCTCCCTCTTGAGAAGCTATGTGTACTCCATTATGAGTGCAATAGGTGCTACTCCATGCTAATGAGTGCAATCCCGTAGGTTTCCTTCCTTGCATTGTTATCAGAGTAGGTTCCCTTCATTGCACCATACTTATAGCTGCATAGGCAGCAGAAATGCTAAACTGCATTGTCCATCTATCGGGGCTTGCTAAGGATGAGAATATTGCCTAAGCATTTCAGAGATAGAGCTCTTTGTAGGGGCAAGATACACTGATGGTGTGCGCTGAGGTTACTGTTAGGGCTAATGCCTAGGAGAAAGAGATGGAGAGAGCTTACGACAAGCTACACAGGGATTAATGTGTGAAAATGGCTTTTTGTCCAGGCCTAAAAAGGAAATTTTTTGGATTTATTAGGCTTTATTTCATATTTTTTGGATCTTGCTGCTGGCCTATAGCCCCTGGCCTGGCTGACCAACAGCCCCACATACTATATATAGTTTTGCCTCATCACCACATCATTTGTACCACTCCATTGACCATATCGGGTATCACGAGTCTATTTGCTGCTGCTGTCGGCACCTACATTGCATTTGATTCATCATCCTCGCTTGTCAGCTCTAGCGCATCAGCGTTTCATATCAGTTCATGGGATAGCAACCCTCTCTGCCACACAGTGCACACCAAGGTTGTTTTGCTTTGATCTCTCGTACATTTGGTCCTTTCGTCCTTTTGCGCTCACAATTAACACTTAATCGAGAGTAATGAGGGATTAGGAGTTAAACAATGGGATTAATGGGGATTAATCAGAGTCGTGGACAAAACATACTTTATTCATTAGTTTTTTGGCCCTTTTATAACCTTAGGTCCCATACATCATTTACATAGCAAGTAAATACACATTAGCAATGTCAAGTTAATGAGATTTAGACATGATGGCCTTTACCAAATAGGGCATGAGAATGGCCAATACTCATGTCTCATAGATTCCCCCAGAAGTAGGACATGCATCTATGTTGGATGATGCTTGTGACAGGCAGGCTACAGTTCAAGCCTTACTAGATTGTGGGCTAATATGCTCTCCTTATCAATTGGGTTTGGGTGTTTTTTGCAGGCGTATTACAGCCCATATGTAATGAAGTAGTTTTCATTGCACATGCACATGGGGAATGGAGCCTAGGCACTTGGGCTTAGGGACATTTACATGTGTACTTTTGGGGGGTCTTGGGTGTAACGGGAGGCGGACGCGTGTATTGGAATCGTATAAATGTGAACAAGATTCTGAGCACTTAACAATTGAGCATTACAACCACAAAGCTGAAAAATGACAGTACACCACATAAAGGGGCCGATGATAGGCTGACCCCCCCCTTTAGGTTATATTACCAAAAGAGTCTGCAAAGTACAAGATTATGGGTGCCTGGGGATTCACCACCAGCCTGCACCTGATTCTTCCAAATACATCATGTATGAATACATCTCAAACAAGAGAATCTGTAGGTACATCCGTCTTACACACAGGTACATCCGCCCTGCACAAGCCTCTTCACAGGTACATCCGCCCTGCACAAGAGTATCACAATCCTCACAGGTACTCCGCCCTGCACAAGATGTAAATGGATCTTTAGGCCCTGTTTCCACGCGAGAAACTGATCCAGAAACCTGTGTTCTCCGCGAGCAAGTGTTCCCAATGCTTGCCCTAAACACCTGTTACACCAGGAATCCTTGAGACACATCCATGCTCACATATTCCATTGCTGTCCGGCCTGTTTTATGCAATAACCAGTCCAAAACAGCAACTTTCCATCGCGAGAAATCCACCTGTAAAGGGTCCT
The DNA here is from genome assembly GCF_041138505.1 of Cibotium barometz. NCBI lineage: Eukaryota > Viridiplantae > Streptophyta > Polypodiopsida > Cyatheales > Cibotiaceae > Cibotium > Cibotium barometz. The sequence continues at coordinate 45,169,506 of NC_141070.1, read as the reverse complement.
ACAGCCCTGTGGAGGTCCCTAGAGCTGTCCTGTATTGTCCAAGTTGACTTTGGACACCTGTAACCAGCCCAAAACTCGCAATAACCAGAAAATACAGGTCTGAAATTTACCAACCAGCCCTTTAGAAGAGTGTGGGGATCATTATCCAAGCTTGTGTGAGTCCGAGAAGCAAGCAACCAGCCCTGTAGCAACTCCCAAAGCTTCAATCAGCTCTCCAATGTGTTGAATTATGAATAAAACAGCCCAAATGGCCTCTTGAAGGAGGCGCCTTTCTCCAGTGCCACCTAAGGGGCTTGGTGGGTGCACAAACTGGCTGACATGTGTCCCCCATAAGGTGTCCAGGTAGGTGTCCAGCCCATAGTGCTCCATTTGTCCTGTTTGTATAAGTTTAGGTCCAACCAAATGGGAAATGGCCATAAGCTGTCCGGACTTCATTAATTTTGGTCCAACCAAATGCGAACGCATTATAAGTTGTCCGGCCACTTATTAATGAGTGTGGACCTGCAAACCAATAAACTTTAGTAGTAAATGAAATAAGCTGTAAATTGAGTGTGGACGCACTTACCATCTGCAAAACCCATAAGCCCACAATTTTAGGCCCAAACAAGAGTGCACACACGCGTCCACAAGGTGCCCGGGCGTCCCCGGTCCCTCGGACTTCACAAGCCAAAATAACAAGCATTGTCCAGACAGCAAGACAATGTCACACAAAGTAAAATAAAGTTATGGCATGCATCATTTATGCATTGTGCACATATAAACTTGGAGAACCACCTATCATCATTCTTGTACTTGAAAATATTCCGCCTGCCATCATAACACACCATGTGTGCATGGCCGGAATCCACACGGGCACCGCCCGAAAGTCCACAAATGTCCTGCCATGTCCTTGGACTCATATGCATCCACTCATATGATCCATACACATGCCCAGGTATAATACATACATGCATCCGCATGTTTCTAGGCCTGACACGCATCCGCATGTCCCTAGAATATAGGGATTTGTGACATCCCCCGGCTTCTAATCAGTTGACCGCAACTGAAAAGCCTCCAGATAGGCCTTCAAAAGATCTGGGTAATCCTCGAAGTAGGCCTCATCCATCCATTTCGCATCCAAAGCTGAATAATTCTTGAACTTCACAAGGTACCTACGAACAAGTTTGCCTCCCGCAAGCTTTCGTTCCTTGTGAAAAAGAATCTGTTCAGGTTGAAGAATCTCTTCCAGCTCATCCACCTCGGGTGGGTCTTCCAAAACCGGCTCAAACGGTGTCGGTCCCACATAAGGCCTCAATAGGCTCACATGAAAAGCATTATGCATGTTCCAATGATCTGGGAGTACAAGCCGAAATGCAACATCATTGATCTTCTCCAAGATCTGAAAAGGTCCATAGTACCTGTTGGAAAGTTTAGGATACTTTCCCTCTTTTCCTGGCCTCTTCCGAAGGCGTGCCTTTTCAAATTTCAGCAAGACCCAATCACCTTGTTTGAATTGTACATCCCTTCTATGCTTATCAGCTGCCTTTTTATTCTTGGTTTGAGACCTCTCTATGGCTGTCCGTACCTGTGCAAATGCAGTATCCAAGTCTCTGACATACTCATCTGCTGCAAAAATCTCATCCTTTGTACGAAGGATGGGTGGTAGTACCACCTTGCCATAGATAATCTCAAAGGGCGCCTTGCCCGTAGAAGTATGTACCGTATTGTTGTAGGCAAACTCCACAAGTGGCAAATACTTCTCCCAATCCGATTTGCGGTCGGATACATAAGATTTCAGCAAGTCGAGGACGGCTGAATTTGCTATTTCACTTTGCCCATCTGTCTGTGGATGGTAAGCTGATGAGAAGTTCAGCTTTGTACGCATATTGTCAAACAATGCGCGCCAAAATAAACTTGTGGTTCTAGGATCTCTATCCCCCACAATAGATTTAGGCATGCCATGGTGTTTGAATATCTGTGCCAAAAACATCCTAGCCATATGATCTGGCTTTATTGTCTTGCGCACGGGAATGTGCCTGCTTGCTAAACCTGTCAATAATGGTCCAAATAGCATCATTTCCCTGTGGCGTCCTTGGCAAATCCATAATGAAATCCATAGCAATGCTTTCCCATGGTTCATTTGGTATAGGCAAAGGTTGAAGCAATCCAGGTGCTTTATGTCTGTCAAATTTGACCTTTTGACATACCATACATTCACGTACATATGCTTCAATATCCTTGCGAATATGTGGCCGAAAGAAATACCTCTCCAAAGCTTGTGCTGTGGCCAAAATGCCTCTATGACCTGCATATGGAGGAGCATGGCACTCATCCATAACCTTATGGCGAAGGTTCTTTACCACACACATACGATTTTGCATCATGAGATATCCATCTCTTATGACATAAGATGGGACAGCAATACCCTCTTGCAAATCAGCCCATACATGTGCAAAATCCTCATCCAAATGATAAGTATTACGCATATCCGATAAGTCCTCATGGTATGCAACTGTAATAGCATGAACCTGTGGTCGTCTAGATAAGGCATCCGCCACCACATTCTTTTTCCCTGGAGTGTGTAAAATCTGAAAATGAAACATTGAGAGAAAATTTTCCCATCTCATATGCTTCTCTGAGAGCTTACTTTGAGTCAAAAAATATCTCAAACTTTGATGATCAGTTTTGACCATAAAATCAGCCCCTAAAAGATAGTGTTTCCAAATAGTAAGGGCATGAATTACAGCCAACAACTCCTTCTCATAAACCTGTAAGTGAAGCTCTGCATGTTGCAAGCGTCTGCTCTCATAGGCAATGGCATGTCCTTCTTGGTTCAAAACAGCCCCTATGCAGTCCCCACTTGCATCACATTCCACAACAAAAGGTTTGTGCAAATCCGGAATAATGAGTACCGGTGCCGAGATGATTGCACTCTTTAACTTTTGAAAGGCATCTCTCTCTTCTTGTGTCCATTTAAAGATTGCTTTCTTCTTCGTTAAGTCATGTAACGGAGCGGCAATAAAAGCAAAATGCTTGACGAACCTCCTGTAGTAAGCACATAAACCAAGGAAGCTCCTCACTTCATGGACTGATTTCAGCTCTGGCCATTCTTGCATGGTTTGTATCTTTGCGGGATCCATGCGCACACCATCCTTTGATACAATGTGACCAAGATAGTGAATTTTTGGGAGGAAGAATTCACTCTTTTTTGCATTTATATAGAGCTGATTTTCCTTAAGCTCTTTAAACACAATAGCCAGGTGCTCACGATGTTGGGCTTCATTCTTTGAGAATAAAATAATGTCATCAAAGAATATACCTGTGAACTTTCTATGCTTTCTGAACACCCTGTCCATCATCCTGTTGAAGGTAGCGGGTGCATTTGTAAGGCCAAAAGGCACCACCAAAAACTCATAAAGACCAAAGGCTGTCCTGAATGCAGTCTTGTGTACATCTTGAGGTGCCACTCTCACTTGATGATACCCACTCTTGAGGTCTATTCGGCTGAAACATGCCGAACCTTCAAGCTTGTCCAAGATATCATCAATACGCGGAATGGGAAACCGATTCTTGATGGTTATCTTATTGAGGGCACGGTAATCAACACACATCCTGTAAGTACCATCCTTCTTTTGAACAAGAAGTACCGGCGAGCAATATGGCGAGGAACTAGGCCGAATCAAACCCTTTTCCAAAAGTTCATTCACCTGTGCCATAATCTCTTCTTGTTGACTAGCACTCACCCTGTATGGTGGCCTATTAGGTGGAGAGCTACCGGGAATTAGATCTATGCAATGATCTTCCGGCCTCTCAGGTGGCAACCTTGCTGGCAAAGCATTTGCAAAACAATCTTTGAACTCATTCAAAAAGTTAAGCTTGTCTTGATCTAATGCAGTAACATCAACAGTAGAATGTTCAATGGTATCACGTACAAAAACCAAGTAAGAACAAGCTGATTTCTTTATTGCCTTATTAATTTGTACATGGCTTACAAGAGGTATGGTACTTCCAGTAGTACCAGCATCTATAGAGTGCTTACGGCCTCTATGTACAAAGCTGATTTTCTTCTCTTTGTAAGCCTTAACAGGCTCTAAACGGTGATGCCAAGGCATCCCCAACAAAACATCACAACCTGTAAGAGGAGCCACTAAAAAGCTCTCATAGTCGAGGTAGTCCTGTATATGTACACGGAGCTTACCAATGACCGGAGTTACATCAACCTGTTTGCCCTCAAAGGCGGCATCAGCATTCATTTGCATTCCCATGTCTTCCACATTGAGACCTATGGCGGCAGCCATCTGTACGGATATAAAGTTATCTGTGGAAGCATCATCAAAAAGAAACAAAGCGGGCTGATCCTTCAATTTGCCCCAAGCCTTGCATATGACTCTACTCTTGGGCTCATGCCCTGTATTACCCTGCACATCGGGTACAACATTCACAAGAGGCTTTTGCACATTAGGCTCAGCATTCTTAGGATTCTGTGGGCATTTAGGATATATATGATCTTTACTGCCACACTTAAAGCATTTTCCAGCCTTCCTGTACTCTTCCAATTGCTGTTTTGAGAGCCCAAAATTGTGGCGTTTACCCCCCGGCTTCTTTTCGGAGTCATCCTTTGCATCTCGGCCATCTTTGGGAGCATTCTTAGGTGGCTGTCCACCCTTTTTCTGGTCATAACCAGCCCTGAATTTGCTCTTGTTTTGACCTGCAAATGGCTTATTTGTGGGTGCTTTTATGTGCAAGTTCTCCGCAATCATGGCTGAGTGTATAAGCTCTTGTATGGTCTTATTTGGGTACACTCCCAAGCTTTGTTGAATGATGTGATGGAGCCCCGATTCAAACTTTCTCTTCTTCTCGTCCTCTCCAATCTTCATGAAGGGAGTAACCTTGAGAAGGACTTTCCAAAACTTTGCTATGTATGAAGCAACGGACTCTCCCTCATCTTGGGACAGCCAGTCCCACTCCTTGCGTACATCCTTTGCAAAGTTTGGTGGTAAGAATTGATCATAAAACTGAATTTTGAAAGAAGACCAAGTTGGGGCAGCACTTCCATCAAGTATTTTTGCAAGCCACCAATCACTTGCCGTATCCTTGAGATGCATTCCCACATGCCTGAGCATAGACTTTTCCGAAAAGTCTTCATTGCAAAAAGCTATCTCAAACTGTCTAATGAAAGCAAGTGCTTTGGTAGAGTCCATCCGTCCCTGAAAGTTTTCAAACTTTACATCCTTGTCACCGGACTTGAACTCTCGAGGCTTCTTCCTTCTATATACATCCCTATGTACATCCTGTTCATCTGCATGATGATGATGCCGCGATGAAGATTCACGATCCCTCTTCATTCTCTCTTGAGTCACACTCTCCAAATGAGTGGAAAGCTCAACACGAGAATGGACATGTCTTCTTGGAGCAAAGCGGGAATGAGTAGAGGATCCCTCATCCTTACTCTTCTCTTGACCTGCATCAAGCCTAGCACCAGGGACTCTTGTCCTTTCAGCATTTGGCACTTGCTGTGCTCTTTCTGCTTGTTGTGCATCATGTGCATCACCATGGGCACCCCTGAGGGGTGGCTTCTTGAAAGCCAAACTACCATCTGCTTCAGTGTATACATCACCCTTAACCATTAGGTATGCAAGTGCAAGCTCTCGGGGTTTCTCAACATCCATTTCCTTTGCAATTGCTTCAAAAGTGACTTCATGGACCGAAGCCTTTGCCTTCGCAGCCAACACCCTTTGTACATCCGGGTCATTTTTCAATGACCTAAGCTCTTCGGTTTCAGCCCTATAGCGTCGCACTTGACGCCTCAAAGATTCCAAATCAGAATGCATAGTGTCATGAGTACCTGCATCTCCATAGACATCATTGCCTGCAGCATCTCTTGCATCCTTTGTACCATGAAATTCACAGTCCTGTGTGTTCTCCACACTGTCAGAAATGTGGCTGTCCATGACACTCAAATCAGGTCACCACTTATGATTCCAAGCCTCAGACCGTTTTCCAATGAGGAGAATAACTGAGCTCTGATACCAATGTAACGGGAGGCGGACGCGTGTATTGGAATCGTATAAATGTGAACAAGATTCTGAGCACTTAACAATTGAGCATTACAACCACAAAGCTGAAAAATGACAGTACACCACATAAAGGGGCCGATGATAGGCTGACCCCCCCCCTTTAGGTTATATTACCAAAAGAGTCTGCAAAGTACAAGATTATGGGTGCCTGGGGATTCACCACCAGCCTGCACCTGATTCTTCCAAATACATCATGTATGAATACATCTCAAACAAGAGAATCTGTAGGTACATCCGCCCTACACACAGGTACATCCGCCCTGCACAAGCCTCTTCACAGGTACATCCGCCCTGCACAAGAGTATCACAATCCTCACAGGTACTCCGCCCTGCACAAGATGTAAATGGATCTTTAGGCCCTGTTTCCATGCGAGAAACTGATCCAGAAACATGTGTTCTCCGCGAGCAAGTGTTCCCAATGCTTGCCCTAAACACCTGTTACACCAGGAATCCTTGAGACACATCCATGCTCACATATTCCATTGCTGTCCGGCCTGTTTTATGCAATAACCAGTCCAAAACAGCAACTTTCCATCGCGAGAAATCCACCTGTAAAGGGTCCTACAGCCCTGTGGAGGTCCCTAGAGCTGTCCTGTATTGTCCAAGTTGACTTTGGACACCTGTAACCAGCCCAAAACTCGCAATAACCAGAAAATACAGGTCTGAAATTTACCAACCAGCCCTTTAGAAGAGTGTGGGGATCATTATCCAAGCTTGTGTGAGTCCGAGAAGCAAGCAACCAGCCCTGTAGCAACTCCCAAAGCTTCAATCAGCTCTCCAATGTGTTGAATTATGAATAAAACAGCCCAAATGGCCTCTTGAAGGAGGCGCCTTTCTCCAGTGCCACCTAAGGGGCTTGGTGGGTGTACAAACTGGCTGACATGTGTCCCCCATAAGGTGTCCAGGTAGGTGTCCAGCCCATAGTGCTCCATTTGTCCTGTTTGTATAAGTTTAGGTCCAACCAAATGGGAAATGGCCATAAGCTGTCCGGACTTCATTAATTTTGGTCCAACCAAATGCGAACGCATTATAAGTTGTCCGGCCACTTATTAATGAGTGTGGACCTGCAAACCAATAAACTTTAGTAGTAAATGAAATAAGCTGTAAATTGAGTGTGGACGCACTTACCACCTGCAAAACCCATAAGCCCACAATTTTAGGCCCAAACAGGAGTGCACACACGCGTCCACAAGGTGCCCGGGCGTCCCCGGTCCCTCGGACTTCACAAGCCAAAATAACAAGCATTGTCCAGACAGCAAGACAATGTCACACAAAGTAAAATAAAGTTATGACATGCATCATTTATGCATTGTGCACATGTAAACTTGGAGAACCACCTATCATCATTCTTGTACTTGAAAATATTCCGCCTGCCATCATAACACACCATGTGTGCATGGCCGGAATCCACACGGGCACCGCCCGAAAGTCCACAAATGTCCTGCCATGTCCTTGGACTCATATGCATCCACTCATATGATCCATACACATGCCCAGGTATAATACATACATGCATCCGCATGTTTCTAGGCCTGACACGCATCCGCATGTCCCTAGAATATAGGGATTTGTGACATTGGGCTTTATCAGGAATAGGGCTCATGGACATTGTACCCTTTATGATCATTATACTTTCATGAGTAATCTTACTCTCGCGAGTTTGTGAGAGCTCTATGGTCTTGGAGCCTGGATCTAGTGCAGACGTGCACCTGCTTTACGCAGCCGAGGCCGGCAGCAGTCTCGAGGCCTGCGAGGGCAGCTTTGTGGCGGTATGGGATGTCGCGAGGAGGAGATTGGTTGGTACGTCATCCTAGTTAGCTCAGCTCGTGGCTCGGTGGGGACAACCAAGACTGTGGGCTTGCCCACGGCTGTCATGGTTGGGAGGTGAGTCAGGCCTGCACCCCTTGTTGTTTGTTCGTTCGTTTGTTTGCAGGTTTCGAGTCTCGAACCAAGATCGATCACGAGGAGATCCGTTGGGATTTGACAGTGGTATCAGAGCATACCTCGTGAACGAGTAAGTCGGTAGGTAGAGAAGATGAGGTCGAAGAAAGGTATGTGTTAAAAAGCTTGCTGTTTTAAGAGAGAGAAATCAGGCAAAAGCAAGTTTGCTTTTCTGGTTGAACACGAGAGAGAGAGAGAGAGAGAGCGAAGAGAGATGCGAAGAGTTGAAACGTGGTGGCGTGCTCGAAATTCTGCTGGTTGACGTGTTGCAATCGGGTAGTCATTCGGGCGCCTAGGACTGTGTATGCAGGCAGCCTAGGCTTACGCAGCCAGGCGGCTAGGCTTGCCAAGTCAGGCGGCCAGGCCTGCGTAGCCAGGCCCCAGGCAGCGCCTACGCCAGGCCAGGCCAGGCCAAGCCAGGCTTTCGTAGCCAGGCGGCCAAGGAGTGCCTACGCCAGGCCAGGCCAAGTACGGCCGGCGCCCAGGCCCACGTGGCCCCCTGGCCAGGCCTATGAGGGGATGACGTAGGCGACGGTAGCACCTCCAACGACGTCAGCACCTCCAGCGACGTAAGCAAGGTTGACGATTGCAACCAGCCGACGGCGGCTAATCCTGGAGGAAAAAAAAAAAGGGTGAAAGCACACGTTTTTTTTAATGGGCTTTCGCTTTTTTGAGTTTAAATTTTTTTTAAAAAGACCCCTCCTCCAAGGTTTCAAAGTGTTTATTTTTTTTAAGAGTATAGAATATATATATATATATATATATATATATTCAAGAAAAAAAAACACAAAAGCAAAGCAAAAGCTAAGCCTAGCTTTTGAAGATTTTTAGCTTTTGAGAAACTTTTATAAACCTCCTCAAGTGGGCTTCTTGCCACACATCTCTCAAGTTTTCAAGCTCTCAAGGTCTCAAGTTCCCTTGTACTTTTATTGTGCAAAGATCGAATTTTCTCTCCACGTACCCTCTTCACGATGTCGACCCAAAAATCAGAGTTGGAGCCCCTTGTGGAACGCAAAGGCTTGCCGGCTACGGAAGGTACCGATGCCGATCTTTTTGACGATTTTGTGTCAAAATCAGATTTCCAAGAGTTCAAAGTAGCTCTCGAAGCTTCTTCGACGGAACATCAGGCACAAATCGTAGCCCAGATGTAAGCTTTGCAAAACTCCATTGCTCTATTGACCACTACCCTCTCTACTTTCTCGGGTATGGATACCTTGGCTTCAGCATTAGGCCCCAACATTACTCCGGAACCGTTCGGGGGCGAGCAAAAGCAGCGCACCAAGGAGATAGTGGACACGTGGCTACATAAGTGGCAAGTTCACTTTCAGTTTCATCCATATGATGATGGAAAGAAGATCCAGTTAGCAGTAGATTTCCTGTCTGGCAAAGCTTTGCTTTGGCGAAAGGAACTCAACCCTAAGCCAACGACTTGGGGCACAATTCGAAGACGTCCTCAAGAAAGAATTCCTCAAAAAAGAGGATGACTATGATGTTGTTGCGTGGTTTTCAGCTTTGACCATGACCTCGCAGCAGCTCACTTATGAGGTCTATCTCCAGAAGTTTCGTGACTTGCAGATGAAAGCTACAAAGATGGATCGGGTTTTTCGTAGCTGGTTTACCAGACTCGTACCGATTACAGGTTAAAAATAACAAATGTAAAACATTGGACGAGGCCGTTCATTCAGCTCGTATCTATGATGATACAATGGTCTCTTCCAAGTCAAAACCCGTTACCTAAGGAACTGCCATCGGGTTTACCACCTGAACGGACAATAGATCATCGTATTGACTTGATCCCTAGTACTCATCCTGTGAATATTTCACCTTATAGGATGAGCCAAGCTGAGGAAGATGAGTTGGCTAAACAATTCGAAGATTATTTGAGGATGGGCCAGATCCGTCCAAGTAAATCACCTTGGGATGCACCTGTGTGGCTTAGGAGAAAGAAGGACAATACCTAGAGAATGTGTATAGATTACAAGAGATTGAACAAGCTGACCATTAAGAACCGTTATCCTCTCCCTAGATCAAATGACCTGATTGACCGTTAGCAGGAGCGAAATATTTCACAAAGATAGATTTACGTACTGGCTATCACCAGATACGTATTCATGAAAGGCATGTCGAAAGAACCACCTTTCGAACTAGGTATGGCCATTACGAGTTTCTCGTATTACCTTTTGGGTTAACCAATGCTCCAGCCACTTTCCAGCAAATGATGAACGATCTTTTTCGTGAACATTTGGGAAAATTTGTGGTGGTGTTCTCGGATGATATTTTGATATATAGCCGTACACTTGAGGATCATGTTAGACACTGTAACGAGAAGCGGACGCGTGTATTGGAATCGTATAAATGTGAACAAGATTCTGAGCACTTAACAATTGAGCATTACAACCACAAAGCTGAAAATGACAGTACACCACATAAAGGGGCCGATGATAGGCTGACCCCCCCCCCTTTAGGTTATATTACCAAAAGAGTCTGCAAAGTACAAGATTATGGGTGCCTGGGGAATTCACCACCAGCCTGCACCTGATTCTTCCAAATACATCATGTATGAATACATCTCAAACAAGAGAATCTGTAGGTACATCCGCCCTACACACAGGTACATCCGCCCTGCACAAGCCTCTTCACAGGTACATCCGCCCTGCACAAGAGTATCACAATCCTCACAGGTACTCCGCCCTGCACAGGATGTAAATGGATCTTTAGGCCCTGTTTCCACGCGAGAAACTGATCCAGAAACCTGTGTTTTCCGCGAGCAAGTGTTCCCAATGCTTGCCCTAAACACCTGTTACACCAGGAATCCTTGAGACACATCCATGCTCACATATTTCATTGCTGTCCGGCCTGTTTTATGCAATAACCAGTCCAAAACAGCAGCTTTCCATCGCGAGAAATCCACCTGTAAAGGGTCCTATAGCCCTGTGGAGGCCCCTAGAGCTGTCCTGTATTGTCCAAGTTGACTTTGGACACCTATAACCAGCCCAAAACTCGCAATAACCAGAAAATACAGGTCTGAAATTTACCAACCAGCCCTTTAGAAGAGTGTGGGGATCATTATCCAAGCTTGTGTGAGTCCGGGAAGCAAGCAACCAGCCCTGTAGCAACTCCCAAAGCTTCAATCAGCTCTCCAATGTGTTGAATCATGAATAAAACAGCCCAAATGGTCTCTTGAAGGAGGCGCCTTTCTCCAGTGCCACCTATGGGGCTTGGTGGGTGCACAAACTGGCTGACATGTGTCCCCCATAAGGTGTCCAGGTAGGTGTCCAGCCCATAGTGCTCCATTTGTCCTGTTTGTATAAGTTTAGGTCCAACCAAATGGGAAATGGCCATAAGCTGTCCGGACTTCATTAATTTTGGTCCAACCAAATGCGAACGCATTATAAGTTGTCCGGCCACTTATTAATGAGTGTGTACCTGCAAACCAATAAACTTTAGTAGTAAATGAAATAAGCTGTAAATTGAGTGTGGACGCACTTACCACCTGCAAAACCCATAAGCCCACAGTTTTAGGCCCAAGCAGGAGTGCACACACGTGTCCACAAGGTGCCCGGGCGTCCCCGGTCCCTCGGGCTTCGCAAGCCAAAATAACAAGCATTGTCCAGGCAGCAAGACAATGTCACACAAAGTAAAATAAAGTTATGACATGCATCATTTATGCATTGTGCACATGTAAACTTGGAGAACCACCTATCATCATTCTTGTACTTGAAAATATTCCGCCTGCCATCATAACACACCATGTGTGCATGGCCGGAATCCACACGGGCACCGCCCGAAAGTCCACAAATGTCCTGCCATGTCCTTGGACTCATATGCATCCACTCATATGATCCATACACATGCCCAGGTATAATACGTACATGCATCCGCATGTTTCTAGGCCTGACACGCATCCGCATGTCCCTAGAATATAGGGATTTGTGACAGACACCTCACGATTGTCTTATCTATTTTAAGACAGAATTGACTATACGCTAAGTTAAGTAAATGTGAGTTCTTTATGACCGACATCATTTACTTGGGACACAAGATCACTAGAGATGGATTGAGCATTGACTATGACCGAGTTCAGAAGGTTCTGGACTGGCCTATACTGCGAACAGTGAAACAACTTCGTTCTTTTCTCGGTTTTGTAGTTTTTCTTCGGAAATCTGTACGGGAGTACTCTCAGCTCACACTACCGATGACCGAATTATTGAAAGGTCGTGGACGTAAGTCAAATCAGCCTATCACTTGGAAAATCTGCTGCACCCGAGGACAGTCCCATAGGCAATGTCTCTGTGTCTCCATAGGGTGGCCGCATCGGACGCAGGCCGCCGAACACCGCTGTAGACAAGCCAGGTGCCAACTGCAGAGCCCCTGTGGGCGACCAGCCACTGGAAATTCGTGATCCCGCGTGTCTGTCGACTAGCCCAGAGCTTGGTCCAAAAATCCTCCAGGAACTCCTGTGAGAGTCCCTGTAGCCGCCAATGCTTCGATGCAGCTGGAGAGACCATCCTCCTCGCCGTCAAAATATATCGCCCCAATCGAACAGTATACTGGAAAAAGGTGATCTCTGTGGCCTCGGGGGATGCATAAGGATCATGCCACTCGTACTCGCCAAGGTCCCACTCAAGGGGTGCGCTGCATATGCCCATATGCGCCAATCAGAGTCTACATCTGCAGGGTCTGGGTCAATATGCCACTTTCGAGAAGCGGCGGCCACTACCCGTATCCTCTGAAAAATACACTCTGCAACCAAAGGCGACTCCACCTCCACTCTCTGAAGTCTGCCCTCATCCTTGATCTCATAGTAGAGGCATCTACCATCCTCAGTGCAAGCTCTGACAGCAATCAGGATCTCCAACTGTGTAAAGGCTCCCATCCACCGTGGGGCCACTGGCTCGAGAGGCGTGAACCACTCCTCTGTGAGTGCCTCCTGAATGTCATCCCTCATAATCAGCCCCCCTCTGAAGTGACTCAGCCTCTCCACCTGGATCTCCTCTGGGAGACTGCAGAAGGCCTGCCAGTCTCCAAAACTACGTGCTGGGCCTGCCGCCAATGGTCCCCAGGCTAGACGAGGCCGAGAAGCCAGCATATGACCCTGCTCTGTGCGAACCGCTGGGCTCCAGATGAGCGGCTGTCTGGCCCGCTCCTCATCACAAGAAGGAGGTCTCTGAGAGAGTCCCGGTCTCAGCAACTCCCAAGCTCGCAGGATGCTCAAGGGAAATCTGTCCTCCCATCCTCTACTGAGGCCTGTCCTCCTCATCTATGAAGATCCATCGTATCTCTGGTGCCCAAGTGCCCCTTGCTGGGGGAGCCCGAGCCTGCAGTCGCTGCAAAAGCAGCTCTTTCCAAGGCTCAGCGCCTGGAAGCAGCCCCCGAACAATAAGCTTCCCCAATAAGGCTCCACTCTGATCAACTGGATCTATAATGCCCAAGCTCCCCTGGGCTAGCGGAAGTGTAATAACTGCCCAAGCGACCTTAGCCCGGGCTGGCTGACCATCCCGCCCAGACCAAAGAAAGTTCCTGATCAGCCTCTGTACCTGGCTGATGCAAGAGCTCGAGAAGATCCAGCAAGACGTGATGTACCACATGGTCGCTAAAAGCACCTGATTTGCCACCACCACCCTCCCAGCCAAGGATAGTCGAGCTGTACTCCAATACAAAAGCTTCTTCCGAATGCTCAGAAGAAGCGGGGCAATCTGTTGCTCAGGTGACAAATCTAGTCCAATCTGGCATCCCAAATACTGCACTGCTGTGCCAGGAGAAATCCATCTAAAACCCGGGTCTGGGCTAGTGGGAGCGCTACTGATCCAAAAGGCCACTGTCTTGCGCCAATTGATCAATGCTCCCGAAGCTGCACTAAAAACCTGAAGCGATTGCTCTGCCCTCTGAAGATTGGCCTTCTGGCCATGCAAAAATAAACCCGTGTCATCAGCAAACTCAGCATCGAGCTGGTCCTCCCCTCGGACTGGAAGCTGGAGTCCTCTCAAACCAACCTCCTCTGCCGTCAGATACATGCTCATAGCCTCAAGTTTCAACAAAGAAGAGAAAAAGAAACGGGGCGAGAGGACACCCCTGACGGACATCTGGTCAACTCAAAACTCGGCCCCCGTCCTCCTGCCATCAGCACTTGGCTACGAGCTGTGGAATATAGAGCCGCCACTCCTCGAATCCAAACAGGCTCAAAGCCCAGGCGAAGCATAGTGCCCTCTAAGAAGCTCCAATCGACTCGATCGTATGCCTTCTCAAAATCGAGAAGCATCACGACCAGGTTCTTAGCGAGAAATCTAGCTCGGGCCGTCGCCTCCCAGAAGGTGAAAATGTTGTCAAGGATACTACACTCCTTGACGAATCCTGTCTGGGTAGCATAAATCAACTCCCCCAGGAAGGGCTGGATCCTCAAACTCAAGGCCTTTGCTAAGACCTTGTAGATAGTATTGAGGATCGTAATAGGTCTCCAATGCGGAATATCATCTGATACTCCCTCCCCCTTGGGGATAAGAAAGATCAAGCCCTCTGAAAAGCTCTGTGGCATTGCCCCAGTGTCCAAAACATACTGAAAGCCCTTGCGGAGGCCTGGCCCCAAAAGGTCCCAATAGCGCATAAAAAAGGCAGGCGTCAATCCGTCCTCCCCAGGGCAACTATGGCGCGGAAGGACCCTCAAGGCCTCAGCAAGCTCAACCTCTGAAAGAGGCTCACCCAGAACTGTACGCATACGATCTGTGACCCTCCTCTGCACATGGGCCCACACAGTCTGTCTGCAAGCATCCCGAGCCTCAGTGGCTGGCTCCGCTGAAAGTAGGTCTCTATAGAACTCAGTGGTGGCAATGGCTCTGATCTCCCCAGGCTCAGTGGCTACCGATCCGTCCTGCCTCCTGAGCTGGCGGACTCCTGCTCGAGCATGGCGAGGTCCAGTGATCTCAAAAAACTCCCCAGTCACTCTATCACCAAGTTGTGTCCACTGAGAGGCCTGGCGACGATAGTAGAACTCATGTCTCTGCTCCTCTGTCTCTCTAAACTCCTGGCGTGCCTGGCTCAGCTGGGACGCCACCCACTCACATGTAGGCTGCTGCTCCTGAAGGCGCTGAAGCGAAGCAAGGCTACGTCTCAACCGACGCTCCCGCTCACGTGTCTCTCCCAGCCGTGTCAAGGCTGCAGCGTGCAAAAAAGAGCTGAGCTCGATGAGTCCCTGGGCACACTGGCCTGCTGCATCCTGGTTAGAGCTCTGGCTATCATGCCATATCCTCTCAATGTCCTCAGCGAGACTAGGATCTGTAAGTACCCTCTCTGGGACCCTCAACTGCAAGCTGGTCTCCCGTGTCCTCTCCTCAAGTGTCAAAATAACTGGTGCATGGTCTGAAAAAGAGGTGCCAGCGAGAACGCCAACGGAGCCCCCTCGCTCCCCTAACCTGTCGCCCACATAGGAGCGATCAATCCGTGATAGATTAGTCCCCCTCTGGCGGTGATCCGACCGAGAGAAACTAAGACTGTCCTGAGAACGGGAGAAAGCCTCATGCTGCCATGCATCAGTGATCCTTAGTGTCATGCAAAATCGCTCCCAAGCTGCAACCTCCGTGCCGTGCACTGTAACATGACTGCCTCCCACCCTATCGGCCGGGTCCTCAAGTATGTTGAAGTCTCCCCAGACACACCAATGTGCGGCCTCTGGCAATGCATCCGTAACCTGGGTCCAGAACTCTGCTCTGGCACTAGCATGGTTGGGCGCATAGACATTGAGCACGCCAAAGAGCTCATCCCTGCTGAGGTGGAGGCTGTCTTAGCTGTACGGCGGGCCTTCGCAAGCGGCTTGGATGGAGAATAGTCCCCATCCGAGCGGTTGCGAATCTGCCCACCCGGTGTGCTGCAAGAATCTCGGACCAGGCGCCAGTGGCTGTGTCCCATGGCGACTCCCTCCCGCTCAGACAAAGCAACCTCGTATATGCATACATATCCAAGGTCGCGTGCTAAGTCTGCCACTATGTGAACCACCAAATGTCGAATCCCGGAGGCATCCACACTCCCGAGATCAAAGAAAAAATGAGCCAACTCCCATAGTCGGCCTATCACGTCTGTCACCTCTAGATCGCTCACATGGTGAGAAAACTCAACTGCTTGAGTCTTCAAAGTGCTAAGAGCGAGATCCATAGTCCACTCCCGGTCCCTAGGGCCACAGAGAGGGAATGAGAAGGCCACCGCTGAATCAAGTGCCTCCTCCCCTCGGGCCGGAGGTATCACTACATGAACTCTGATGGGTGCTGGCTCATGGGGGCCCTCCGCTCCAAAAAGCCGTGTGAAGGAATAATCAAAAGCCTCCGAGCGCTGTCTAGTGTCGAGACGACTCAGCCGACTGCGGATAGAGGATATCCGTGAAGCCCGAATCGGCATGGTACGTCTCCTCTGCGGTGCTCGAGCAAGGTCGGTGCTCAGTGTCCGTCGGACTGCAGGTGAGCGCCAGGGAACAGCTAGGGCCTCCCGGGGAGCTGAGGCGAGCGGGCGGGGGGGGGGGGGGGGGGGGGGAGGAGGAGGGGGCGGAGAAGGAGCCGCTGCCAAAACTGGAGCGGGGATGGGAGGAGGCGAAGGTGGAAGCGAGGCGGGAGGGGGGGATGGGGGAGGGGGGGGGTGGGGGCGAAGGAGGGGGTGCTGGCATCTCCTGGTCCTCAGTCGGCGCTGGGGTCTCCTCCTGCAGGGGAGCAAAGCTGTTCCTCACGGGAACCCAGTGATGCTGAGACTGTGGCTGTTGCTGCATCGGTCTCTGGGCGTGCTGCTGGGGCTGTCTCCCTTGACGGCGCCCCTGTCCAGGCTGCCACTCCGAGGTCTCTGTGGGCTGAGCAGGTGTCCTGGAGGCTGCCTGCCGAGCTGCATCTGTGGGCGGGCCATCGGGGGCCTGCTGCTGCGGTAAAGGTAAAGCACTGGCCGACCTGCCTGCAGATAAAGCACTGGTTCGGGAGCCCTGAAAACTCCACTCTCTGATCAATCCATCCCCCCCCCCTATCCTAGGTAGCTGAATGACCTTCGGAAGGGAGGAGATCTCCGGAACCAAAACTCTGACCGAAGGTAGCCCAGTTGCTCTGGCCACCATTGAAGCTGCTGTGGGGACAGTCTCAAGCACCGAACCTACCAATGCTCCTAGCCTAGAAAGGAGCGGAAGGTACTCACGGCGGAGTCTAGGGAAGCAAAATGTAACATGGAAAACGTGCTCCCCCTGCTCGGCCGCTGCTGGGTCAAAGCCATGCTGCCAAGGTCTGAAGAATGCCCGAGCGCCCCTGATGTCAAGGGGACTCATGGCTAGGACCTTGGCCACGCTCTGGGTTGTCTCGAACTCGATCTGGTAGTGTCCACGGCCCAGTAGCTGAACGTCCAGGATCTTGCCCACATCTGCAAGAAGGCGGGCTTGGAGAAGATCCCGGATCCCCCCTCTGCTGGGGCGAGTGCTGACTATACGGCAGATGGTGGAATGTGCCTGGAGGCGTTCCACCTCTGCGGCGAGGCTCTCTTCCTCTTCTGGTGAAAGAGAAAGCCTGATGGGGGTATCCTCAGGGGCGGGCGAGGGGGTTGTGGGAGAGTCCCTCTGAGGTGGGGCGGGAGGAGCCTCCATCAGAGTCTGAAGCTATGTTGAAGGCGGAGCGAATGCGGAGAGTCCTGCAAGAACCGAGCTGCACACAAAGGGCGGAGGGGGAAGGCGGAAGGCAAAAAAAACCCAGGGGGACGGAAAAAACAGAAAGAAGGGGAGGGGGGGGTAAGGCGGCGAAGACAAAAAAAGGATCCCGGGGGGGGGGGGGGGGGGGAGCAACGCGAAAAGGGGGAGGTGGGGGGGAAGAGAGGGCGACGGCGGCTGGTGGAGGGGGGGCGGGGCGCTGAAGAAGGGAGGGGGGGGGGCGCGAAGGAGAGTAGCAGGGGGGGCGGCGGGCGCTACAGCGCTGGGGCGCACAAGCAAACCAGGCGGGGAAGGGAGAACATACGCAGGGCAGGCGGGGGGCCGGGGGGGGGGGAGCAGACGCGTGGGCGGGAAGGGGGGGAGGGCGTGCAGGCAGCGGTGCTAGCAGGAGGGGGGAGCGTGAGCTTCAGCGAGCGTGCTGATCCAAAAAATCCTGGGAATCCTTGGAATAACGATTTGGATATGGCCTTCCGACTTTTGAAAGATA
Source organism: Cibotium barometz (assembly GCF_041138505.1). NCBI lineage: Eukaryota > Viridiplantae > Streptophyta > Polypodiopsida > Cyatheales > Cibotiaceae > Cibotium > Cibotium barometz. The sequence continues at coordinate 45,151,370 of NC_141070.1, read as the reverse complement.
AAGTCAAGGAAGCACCTATCCTAGCATTGCATGATCCTAGTCGGCCTTATGTTCTTGAAACTGATGCCAGTGACTATGCTATCAGGGCTGCTTTATTTCAAGATGGTAGACCGGTTGCTTTTGAAACTAAAAAGCTAGACGACACTCAATCTCGTTGGCCAACCCTTGAGAAGGAGCTTTATGCTGTGATGCATGCTCTCAAGGTTTGGAGACATTATTTATATGGCTCCAAGTTTGTGGTATTGACTGATCATCAGTCAATCAAGTATGTGTGTGATGCGGATGATTTGAGAGGAAGAAAAGCTCGTTGGGCAGAGTTAATGCAAGATTTTGATTTTGAGATCCGTTATCGAAAAGGGTCCATGAATAGTATTGCAGATGTGCTTAGTCGGATTAGAGAGGTGAATACTTTGTCGTTCACCGAGATTTCTACTGACTTATTTCAGTCATTGAGAGGGCTTTACAGGACTGATAGTTATTTTGGTCCATTTTGGCAGAAGATCCAGGACGGGAGCTCATTGATTGACCGAGACTTGATGACTGAGCAGTCTACTATTCAGGCTGCAGGAGGCCAGTGGATGATTGGGAATGGTTTACTATTCCGTAATGACAAAATTTGTGTACCACAGATCCCAGACATTAGGTCCAAGATTCTTAAGGAGTGTCATGACGCCCCTTCTGCTGGACACCCTGGGGTACACAGGACACTATCATTAGTGAAACACACTTTTTATTGGCCAAAGATGAAAGGGTATGTAGAAGATTATGTTCTCAAGTGTCAAATTTGTCAGGCAAATAAAGCTGAACGCTTTAGACAGGTTGGGTTGTTGCATCCTTTGCAAATCCCAGGTAATAAATGGGAAAGTATTTCCATGGATTTTATTACCGGATTGCCAAGAACACATCAAGGCCACGATTCTATTTGGGTTGTGGTAGATCGCTTGACAAAAATGGCTAGATTTTTATCGACCCGGAAGACTATTACAGCTACGCAATTAGCACGGCAGTTTATTGAGCAATTGTTTAGACTGTACGGGTTAGCGCAAGACATAGTCAGTGATAGGGACTCTAAGTTTACGAGTGATTTTTGGAAACTTGTTTTTGAGAAGTTGGAAACAACTTTGAATTTGAGTTCCTCTGATCATCCTCAATCTGATGGCCAGACTGAAAGAGTGAATCAGATTTTGGAGGATATGCTTCGAGCATATGTATCCAAAAGACAGAGTTCATGGGAGGATTATCTTCGTATGTTAGAATTTGCATATAACAGTACTAAGCATACGAGTACAGGGTTTAGTCCTTTCATGCTTATGTATGGTTTTCAACCTAGATCACCTGTTATAGTAGGATTCTCAGGACTTGAGCATGTAATTTTTTGCAAGATATGCAGGAAATGTTACAAGTTGCAAAGGAATCTATTAGAAGTGCTCAAGACCGAGACAGGTTTTATTCTAATAGACATCGTTTACCGAGAGAGTTCTCTGAAGGAACGATGGTGTATTTGCGAGTTCCGAAAGATTCCGAGACTTTACAGGCAGGTAGATCTGCGAAATTATCCCCTAGATACTGTGGACCATTTCGTATTACATGACGGATTGGTTCAGTTGCATATGAATTGGATTTGCCTTCTCATGTGAAAGTTCATCCTGTATTTCATGTCAGTAGACTTAAGGAAGTATTGGGTGGAGCAGATCAGTTAGTTACTCCTCAAGAAATTATAGATGTCGAGGACATGACATTTGTTCCGCACGAACCTAAAAAGATTCTTGGATTTCGTGAACGAAGATTGCGTAATACGCTTATCACGGAATCCAAGATCAAGTGGAAGGATCGTGTTGAGGAGGACGCTACATGGGAGACATTGACTACCCTTCAGAGAGATTACCATGGCTTTTTAGTGAGCTCAGGAGTGAGCTCTTGGAGGAAGGGGAGTATGTCATGTACACAGTGTGTATCTACCGTGTGCTACACGCACGCAAGACTAGTTTTGAGGCTTGGGGAAGCTTGGAATTAGGCAGGCTGATTGACGAGCTGAGTTAGGGATATACTAACGGGCGAGCACCCAAGTATGGACGGACAGGCGCCCAAGTGCGGACGCCCGATGACCGGCCAAGAGCCTATAAAAGGGTGGCCAAGGTTAGTTATTGGGATATAGAGAGTCTCGCGAGTTTGTGAGAGCTCTATGGTCTTGGAGCCTAGATCTAGTGCAGACGTGCACCTGCTTTACGCAGCCGAGGCCGGCAGCAGTCTCGAGGCCCGCGAGGGCAGCTTCGTGGCGGTATGGGATGTCGCGAGGAGGAGATTGGTCGGTACGTCATCCTAGTTAGCTCAGCTCGTGGCTCGGTGAGGACAGCCAAGACTATGGGCTTGCCCACGGCTGTCATGGTTGGGAGGTGAGTCAAGCCTGCACCCCTTGTTGTTTGTTCGTTCGTTTGTTTGCAGGTTTCGAGTCTCGAACCAAGATCGATCACGAGGAGATCCGTGGGATTTGACAGGCCAGCTATTGGAGTTGGAAGAGGGCAGCGCAGAAATGCCGCACTTTAAACCTGCATGACAGAACCAACGACATGATATCAATAGCAAACGATGGACATCGGACGAAAATGTGCAAATGTCAATAGATGGCATCAATGATGGTAGCTATGATGGAATTGTTGATTGACAGAGCTTTTGACGAAGCCTTTGGAGGGAAGCGTTATGGTAGAATCGCATGACAACAATCCCTTCCTCGCACATGACCCTTAGCTGTGATACCGATTGTTAGGGTTAAGGCCCAGGAGAAAGAGATAGAGAGAGCTTACGACGAGCAGCTACACAAGGATTATCAGTGAATCAGATTAATGAGGGATTAGGGGTTAAACAAAGGGATTAATGGGGATTAATCAGAGTCGTGGACAAAGCATGCGTTATTCATTATGGCCCTTTTATAACCTTAGGTCCCATACATCATTTACATAGCAAGTAAATACACATTAGCCATGTGTTCTCTTAGGTGGCTACTAATGATAGGTGTCTGTCTACTTACCCTATAGGTGCTAGACTAAGGTTTTAACCTTTTATTTATGTGTGTTCCTAAGTGCACCACCCCTAGCACTTTATTCCTAACTACCAAACACATTTACACTACCACAGTGTGAACATTTCCAACAGTTACTCTTAAAGAGAATGGATATTTACAACATGGTTGGCCAGACAACTAGTAGAGAATCATTGTCCTTGTGCGAAGTTGAGAAAGAAAGTTATATTAATCTTGTCTACGAAAGACCCAAAGGGTCTATGAGACCAAAAAGTGTACAATGATGGCCATGGAATCTCATCATCATGGGAAAAAAGAAAAACACAACAACAACAAAATGTATACAATGCTGTCTAGAGATGCAGTGATGTACAACCCATCGTGATCTAAAGCATCAATCTATCAATATCGATGAGCCTCTCTCATCAACAGTTGAATAAGTCACTCCTGTGGTACTGGGAGCAGCTTGTCCAGGGGGAGAGAAGTAGAGTCGATAGGCTTGCTAGATCCACTAGGTGTGGGAAAGTGGCGCGTGCAATGGCTCTAACGGTGTAATCCATGTGGCATGAATGTAAAGTCTAAGTCAGATCACCCGGTTCGTGTCCTCGTGGGTGAGCCATAGGAAGGGGGCATCTAGTGTTGCATGCGCGGAAGCCTTGCTATATTGATCCACAGCCCTAAGCATGATTAAGAACATTGATGCTAATTATTGAGATAAGACAGAGGAGAGAGAAGAAGAGAGAGTATTTAGTGTCAGGGTTTTCTTGTATTACTATGGTACAAAAAGGTAACTGATTGCTTGTACATGATTTAGGGCTTTGGCCAGCCCCATAGGGGTGGCCCTGGCCCTTCTTTTTACATATGTCCTATTGATGCTATAATGAATTATGCTTATATATGTGGGTTAGGTTGTAGTCGGCTAGTTGGACAAATAATCAAGTTTTCTTTACTTTAATGGTGCACTTGGCTCCTCATGCTGCCCAACACCTGCTGGCCCGTGTAGAAACCGACTGTTGTATGGGCCCTGCTGCCATCCGACAAGCCCTATACCTTACCTAATAGTGTTGTTGATGATGTAGATGCTGTAGACCATGCTAATGGTTCTAATGCTGATGAAGATGATGATGTTGATGGTCCTGATGCTTAGCTACTGATGACGTTGAGGCTATTGATGCTTCTTATATTGACTTAAATGGTGACTAATCAAGGATTAAGACTGTTCCTGCATAGGGTTAGCCATGGTACCGGCGTGCACGTGACATTCCCTTCTACTAAACTTGATGACGGGGTGGACACTTTGTCATCATTCCTCCCTGGACTTCTATTGACCTTGAATTGCTACTGCTTATTGACTTTGACTTCTACCGATTGACTGATATTTCTGGTCTGAACACCTTCACTCCTGATCTCCACTTCCAAGTCTTTATGAAGAACTGAGCATATGTTCACTGCTGTCCCCATGCCTGCCTTCCCTTAACCTTGACACAACGATGGGTCACCTGTCGGAACTGATCATGTTTGTTTTGCTAGGCCTTTGGAAATGATCTGAGAGCTTAATGAGGTATTGGGTATGCGTACCTACTCTCAGGGGATGCTTCCTTTAGCTTCACCTGTTTTGCAGACCACTCCTGCTGCTACCTTGCTGCATCCAATTTGATGGAACTGTGCACCTTCCTTGGGACATAGTTTAGTGGGCTGAGCTTGAATGCTGTGATACCAATGTTGCATGTGTGGAAGCCTTGCTGTACTGATCCATAGCCCGAAGCATGATTAAGAACATTGATGCTAATTAATGAGTTAAGACAGAGGAGAGAGAAGAAGAGAGAGTATTTAGTGTCAGGGCTAATGTCACCATTTGGCCACCCGAATGGTTCACTCTTGCTTTCACACTATGTACATATTGGATTGGTGTCCATGGCTTATGGAATGTGCCTATGCATGTGATTGACACGTGTCATGCTGTATAGTTGGATATGATATTCCGCTGGGACTTGATGTTATCATGCCCGGAATATGAGGACTTGGCTTTCCGCTGGGACTTGTGCCTTTGTGTACATGCCCGGAAACGCCCGGAGGACTTGGCTTTCCGCTGGGACTTGTGCCTTTGTGTACATGCTCGGAAACGCCTGGAGGATAGCTTTCCACTGGGTCTGGTATTGCATATACTTGCCTGGAAACGCCTGGTCTTATATGGTTTCATGAACGGAAATTGCTCATGCCAATGCTGCATTGCATAGCATCTTTATGTGCTTGCCTGCAAATGAAATTGCATGCTGTTTTCATGCCTACGTGACCTATGTGTAGTTCCGGGCTAGGGGACGCCCGCGCGTGAACCGTGCGTGTGAAACTGTCTGCTGACATGGTTGTGTGGCATGTGAAAAGGTGGTAAGTATTACCCAATCTAGGCTCAGATAGCCCTTAGGACTTAGCCAATAATTATAAGTGAGTGCGTTTCCATTTCATTAAAGTTTGGGCGCCCAAAAGTCACTTATAAATTATGACCGCTTCCAAGTTCACACTCACTGAAATCGTGAGGCGGACAAGACTCAATGTCCAGGACCTGATCCTCCCTTTTACTCATAAATGGGCATCTCCCCATGTCCCTTCACCTGATTGGACCCCAATGTTGGGGTAAAGGCATTATGCCCGCCCTTATAGTGTGTACAAGTCCATAAGTTTTATAGTACATAGTACACTTAGTACTTTTAATGTACTAAGTGCACTATGTGTACTAGAGCAAATGTACATGTGTGATAGGGGAGTCACACACTCATACTTGTGAGTTGACTTATCCCCACATGTCTCTCTCTCTCTCTCCCTTCTTCTGTGTGTGTGTGTCTCCCACATGAAATCCTAACTCTCTACAGCTGAGCTTCCATAGCTCCTTCAACTGGTATCAGAGCACGAAGGAAATCAGTTTGGCCGTTGTGCAGACAAGGTTTTATCCCACATGTTGACCCTGCTGTCTGCTGTTGCGTTCCCATGTTGCTACACCTTTAGCCTTCGAATCTCTCTGTGATCGCTTTGCTTACAGGTAGTAGCTTTTGTTTCACACACCCGTGGAGGTCCCGTCGCCCACTACCTTGCCTGCACCTGTGGCCGCTGTGCCCACCATCGCCAGCTGTGACTGTCGCTGCCTCCTGTGGCTCTTGCAGCAACCCACCTGTGCCCTGTTGCACTGACTGTAGAAGCCCGACTAGCAAGCCATCTAACGCCTCCTGCAGCCCCTACGTCAGCAGCAAACTACGCAGTGCCACCAGCCATGCCCCTGGGGGGTGGTTTCCGTCCAGCGGCGTAGACGGTCTCCCGTGGCACATCCTCATCTTCAGGTGAGAGCTCTTCATTGCTTCACATCAAGAAGCTTGAAGGCTCACATAATTATGACATTTGGCAAACCCAGTGCTATAATGTGTTGCTCCAGAAGAAGCAGCACAAGCCCATCAAAGAAAGGGGTATAATGCCCGCTTCTCTTACTGCTGAAGAATGGGAAGATATGGATGAGCTGGCAAGATCCACCATCATGTTGTCTGTGTCAGACACTTTACTTTTCAGCATACGTGAAGAGCAGACAGCTTGGGGAATGTGGCAAAGATTGCAGGACTTGTATACCCAGCAAAGTGCCTCAAGCAAAGTGTATTGGTTGAAGAAACTCATAGGTCTTCAAATGAAGGAAGGGGCGTCTATGACAGCCCATCTAAATGAGTTTAATGGTGTTGTCAGCCAGGTCATCAATCAAAAGTTGGCAATGGACAATGAGTTCAAAGCCACCTTTCTCTTATGCACTTTGCCAGAGAGTTGGGACACATTCAGGACAGCCACTAGCAATTCAAATTTCAAATGCTATGCTGTCATATGCAGATGTGGAGGGTGCTCTCCTTCAAGAGGAGATGAACAGGAAGAACAACTCTGTTGGAAAGTCCAATGCAATGAATGCACGTGGGAGATCCCAGCAAAGGGGTAAAAGCCAAGAACGGGGAAGGAGCAAGTCCCGCTCCAAAAAGGACTTGGAATGCCATTATTGTGGCAAGAAGGGACATTTCAAAAAGCAATGCTACAAATGGAAGAATGATCAAAAGGAAAAAGGCAAAGGAAAAGACAAAGACAAAGATGAAGCCAAAGATGCAAAGCCAAAGGGCAAAAGTGGAGTCAAGATTGAAGAAGTCAATGTGTCACATGCAGGTGACAGTGAGGATGAAGTCCTATTCATGTCTTCACTTGATGCCCATTCACTCCATGCAGGAGATGGTGATGGTATGCACTCATGGATCATTGATTCAGGTGCCTCCTTTCATGTCACAGGTTGCAGAGACTTGTTTGTCAGGTATACTGCTGGCAATGAAGGAGTAGTTTATTTGGGTGACAACCATGCATGCCAGATTCTTGGCAGAGGTGATGTGAGGCTTGTGTTTTCAGATGGCTCACAGCTTATGCTCCATGATGTCAGGCATGTGCCTGAGATCAAGAAGAACCTGTTTTCTACTGGACAGCTTGATGATGCTGGTTATGTTACCACATTTGGTGGTGGAAAGTGGAAGATTAGTAAGGGCTCACTGGTTGTTGCCAGAGGCTCTAAGGTGGACACTCTTTACTTGATGCATGCTAATGTTTGTCACCATGCTAATGTAAATGCAACCGAGCTGCCGGAAATTTCTATGTGGCATAGCCGGTTGGGACACATGAGTGTCAAAGGAATGGAGCAATTGTCTCTTTTTGGTTACTTGCCTTCTCTAAAGTTCTCAAGTTTTCAGTTTTGTGAGCATTGTATATATGGCAGGCAACTCCAGTCCCCCCACAAGAAAGCTCTTGGACAGAAAGATGCTCAGTTAGAGCTTGTGCATACAGATGTATGTGAGATGCCTCAGCTTTCTTTGGGAGGGGCAAAATATTTTGTCTCTTTTATTAATGATGCCACACGCAAGGTGTGGGTTTATCCTCTTCGTTTGAAGAGTGATACATTCTCAGTGTTTGAGAAGTTTGTTGCTCATGTTGAGAATCAAACTGGCAAAACACTGAAGGCTTTGCGTTCCGACAATGGTGGAGAGTATATGTCCAAACAGTTTCAGGACTTTTGTGATGCTAAAGGCATCAAGAGGGAGCTCTCTGCTCCTTATGATCCTCCACAAAACGGGACAGCAGAGAGGATGAACAGGACCATTCAGGAGAAGGTCCGTTCTATGTTGTCACATGCTGCGTTACCTCATGGTTTTTGGGCTGAAGCTGTTATGACAGCCGTTCATCTTATAAACAAGTCACCTAACACGAGGCTTGGTGGGAAAGTGAAGCCTCCGTCCTACAAGCACTTGAGAGTGTTTGGTTGCATTGCGTACGTGCACATACGCAAGGAAATACGCACCAAACTTGATCCTAAGTCTCACAAATGCATATTCCTAGGATATGGTGACAGAGGTGAAATGGGGTATAGACTTTGGGATCCAGTGAATAGAAAGATTATATGCAGCAATGATGTTATTTTTGATGAAACATGCATGTATAAGGAGCCTGCAAGGCAACAGGAGCCTGGCAGAGTCATCTTTGATGATGATGGACATCATGGACAACAACCAAGGGCTGTAAATCAGCCATTACAGCAACAAAACCAGCCCTTAAATGGTGCTGGAAATGGTCCAAATGGACAGCCAGAGAGGGCAGAAGATATCCCTATGGATATCCCACAGTTAGAGGAGATACCGGGCATGATCTTTCAACCTTATGGCATGGAACAGGAGCCACCAATAGGTGATATGCAGGCTGGACAGCAACCTGCAAATGATGGTCATTGGGTATGGAGGTCCACAAGACCCTCCAGACTCCCTGACAGGTTTGTTCCAGGGGTTGACTACTTGATGCTCACTGACTGTGGGGAGCCCTCTTGTTATAAGGAGGCTTTACAGAGGGCAGACAAGGCTCTTTGGGAGCATGCTATGAAGTCAGATATGGATTCTCTGCACAAAAATGGAACATGGAAGTTGGTGCATTTGCCTACAGGCAAGAAGGTTTTGCCATGCAAGTGGGTTTACAGGCTCAAAGTTGCACCTGATGCAAAGCCAAGATACAAAGCTAGGTTAGTGGTTAAGGGCTTCAAGCAGGAATATGGTGTGGACTTTGATGAGATCTTCTCTCCAATGGTCAAAATGACCACACTTAGAGTTGTATTAGCTTCAAGCAGGAATATGGTGTGGACTTTGATGAGATCTTCTCTCCAGTGGTCAAAATGACCACACTTAGAGTTGTATTAGCTTTGGTTGCTCATGATGATCTGGATTTGATTCAGATGGATGTGAAGACTGCTTTTCTTCACGGTGATCTCCATGAGGAGATATATATGCAACAGCTAGAGGGTTATGCAGTGAATGGAAAGGAGAAGCTTGTATGCAAGCTGAAAAAGAGTCTTTATGGGCTCAAACAGGCACCAAGGGAATGGTATCATAAATTTGATACATTCATGAAATCCCAGGATTTCAGGAGGAGTGACATAGATCACTGCTTATATACCAAGAAAGCTTTGGATGGCAGTCTATTGATCCTCATCTTATATGTTGATGATATGTTGATTGCCGGGAAATCTCGTAAAGAGATGGATGCCTTGAAGAAGAGGCTGCATCAGACCTTTGATATGAAGGATTTGGGTGATGCAAATAACATTTTGGGTATGCGGATACTTCGGGACAGAAATCAGCATGTGTTGTATTTGTCTCAGAAGGAATACATTGGCAAAGTTTTGCAGAGGTTCAATATGGATGGGGGGAAGAAGACTAGTACTCCTTTGCCTCCATATGTGAAACTCAGTGCTATGGACAGCCCACAGTCGGATAGTGAGAGGGCTGATATGGCCAAGATTCCGTATGCTTCAGCTTGTGGCAGTCTCATGTATGCTTCAGCTTGTGGCAGTCTCATGTATGCCATGGTTGCTACCAGGCCGGACATTGCATTTGCAGTGGGAGTGGTTACTAGATACATGGCCAAACCTGGCAAGAAGCATTGGGAAGCAGTGAAAGGTGTCATGAGATACCTAAAGGGCACACAGGATATGTGCATCTGCTTTGGCAAACAGGATGCATTAGTGCATGGTTACACGGATTCGGATTATGCCGGTCATCCAGATAACCGGAAGTCTACTACCGGTTATGTGTTTACATTCACAGGAGGTGCTGTGTCATGGATATCCAGGATGCAGAAGTGCACTGCCTTATCTACTACAGAGGCCGAGTATATTGCAGCCACAGAGGCTTGCAAGGAGGCATTATGGCTATCTCGGTTAGTGGTTGATTTGGGTTATACAGGGGATATTTCATTGTTGCATTGTGACAGTCAGAGTGCCATCCAGTTGGCAAAGAACCCTGTCTTTCATGCAAAGACGAAGCATGTGGATGTGAAGTATCACTTCATCAGAGAGGTGATAGAGAACAAGCTGATTCAGCTTGTCAAGATTCATACGGATGACAACCCGGCTGATCTGTTGACAAAGAGTTTGCCTCTAGAGCGGTTTGCTCATTGCAGACACTTGATGGGCATTGGATAAGGCCAGTTTTAGCCTTGATATGGCCTTGTATATTATCATGTACATGCTGATTTTTCTTTTCCTTCATTTAAGGGCACTTTGCCTTTAAGTGGGAGGTTGTTTGGGTAAAGGCATTATGCCCACCCTTATAGTGTGTACAAGCCCATAAGTTTTATAGTACATAGTACACTTAGTACTTTTAATGTACTAAGTGCACTGTGTGTACTAGAGCAAATATACATGTGTGATAGGGGAGTCACACACTCATACTTGTGAGTTGACTTATCCCCACATGTCTCTCTCTCTCTCTCTCCCTTCTTCTCTGTGTGTGTGTCTCCCACATGAAACCCTAACTCTCTACAGCTGAGCTTCCATAGCTCCTTCACCCAATTCACTTACTTATTAAGAGAAATTCGTGTTTTCTCTTCATGAGGATTTTTGGAGGCTGAAAACTCTGTTTTTCCACCATTTCTCTCCATTTTCAAGCTCTCCATAGCCATACCCAACTTGCTAGGGTGTTTTCCAAGCTTCCAAGAGTGTTTCCAAGTGCTAATCACTCTCCTACTCACTCCCAATGACTGAAATTCAGCAAAACAGCGCTCATTTTTGCTGTAATTTCTGGTCTTTTTGCTGAAAACTCTAATTTCAGCCTTCCTTTCTCAAGTTGAACAATAGGGGAAGCTTTCCGAGGGTTCCCTTCATCCTCTTGAAGACTTTTGTCGCGAAGGATTGCGACAAATCGAAGATATCAACACTTCTAAAGCTTCCAACGCGAAGGCTTCCGCTTGCAACAACTTCTATGAAGACTGGTAAGCTAATTGGACAATGTGTTGTCATTACTTACTCAGTAGAAGGGCAGGACTCCTTGTTTAGCCGCTCTGTGTAGTATTTCTCTTGTCCTATGTGCTCTTGAAGATGTTGCTACCTTGCTTGGTAGAACATAGAGCCAATGGTACAAAATATGGGCACTGAAGTCAGGCTGGGCATCAAGGCAGCTCCTTGGTGATCTACATCGACATACCATTGTTTTCTAAATGCTGAATTTCATATGCATTGGCATGGAGGATTTGGCAATGGATGCCCGTGAAGCTATGTATTGAATTTCTCCAATAGTAATACAATTTACTCAAGGGAGGGGTTGGCCGTTCCGGCTCATTGTGTGTCTCTTGTCAATTCAGCAATTTACTTCTTGTATATGAGCAAGTGTCCTTCAAATCTTAGTGTATTTAAGTGTATTGATTAGCATTGTGTTCTACCAAGTTACATTGGTATGAGAGCATACGGTTCTCTTTCACTTCTATCGTGAGAGACGATCACCGTGAACACTAGCTATCTCTACACTTAGAACATTATGGACAGCTATACAATGAATGTTGGAGATGCTAATACAAGAGGCAGGGACAATGAAATGCATGCCTCCAATGCTTTACAAGATGAGCAAACTCATGTGGTGCACAATAGGGAACATGAATATGTGGGACAGCCGTCCCGTGGCAAAGAGAAGATGCAAGAAGAAGAGTCGATAGTCTTGAAGGCTGAACTTACTCGTATGCAGGCTCTTCTCCATGCACAACAACAAGAATTGAATCTCTATCGCCGCGAGGATCCATTGGTACATGATCGTTTGAAGGCCAAGAAAGCTGAATCTTATATGGATCATGCAATGGCAATGATTGCTCAAGAGTTGCACATGCAACCAAGGGATGCAGCACGTGCATACTTGGCTCGTACCGAGGATGCCTATGCAAAAAAGGCAACCATCCCACATGTCTTGGAATCCCCACTGGTGCCCGAACAAGAACTTATGTCTAAGAGGATAAATCTCCATGCTATGGGAGAGGAACAATCAGTGACTTCACGCCATGCAGGAATACCTCATGTAGCCCGTGAAGGATACAATGTTTATGGCACAGGTCAAAATGTATGTCAAATGCCATTGCCGGCTGAAAATGTACATGCACAACACATGCAACATGGGCTGCAATTTTCTGTTGGTGCAGGTATTCCGCGTACTCTCATGCCACTCATGCCTTCGAGTGTGCTCGTGAGGGAGAAGTTATGGCTGAAAATGTATCAATGCATGTTGAGGGGCCAGCCATGCCTCATGCTTACAGGGCACATGTATCTATGCCTTATGCATCACCTTTTGGTCCAAAAATGATGCCAGTTACAGGGGCTGTCCCAATGGACAAACATGGGGGAAAACATGTTGAGATATACACACATGCATCAAAGTCTCGTGACTTTAAACTCGGAGACAAATCTGTGAAGTTTGACACATATCATGGGGAATATGATGCATCAAAGGCACTTGCTTTTATTGCCCAGTTTGATATTGCTTTCAGTGATGAGGATTTCACTCAGAAATCCATGATCCGGCATGTAAGCATGTTCATGAAAGGCACTGCTGCCCATTGGTGGCTCACGGAGAAGCTCTCACCGAATCCTGTTAGATCATGGGAAGAGTTCAAGGAGAGGTTCTATGCTCAATTCTTGCCTCCCAATGCATTGAATGAGATAACAATGAAGTGGGATTGGGTAAAGCAAAATGAGGGGGAATTGGTAAATGCATATGCACAAAAGTTTTGGAAAGTGCTCTTGGAGGTGTCTCCATTTATGCATGTCACCGAGGCGGAAAGGAAGAGAAGGTTTCAATCGGGATTGCAACCCGTGTACAAAGCGGGATTACAAATGTATCCTGGTCATACCTTACACCAATTAATCACAGCCGCCACCGCCACCGAGCAATTGGAACTCAAATTGAGTCGATCCAATAAGGCTAAACCCTCATTTAAAGGCAAAGAGAGGGCTGTCCAAAACCTGCAAAATGATGGACAGCCACCTAAAAGGGACCAAAACCAAGCCAAATCAGGTCCAAAAGCTGAAAATAAGTTTGCCGCCCTTATAAGCCGGCAAACTTTGGTCTTAGTGCTAAGAAGGAGGAGCAATATATGCGTGAAGGCAAATGCTTTACTTGTGGCAGCACTGAGCACATGGCAAGAGCATGCCCAAATAAGAAGAACAAAGCTGAAAATGCTAATGTACCGAAGCCTAATGTGCATATGGTTCCGGATGTACAGGGCAACACTTCACATGATAGCAAAGATAGGGTTGTATGCAAAGCTTGGGGACAACTCAAGAATCAGCCCGCTTTGTTTATGTTTGATGATTATGCATTTGAAAATTTCATATCCACTCAGATGGCAGCTGCTTTGGGTATTGACGTGGAGGACATGGGTCCTCAAATTGAAGCAGGGGCTGCCTTTGTTGGTAGAGAAGTGCAGGTCATGTCTATTTTTGGCAAGTTGCGCATACACATTCAAGGCTATGTGGATCATGAGGATTTTCTTGTGGCGCCTTTGAATGGCTGTGATGTATTGCTTGGAAAGCCTTGGCATACACGTATTGATCCGTGCAAGGCTTACAAGACTAACAGGATCACCTTCATGCATAAAGGCCGAGAACATGTAATTGATGCTGGTGAAGAGGGTTATACCATTCCCCTTGTATCTCATGTACAAATTAAGAAAGTAATGAAAAAGAGTATTTTTGCGTACTTGATTTTTGTACGAGATCTTGTTGAGGAAAATGATGTACATGTAAACACTCTTTGTAATGATAGGTTGAAATTTTTGCAAGAGCACAATGATTGTTTTGCTGATGAGTTACCAAATGAGTTACCACCTGTACGACCGGAAGATCATCGCATTGATCTTGTGCCGGGTACCTCACCACCTAATAGGCCAGCCTATCGTGTAAGTACATCCCAAAAAGAGGAGATCATGAAGCAAGTAAATGAGCTTCTTGAGAAGGGTTTGGTTCAGCCAAGCTCTTCCCCATATTGTTCACCCGTCCTCTTAGTTCAAAAGAAGGATGGATCCTTTCGTATGTGTGGGGATTATAGAGCTTTGAATAAGCTTACCATCAAGAATTGGTTTCCGATTCCATGCATAGACGACATCCTTGACAAGTTGGATGGATCGGCATGCTTTAGCCGAATTGATCTCAAGAGTGGATATCATCAAGTGCGTGTAGTGCCTGAGGATGTACAACACAAAACTGCTTTCAGGACAGCATTTGGGCTTTATGAGGATCTTGTTATGCCTTTTGGTCTTACAAATGCCCCGGCTACATTCAATAGAATGATGGATCGCATATTCCGTGGGTACAGGAAATTTACAGGTGTCTTCTTTGATGACATCCTAGTCTTCTCGAAGACCAAAGAAGAGCATAAAGCTCATTTGACTATTGTTTTTGAAGAGCTCCATAAGCATAAACTCTTCATAAATGCAAAGAAGAGTGAGTTCTTCTTGTCAGAGATACATTATCTTGGGCATATTGTGTCCAAAGATGGAGTGCGGATGGATCCTGCAAAGATTGATGCAATTCGGAATTGGCCCGATTGTGTCTGTGCATTGGACTGGTGTCCATGGCTATTGGTTTATGCTTATGTCACATTCATCCCACACTTGGATGCCACATAGACATATCTGAACAAGAAGCTGCAGGACTTGGAGTTGAAAACTAGTCCCATGTGAGCCCAATCTGGGATGAGTTAGCCAGGGTTCCACTCTATGCGTCTGAGGTCAGATGTGCATTGCCCTGCACATGAAGCAATGCTAGTCCGCGCTGTGAGTCTCCCTCTGGAATGATGTCAAATGTTCTGTGTATTTGGTTTGCAACTGGATGCTAGACCTTTGTGTAGGCATGTAGGTTTGCATGTAGAGATGGGGCCAGCCCATAGGGCTACCCCAAGGCTAAGGTTTGCACTCTTAGTGTGGGCATGGGGGAGGTGTAGAACCAAACCCAAGGGGCAAGGAGGGCCCCGGCTGTGCCCACCAGCCATGACTTCAGCTGGAAGGGGCTGTTGGCCAGCCTTATGGTCTGTAGACAGCCAGCTGACTGGGCCCAGGCCCTAGAGGGGCTGTCGGCCAGGTGTGGGACAGCCCACACAGGCTGCCCAACAGCCCAACAACCGATGTGCAGGGCTGCCCAGCAGCCTGGGCAATGTCCTTGGCCCATGCGCAGAGTGGCCAGCCCACTTGCATAGTGCGAAAGCATTTTATTGCTCAAGACTTGGTCGCGAGCCTTTAATAAAGCTGGCCGACTGGAGGCTTCTAGGAGTATAAATACTCCAGCCAAGAAATGATGAAGATATCTCATTATTCACAATTGCTGAGGGTTTTCAAGGGCCTGAACAGCCAAGGGAAAGCTTAACGCAAGGTGAAAGGTGAAGGTCAAGATTTTTGTTTTATTTTTGCTGATTTGCATCATTCTAATAAAGCAAATACACCATTCGTGGTGGGGGCCCTACAGAGGGTATTCGGGACTCAATACTGTGTCCTCTTCTCTCTCTCTCTCTCTCTCTCTCTCTCTCTTCTGCACATCTACTTCAGTTTTGTGCATTATGTTCATTGTGAAAGATTGCGCTGAATTCTGAGCATTGAAGTTACAGATTCGACCCCGAAGCTTCCGCATGTTAAATTGGTATGAGAGCCTTCTTCAAGTGCGAAAATTCAGCCAAAAAAACCAGAAAAAAAGAGAGATTTTTTTTTCTCGCTGGTGTGGTTGGTTTCTTGACTTCGGTGGACCACCCCCTTTTGGTGAGACTCCTGTCCCTCGAAGGACAGTTGGTTTTCAGCCTTGGGAAGCCTCTGGAAGTTCCCCACACACATAGTGGATGGTCAAATTGCGCTCCAGAAAGGAAGTGCGTTTTCTTGCTATGGCGAGCTACGACGACACGAGAGAATGACAACCTTGGGACCAAAGTGCACCAGGTAGTCCATCTAGGGCATTAGGCATGAGTGTATCGGAGATGTCCCAACAGATGATGTGAGCAATCGCAGAACATGGTACCAAATTGGAAGAGCAGAAGGCGTAGATCTTGGCCCTGGAAGAGCAAACACGTTCTCCAGCTCCTCTTTTTCCTCCTCCTCCCTCTCCTTCCGTTCCCCAGATTCCAGATCCTCTACAAAATGACCTTTTTGAAGGGTCTCGACCGTAGCTGAGTTCTATGCTTGAGGTGCAAATGCGTGCATTGGAGATTGGACAGATGGAAGACCATGCGGCAGTAGCCCGTGCTCTTGCACAAGACGACGCCGGACGACGCGTGGAACACGAAAGATACCTTGTGGCTTTGGATGCAAGAATGACACCGGCGGCTTCCTCGAGTCACTTTCCCGAGAAAATAAACTTCAGTGAGTATAATGGTAAACTCGAGCCGATAACTCTTTATTCCTAGTTGCATCAGTTTGAAGCTTATTTTGCCGCAATTAGAAAAAGTGATATTGACAGAGTGATCTTGGCTAGTTGGTATTTGGAAGGTGAGGCCATTCCTTGGTGGACCCAGTGGGCTCATGCCCACACCAGATTAGGTATGGCAGCTTATGTTTGGGACGAGTTTGTCCTCGACCTTAAACGGCGGTTTCTATCGCCCCATTGCCTTGAGCGACTTGAAGACGAGTTTAGGGGAGCGCGTCAAAATGCGCAACCAGTCCTGCAGTTGCCAATAAGATTTCAAACTTATGTTTGCAGTTGGGCTTATCTAACAAGGACAAGAAAGAGCAGTTTCTTTATGGCCTCGACACGCAAATCCAGTGGGAGGTATGTATGTTTAGGCCAGCCACCTTCGAAGACGCACTCTCGCTTGCACAGAGTGTTGAAATGAAGCACAATGGTAGATAGCCCAAGACTTCCCAGCCTGCTACTCCCAAGGCTAATGTCTCAAGGGGAAAAGGCCAGAACTAGACGGGGTCTTCCCCATGACAGAGCACGGGAGCCTCTGGCTCCAAGAACTCGACCAATGCGCCCAAACTTACTCTAGACAAGAAAGCTCAGGCATGCAAGACAGGTGGTAAATTGAGTGCTATGTCCATGTGACGAAGGTTCCTCTTATGCCTTGATGAATGATGTCAGTGCGCTTGGATGCCACATGGACATATCTGTACAGCATGTGCAACTCTCACTGTGGTCAACAACTCTCAATCTATGAACGTTGGTTGTTTTGAAGCAGAGTGAATGATGTCAGTGCGGAGTTGGATAGGGTGGGATGCGAGTATGGCCCGGTAGATAAGAGAAGTGTCACGTGCATCGTGCACTTGGATGCCACATGGACATATCTGTACAGCATGTGCAACTCTCACTGTGGTCAACAACTCTCAATCTATGAACGTTGGTTGTTTTGAAGCAGAGTGTTTCGTTGGATTAAACCTGCATCTGGCAAGTTTTATGTGACCCCTGTCGGTACAATGAAAGAGTGCATCATCCTTGAAAGGGGATGGATTGCAGCCACTAATTATGTAGTCAGCTAGCAAAGAAGAACTACAGTTGGCAGACAGTTTGAGTCTAGCATTTGGCTTGGGAGTGCTTTGGACGGAGCTATTGTTGGGTGTTGAGCCAGCTGGCTTCCTGTGCATGTGGGTTTTTGGCGATGGTCACTATAAGCAAACGGGTTACGTAGAGGTGTGAGTTTGTTTTAGTGCTCCTTGGGTAAAATGGAAGTATGAGATGAGGTGACTTGGTGCTACTGCAAAGTGAGTGGTTAGGTGGTTGATGTGCTTTGACCAGCTGGTTCTTTTGGTTCCTGTACTGTAGATTGCATTTACATAGCTAACTTTAACACACCGTTATGTTTTCTAGATTTCTTGTTCTCCTTCATTGGTTTTTTTCAAAATTGTTTTAAGTGAATAATATGATCTCTAGTGAGGCATGGCGTGTTTTGTGGTATGAGAATGATTTTCCATGCACATAAGCGAGAATGACTCCTCACCCCAGGGATAAGGTGTTTGTTTGAGCAATAGAGTGTTAGCATTTCAAACTTTGTGTGCTGTAAGATTATCATGTTTTTTCTCTCGTCATTAAAACTAAGTGCATTTGTATTGATTTACCCAAGCTGACTGTAGAACGGGCCTTTTTAAACATTGGTGCAAGTGTGCCACATGCACAAATCCCATATATAATTTACCTGATTGAATGTCATGGATCTTGTGATGTAAGCTTATTTCAAATTGGGCTGTTCTACACGTTGATGCAAACTCACTGCAGAATTGGACTCCTGCAGGTGGGAGAAGGAGTGACCAAATTCATAAAAGGACAGAGGGTGATTCCACTTGGCATGCTGACTTACTTCAAGGATGGACAAGGTACTTGGCAAGATTACATCGTAGTAGAGGAGGCCAATGCCTTCCCTGTGCCCCCTAGTGTGAGTGATGAAGTGGCAGCCCAATTCATCGTTAATCCATGGGCTGCTATGGGCCTTTTAGAGAGGCTAGCTATTCCCAAGGGTGAATATCTCTTGCAAACAGCAGCAGGTTCTACTATGGGAAGGTGAGAATGCTATCTCCTTTTCCTGCAACGAAACATGTGCACGCGCATGTGCACACTCACATTCTCTCTCTCTCTCTCTCTCTCTCTCTCTCTCATAGACTACTGTTTGGTCTCATATACCCTTTTGGTCTTTCGTAGACGTTTATAAAATCTCTCTCTTGCGTCCAAGGGTGCACATGCAGTACGCAGCATGGTTTTTTTTTTTTGTGGGGGGGGAGGGGGCATTCACACATATACATTATGCATACATACAGGCATGCATGTATGCACTTGTGGAGGCATGATTGACTGGTCCAACTTCTCTCTAGTAAAACAACAAGGTTCTGTAAGTTGTCATGTGACACTTTTTGGACTCATAATGCTTCTTCTCATCACCTTTTATTGAGTGTGTATCTGCAAAATATATAATTATGGCTTTGGAAATTACAAATCTTCATGACGAAGGGGTTTTTAAATTTGTGTTACTTGCTATGTAGGTTGATAATACAACTAGCAAAGCATTTTGACATTAAAACAATTAATGTTGTAAGGAGGGAAGAATGGAGAAAAGAGCTGAAGGCCCTTGGTGCAGATGAAGTTATTAATTCAAAGACAGAAGGTACGATTTACCTATCATTGTACACCCAAATACCTTTCTATCTTTGTTTGTGCCTCTGTCTCTTTTTTGTTTTCAGGGATTACATACACACAACTTGATAGACTTTGAACATTTTGTTTTGGTTGTGGTTTCTTGTCGTAGGCATGTGTGCACTCTGTATTTATGCAAGCATGTGCATGACTGCGTGGTGGTTTGAGAATTGTGGATACTGATGAAGGGACATGTGCTTCACAGATGTAAGATCGAGGGTGAAAGAAATTACAGGACAAAAGATGGTGTACGCTGCTGTGGATGCTGTTGCAGGCACAAGCACCAAGGTTTGTTTTTCAAAACTTTTGCGCATTTGGCATATCACATTTTATTGATCTTATGAATGGTCACTGTCTCATACTTTGTTCTTTGGCTAAACTTTCAATTACTGATTTGCTCCTAGACCTCCTGCTGGTGTCGAGACTGGATGGCCGCGATCTCTCTGTGGTGTAGCTGTGGTGTCTGGTAGCCGGCTAGTTTGGGTCGTTGCCTAGCTCGAATCTCCTCCGCTCGCTGAGATGTCACTCCCAATGTGTGTGGCTGGGCTACTGGTGCCAATCTCTGGAAGAAGTCAGTCAACTGGGACTGTCTTCCTCCGCTATGATGTGCGGGTGTCTGAAGTAAGATCTCCCTGTGTCTGTGTAGTGCTAGTAGTAGTCTGCCTAGCTGTCTCTGGTCCGATCTCTCCCAGATCTGTCTAAGTGATGTGGTCCCTCTAAAAACCTCAGTAGCATGCCCTGATCTCCTGCAAAGCACCACACTGGCAAACAAAATGCTCCTCTGTCTCTACCCCCGTTTGGCATAATCTGCAAAATGCGCTCTGCTGGAGGGATGCGTGCTGCTCTCCCAGTCTCGATCTCTAGTTGGTGTGATGAGACCCTTAGTCGCCCAATGGCTACTCTGGCTCCATGTGACAAGTGGACCTCCAAGTATCGTGGTCGCTGGATGAAGCTGTCTGTGGAGGTGCTCAAGAAGTGGTCTCTGTAGTAGAGCATCTTCGTCGGGAGTGGCTGACTGGGAGATAGCCAAGTCTCCTGTATGTGGCCCTGCCAAATGTCATGTCCCATGAGTCTGTTCCTCTCTGTCTGAGAGAGGCGTCTGTGTGGTGCAGATAGGTCATACTGTAAGGGTGGTAATCTGTCAATATCAATCCTGTGTGATGATATCCACTGTCTGAGAGAGAGAGAGAGAGAGAAAAAGAAAAGATAGATTAACGTCTACGGAAGGCCAGATTGGGCTATGAGACAAATGTGTATACAACAAGTCCATGTCCTGAGTATCATGGAATTAACGTCTACGGAAGGCCAGATTGGCCTATGAGACAAATGTGTATACAACAAGTCCATGTCCTGAGTATCATGGAAAGAAAAACTGAAATGAAAAGCTAATCCTACTCATATGCAGCTCACTATGCAATCACTGTCTAGCATGCTATAGATGTATAATCATGATAGGTGGTATACTACTAATTCCACCCAGTGGAGATGGTGGGGTGTAGTACATCATACATGGGGCATGGGGCATGGGGCGAGGAGGACTCTCACATCTGTTGTGCCTTGGTGTAACCTCTAGACTCCCTCCTCCATTGCTTTGCGGTATCATGCCTGGATCTGGGCAGACTGGGCCTGATGGAGTAGTGGTGGTCTGCGTTCGGGTAGTCGCGGTCTCTTGGTGGCTCTGATCTTTGAGGCTCTTTGTAGTGTGAGCCCTTGTCAAGAGGTAGATGATATAGGGGGAGGGGATGTGGCTCACTGATAGGCGTGAAGAAGCTGGTGATCTGTGTCTGGGATCTCTGGCTCTGCACCTGTAAAAGCCTCTCTCTATGTTAGTGTAGCTCAAGGAGGAAAAGGCATAAGCATCTCTATCAAGATACTCCATCACCCGGCTAAGTGGGGCAAAACCCTCTCTGAACAAGCAGTGGTATCTCCCTCTGATCTCAATATATACAGGGCATCCGCATATGTGTGTGAGAGAGAGAGAGAGAGAGAAAGTTATATTAACGTCTATGGAAGACCCCAAGGGCCTATGAGACCAAAAGTAATACAATGGTACCATGGATATACTGAGCCATGGAAAACTGAAAGAAAAAGTAAAATGAAAACATTTGACAGTACGGGTGATCAATAGATGATCCTGTTTAGAGTGAGATATGCTGTGATTAGCTAATGATGATACCCGCCCCGGCCAGAACCGATCTGATGGTAGAGTGAATGTTAGGCCTCTGTGATGGGAGCGTGTCATGTCAGCGGAGAACCTCATGAATCTGTTTGTGTACAGTGTGGTGTGAAGGGTCTTGATGCTCTGGGTCGGGGACGTCTGGCTCACAAAATGGATCGAGCTCTCTCGCTAAGAACTCATTCGGGGCATGGAGCTGGAGCGTGGGTACAAGTGGTGGGCTCTGATGTCTTAGTAGAGGAACTGCTGTGGGCAGTGGATTCCGTTGTGGATGTGTGTACCACAAAGAAATCTGTGATGGCTCTCTGTGAGGTGTCCTGTCGGAGATGGGGTGTCTCTTGAGTCTCAGCATGCTGCCACAACACTACATCCCTGTGTCGTCTGAGCTCCACCAAGTACATGCCCAAGGTCCTCTGATCCTCAAACTGTATCACCCATGTGAGTGGTCCGAATCCTTCTCAGAAGAGGCAGTGGAATCTCCCCTGTATCTCATAGTAAGCTGGGCAACTGAACATATAATGGGCCTCATCCTCTATTTCTCCTGTGATGCATAGTGTGCATGCCCTCTCCTCATGTGGGATATCCTCAGTTCTGCCAGTCTCTACTCTAAGGCGGTGGGAGGATACCTTGAGTTGGCTGATTGCGATATGCATATCATGTGGCACGTGTATCTGTATGTATCCCGGGATCTCAAAGAATCCATCCTCGGGGAGAGTCTCAAGAAGTGATCTCTATAGAATTCACACTTCTTACCAATCTCTGAAGGAGACACCCATGTCTGGTGTACGTGTAGCCCGAGTAGATCTAACCGGATGATTTGGTTGATCTCTTGTCGTGAGAGATCAAGGTAGGGGGGATTCAGGGTATATTGAAATGGGGGGAGACGGTCCATCTGTATGCCATGTGCATGAAACCACTCGACTACCTCAAAGTACCATGCATGTCTCTCTGAGGACCTCGCCTCCTCTATGATAGCCCGTAAAGTAGAGATATGGTCTAGTGTGGAGAAGTTTCTCCTGAAGCCTACCTGGCCTAATGCTTTGTTTCCCGTCCTCTTTGCCATAGAGCTCATCATGTCCTCTAGTACTGCCCCATAGATTTTGGCCATTGTGTGACCAATCATGGTAGTCATGTAGTAACCTAGGTCCGTGGGGTCTCCTGCTTTGTGGATGGGGACAATGGTGTTGGTAGTCCAGGAGGGTGGGAAGCCTTCACAGAGTGCTTTGTAAGAAAGACTGGCAAGAATGGGAGCCAATAAGTGGGACCGTGGGCAAAATGTTCCGCGCATAGATCCTCATGATCTTTTGCTCTCCCATTATGCAGCTTTTTAAGAGCCCTAGTGACATTGAGGGAATCAAAGAGAAGATGATGTAGGCCGAGGGATGTGTGACATTTGTGGTATAGGTTGGTTTGGCACATCATACAACTGTCGTGCATAGGCTTCCCAAAGGCTAGGATCTGTGATAGGTGTAGGTGCTCTTTTTTCTTCAGGAATGCGCCAAGCTTCTGAGTTGTCCTCACTCAAAAAGAGCTGGTATAACTCTTGTTCTCGTCTGGCGAGAAATGCCCGTTGAATGTACAGAAGAAGCGTTGCATCTTATGTGCTGAAATCAGTCCATGTTCCCTCTCGCGTAAGAGGCGAAGCGTGGTGGTTTTGTTCTCTTCATCATACCATCCATTCTGGGGTTGAGATCCCACTGACAAACTTGCTGTGGAGCATGTGGTGTAGGGGAAGTTGGCGTGGGCGGAGTCATGGACGATGGAGGAAAGCTGGGATGTAATGGTGGTGATAGGGAGGGATAAGTTGAGAGCTGAAATCTGGCGGGAGAGGTGGTCCTCGTAGATGTGGTCAAGATCGTGATGGAAATGAATTTGGGTGAAGGTGGTGGTAGGGGGTTCGGGTGTGGGCGGTAAGGTGGGGCATGAGATCGTGAAAGAAAGTAATGCGTGGTCAGCTAGTATGCGGAGGGATGGTGAAGTCTGGGATGTGTGGTATAAGAGCGGGAAACCACATGAGGTAATCCACCGTATTAGTGCCTATCCCATGCGGAAAAGATGTAAGGCTGTCCGACTGCGGCCATCTGGACAGCCCATTATATATAACCAGCTCATGCATAGCCCCCATCTCCAAGAAGTGTCTACCGTATGGTTTTGCATTCCCCATATCCTGGTTGGCCCTCTGGAGGCCCATCTCAGCCAAGTCAATTTCTGACAACATAATGGCATCTCCCTGGAAGTCATATGTTTGCAATTGTTCCCCTTTTGTCCGTGCATTAAAGTCTCCTAATAGGAGGACCTCTCCTTGTTGGGAGAACTCTGCAATGTTTGCAAATAATGGCACATATGGAGTCTCCTCTTTCTCTGTCAACCTGCATGCATATTCTGATTTCTCTGGTGGGAAGTAGCATACTGCAATATGCATCACTCTCAAGCCAGGCCTGGTGTAACATGTGGAAGCTTCGGGGGAGATCGGTAACTTCAATGCTCAGAAATCAGCACACTTTTCATGACGGAATTAACGCACAAAACTGAATGAAGATGTGCAGAAAATAGAGAGAGAGAGGGAGAGAGGAGAGGACACAGTATTGGGTCCCAAATACCCTCTGTAGGGCCCCCACCACGAATGGTGTATTTGCTTTATTAGAATGATGTAAATCTGAAAGAAAATACAGGAAAACTTGACCTTTCTTGGCTGAGATAACTCTGCCCTTGACCTATAGTCCTTCACCCCTTTGCGTTAGCAAGCCCTTGGCTGTCGTGGCCCTTTGGTTGCTTGAGCTCTTGGTGAATTATGAGATAACACAAATGGATCGTGGGCTCACTATTTATACTACCCCATAAACAGCAGTCAACCAGCATTGATCCAGGCGGCCAATTTATATTCTGCCCATGACTGCAATAATAGCATTAAATGCTAGAAAAACCTATTAAAAGCTGCGCTTCTTTCCCTTGTTGGCTGGGCGTTAGGCGCATGATTTCTCTAGGGGTTGGGCACTGAATCCCTTTTGTTTTGAGGGCTGGGCAGCCTGTGTGCACTTGCCCTACAGCCATCATAATGCTGGATGTGCTATTGGCTGCCCCTGACATGCCCCTGGGGCTGTCCTACAGCCCCTCCATGGCTGGTGGGTTCAGCCAGGGCCTTCTTGGCCCTCATGGGGGTGGTTTTACACTATCCCCATGCCCACACAAGGAATTGGGGTAGCCCTATGGGCTGGCCCCTTTTCCTAAAAGCAAACCCTAACTACCTACACAATGATCTGGCATCCAGTACCATACCAGATACACAGAATCACTGACATCATTCCAGAGGGAGACTCACAGCGCGGACTGGCACTGTTTCATTTGCAGGACAATGCACACCTAACCTTGGACTCCTGTGCAAGACAATGCATACCTAACCTCGGACTCATCCCGGACTGAGCTCACATGGGACAAGTTTACCATCCCAAGTCCTGCACCTTCTGTACAGATATGTCTACGTGGCATCCAAGTGCGGGATGCACGTGGCATCCCCTTCTGCCTAACTTGACGGAAGCTGCATAGCCTCCAAATAATCCGTCAATAACGCCGGATAGTCTTTAAAAAACTCTTTGTTAAGCCATACCGCTTCGTGGGTCCCTCGGTCCTGAAACTTCGTGAGGAACTGTGTCTTTGCCTTCGGTCGGAGCCATGCTTGAAACGGTGCAGAAGGATCTGTTCTGGTACCATAACTTCTGCTTCATCAATAATATCTGGTTCCGCCTCGTCTTTAACTTCTGAAGGGATAGGACCTGCATATGGCTTTAACCAACTGACGTGAAACACATCGTGCATACTCCAACTCGGAGGTAGCTTTAACTGCATGAAAACCTCATTGATCTTTTTCTGGATGGGAAAAGGTCCGAAGCTCCTGAAAGACAACTTTGGGCATCGCTTGCCCACCTGCTTCAACCTTTGCTTCACGATACGAAGATAAACCCAATCCCCTTCCAAAAACTTCATATCCCTTCGGTCTTTGTTGGCTTGTCGAGTGTAGGCCTCTTGCGCTTTAGCCAACCTGTCTTTTATTGACTCTAAAATCTCTTGGTAAGACTTCGTCACTCTGTTCTCTTCAGGTACTGAAGACGAGGTCCTGGTCAACAACGACCGGAAAGGTCTTCCAAATGCTACCTCATATTGAGTTGTGCCAATAGCTGAAGAAAAAGAATCATTCAAAACAGCTCGAACTAAAGGCAAATAAGATTCCTACTTACCTTACTGATCGTGGACATAACACTTCAGCACATCAAAGGCCAATTGGTTGTACATATCTGTTTGGCTGTCCGTCTGTGGGTGGAATGCACTGTAAAAATTCAATTTAGTACCAAAGTTATGAAACAATGCCCTCCAAAACTGGTAAACTTGGTATCGCGGTCTGACACTATTGTCCTAGGAATCCTGCCAATCGGGTACCAATGCCGAATGAACAACCGGGCAACATCCTCGACGGTCACACGGACCTGCAAGGAATAAGCATAACAAATTTGCTAAATCTATCGACTATAGTTAAGCACTGCGTATTACGCTTACTCGGACTTGGAAGCAGATTCGTGACAAAATCGTACGTGTGATTTGTGTCATCTAGTCCTGTACCAACAAGGTCGAGTCTAGAGGTTTGAATCGAAGTCACTTGTCCCTTCCTGCTCAAAGCATCGGTCACTGGGTTGGCCTTTCTTGGAAGGTACTCAATCATATCACCGAATTGCTGGAATATTTGGCTCCAGCGGTGTTGTCGGTCACTCCACTGTGCTCTTGGCATTGTCTGAATCCAGTGTAATGCCTGATGGTCAGCGCAAACCTCAAAGTCACGGCCATAAAGAAAATGTAAAAAGGTCTTGCAACTTTTGCGAGACAATGTGCTCTACATCAATTCAAAAGAGAGTGAATTTGGAGTAGAAGGAATCCATTATGTGGGATATGTTATCAGTTCTGACGGGATAAGCCTAGATCTTGAAAGGGTAAGGGCACGGGATGTTCCTAAAAATGCGCAAGAGATCCGCTCTTTTGTTGGTCTCTGCCAAGCATACGGTACCCACCCACATGGACAAATTTTCCGACCTTGTAGCTCCTCTCACTGATCTGCTGAAGGGCGTGAAGATGCGTCGTCAAAAAGTGTCCGTCACGGGCAAAGCACTCGAGGCATTTCATGCAATGAAAAAAGTGAATCACCAATGCTAGCGATTTAGCCATAGGAGCTGTCCTCCAACACGGAAGGGCGCCCAATGGCTTATTACAGCTAGAAATTAAATGATGCAGAAAAAAAATATTCTGTATATGACAAGGAGTTATTGGGGGTGATGACAACACTTAAACATTGACTATGTATGACAAAGAGTTATTGGAGGGTTTACTCCGAATTATGTGGGAGAACATCATAACTTGAAGTCACTCAATCCTGGAATTATGAAAGAGAGAGAGAGGGAGGGCAGGGGGGATCTATTAAAGCTTGTGGGAGGCCAAATGGCCAATGACGCCAAGAAGGTACGTTGTGGTACATAATCTGTATTAGCAGACACATCCTTTTTCTCTCCTCTTTCCCAAAACCTGCAAGAAAAGCCTCAGTGTTAGCCAAGAAAAAAAACCCCAACCCCACCCTTGTAATGTCCATTTCAAAGCCCACTTCTAATGTTCCAAGATTTTGAATCTCAAATTTTTAAATTTTTGGTAACTCTTTACAGACTTGTTCTGCAGTTACGTTTCTTTTAGTAACTAAAGTGAATTTCTCCACGGAACTCAAAAACACAAGCTCAAACACAATGTACAGAAGAAGAGGTTACAACTCAATGTTCGCAAGTACAAAATGATACTCAAACTGATCTCTTGATCTTAACCCTAAACATTGCTGTCAGAAACAAGTACTCAGCCCAGTGTTTGGTGCAGAGCGTTTTCAACCTTTAGTCAGCCTTGCAACCAGACGTGCCAGCTCCAGAACATGAGATGAACAAATGAGGATCCAACCCTCTTTGTACAGGAAAACATGCCAGGTCGGACAGCCCTTTTTAGCCCAAAAAATAATGTCATAGAACATATGCTTTAATATTGTGCTCTAAAGGTGTACCATCCATGGGTGCCTTTCCTAAGCACTTTTGGGCACTTTATGGGCTGCTAAACCGGCCCCAAATCTGCCCCAAAAGTGGCTGTCCCAGCACAATCAAATCGTGTGTAAAACAGTTTGGCCAGGTGTGTAGAGGTAGGTGCATCACATATTGTCTACTTCTCCGCAGTCTTGCCTTCCTATTCAATATGATGTTCAAGGCACTCAATTTTCGTCAGGAAGTATACTAAGTATGTGGCTCACAAATTTTGTGGGCTTATTTGTGGTTTTTTCATGAGCTTTACCTTTGATTTTTAAGCTCTACACTTGATTTTTGAGGCGTGGGAGCATCTTGACTTGCAGCCTTATTATCAAGCTCTGGTCAAGAGATATGAGATTGACTTATAGAGCCATGCTCCATACATGGCTAATGGGTATAGACTAAGGAGTCAAAGTGGAGAGACTTTGTTTGTACCTGATGGAAATGTGTGGGGAAACATTGCCTCTGTAAGATGCACATCTCCTTGCCAATCATGCCTGTGCTGGTGGTTTCATTTGAAATTTGGGCTTGAGAATACCATAGTACATTGTACACTCCTTTATTATTTCCCATTAACTGGCTGTGTTGAACGTAAAAGCGTCTTTTCGGAGCCCCCCCATAACTCCTTCCAAGATCCAAGCTCTCAAGTCCCATTTTTGATAGAAATCTAAACGGCTTTGTAATTATGTTGTGTGACAAATAGTGCTCCATCTTTTATATGGAAAAGAATGGAGATTATCGTGACAGCTAGGGTGGATTCTGTTAGTAGTCATCTCCTGTCTGTATATTTACATCAAGGCCTCTGTTGTGGGTGTGCCCGCCTGATTTAGGTGTTTTCTCATTTTTTCCCACTCTCCATATTTTTCCCTATTTTTTTTGCTGTGGGAGGCTGTCCCGTGCATGTCGGCTACCTCTGTATGCTGGCCGACTGTAGGACTGTGTGCTCTGAAACTAGCCGACTGCTCCTTGCTTCTCTCTGTTGCTGGCCGATTTCACATGTGTGATGGCCGACTGACTGAAGCTGGCCGACTGGAGATGTAGCAGTCGGGTGTCTTTATGGCTGCTGTTGGCTGCCTTTTGTGCTTGCCGACTGGCTGATGGGGCCATATAAAATAGCCCCATGGCCCCCCACACTTTGTATTCAGTCTTCGGGATTTTCTTGTGTATATATAGCAGAGTTACACGCCTCTCTCTCTCCTTCTCTATTGCTGTATTTTTCTGCAGTGCACTTACTCTTGTGTTCTCAGATTTTGTCTTCATCTCTGCTGCATATTCTGACATGGTATCAGAGCTCTAGGTTCTTGATAAATCTTGGGAACTGTGTGAGCAAGAGGGGGGCTGTTTTGTTGCTGATTGGTGGACTGTTCTGGACCGTTCGGGAAGAGGAGAAGCAAGAGGAAGGTGGGCTGATTTGTTGGACAGCCACTTGCAGGTTTAAGTTCTTTTTTTCCACCCACCCACCCTTTTCAGTTACACTCCCGCAATGGCAGATTTACTTGAGATGGCTGAGAGGCATGTGAAGATCCCGACACTCCCCACGTTCCCAGTGGCTGTCAGTTGGATGGGAACAACTACGGCATATGGAAGGTAATGATAGAATCTGTTTTGGAGTCCTATGACCTTGTTGATTTCATTGTTGTTGGGGTTCCACGGCCGGAGTTAGAGGAAGGGGAGTTACCCTCGGTTCGGAAGGAACGCGAGGCACAGGCACAGTTGTGGGATCGTGTCAACACTAGGGTCCGATCTTTCATTTTCCTCAACTGCACACCGCAAGTAATCAATCATATCAAGCATATGACGCTGGCCAGAGGTATATGGCAGCATTTGGCTTCTTTCTATAGCAGGGTATCGCCCATGAAGAGGATCTCCTTGGAAGTACAGATGTGGGTGATGAATCTTGCAAAGTCGTCGATGATGCGGGAGCACATCAACAAGTTGCAGGCTCTTCAGAAAGAAGTTCTCCAGGCTGGGAAAGAGATATCATCGGAGGATATGGCCATTACGTTGCTGTCGCATTTGCCCTCTCAGTACTCAGCATTTTACTCTTCTTTGATTACTAGTGGCAGGCTCAGTATCATCACATGGGAGGAGCTTGTGCCCATGGCTTGGACCAGGAGGAAAGATTCTCGAACCCTCCACAAGGCGGAGGTTCGGAGGCCTTAACTGGCCAACGGTCGAAAGGCCGTAACAACAAGGGCAAAGGTAAGGCTTCATCGGAGAAGTCTTCTGAGAAGATGTCCGACTTAGACCTCCAGAAGCTCAAGGCAGAGAGGACCTGTAATGATTGTGGCGAGAAAGGCCACTATTGGCGGTAGTGTCCCAAGCGGAGTACCGAGAAGGGTGCCGAATCCTCAGTAGCAACCGTGAAGACTCCAGCTTTTGTGCACATGGAGGTTATGGACACTGGTGTTTCATTTTCTTCATGCAGGGAGGAGGTTGGAGGACTCTCCGCTACGGATACTCAGGAGTGGATTCTAGACAGTGGTGCTTCCAGGCACATGACTTCTTCCCATTCAAATTTACAAGATCTCTGCAAGTATTCTGGTCACATTCTTACTGGGGATATATCCACTATCCCAGTTCACAGTGAGGGCAGATTGGAGATAGTTCCTGATGGTAGAGGGGGGAATCATTCCTCCCAGGTGTTGTATGTTCCATCACTTGGTTTTCATCTGTTGTTAGTGCATCAGGTTTGCAAGACTGGCGTACAGGTGGAGTTTGATGAGCATTTTGTTGCTCTCCGGGACAAAGCAACAGGCCAGGTAGTTTGGGAAGGCGGAGTTTACAAACTTTCAGCACTCTCTCCCAGGTCCTCAATTTTGTGATGAGTGGCAGTCTGGTAATGGCCACTTAAGTGTGGATACGCTGCAGGTGCAGGATTTTCAAGACCAGATGGTGGATGGCTTGCCAGATGATGGCAGTAGTTGGCAGGAACTTTCCAGTATAGATGTTGGTAGTTCTTGTGTTCGTCAGTCAGAGGAAACTTTACAGGTAACTTATTCTCTGATGTCTCGTAGCATTCGGGACAAAGCTCTTTCCACGGGGACCTATTGGACAGCCAGGCAAGGGACACTTGATTACTTGCAGGTGGAGGTGGATGTTGCACATTCTCCAGGCTTTGTGGTTCCGGATTCAGAGGGGGTTGGTTACAGGTTTCCGAAGGCCTTGAGTGGTCTTCAGCAGGTTTCCAGGACTTGGCATCCCACTGTAATAGGTGTTGATCCTTGTGAGCAGTATGATGCCTCCTTGACTCTGAAGCAGAATGGTTCATTGATTTGGTTGATGCATACCAGATTGGACGGGAACTTCTTGATGAGGCTGTTGAGCTCATGTTTGTAGAGGACTCTTTGGGAGGCAGGATTGCGTATCTCGTGGTTTCTGCAGCATGCGAAGGATCTTAGACTCTTTTACACAAGAGGGGGATTGATGGATGGAGTCAGACTCCACGGATGGAGTGACTCAGATTGGGGAGGAGAGCTAGACACGAGGACCTTGACATTAGGCTACAGTTTTTCCCTTGGCTCAGGAGCAGTAAGAGGCAGCCATCTATTGCCTTGTCGTCGACAGAGGCGGAGTACCGGGCTGCTTGTGGTGCTGCTTACGAGGTGGTGAGGTTGCAGAGGTTACTTGGCAAGATTGGGTTTCCACTGGAGGGACCCACGGTCATCCAAAGGCACTTTGTTCTTGAAAAGATTGTTGCTGATGACATCTTGCTAGAGTTTTGTTTGACGGAGGACGGTACGGTGGACCTCTTCACGAAGTCTCTATCTCAGGCTTTGGTCCGGCGGCACTCCAGTTCCCTGGGGTTGGTTTCACATCCAGGAGTTGAGAGGGGGTGTTAGCAGTCATCTCCTGTCTGTATATTTACACTAGGGCCTCTGTTGTGTGTGTGCCCGCCCGATTTAGGCGTTTTCTCATTTTTCCCCACTCTCCATATTTTTCCCTATTTTTTCTGCTGTGGGAGGCTGTCCTGTGCATGTCGGCTACCTCTGTATGCTGGCCGACTGCAGGACTGTGTGCTCTGACACTAGCTGACTGCTCCCTGCTTCTCTCTGCTGCTGGCCGACTTCACACGTGTGATGGCCGACTGGAGACGTGGCAGTCGGGTGTCTTTATGGCTGCTGTCGGCTGCCTTTTGTGCTGGCCGACTGGCTGATGGGGCCATATTAAATGGCCCCATGGCCCCCCACACTTTGTATTCAGTCTTCGGGATTTTCTTGTGTATATATAGCAGACTTACATGCCTCTCTCTCTCCTTCTCTATTGCTGTATTTTTCTGCAGTGCACTTGCTCGTGTTCTCAGATTTTGTCTTCATCTCCGCTGCATATTCTGATAGATTCCTCACTGCCCAATTTGTGAATGAAATCTGCATCTCCCAGGTAAGAGCTGTGTCCCATACCACACCGTCCCCACCCCCACTCAGTCCCCATGGTGTCAAAACCTTTTAGAGGGCATAGTTAAGCTTGAAATATTTGATGACTCCCAATCCCCAATAATGAATAATGATAAATGAATTTAAATGGTCCATATTATAAATTAGATTTAACTCTTGGTTAACCTAATGTCATTTTATCTTTAGGGGACATACTAAGCAGCCCAATGGCAATAAAGCATAGTCCTTGGGCTAGTCACAGGCACCAGACGCTTCTATCTACAATTGTGTAGAGACCAAACATAAGCTCGAATGCAAGACTGGGGTTCCTGTCTCAGGCTAAGCTGCAACAGTATCAGAAAGAACGGCTGTTACTACTGCCACATTCTAGGACACAACAAGCCTCTTGCCTTAAACATGTGACAGCTAATCCGAGCCACAAGCCTTCCACAGCAAAAGTAGTGGTTCAACCACCTCCATCTCCAGTCCCTTCCATTGGTGTTATCATCAGTGGTGAGCTGCGCGGGGGGGGGGGGGGGGGGGGGGGGGGGGGGGGGGGGGGGGCCGCATTTCACTCAGAAGTCAAGAGTACGGGCTGGCTATGCAGGTAGTTAGCATGTTGTTTGACACACTGTTGCATTCCATACTCATATTTTGCGGTTGACATGCACACACGTGCTTTCTCTATCTAGCATGTTGTTTGACACACTGTTGCTTTCCATACTCATATTTTGCAGTTGACATGCACACACGTGCTCTCTCTCTCTCTCTCTCTCTCTCTCTCTCAAATGTGAATCTGGATGAATACCAAAATATCTTTCAAAGATGAAAGATATTGGTTATATCTCTATGTAACCATAAAATAGAATTTTGTAAGCATTAGTTGAATATATGTATCTTTTGCATACATACAGGTAGTAGCAGCTTGTGTGCGTGCTGGAGGAATGGTGATAGTTTATGGAGCTCTGTCAAGTAACGATGTCACTTACAGTATTTACGACTTACGGAGGGGAGTGAAGCTGGATTGGTTTTATCTTGGCGACTATGTACCAACTAGGGATAAGATTGATCAAGTTGCGGCAAAAGTTATGAGGCTTCTGGAGCTGAAAGTTATGAGACCATACATTGGAAAAAAATTCCCTCTTTCTCAGTTCAAAGATGCTGTTGCAGAGTCGGAAAGAGAGGGGCGAGGTGGGAAGGTTCTCTTAGTCTCTTGAGTTTTGTTCTTGAGATGAGCTCCTTTTTTTTTTCATGAGCATGTATCATAGCAAGTGGTTTACTCTCTCTCTCTCTCTCTCTCTCTCTTCAAACCCCCACTAAATGTATAATGGGCCTTGTGCCACATTTTCTTCGGCAGTACAATTGCTTGCTTGAATTCTTCTCAAGACAACATAGCACATGGAGCTATCTGTAAAACTATGTAGTTCAAGAATAAGTTGGGTTAACCTGAGCATGACTTAGTTGGGCATATAAGTTGTACTAGGTTGTGTGCTTGTAGTCCTTGACAGTTGAAGATACAATGTGCCCACGTTCGCAGTGTCTGCTGCATGGTTGATACCAAATCAGGTTCTACATTGTCAGTCTGTCAACCCCCAAATTTGTCCCTGGCTGAATTTTTTGACCCTCCGTTATCTTGTCATTTTCCACACCAGCTAAAGTTTGTAGTTAAATTAGGTGATTCATGTGCATATCAAAGCGTCACTTGTTTGATGCTTGGTCAAACATCTTTTATCTATTGCAAAAGGTATGTAAGATCAAAGTGTTTCTCCTACTTTTTTGGGACTGTTGTTCCTTGGAAGAGAGCGATAATACTTTGCTACCTCTTGTTTCTTTGCTTCCTCCTGCTTGTTTGGGACTGCTGCTCTTTGGAAGAGAGCCTTGCGATAGCCGCCACCAATCTTTATTTTGTGAGCTTCCGTATCTTATCTTTTAGATTATTATACAAGGGCACCTTGGATCCTCCTTTTACTGATTTCACTAACCCATAGTTCTTCGAGTAGGTTTTGTTTATAAGATATATCATTTCCACCACAAACTTCATCTATTAATGTCTGTCCTCATCTAGTTTACTTGTAATC
This sequence comes from Cibotium barometz, assembly GCF_041138505.1. Classification (NCBI taxonomy): domain Eukaryota; kingdom Viridiplantae; phylum Streptophyta; class Polypodiopsida; order Cyatheales; family Cibotiaceae; genus Cibotium; species Cibotium barometz. Next base: position 45,117,185 of record NC_141070.1, on the reverse strand, counting down.
TTATACTCCTTGGCTCTTTCCTCTTAACGGCCCAAACTGTTGGAATGAGGTCCTCATTTGCTAGCTCGATCATAATGTCTCCCTTTTCAGGGAGCTTGAATACCTCTGCTACATATGCTAGAGACATAGTAATGTTTCATAGGTCAAAAAATATATTGTTACTTTAGACCATAATATATCAAGCTTGATCAACATCAATGGGCCCCAATTCCAACATGATGAGGTTGGCTTGCATAGAGTATTGGGGAGTGAGTACTATAGAAGCAGAAAGGCAATATATGGTAGCAACTTCATTCTCCTTATTTGCCACTTGAACTTTTGCTTTATGGGCTCTAATCTTAAATATTGAATGGATATTGAGTTGATAAAGCTATGTGCGCTCCTTGAATCCACCAAACTATGAGCCACCCTTCCATTGATAGTGCCTTGAAGCCTCAACGTAGAGTCTCCTTTGCATCCCACAAGTGATTCATGCGATATAGAACATACGTGGGTTGGTATACCACCTAGATCAAATTGAAACTCATGGATCTCCATAGATGGGGACTTTTCCTCGTGGAAATCCACATAAGCATCCTCTACAATATCATTATTTTCAGCTATGTCATCCTCATCTAGACAATCATGCTCACATTGTTTTTTTTTTTTTTTTGTTGGGAAAAGGGGGGGGGGGGGGTTGTCTAGGTACAAGAGAGATCACTCTAGAGCCCCTTGGCCAACATGATTTATTTAAAGTTACATGCATAAGACAAACCCACCGATAAACAATAGTTTCCATTGAGAATCACTTTAGATTTTACCAAAAAGCATTATGAATACCATACATATGCTTTGGACCAATTTCTTTAGGTCTCAGACAAATAACTTTAGATGCCCCAGTTCACGGATGATATTGCTAGCCTCTGGAGCATTGCCCTATCTGGTTTAGGGAGGATTTAAGAACAATAGATCAATGACGACTTATTTATCAAAAATTTCTCCCTCTAAATAAAATAGGAAATGGGTTTTTGGACTTTTTTTGCAAAAGCTTTGGTTGAGAAATATCTCTTTTGCATAGGTTACCTTTTAAAATGCTTGAAAAAAGTAAAGAGCTGTGTGTGTGTGTGTGTGTCTCTCATTCTTTGATTTTATTGATAGACTTCGAGACATGGTCGTGGTTAGCTAGTGCCCATCCTCTTATATGCAAATGATGTAGTCATCATATCAAATTCAAGAAGCAGAGACACCTTGATGCACTTCAACATTTGTGTGATGAGAGGGACTTCATAGTGAATCTTGGTAAATTTCTTTTCAACTCTTTCCATTAGGTTGTATCCATACAAGGGACCTCTTTGAATCTTGGTAAAATCGAGATTATTCTTTTTGACTCTTCCCATCAAGTTGCATCCACATAGTCTTTCATGTACAAAGATGATGCAGTTGACCTTGCCTCTTTATATGTATACCTTGAGGTTGCCTTTATTGGCTAATCTTCTCCATGCAACCAATTGCCCAAGCCCACCTCGCAGGAGGTCACGTTGCCATGGCCCGATTTGAGAGAGTGCTTCTAATCCCACTTTCTAAAGCTGAGCACTTTGACACATCGGTGAGTTTTTTTGTGATGTATGATGCTTCATTGTGGGGGGTAAACTTGGGAGAGGCGGATTGGAAGAGGATAGTGAAATTACAAGTGATGATGTTCTCGTGAATGATCAAGAGTAAGCTATCTGTACCACATGGAATTTGGTTGTGTTTGGGGTTGTTTCTCTCACCTACATCTAACATGTAAACACATTGGATAAAGGCGAGTACTCTCCCACGATTGACACTCGTCTTCCAAGCAACTTGGACAAGAGGGACATACTTCATGGCAGTATTTACACACTACTTGTTGGTGTTATATGGCCTTCACACGGATCACTTTGAGTGTATCCTAGATGCACCCTTCTTGGTTCTTTCCCAGTAGGAGATCAAATGTATTATTGGTATTGACTTGGCTCCCCTTCACACGAGCTGGACATGGCTATTCCCATGGGAAGTTCCCGAAGTTACAATTCTAAGAGCACTTTTCTTACACTTATGGAGGATGGTTTCATTAAGAAACTTGGATACCTAATAAGTGTCATGAAAAGGTCCCATCCACCCAAGGAACTATCATATGGGTGCGTGGATCAAATGGTGGAATCGGTCTCTTGGGGGCTAGCTCATAATGGTGGCCAATCAGGCACTTTAGGCTCATAAGAGGCCTAATGCTATTACAATGACTACTCTCATAATATATCTATTTTGTTCATGATGTATGCATGTCAGTGGAAGAATCGGATGCCTTGTTCTTTGATAGTGGTGCTAGTAAGCATATTACTTCACAAAAAAAAATGTTCTCATCTCTGGAATCTGTAGAGCAAGTGCAGAAACTGTCACATGTACAAATGGTTCCTCATATCATGTCAAAGAAGTTGGTAGAGTTGTGCACATTGCTGCAAATGGGGGTGCATTTTAAAAATAATTAATGGAATCAAATATTCACTCACTTCTTCCTTTGTCTCCAGTATATTATCATCCATGTTGATTGCCATTTGGCAACACTGCTCAAAGGTATTGGGTCCTTAAGAACCAAATAATCATGCCACATTTTATTATGCAGACCTAATCAAAACGTTGATAGAAATTATTCACCAGGCAATATTTCCCATGGTTTGTAACATTAGTTAAGGTGCTTGGTGTGTGACACGTAATCTCTAATTGATTCATCCTAGTTTTTTTTAGATTACTCAATTATATCACTACACTCCAATGTGCACCACATCGTGCAAACCGTGGTACAAAAAGAGATTTCAAAACACGGAACTTATCTTTTTCTTTGGGCCCAAGACCATGATACTATTGTCTAGCTCTTCTATCTAAGGTTAGCTTGAAGGCACAAACCTTGGTAATGTTGTTGATATTCCAATGGGTCTTACAGATTCGCTCAAACATTTCTAAATGTTGGATGGGGTTAATACCTATGAATTCGATCATTTGTTTGGCAATGTCAACTGGTTTTACTTGATTAGTTCTCAAATCTCTTGCTGTTGCAAGTTTAATATCTAGCCCCTTGTCTCTTGGACATGTCTTACAATTTTATGTGGTCCCCTTTCTTCTCTTCCTAATACAACCTTGCAGCAAGAGCCTGGCAAACACTCTTTTCTCTCTATGGTGGTCTCTCTAGCCACACCTCTTGGAGAGTGCCCTTCTCTTGGAGAGTCTCTCGAAAACTTTCCAATTCTCCCTCTTCAACTCTATTCGTGTCACTTTCTTCTAGAACGTTGAGCCACCTGGCTTACTCAATCACCAATGCTCTTTCTTTTTTTGTCCTCGCACAACCTGCACAAATCCACTTGATTGCCACATGTCGTTTTTATCACCATGGACCCTCTACACACACCAGCTTATGTACATTATATTTACCTATACACAATGTTTAGATTGGGCTTGGGATTTCCCTTACAATGTGGAGGGTCATGGAGAGATGTAAAGAAAACGTTCAAAAACAATACTTTAACACTAGTTTGGTACCAAAACAGGACACTTGAGTGTCCTTTTTTGGGGGTTGCAAAAAAAAATCAAACTCCTAATGTAGGCTTTAAAAACCAAAATGCTTCATTGGGCATGTAGAACATAACCCTATGCTTATGTAAAAAATGCTAAACATATAAAATGCCTTTTTATTTGGAAGTACATAAGCAACAAAGTAGCATATGTCTTGAAAATGAACACTTTTTAGGATTTTTCAGGATTTTTTCAAATATGCAAGCATCATTCTCTCAAAAAAAAAATCCAATGATATCAATAGCATTTTTCCCAAGATATTTTGATAGCATACATCAGTCCAAGGAGGTAGAAGTTCACCAAAAAAATCATTTTCTTTTCCTAGAATTTTTTCCAAAAAAGTTGTATAAAATCAGCAAAAGTAACGCGTATTATCAAAACTCAATCACGCCACTAAAAAAAATTATAGCCCTATCAATGAGAATGTTGATTATTGGTTTTCATGCTTGAGATGCGATAAATAAGCCATAATTTGATGTGTATGACACTAACTTAGCCTCCACTTAAGTAGGTTCTTATCGCCTAGTTCTAAAAAAACTGTAAAAAATAAAAATACAAAATTTGATCATCTTTTTTCAAAAACTAATCATAACTATGCTTGCACAAGTAGTCTACACCTATAGTTATAACAAATAATGCACTTACACAGCTTTCCCCTTTGATGAAAATCAAAATTAGGCTCATAATTAGACATTTTACGTATAAAAAACAGGTTGCGCAAAAGGCCATGTATGAGAAGAGGCCCAAAAAGTGGCTCTAAAGTTTTGGAAAATTCAAAACAAAGTAGTATTTACCCTATATAACATGGGTGCACCTCAAGTTTTACATTATTAGCTTGCATATGGAAGGAGAAAAATTCATGCTCCACCTGTATAAAAAACATCATTTCAATATTAGCGAGTCAAAAATTTATCCAGTAATTATCGTTTGATGATTCCAAGATTTAGTTTACATCATGGGCTTTCCATCAAGCCAAGTTTCATGATCAAACTATGTCCCTTCTAAAAGTTATGTACAAATTACTACTATTTTGAAAACAGCAAAAATCATGCGTTTTATCAGCATATGTCTAAGAAAATTAAAATATTGCCTTGTAAAAGCTAAGAAAAGTGCAATTTAAAAAATCTCAAATTTTTTTGGGGTCTTGAGGAACATCTGTGGATGTTAAGCATTTCAAAACTCTTAATAGATTGCCCACAAAAATTCAAGAAAAATGCTAACTTTCAGGACACTTTAGTGTCCTTAGGACACTTTAGTGTCCAATTACAGAACTAGTGTTAATGTCACATATACAATCACTTTTTCCTCGATTTTTTTCCACAGTTTTTGGCACAATTTTTAAGACAAGTCACCATGGTTTCCAAGACATGTACGTACCTTTTGGGCATGGTTTTTGATATAATCGTTGGGAGTTGAAGTTGTATATACATCATGTGAGTTTTTGAAACCACACAAGGTTTTGCTCAATAGGAAAATAGGTAACCAATACTTCTCATTGACCCTTGTTTTCTTCTTGAGTTTTTTCCAAAGGAGTAGCCTCCAAATGAGATTAGCGTGTTTCAAGACACCATTGACAAGCCTTTTCACTTTATATAGCTATTTTCACATTTAGGCTTTTGTTCGAAGTGTGTAGCCTTACAAAGCAATTTCATCACCTCAGTCTTGTCATCCTCCCAAATCTCTTTTGAGGGCTATTAGTTTGTAGAGTCATTTTTACTTGTGGTTCTTTCTCGAGTTGGTTCACAGCAAGAACAAAGTCAACTACCAAGAAGAGTGGGAAGGGTCCTCCTATTAAAAAGGTTTCTATAGCTGGAGCTTCACATCCAAGGAAGGGAAAGTCAATGCACATATTGAACCAAGAAAATAAAATAAAATTGACTCAAAACGTAAGTGTTCTAAGGCAAATCAGACAAGCTCATAAGGCCATAGGATTCGCAATCCCTAAGGCACCATTTCAGAGACTTCTAAGAGAGGTTTGTCATCAATGGTAACTTGGATTGAGGTGGTAGAGAAGTGAAGTCTACACCCTTTAGGAAGCAGCAGAGGATTTCCTCATAGAATTCTTTAAAGACACTATGTTAGTAGAGCTTCATATGCACATAGGTTGACAATCATGCACAAGGACATGGAGACATTGAAGAGGGTACGTTGGAGATATGACAAGCTTCTTCATCCTATGGAATGGGTAGACATCAAGATGAGAGGTATTCTCCTAGTACCACCATCAAGAAAGTCAAAGCAAGGTGAAGAAGTGAAGGTAGCAGAAGTGACATGTGATAAAAACACAAGGGGAAAAGCACTTTATAAAGAATCTCTCAAGAAAAAAAAGAGATCCTGAAGGTGATACTCTGGCTTAAGAGATTTCCCTCCAAGATATCAGAAACTTGAAAAGATTAGTAGATCTTGGGGATAATGTGAATATTGTTATAAATGAGATTGATGATGAAAGGATGATTGCACTTAGTAAAGAATGTTTTAGGATCTTGAGAAAGAGTAGAGCTGAACTATCTAACATAATAATTCTTGTGGGTTTAAGGTAATTTTCTTAATATCTCATTTTGTAGTTCCATGTTATAGGCTATCTTTGGAAGCACTCTCAAATTAACTTTACTTTTGCAGGATTTTTAGGTCTCAATTACCTCCAGATGTGCAATCAACGACGTTCATCTTGGATCCACACTTTTTAGTCTTTTTAAGAAACCCAAAAGAATCAAACAAAAAGCTAGCAAAGTGGGTCACACATTGTAATTTTGAATATGTCAGCTTAATCTTCTTTCGCTACCATGCATAGTAAGTAAGATAGTAGAGTTTGTCTTCAATATTTTTGACAACTATGAAGGAAGACTGATAATCCTGTTCTTATGTTGTAGCAGCTCCCATTGGAGTCTTGTGGTAATTGATGTTGCTGACAAACAATGCTGGCTTTCAATTCTATTAGGGATACTCACACAACGAACTTGGATTGTATGTACTATTGTTCACTTTAGCAATTCTTGTTGTAATACTTGGCCATAATGAATGTTGAACTTCTGCAAAGAGTTTGGCTCTATAGGGTTCACTAAAATAGAAGCAGTCTACAATATTCTAGGATGGTAATTGTTTTCTTTCCAGAATACCATATGCATGTTAGTTATCCATCATCTTATAGAAATGATCATAAAAGAAAATATCATATTGTGCCAATTGTGTTGTAGATCTACCTCTATATTGCAGTTCTCCTATTGTCCCATGCAAAACATCAAATAACCCCAATATGCATTGTATAGGCTACCATTCTTCATAAAACTGATTAAAGAAATTGTATTTGCCACTACTATTGAACAATGAACAAATAGAACAAGAAGGTCTCCATTGTTTAGAAGTTACCTCTTTACAAATTTTTTGTTCCAAATGACCTTTTGTACATACATGCTGATATTTTTTTATCAACATTTTTGTTAAACAACAGAGGAGCAATAGATGACATAGAGTAGAAACAATAGAGCAATACTTGTCAAAGTGAGTGGGAAAAGAATAATGATGGAAAACAGAAGAGCTCAACCATGAGCGAGAAAAGTTGTTTGGGAGGGAAGTTTTTTCACTTCTCTTTAATTTCCTCCCAAGTGCATTGACTAGTGTGATGACCTAAAAATCTAGTTGAAAATAAAAAATATAGAATAGTTTTAGTCTTTCAGTTTTGCAAATTAGAATTAGATTTACTAGTTTTCTAACGTTACGTTGGCCTTTCTCTCATTGGAGGAGAGGGATTTTTCATTCTAGCTAAAAGACCCCAAAATGAGCTTTACCTCAGGCATGCATGTTCACACCCAAAGTAAACATCTTGCCATTTTTGTTACCCTTTGCAACCAAGTGACATTGATTTTTGAAGTCTTCCACAAAACATCCTTGAGGATTAAACTTCAATTGTAGACCCTGCTCAACTATCTGTCCAATAAAACCAGGTTCTTTATAATATTTGAAATATGAAGTATATCTGCCAAGTACTTCATTTTGCCATCCTGCAGCATAGACAATGGCACTTTACCAACATGTGGAGTATCAGCAGTTGTTTCTACATAACCTGGGTTTTTCATTTTTTGTCAAAGTACCAAGCATCCGCAACCATGCCCGATTCTTTCTTTTTCTCCTTCTCTAGCTTTTTCTTGCACTCATTTATGTAGTGGCCTGGTTTCCTCTGCAATATAGTGACACTTGCCCTTCTTTTTCGGCTTATAGCCACCATGCGAAGAAGCTTTACCTTTGTCTTTATGACTGGCAATAAAAGCTTGGTCACCAACTCACATAACATATCTATTTTGCCTAGACTACTCTTCTTGCAAGAGTACTGAAACTAGCTCATCAAATGTAAGGGCATTTGGATTTCCCTTCATCATGAGTCTGAGGGTAGAGGCAAAAGTCTGATAAGAATCCGGCAATGCATTGAGAACTGTGGGCACCAATGTACTATCAGGATATATCTCATCCACACTACAATCTGCTCCTTAAAATCTTTGATCTTGGTCAAGAAGCTGTCCATTGAGTCTCTCTCATTCATGTGCTCAGACTCCAACTGTTTGCGCAGATATGCAACACATGCTTCATTGTGCACCTGGTATAATACAACAAGTGCATCCCATGCCTATTTTGAAGTCTTACATGACCGAATATGAGGAATAATACTTTGCTTCATAGAAAGTGCAAGCAATGTATGTGCATGTGCATCTCTTCCATCCCATCTCGTTTGAGCAGTAGTGGGAGGTACTGGTGGTGCATGTGGAGGAGCCACATCTATATCAGATTCTACTTCAGATGTACTTGCAGCACATGGTTACACTGGTAGTTGTGAAACAAGATGAGTTTCACTACTACTGACCACATTCCAAAGGCCTTTAGCAACTAGTGCATGCCTCATCATATAGGACCACAATGGGTAGTTAGTCCCATCATCAATTTTTCCCTTAGCACAGACAACATGTTGAATACATCACTACTGCCAGCCATGACTGTCTACCAAATGCAAAATCTTTCAACACACTATAAGTACCCACAGTATTCACTGAATGTGACCCTGGATGGCTGCCCAAAATTGATTGAATCACCTACAAAGTGTATGAAAAATAACACAGATTAGAGAATAGAGTGTTACCGGAAAATGTAGGATGCTCGATGTTGTTGAAGACACTGTATATGCTGCTGCACAACAAATCTTTGCCATTGCATAGCTTAAACACCCGAAATCAAGCAGAACCAATCCAAAATGATGCCTCTCTAGAACATCTGGAAAAGCCTTGCTTGCACCCAAAACACGCTCGAATTGCGTCGCAGACCTTGAAAAGTGTGTATACTTCATATACAAAACACTATAGTATACCTTCTTCTCCTACGAGAGTATCTCAATCGAAGCCAGAAAAACAGGGTCATGAGGAGGGAGGCAGACTACTAGATCAAGTGTCAAGAAAGCTAACTCTGATACCAATTGTTGGAATTAGGGTTAGTGTTGCAACAATGCACACACACAAGATAGAGAAGCTTGAGAGCACACAAACTCACTAGATTAGAATAAACAAATGTGTGCTAGTTACAAAAGATAAGTACACACCCTAAAATGAGTACATAAGAGGGTGTACATACACACAGGGGAAAAAACCTCCTAGTGAGGGAAAAAGTGCCCCAGAGGTCCTAAGTGTGTTCACACACATCACTACCATATAATGCTACAAAGATGGCAAAGTGATGTGTTTACACACATCACTACCATATAATGCTACAAAGATGGCAAATTGCCTTATAGTAGGTTGGGTGAGTAAAAACCATGTTAACGAATGGAGTGGTTAACATAGAAGAAGAAGGATTGAACTCTCAGATTGTGCATTGACTATTGATGGTTGAATTAGCTCCTTACCATCAAGAATAAATATCATATTCCTAGAACAGATGAGCTGTTAGACCAATTGCATGGAGCCCAAATATTTACAAAGATTGTGACTCAAGGTATTATCAGATTAGTATAAGGAGAATGATATTCCTAAGATGACTTTTATTACTCGATATGGACATTACGAGTTCACACAGTAATGCCATCCGAACTAACTAATACCCCTGCAACCTTCAATCTATTAATGCAGGAAATATTCAAAGAGCATCTGGATGATTTTATTTTAGCCTTTTTTTTAATGATATTCTGGTTTATTCCAAGAATGCTACTGATCACGAGAGGCATGTGCATTAAGTCCTAGAAACCCTTAGAAAGCGCACACTTTTTACCTCTAAAAGTAAGTGTACCTTATTTACCAATTGAATTGAATATCTAGGGTTCATAGTATCAAAGGATAGAATATCAGTTGATCTTGCAAAGATGCAAGCTATTTTTAATTGGCTAGAATCCAAGACGATAAAGGAAGTCAAAGGATTCTTAGGTTTAAGAGGATAGATTAGATCTTTTATTCTTGATATGTAAAGATTTTTTCTCCCTTGATCGCACTTATCAAGAAGAACGTTTCATTTTTATAATCTCCTATGTGTCAGAACGCCTTTGATAAGATTAAGGTTGCATTAGTGACAAATCTTGTGCTAAAGTTACCAAAATTTGGGAAGACCTTTGAAGTAATCCCTGATGCCGATGGATTCACCATTGGTGGCATCGTAATGTAGGAAGGATTCCCCATAGAGTATGAGTCTCAAAAAGTATGGCCACATGAAAGGAACTATGTTGTCCATGATGTTGAATTGCTTCCAATAGTGCATGCCTTGAAGCTTTGGTGACTATCTTCTTGGATGATGAAAGTTCACCTTGGTAACATAAGAGCTTAAAGTGGATTTTCACTCAAAATGATCTTAACATGAGGTAAAAAAGATGGATGCAAATCCTTCAAGAATTTGATTTTGAGATTAAGTGTAGGTTATGAAAATAGAATGTGGTCATCTTTTACGCTTAATAGGAAAGCCTTGGTAATTGATCATAAGAGCTTAAAGTGGATTTTCATTCAAAATGATCTTAACATGAGGTAAATAATTTGGATGAAAATCCTTCAAGAATTTGATTTTGAGATCAAGTATAGGTTAGAAAAAGAGAATGTGATCGTCTATAGTTAGCAGGAAAGCCTCCTTACTTACAATAGCTGTGATTTCAAATTCTTTACCATATGAGATTAAGGAGAAGATTGGGTTAAATAAATTCTTCACCCTTATTATTGCCTTGCTTAAGCAAGAAATCAAAATGACCTAAGAAATGAAGAAAGTTTAAGGATTTAGGTTAAAGGATGTATGCTTGTACTTTAACAATTGGTTTGTGTGTTCTTAAAGAAGGAGATCTTAAGAGAAGGATTTTAAATGAGGGCTCATGAAACCCCTTGGCTATGTGAAGACTTTCATGGCTATAAAGAAGGTTTCTTTTGGTTCAGACTTAAGAAGGTTATACTCTATCATGTTGTCAGTGCTTTTTTTGCCAAAAGTTCAAGGCTAAAAAAGTAGAAATGCCAAAAGTTGTATCCTTAAGATATTTCACATATGAAATGGGAGTGTAGAAGCATGGATTTCATCATTGGATTACCTTCATTTAATGTACGATATGATTCAATCCTACTCGTGGTAGCTCACTTGAAAAAAATTACTCATTTAATTCTTGTGAAGAAGAACTATAAGTACACTTCATGTTGCTAAAGTCTTTTTGAAGGAAGTATTCAGACTCCATGTATTACCTAGAAGGATAGTCAATGATCGAGATGCTAAAATTACATCATGATCTTAGTATTGCCTACTATCATCGAGACATTGATGGCCAAATAGAGAGGGTAAGGCAAGTGATCTGAGATCTTCTTCGAGCATTATGTGGAAGAGAACCCACGAGATGGATAAATTATCTCATGGGTTCTCTTCCACATAACACCTATAATGCATCTCATCATTTAAGGCATAGGGATGGGTCCATTTAAGGTAGTTTACAGATAAGATCGCATAACACCATTAAATTAGTCTGATCCACTGATCAGAGTGAAAATGCTGAGCGAAGAAAATGTTAGATAAAATGGATCATCAAATATAGACTATAAATATGGACATCAAAGCTTCCCAAGATAGACAAAAGTAGTATGTTGATATGAAGCGATCTTTTAGAGAGTTTGATAAAGGTGATATGGGTTTTCTTTGCATATGACCTAAGAGAAGTTCATTCTCCTTAGAAAGGTACAAGAAACTTTCATCCCTATTGTGGACCATATGCGATTACATGGAGAGTTGGAGATCAAGTAATGGACTTTTACTTCCTCCATACTTGAAAATCCATGTTGTTTTTCATATTAGCTTTGCTGAAGAAATTTATCGTAGATCCCATTCATATATTGGATGATGAGCAAGTTGCTTTTCCTACCAAATTGGAACTAGAGGAATTTTTGGATGTTAGAGAAAAGCCCCTTAAAAACATGATCTTAAAATAATATTTAATCAAATGGAAGTTTTTCCTGACTGAGGATGCTACTTGGGAGAAAGAGGAAGAGTTGAGAAAAATTTTATCCCTAGTTTATGAGACGAGGACATCTCAAATCTTCAAGTGTGAGAGAATGTAAGATCCCTCTTTCTTCATCCTAATCTAACACTAGATGTTATTTTTCTAAGATATATTTTCTAGTGAGCGAATACAAAATTTCTACAAGGTGTGCATTTCAATGAGAGACTTGGAAGCGATAATTAGGGATTGCACAAGAACCACGAGATCCTCATAAGAACTTGTAGACTTTTGAAGAGGAGGAAAGCTCAATTGTCTAGACACAAGGTATGACAATCCCCTTTCAAGCCAATTTTTAAAGGTACAGCTAGATCCTTTGCTTAAATACATTTCTCCTATTCTTTTGATCTTTCATGGTAATTTAGGTAAAATTTTGGATTCATTTATGGATGGTGGACTTTAATTAGGAATATTAGATTCAAATTAAAAATTCAGAATACCTCCATGTCTAGAGAGAGAAAGTAGAGTTAAAGGTCTAGAGAGAGAAAGGTAATAGAAAGATGAGATATTACCCTAGTTAGAAGAAATTCAGGATTGATAGGATTGAAAATTAGATATTAATTTAGGGAAAAATATTGGTGTAAGGCTAGGCAAGGATTCTATAGACAGATAGACACACACACACACACACACACACACACACACACACACAGAGAGAGAGAGAGAGAGAGAGAGAGAGAGAGAGAGAGAGAGAGAGAGAGAGAGAGAGAAAGAGAGACTTTATTTACTTGCTTTAATTTACATGGATAGATTTAATCCTAAGATTAAGCCAAGATCCTAGATTTAGCTTTAAAAAGCCAAATTGTGTGGAGGCAGGATAATTGGAGCAATCTCTTTAGGGCCAACATAGCTTTAGAGAGAGAAAATTTTGATTGATCCTTAAGTCGAGGATATTGGGAACACTTTATTTCCCTTAATCAAGTGTAAAGCGGTATCATAATGGGAAATATTATGTGCATTATTGTGGTTAAATTAAATTGCCTTTAGTAGTAAATTTAAAGTCCTAGAGATAGAACTAGGAATAAAGCTAAAATTAAGGAAGGCAAGGACTAGAAGTGCTCAAATCAAAGAGATAAGGAAGAAGAAGACCTTAACTCTAGGTGCACAAGTGTGCACTAAAGAATGACCGTAAGACTCCTAGAGATTGCTACAGATTTTCAACATGAAGATAAGACCCGAATCAGAGAAGTAGATTGATGACCTTAGAAAGACCTTCTTTTTTAACACAAAGGACTCTTTTTGAAGTTGAATGGAATGATGTATGACCCCAAGAAAGGGAATATCTTGAGAAGACCTCACCATGATATATGTTGTTGGAGGGATTTAACTTGCTCGGATTTTTGACTAGAGAGCTCTGTTATGTCTCATCAAGATTACGATGACTTACACTACTTTGGATATGAATATGGTGTACATTGTTTGAAATATTGCTTTATTGTTTGGATACTGTATTCATGTGATGCATGTGTTTCTTTGTGTGGAAACTTGTGAAGGTACCACACAAGTTTATGGATTTTCGTATGGGTATCATCTACAGATGCATCACACAAGTTTATGGATTTTCGTATGGGTGTCATCTATGGATGCATTACATGAAGGCACTCATTCAAGACTTTGATCCCTCTCAACTAAATGTGGGTGTGCTCTTGGAATGATTGGTGTGATGGACAAGGAAGAGGAAGCGGCTCCAAAGTGAAACGGTGTGAGTAGTAATGTGGTGGATGGTGGCTAAGTATGGGTGTCATATGAGTGTCATCTATGGATGCATCACATGAAGGTAGTCATTCAAGACTTTGACCCCTCTTGGGCCAAATGTGGGTGTGCTCCTATGATGAACAAGGAAGAGGAAGCAGCTCTGGAGTGAAATAGGTAGTGTTGTGGATGGTGGCTAAGTATGCATGCTGGTACTAGATAAACGTTTGTCTCTTGACACCGGTACCTAGAGTGTTCATTCTTTGGGGATAAGTCACGACGTTTGTCTCTTGACACCCGTACCTAGAGTGTTCATTCTTTGACCCCTCTTGGGCCAAATGTGGGTGTGCTCCTATGATGAACAAGGAAGAGGAAGCAGCTCTGGAGTGAAATAGGTAGTGTTGTGGATGGTGGCTAAGTATGCATGCTGGTACTAGATAAACGTTTGTCTCTTGACACCGGTACCTAGAGTGTTCATTCTTTGGGTATAAGTCACGACTAATAGAAGCAACTCTCATGATTATTTGGCACTTGTGTTAAGGTGGATGTGAGACATGCATGGCTCCTTTGGTTATCTCATGGTGGTTCAAGAGTATTTATCATTGATGTGTGCGTCTGCCTAGTCTCACAGTGGTGGTGTGAGGACATTTATGTTGATGATGTGTTACCTTATTATATGTGATATGGACATATGGATTATTTGTTATGAATAGAATTGTTTAATGTATGTTTTTCTTTAATGAAAGGACGGTTTTCATAGGAGTGCATGTGTGAACTAAATTTAAGTGGTGTGTGTATGGGTAAAGTGGCAATTTTAATTATGGATACGTGAGATCACATCACCTCCATAGGCCCAATGGAGGGTGGAAGGCTAGATCCATGGGATTGGACGGGGATAGGCTGAGCCTATGGATCTGGTTTAAGTAGGAAAAAAATAAAACATTAGAAAGTGGGTGGTAGGATGGAGCGGAGAAAGAGTTGTGGGGGTACTTTCTAAAAGGAGACAAACTTGTATTTATAGAATGAGGAAACTTGGGATGACTAGTTCAGTTTGGTAATAATAAGAATAAGGATAGAAGGATAACCTTCATAATTGAGTAGTTAAGACATCTTGCTAAGTCTCGAGGAGCTGCTTAATGTGACTTTCGAGAATTATAGAGGGAAAACACTTGGAGGAATTATTCATCTTGCATAAGGATTATTCTAGTCAGTCTAAAAGAAACTTATTGAATAACCAATCGTTAGGAGATTTATGTGATGATGTGACACTGATGTGTTACCTCTTGTGATATGTGATATGGACATATGGATTATGTATAGTATGAAAAGAATTGTATGATGTATGTTTTTCTTTTATGAAAGGACTATTTATAAGAGTGCATGTGTGAAGTAAATTTAAGTAGTGTGTATATGAGTAAAGTGGCAATTTTAATTACGTGTACATGAATTCAAACTGGCTCCATAGGTCTACTGGAGGATGGAAGGCTAGACCCATGGAATTGAACGAGGCTAGGCTGAGCCTATGGATGTGGTTTAAGTAGAAAAAAGATCAAACACTAGAAAGTGGGTGGCAAGGTGGACCTGAGTTATGGGTACTTTCCAAAACGAGACAAACTTGTAAATACCCAAGTTATGGGTACTTTCCAAAATGAGGAAACTTGGAATGAGTAGTTTAATTTGGCAATCACAAATTAGGATAAAATAATTTCATTCATAATTGAGGAGTCAGGACATCTTACCTTCATAATCGAGGAGTCAAAATATCTTGCTAGGCCTTGGGGAGCCGCTTGGATGTGACCTTCATGTGACTTGCTTATGAGAATTATAAAGGGAAAACACCTAGAGGAATCATTCACCTTTCCTTGTATTGGGATTATTCTAGTCAGACTGAGAGGAAGTGATGGAATATAGGTAAGCTTTAGGAGATTTATGTTGATGATGTGACATTGATGTGTTACGTTGTGATATGTGATATGGACATATGGATTATATATGTTATGAAAAGAATTGTATGATGTATGTTTTTATTTTATAAAAGGATAATTTTCATAGGAGTGCATGTGTGAACTAAATTAAGTATCGTGTATGAGTAAAGTGGCAATTTCAATTATGGGTGCACGAGTTCACACCAGCTCCATAGGTTTAGTGGAGGAAAAAAGACTAGATTAAGCCTATAGTTTTGGTTTAAGTAGATCAAGGATCAAACATTGGAAAGTGGGCGGTAGGGTGGACTCGAGGTGTGGGTACTTTCCAAAACAAGAAAAACTTGTACTTATAGAATGAGGAAACTTACGACATGTAGTTGGCGATCACAAATAAGGATAGAAGAATTTTCTGCATAATCGAGGAGACATCATATCTTGTTGAGTCTTTGGGAGCCGCTTGATGCAACTTTCTTATGAGATTTATGAAGGGAAAACACCTGGAGGAATCATTCACCTTTCCCTCAGTCTTTGGGAGTCCCTTGATTCAGCTCTAAGGATTATTCTAGTCAGATTGAGAAGAACTGACGAAATAGCCAAGCATTGTGATATTGTGATATGAGGCCCTAAGTGAGTCACTCTAACCTTAGTGTGATTCCGCTACCATATTATTATATAGATTATTATAGTCAGACTGAGCGAATTGACGGAATAACTAAGCGTTGGGATAGAGGGGTAGGAGTTGTTGAAATATACAAGTGAATAGGGTGTGTGCACGAACAAGCCCTTAGCAAGAGGTTGTAAAAGAGAATCTGTAAATGTGAGAGAGGCTGTGGAAAGGTGTGAAGTATCTACTAGGAGAGAATAAAGGGTAGCATTAGAAGATTTAGGAGGTGTGGAGATATTCTCGGAAGAGGTGGAGAGAATCAAGCAAAAGAGGTGGAGTGAATCAAGGAGAGATTAGTGGGATTAGATGCTTGGATGTAAACTCTATAAATTGAGGCATTGGCCTAATGAGAATTTGCTGGTTTTTTATTATCCATGCCTACATTAAGCTATCACTTAATTTCTCACTAATCACATCTTAATTATCATCTAATCTCTTTTCTAATGATGTTGATTCTAGCATTTGATCCACCATAGCTCATCACATTGCTGCAAATTTAACATGGTATCAGAGCCTAGCCTAGAATCCATCAAATTTATGAGCCCATTATCTTGCTAATCACCTAGCTATTCAGGATTAGTAGATAATCAAGTTTTACCTCTTCTTTTCAAAGAGCTTCTGTACCCCAAGCTAGTGGAGGGGCTTGATCTCCATCCAGGCTTAGCAATAGCCTCCAAGATTTTAGCCACACATAGCCACAAGCCTCATGCTCCAGCCCATTCAAGCGATTCGTCAAACCGCCTACTGGAGCTGCCAATTTTTGCTAAAACGCCAGCGCCTTTTTTTTTTAAGAGAACTGGAGATCTTGTCTTACACATGGCAGACAAAAACCATGTATCTGTTCATGAGGAAAAATCAATGGGGGCTAGTTGAGGAAAGAGATGAATGCCCAGAGATGAGAGGGAAAAATGAGTGGAAGAGCAAGAGTGAGAAAGCATTAGGACTTATCGCACTTAGTTTAAACAGTGATGAAATCATTCATCACATCACAGGGATACAATGGGCAAAAGATGCATGGGATGAACTCAATGAATTATTTGGCACTAAAGCAAAAAATTCAAAGATAAATCTGTTAATACAATTCCACAAACTGGATATGAAGGAAAGTAAACTGGATATGAAGGAAAGTGAACCTTTAATCACACACTTGAACAAATATAAAAGCATTAAGCAACAACTGGCAGCCATTGGCAAAAAGGTAGAAGATGATGAGGCACTAGCAGTGCTTCTGAGAAGAGTGTGGACAAAGGTGAATATGAAAACATTGTAGCAACGTTAAAGAATGTACCTGATTTTGAGGCTGCATGAGATAGAAGGAGATCTACTAGAGTAAGAGAGCAGAGTCAAAGAGAAGAAATGGTTGGACTCAACAACTAGAGAGGAAAAAGCATTCTTCACCCGAGGAGGATTCTCTCGAGGATGAGGATGATGAAGATGCAGAGTAGGAGGAAGGACCTTCACTTGCCACCACAACTGTGGAAAGCCAGGACACATGGCAAGAGACTGCTACAGCAAACCCAGTGGAGAAGGAACAACATCGGCAAATTGCATGGAGGCTCCTAAGGAAGTGGAGTTAGATTATCTTTTCTGAGAGAGAGAGAGAGAGAGAGAGAGAGAGAGAGAGAGAGAGAGAGAGAGAGAGAAACCTCACAACCCAATGTAACCTACCCCAACAGAGTAAAACCACCTTCTTTGAGCCACCGATGATGTAGGCCATGTGGTAGATGTATGTGTGAGCACTTTAGTCAAGGTCACAAGCACTTGTAGTAGCCTTGGACACATAGAGAGAGAGTGTTTGTGTCAAGGACTATGAGTTTAGGGACTTGAGGCACTGGACGCGGACTATCAAGTAAGAGGGAAACTTGGTATAGGGTCCAGGTGTGCTAGGAATATTCACTTGAGGGGAGGTGTTGAAATATACAAGTGAATAGGGTGTGTGTGGGAACAAGCCGTTAGCAAGAGGCTGCAAAAAGAGAATCTATACATGTGAGAGAAGCTGTGAAAAGGTGAGAAGTATCTACTGGGAGAGAATAAAGGGTAGCATGAGAAGATTTAGGAGGTGTGGAGATATTCTGGGAAGAGGTGGAGAGAATCAAGCAAAAGAGGTGAAGCGAATCAAGGAGAGATCAGTGGGATTAGATGCTTGGATGTAAACTCTATAAATTGAGGCATTGGCCTAATGAGAATTTGCTAGTTTTTGATTATCCATGCCTATATTAAGCTATCAGTTAATTACTCACATCTTAATTATCATCTAATCTCTTTTCTAATGATGTTGATTCTAGCATTTGATCCACCATAGCTCATCACATTGCTGCAAATTTAACAGGAGTCTCACGCTCAGACATTATCTTGGCTTGTAAGATGAGATCTTAATTCTTCAAGTGGGGGAGGATGCCAGATCACTCACTACAACACATCGAGAGCGTAGTAGTGTTTTTGCAACGTTTTTGGAAGGAAAATATAGGGGGTTTTCACGATGCCAAGCAGCGATATATCGCTGCTGGGTAGCGCTTTTTCGTTTGGGCAATGTTTTTGGTAGCGCTTTTTCGATGCTTAGCAGCACAATATTGCCTGTGAGAAGCGAAGGGGCTGGAGCCGCAAGAAACAATACCAATCGCACAGCATGAGATTTAGTTAGCCCCTAGCTCCATAGGTTTTTATTACGCTTTATCTTGTATATGAGTTTTTTGGAAACATACACTTATGTAATCCGCTAAGTATTGTAATTGAATTTTGACAATCCTAAAACCATGGTTTGCAAATGTCTTTTGTTTTTAGTATTTGTAAGTTTTACATTACACTTGTTCATGATGATGTGAAGTTATGTTAGTTTTACTTTGTTTACATTAGAAAAAAAAGAGATGGGGCAGACTGGGGAGTTTTGTGCAGACTCCCTAGTCTGTCCCAGCTTTTTTTAATTCTGTAGTACATTCGCTACTCAGTAGCGTTATTTGGCTGCTAAGCAGCAAAAAAGCACTGCTTCGCTGCTGAACAACGAACCCATTGCACAGCGAAAATAGTAGCGTGTTTAGCAGAAGGGATATAGGCTCGACATCTCCACATCCTTCTAGTTATAAAAGCGTTGCTATTTTCGCTGTTAAACCCTCATTCTGTTGTAGTGACTCTCTAATCCCACAACCAGTATGTAAAAATCTTCGCATTTACCAAGTAAAGAGAGTACATTATTCTAGAGAAAGAAAGTTGAGTTTTCAAAATCTTTTTGAATGGAAAATTTTCTTTTATTTTCAGAAACTTGTCTGTGCAATGAGAACTCAAATCTGACTTCAAACAAGTAAGAGTTTAGAAGTACCATCCTATGACAAAAACCTTAAAGTTAGCCTAGTTGGTGGAAATCTTTGAAAATGACCATTTGAGATTAAATTATGGTGATGTATGCTCTCAAAATTTATTGTTTAAATATTTTAAAGATATCAAAAGAGCTAGAATGTGAATTTGACTCATTCTCTCTCGTGAAGGGAAGCTTCACGAGACAAAAGCTTGATTTTTCAATAAGTATGGGTTGTTTCAAGTGATTGCATGAAGTGTTGCTCCCATTTTTTTCATGTTACTTCTAAGAGTTCTCAATGTTAGAGTGTATGAATTATTTTTGAGTTTCTTAGTGTATGAGATTAAGATAATAATGAAGTTCAAGATTCATAAGATCTTGATTAAAGAAAGGCTTGAAGCTCTCTCTCTTTTGGTTAATAAAGGTAGAATTGTTTCTTCTTTTGGTGAATAAAGGTAGCATTGTCTCTTCTCCTTCTTCTAAAGCTTAATAGAGTCATGCGTTCTATGTGTTTTTTTCTACCTTACTTAGGGTTTGTAGTCAAGCTTTCACTTACTTGCTTTGAAATGAAGAAGAGCTCTTTCTTAAGAGTCTCTAGGTTCTTTGGCATGCTCACGAGAATGGTGAATCTAAGTATGTTTTGAACTTCAGATATTAGCACTGGTTTAAAGTTATAAGCTTCTTTTTGTGAATCAAGGATTTAGCATAGCTTTATATTTTTCCATTCACACATTAGTTGATAAGCTTACTAAAACTTAACGAGTGGTACCTCACACATGGATGTGGCGTTTGAGGTTGTGATCCTCCTCAAAAGGGCATAGGGTGGGTGCGCTCTTGGCATGCCTAGATGAGGAGCATCGATGGGTGTAGGGTGGGCTTTTGGTGCACCTAGGTGAGGAGCGTCGAAGTGACCTTTGAGTCAATGGGTTTGGTGTGATCTAGCCATTCGCAGCTCAAAGGTGGACAAGCTCCCATGTAATCCTGTGAAGCCAAACATGGTTATGAGGGATATATTTTGATGATGATTTCTCAAAACGATCCATTGGTTATAAATCCGAAAGTGGACAAATTTGGGGCCTAAAGGAAATGCCCATGCGCATACTGGTTTTTACATGTAAATATGATTATGATTTAAGAATTTGTTTCTTTTAAAGAGGAATGTGTGCATTCTTTGATTTAAGTGATGTATGGGAGTGAAAGCTAATATTGTGAGAGGGATAGTTCTCTATGGACCATTTCAAGGAGATCTCAAATCCATCGGTCAATGTATAGAACTCTTGCAAACTACATTCCTCGTCATATGATCTGGACTACTATCCAAGCCCTTGATAAAAATCAATTCCTCGTCATATGATCTTGACTGCTATCCATTCCTCGTCATATGATCTTGGCCTCTTTCGCTGTACTCAAATAAAACTTTTGGAATAAAAAATATATATTGCTATGTTTTGTTTGTAAAAATCTCATCTTTTTGAGTAATGATGTGTAAACTTAAAAATGCAATATGGTCCAAAACTTGACATTTGGCTTGGAACGACAAAAGTGAATTGAATCGCATTTGAACATTTGGCTAGTGATAGAGTGGTGGCTTCAAATTTGTATCTCAATTGCAGAGAATATTACTTCGGGCAACCTTACTAGTCCCTATTCATGTGGCATCACCAATGGGATAGTGCAATGAGGATGAAGTGAAGTTTATTGTGATAATAGACAATATTTCTTCCACATTATGCCAAAAATGTAAGTTTAGCTATAATTATAGAAAGTTTGGGTTTTGTAAAAGAATATAAGATCCTTGGTAGAAGCCTCTTCACCATGGATGAATATTCACCCATATTAATCAGTTTGCCTTGTTAGAAAAATTATAATTTTAGGCCAATTCATCATTTCAAACTTTTTGGATTCCGTGATTGGGGTATAAGCTACAACTATTTAGGGCAAATTCTTTCATCTTAAGACTATATTAGGGAATTTACACGCCTATTCTTACTCACTTTTCATTAATTTTTAGCTCAAAACAAGTAAAGAATTTCTCATCAATCAATTACAAAAAACACTCTAGTTATTTCCCCACTCATTAAAGAGATGGCGTACAACAACCAATACGTCAATCTATACCTCTACATGGGGGGGGAGAGAGAGAAGCCCACCTTTGCGCCTTGAGGAACCTCTATAGACATTAATTTAGGAAGGGAAGGCAGACCTTATGCCAGCATTAGAACTAAGAGATTCTACCCACCATTAGTTAGAGGCAGAAAAAAGTAAACGAAGAAAAAGAAACTTTCATGTTTCCACCAATAAAGCTGACAAAGTAATTCCAGAAAATAGGCAAAAACGATAACCGTCCATTTTCTATCGTGTAGGCCGTCCATGAAAGCTGCCCTTTGTCTATGGTGGCTGGGATATGTAGGCTAACCACACCCGTGCACACTCGGCAAGATATAATGGTCATGCCAGTACCTGTTTCAGCCTCCATAATGTCAAGTAAGTGCCAAGCCCGCAGCCCCTCAAGTGGGGACGTGAGAACGTGCCACGTAGTTACAAACTTGCGTGATCGGATGGCGTTACCGCCAGTGTGACGCCCGGTACTGCAGTTACTACCACCCGCCTTCACGTACCTCTCTGTTCACACTTCCCATTTTCTGTCGGACCCGGGTTGGTGTCCGTCGTCCCGGCCGTAGGCATCAGGGGAGCGTGTAATGTGAAGTGAACTTTTATACTCTACAGTATGTGCGCCGCCTGTGCTTGCCAGCCTGTGTATCAGATTTACGCATAAACCATACTTGTTCGCTTTTGTGCACATTAAAGAACTTTACAAAATTAGCTTTCAGTGCTAATAATATTAGTCAGGAATCAATATATATTCAGGTTATAATATTTTTATAAATACAACGCACATGGCAGAAATAACAAAACGGGAGATTTAAAAAGATTTTCTTTCTGAGATAGACCCACGCTAAAAAAAATCTTCATAATTCGCGGGCCCAACGACCCAAGTCAAAAATATATATACAGTACAAAAATATACTTACATGTTACATGCAAAATTCTAGTTGTAACTGTAAAAGCCTGGGTGTTTTTTATATACAAATTTTTCGACTAGGTTAAGTAGTGCGACATTAAATGAAACATGGCGCGCTTTTGGGCCTTGTGAAAGTTAAGACGGTGCAATATAAGATAGCTGTTGCCCAATTCCTATAAGGTGTGCAGAATAATAATGCAGATACCACACACTGACACACGTATGTATAGAGTGTTTTTATTACATGGCAAATGGCAAACAAATAGGCACCATGGGACCGTCCAGCTCCACACGTAGAATTCATTGCGGAACGTGCTATGACTATAGCCACGCGAAAAACTAACGTTGCGCTTTCGCCCTCGTAAAAAATCTGGCAATGCGTGACGCCGTTGCCACCTTGGCAGGCTTCGCCGGTAATATCAGTGGCCCAGCCGCGCCGCCGTTAGCTTTACTCCTGGACTTGAGTAAGCTGCGAGCTCCGGAGTTGCCGTTCGCGGTTGCTTCCCGTCTCCCGCCGCCCTGCTCCAAACGAAGATCAAATCTGGCCGGCGAACCCGCAGGCGAACTGAGAGCGGTCTCCGGCGGGCTGAAATTGTAGGCGGGACGCTCCGTGACGTACTCGTGGAGCGGCGATTGCAGACACACCCCTGTCGCGGCGTACAAATGCGGCTGCGACATAGGGTGGCGGCTTCCGAAACTGTAGCAAGCTGCCGGATGCAGGGGCGTGCCATGGCTTCTTGCGTGAGATTCTTGGTCAACGGTGCCCGAGATATCGCCGGAAGAGCCCCAGAACTGATCGGCGCTGATCAATCTGCCGCCTCTTGTCCGGATGAAGCCGGAATGGGTCCGACGTGGCCGGGCGTTGCGGTCTGCCAGCTGCAGGAGTGCCGGATTGACAAATGAGATGTCGCCGTTGGTGCGGGTGAGCGGCGGCAGGTTCTGTTGGTCGGTTGACGTTGCGGATTCTAACGATGAATCGAACGACGCTTCGACGACGACAGATTCCTGGACTGACGACAGGGCCCTCAACTGGTTGCCAAGTACAAGGATAGTGCGCTGGCATTCCGCCAGCTGTGCCTTAGCGGCAGCTACTTCGCGTTCCTGTTAAAAAAGAAAGAACCACATGGACCAAATAGTGAAGTCGGGGACACATGCATGAATGCACACATGGCGTCCTCACGTCGAAATAATATTGTGAAATCGCCTACCCACCTTTCGAGCCTTGCCGTCGGCGTCTCCGTCTGTCGACTTCCGCCCTCGAGCTGGCGTTCCGGTCTCTGTGAGCGACGTTACAGTACTACAAACGCCAGCCAAAATGATTTCTTAGATCTTTTTAGTCTCATCAACTGGTGAATCAACAATTACTGTTTTGAAAGGAAATTGCCATACCCTTGAAGCTCCTCGCACCGCGCAGCTTGCTCCGCCAGCTGGGACGTCAGAGTAGAAACTTGGTGCCGCATTTCATCCAAATTGGCACGAGCAGCGACCAAATCACCTTCTAAATTCTGCTTGAGCGACGACGTGTCCACCAGCTCTTTGGCCACGGCGGCTTTATCTTGCAGAAGTTGAAGCAAATCGGATTCCAGCGTGGCGACCCTGTCTCGGGACTGCTGAAGCTCGGCCTCTGCGGCGTGCAGCTTCTCTTCAACCTCCTCTCGCTGGGACCTAGTTTTCTCCACTTCCAATCGAAGGCTTTCCAGTTCGAGGGCCATGTCATGCTCACCGAGCTTCTCGTCCACTTGAGAGCTTACAAATTTCTCAGCAATACTGGCCTCACTACCGGAGTTGATGTCTACGACAGAGCTTGGTGTACAATCCTCCGAGTTGACGGCATTGCCAGCATTTGTGAACCCGTAGTGCAACCTCAACAAGTCCACCAATTGGCCTAACACTTGTGCAGCCTCTTCCTCTGATGAATCGTGCACACGCCCACCATCTAGCACAGTCACAACCTGCGCTAGATTCTGCAACAGGCTTTGGCCAATTGAAGTACCGTCCACGTCTTCTTGGTGGCTTTCCACTAGTAAGAGAAAGACTTCCATTACCTTGATTAGAACCCCCTTCACTGTTACCTTTTCGGTATCATCTTCCACCTGCTTGGCTACCTCATCGCACTCATCAATCACCACAGAGCCGTCCGTCTTGCTAGTTTCACTTCCTTGCACGCTTCTGTCCACCTCTATTACACGCAGATTCGTGTCCTGCTCCATGGCTTTTCCTACCACAACTAGCAAGTGTTTAATCTGAGAGAATTCCTCTATAATCTGACTCACCCCAAGGTGGAGATGGCTGGCATCCAAACCATTTCCCTGCTCGACCAGATGCTTCATGTTGGATGGCAATGCTAGTATGTTATCACCAACAGATGATAGCCTGCTGCTTAATTCTTGCAAAGCTGCTTGAAGATCAAACTCTCGTGAGAGAATGATTCCAGGCTTGCAATTCTCCACATGTTTCTGGTTGCCGTTGGTGGCAGCAGGTCCATCCTCATTTCTGAGATGAGAGAGCTCAGCAATGAGGGCAGAGGCCCAAGATTCTGCACAACTGATCTCGTCGTCATTGTTGCCACCATCTTCAGAGCTCAAGGCCCAGTCAACAACCTCCATGCTCTCGAAGCCAGCACTTGGACGATCTGCGGAGGAAACTTGTTGCTGCGGATCAAGTACTCTTATATTTTTCACAATTGCATGATGGTGATCATTGGCTAATGGCACAGCTTGACCTCTGCAGACCATGGTTTCCAACAGCCCTTCAGCTGATGACAGCTTCGTTGCTGTCCTGGCACAAAGCTGTCTGGCAGCCTGTAGCTCAGCTGTTCTCTTGACCAAAGTCTCCTTCAAAAGCTTAGTCTCATCCTCCATAGAAATCAATCTGTCTGTGAGCGCCTCTAATTCTCTTTGATCCTGTGAGCTACTGTGCAAGCTTTTTGTGCCGGGCAATCTCTTCTTGCCCACGTGATCGGCTTCCACTCTCATTTGCGCTATGACAGCTGGTCCAGGCAACCTCTGGCGAATCAGACCACGGAGTCTTTGGCACTCTGAGTCAAGCTTGGCAATCTTCCTCACACTCTCCAAGTGCTGTTTGTGTGTCGCATCTGCTACTTTCTTACTGTAATCTTTCTCATCGTTTCTGATTTGCAGCTCTTTTTTGAGGAGGTGAAGCTCATACTTGTAGGCATCCATGTCCTTATGCATGCTCTCTATTTGAACTTGAAGAATCTTGGCTTCACTCTCTGCTTTGGCTTTTGAGTTGGTGATGTCTGCGAGGCTTCTGGCTCGCTCCTGGAGAGACTTGGATATGGCGTTGTTCTCGGCTGCAGCCTCCAGCAGCTGCCTTTTTAAGTTGGCATTCTCAGTCTCAAGTTCTGTTCTGAGCTTCTCCCATTCTCTCTTTCTGGCGTTTACCTCTTGCGAAGACTTGTAGTCTTGCTGTTCCTGTGCGTGACGCATCTCCTCCATGCACTCCTTGAGAGCCCCATTCAATTGCAGCACACGCGCGTCCATCAGGCTCTTCTGCTGGCACGCCACTTCTAACTCTTGCTTCACAGCCTTACAATCAGCTTCCGCCTTCTCTCGAGCTGCAGCATGAATAATTTCGTGTCAATAATGGGCAATTCCCTTACAATCTAGAGCAATTTTCCAACAAAATAGTGTGGTTTATATCGCATCAATAAGATAGAATTATTGTTATTTAAACCAAGAATTCATTCAACACCCAATCCATCATACGTATTGCTACGTACCTGCTGCTTCCGCTTTTAAGGACATCACATGCTGCCTCAGTTGCTCCTCCTTCGTAATCAAGCCTGTTCATATGACAAGCACTTTGGTCCTTCACATTCATTTATTTGAAGAGGTAATTATAAAGAAAAAATAAGATACTGTGCATGTAGAAACGGCCCCTTGATGAGGCTTACCCTCCATGGCTTCCTGTGCAACACGAGCTTGTTGGTTGGCCTGCTCATCCTTGGCTACTAGTCTGGATGAGAGATCTAGGATTCTCTGGGTAAGCATTGTCACCATCTCTTCCGCTTCTCCCAAATTGTTATACCGGGAAATCTCTTCAATGCTAGGATCGGGTTTCATAACCTGTGGAGGTCGAAAAGTTATAGAAGATAGAGATTTTATGACAGGAATATACAATGCAACTCAAGAAAGAAAGCTTTTCAACGAGAAGGAAGGCAGCTTTTACAATACGGGACGGGGAGGCAGGGATAGACTACGGCAATGTACATGCAGAAGAACAAAGAGAGTTACAATGGAAAAGCGAGGGAGTGTGGGAGCGAGGGATGTGGAGACGGATGGATTCTCTCTAAGGTTTATAATGGGCGGGCACGTCGGAGGTATTGCATGGCATGTCTGCCTAGGAAGCCAGTCAAGGACGAAAAGACAGAAGGTCGATTACAGCCAACGATGATTCACAAAGCGACGGTGTACTGTGGGCGGCCCTCGTGTGACGTTGGCTGGGTTTCTCTCGTTTGGATCAGATACAAGACGCATGGCCAATTATTCTCGAAAAGACAAGGGCAAAAATTTTGGGATGAAGTGGGCGGTGGTAATGGGCGCGCGTGTGCGTGTGTGGACCTGCTGTGACTCTTGCTTCCGTTGATTTACGTCGGAAACCGAAGAAAGTAAGGTGGCTCCATCTTTGCCGTCAACGCTCGACGCCAAGCTGGGAGTGGGCAACGTCTTCTCCAGCATCTTCCTCCAGGGCCAGCTCTTTTTCTCCATCGTGTATTACCAATTTAGACACTCCACCTACCCACAAAATAACACCACCAGGTCCTGTTAGCTCATGCGTCAATGTTCATCTCGTTAATCACATATTCACACAGATAACGCATCGCATAACCTCATGCTCATGAGTCATGAGGTCGAGATGATTACACCACTTCAGCTACCACACTCAATCTCACTCTCAAATCTTAGAATCTAATCAAATATAGTACAAAAATTTTAGTTGTACCAAAGCAAATGACAGGGAAATGCCGTGATTGGCTTCTTGTAACTAGTCATTCGCTTCTAAAGCAAGGAGAGCCAGGGCTCCACAGTCCTAATAATCTTCTCTCGCCTACCTATGACACAGTGATACCGAGGGTTTGACAAGACGGAGTGAGCGTTACCTGCTTTCTTTCCGAGAGAAAGCTTTGTAGACTGGAGTCAATGATCAGTTGTATCTTCTGCAGTGGTCCTAGCAAGGGAGCTTCCCTCTGCGGTTAAGCATTGGGAGTTATTGCATTACTGGCAGCAAGGACACGCCAAAGGAGTTAGGAGATGGGGATTAGTTATCATTAGTGTGTATGCAAGGACTGGGATATGTACATAAAAGTTGTTAACAGTGATAAAGTGGGTTCATTACCTTGGAGCTACTTGCGAAGATCAAATTCTGGGGTGAAAGCAAGGCTATATAGCAATGTAAGGTAGTTTTTTAAGGACTGAGAAGCAACGGCGAAGATGCGTAGCGAGGGTGGGTTGATTGTAATGTGTGAAAGGCACAGAGAGAGAGAGAGAGAGAGAGAGAGAGAGAGAGACAACTCGGACGGAAAAAGACGGAACACCAACATGAGGCGACAGTGAAAGGCTGCGTACGGAGGACGGCGACGGCATAGCTGCCGGAATTCGTTGTCGACGTTTCTAGGTGACGGACCTCTCTTTCTAGGCAACGGGATTTGGTGGGCTCTCTTGGATTATTTTAAATGCCCCGGTACCAGAATATATATCATCATTCATTAAATTTAGTTAAATGCCCCGCAACCTCGACCTCTCGCCATTTCTTTGAAATGTTTTTGGCCCTCTCATTTTTAAAACAATTCTAATTATAATTACTCTTCTTAAGCGTCACGAGATGATATTTAATTAGAGCTATGGAGTTTTTCCTAGGGAACCCATGCCGGCTTTATCCCAAAACATCATATTTAGGAGCATGAAGGGCCACATTTTCTTGCATTTAAGGCTCATAGAGGCAAAACCAATTGACGCACGGCATTCAAACATAACCCCCCAAATAAAAAATCACATACAACATTGATGATGTACATGTTGTCTAAGGGCCTGTTCACACGAGCCATGATGTCGGGCTTTGGTTGCCAACCAAAACTTAGCCAAAATTGAGTCCATGAGTTAAGGACTCAATGGCCAACAAGTGACCCCCAATAGTAGGTTTCAAAAAAGCAAGATGACAAAAAATAATGCGAGCCCATAAGTGTTCAAAGGATTACTTGGATTTAAGGCTAGGCTCGATTGGGCCACTTTGTTTCTTGGAGCCATGGGATCATTGTCTCTTTCAACATCTGAATCACCTCTTCTTGGTGGTTCACCTGGGCTGCTAGTTCTTCAATCTTGTTGTTCGGTAGGTAGGCAAGGCTAGCCCATCCATGTTGAAGAGCATTTGTCACATCATCAAAAAACTATAGTGAATAGTGGAGATATATCCTCTAAACTTACACTTACACGTGCCCATGTAATAAATCAAACCAATAATGACATGCCACACACCTTTTAAGTCAATAAAATAAGCACACAAGCTAAGAGAGAGTCTAAAATTGATCAAAATATCTACTTTATATGTGTGCACAAATAACTTGACCCCTTACTCTAAATTCACACTTATCCCAACAACCAACATATTACACACCTTGTAAATAAATCAAAACTATGAATGGCATACCACACACCTCACTTGTATTAAACCAAGAAAAAAGAGAGAAAAACTCTAAGAGTGATCAAAGTATCTATTTATAAATAATCAAACTAAGTATAACATACTACACATATTGTATAATCAAAGACTCTAAGAGAGAGAGAGAGAGAGAGAGAGAGAGAGAGAGAGAGAGACAGAGAGAGAGAGAGAGAGAATTTGATATCCCTTATAAGAGATGGGAATGGTTGCATCAAACCAAGATTTGGCACACGAATACTTATAAAGAGCTGCTATTGCTTTTTGTAGACCAATGGGAGCCATATTACAAGACAAATTAGTTTCTTCATATCACCACAGTGTAGAAGTTTACATTTGTCTAAGATGTTCTTGGTCATTTTAATCCTCATTATTTTGCTAAAGATTTAATTCAAATCACGTAACAAACATTCGAGCTTGCCCCGCTGCTCCTTAATTTACTCAAGCAACTACTCAACAAATGATGTTTAAATGTTTTAAAGTCACTAAAAGAGAGATTTGTCCTTATGCTTGACAACTTCAACGCGAGGTGCCCTTGTGCTCTACAAGGTAGTAAATTCAATTAACATCACTCATGAACAAGAGAAAGCCATTATAAACTCTTGTATATTCACAACTGTCATTATTTAACCAGTGAATGCTCCCACCTAGATTATTGCTTTCTACATAAGTAGTGCATGGTGGAGTATCATCTTACTTTAAATCAATCATCTTACTTTAAATCAATCATCTTCTATGTTGTGGAGTATCATCTTACTTTAAATCAATCATCTTCTATGTTGTGCCAATCAAAGTTGGTTTGAAATTCCCATGATTTTAATTATTTGAATGATGTGAACTAATATCTTACAAAACAACAATTGACTTATAAGGCATGATGCAATTAAATTTTGTACATCTTCAAAGGCACGTGTATCTATTATCTCCTGGTCAAATACATATTCTAGGAGTGCCATTTTTTAAGAAGGCAGAGAAAGTATGCTTTACAATAGTTTAAGCTTATTAATAAATGTATTTTGGTCACATGCAAAGTTGGCATGGTGTAGAGTAGTTTGAACTTATCAATAAATATCCTTAGACAATCAGTTTACACTTGATACTACCAAACATTGAAAGGTATTTTAAAAATACACAACCACAAAAAAAATATCCTTTGATTATCCTCTCATAATTTTTTTTTCTCAAACATTGATGTTTTACATATAAGGTCCAATATCCAAGTAAATGGCATAGCCTTCTAAAACCAAAGTTCTTATATAATGGAAAATGGGCCTCAATCAATGAATCAATGGTGATGGATGGTGTTTAGAAAGATTTTGGAAATCAACAAGACACATGGTACTCTCCCTCCAAATCCTCAAGTGTATTTTCTACTTAATAGGCTCCACACATAGAAGCCCCTCTATAAAGGAAATATAAAAGAACTAGGAAGAGCAGTGATGTTGTTTAAATCCCAAAAGGAAAAAGAAAGAGGCCCAATTCTACTTATTCATTCTTGTCTCTCGTGGATCACCAGATCCTAATTTCTTACTTCTTTTTCATAAAGAAACAAATGGCCTTTGTGTTCTATGCTTAGACACATACTATTAGTCATTTTAATTTAGTGGATTCTCTAATTTAGTGGATTCTCTAATAATTATAGTGTAGTGCCCATCAAATAGAAAAGAAATAAGCAATAAATGCTAAAAAGAGATATGGTTTGTATATTCTAAGAGATAAGAAATAAGCCCCTCCCATTGGTATCAAGGTGTGAGACCTTCATTTCTTAAAGATGCACAATAGGAATTTCATTAATTGCACCACTTACTAGAAATGCTAGACTTAACTTCCCTGGTAAGGTTCTAATTAACTCCGAAGATATGTGATTATGGATATTTTCTATCTTGTACCAAATCATGTGTCTTGGGCCTTCAGAAGATACAAAATGGAGATTTGCATCATTATCTACATGTCTTAGAACTGACAAATGGGTGGCGTAAGGGACAACATCACAAAGGGTGTATACCACCACATACTTGCATCTTCATCTACTTGTCTTGGAAAGATGGGTGGTGTAGTAAACTTTCTTGAGACCTCCATTTGTTTGAGATGCACATTATCAATTTCATTAACTGATACCACTTATTGTTGGAATGATCATCTCTAGCCCTATTTGATCCCTTTTATGTGCCCTTTTATATCTAGCATATTTATATGATATTTTGGGATATTTTTCTCACCTTTTATTAGGCGTTTTTCCTAGCCGTGGACGTTGTCCTCAGTCATGGGTTTTTATGTTGGCCAAGTAGCCCCTACATGATGTATATAAGGGCATGCCTCTATGCCACATAATTCATTCATCATTTTGCTCAAGTGTTGGATCATTGCTGGTTGCTCCAAGTCTCTCCTCTACTTTTTGTTGCCATATATATAGGCAGTGATGTGTGTGAACACACTTAGGACCGATGGGGTACTTTTTCTCTCTTTAGGAGGTTTTTTCCCTCGGCTTGTATATACACCCATTATTCTAGGGCTAACTTATCTTTGTACATCGACACAATCTAATACACTGTGTGTTGTGTGCATTCTTGCTTCTTCTTCTCCAAGCTTTGTGTGCTTTTATGCAACCCTAATTCCAACAATTGGTATCAGAGCAGGCATCGGCTCCCAGGGCTACGCCGCTAGCACCCTCCGACTCACGTTCTCCGATTATTGAGGTGAGCTTTCACGAGCACTTGCAGGTCCCTATACTCTGTAGATACGCCCGTAGGTCCCGTAGGTCGTTGTGTTCTCAGAAATTGCATCTGAGGTCGTTTCGGGCTCCGTTTTTGCATTACAAGTTCTGTACAGGTGTTTTCGTCATTTTGTGCAGAAATTTCGATAGTGCAGTTTTCTGCAAAACAAGCATACGTATTCTATTGTGGACCATGCTACATAGCACGAGTTGTTTTTTGTTCAGTCTTTGCTTCATTACAGGTAGCTTTTGTATCAATTTTAGTCAATGGCCATGGCTGATAACAGCAATGATGTATTTCGCATGTTGTCTACTGATGACAAATTGGATGGAGACAGCAATTACCCACTTTGGGCATACATGATGCAGCATGTTTTGGTTACAAAAGGAGTGTGGAACATTGTGCAGGGTATGGATGTACGTCCAGGTTCTGTGGATGTAGGATCTGTTGAGGATGTTGCAGGTTCTAGCAGCTCTACTGTTGCTGCTGTTTTACCCACTGCTGAACAAGCTCGTTTGGGATGGTAAAGATGCGCAGGCTCAGGCCTTGATTGCACTTTCTGTCAAACGTAACATCACTCCATATATTCGTTCAGCTAAAACAGCAAAACAGGCTTGGGATATTCTAGCTGGTTTGTATGCAGGTCGTTAACGAGGCAAAAATCTCTTACCTGCGTAAAGAGATAGAATCAAAGATTATGCAGGAAGATGGTGACATGAATGTTTTTCTTGCTGAGATGAAAGATCTCAAGGAATAGTTGATTTCTGCAGGTGAGATTATTCCTGATCATTCTCTTGTGCAGACTGTTCTTAATGCTTTACCTGAGTCATATCAGACTTTTGCTTCCACGTGGAGACTTGTTTACTGAGGACAGACCTGATGTTGTTAAGTATGATACTTTAGTCAACAAGCTCTTGCAAGAAGCGCAGTCCAGGCAAAAACAGGGCTAGGTAGCGTGCAGTTGATCAGGCATTTGTTGCTGCCTAGCAGAGAAGAAGTGGTAAGGTAGCTCCTTCCACTGTTTCTTCTCCTATTAGTAGGTCTGCAACTTCTTCTCCTTCCAACAGGTAGCAACAATAGGTCTGAGAAGGCTCTTGATAAAGGCAAGAAAAAGATAAGGTGCAACTATTGTAAGGCAACTGATCATGTCATTAAGAATTGCCCTAAGCTAAAGGCTAAAGAGGCAAAGAAGAAAGAGTCAACCACAATAGCGGATGCTTCTACAAATGCAGATTTTGCAAATGTTGTGCAGGATACAGAATGGGCGTTTAGTGTGTATTGCCAGTATGACCCATCTGTACATGATGCATGTTTGGCAGTTTCTGTTGACTCTGATGTATGGTATTTTGACAGTGGTGGTACAAAGCACATTACCTCACATCGTGACATGTTCACTTGTCTTGAGGCTGTCCCTAATGGGAATACTGTCACATGTGCCAATAATGCTTCTTACCCAGTGAAGAGCGTTGGTAAAATTATGCTTACTGCTACAAATGGCAGTGCTTTCACACTTTCAGATGCTTTGTATGTGCCAGGGATAAAGAAGAATCTATTGTCTATCTCTGCGCTTGCTAGACTTGGACTTGTAAGTCAAATTTGTGGATGACAGATGTACTGTTCATGATTTGACTTCTGGTGATACGATTATTGCATCTGGCACCTTGTTTCGTGGGCTGTATAGGCTCAATTCTTATGACAAGTGTGTGGAAGATTCAGCAAATGCAGTTTATGATGAAAAGGCAGTTTCAGATGCAAAACTATGGCATGCTCGTTTTGGTCATCTGAACTTTGCTAGTTTGCTGTGTTTGCAGAAATTTGATATGGTTGCTTCATTGCCCCCTCTTAAGGCACCATTAAAACATGTTTGTGAAGGTTGTATTTTGGGCAAAATACAGCGTTCTACGTTTCCAAAGGATGGTTCTGTGCAGGCCACTCGCAAATTGCAACTTGTACTACATAGTGATGTATGTGGGCCTATGCAAACTCTGTCATTTGGTAAACACTTGTACTTCGTAACTTTCATTGATGATTACTCAAGGCATGCATGGGTATATCCACTGAAGGCAAAGTCCGAAGTGTTTTTGTACTTCAAACAGTTTTTGCTTATGGTTGAAAATGTATCCAATTGTACTGTGGGCACCCTCCGTTTTGATTGAGGGGGGGAGTACATGTCTAAAGAGTTTGATGCATTTCTGACTAGTTGTGGGATAAAACACCAATGTATAGTGCCGTATACCCCTCAGCAAAATGGTGTTGCTGAGAGGAAAAACAGGTCACTTATGGAGATGGCACGATGTATGGTCAAGAGCCAAGCTTTGCCCCATTTGGTTTCGTGTCTTTGGTTGCTTGGCCTATGCTTTAGTGCCTGTGCAACAATGTAGAAAATTGGATGATAAGGCTGTCAAATGCATTTTTGTTCGTTACAGTGCTGAGAGTAAGGGTTATAGATTGTATCATCCGCAGTCAAAGCGTATCTTGATTAGTTGAGATGTTGTTTTTGTGGAAGATGCTGTGCAGCCTTTGTTATCATGTACCAAAGAGACAGGTGTGAGCTCACGGGATGTATTTGATACGTTGTTGCCTCTGTTTACAGGTGGGAATTCAAATGTAAGTCCTAATGAGGCAAATATTCAGCCTATGTAGATTTCAAATGACATCATAGATCAGCCTATTTTTTGATGCAGATTTACAGGATTTAATTTATGATGATAGGGCTGAAAATGAGCAGGCTAGAGGTATGCCTAAATGGCTGGTGCAAACCTTGCGTGATAGTAAAATTGATGCACCTATTTCTAGTCATACTCGTTCAGGTTTTCAGCATGCCTCTTATGCATCAGATTGTTATGCTTTGGCTGTGTCTAGTATGTGTGAAGAGGAAGAACCTCTTTCATTTGATGAGGCACAAAAATCAAAAAATTGGTTGGCTGCAATGCAAAGTGAATATGATGCTATAATGAAGAATGGTACATGGTCTTTGTGTGATTTGCCTATTGGTAAAAAGGTCATTGGATGTAAGTGGGTTTTTAAGTTGAAACGAAAGCCAGATGGCAGTGTTGATCGCTATAAGGCTAGACTTGTTGCAAAGGGTCATGCTCAAGAAAAGGGCATTGATTTTGATGACATCTTTGCTCCCACTTGCCGTATGACTACCATTCATAGCATTTGTGCAGTGGCAGCTCATAATGGTTGGAATGTACATCAGTTGGACATAAAGACTGCGTTCTTGAATGGAGATTTGCATGAGGAGGTGTATGTATCGCAGCCTCGTGGTTTTGTTCAAAGAGGGCAGGAAAACAAAGTGTGCAGGTTGAAAAAGGCTTTATATTGTTTAAAGCAAGCTCCACGAGCTTGGTATGAAAAGATATATGCATATTTGACTGCACATGGTTTTCAGAATAGTCCAACAGAAAGCACTTTGTATGTTAAACATGTGGATGATGTACATCTAATCATTGCTCTCTATGTCGATGACATGCTGCTCACATGACCAAATGAGAGTCACATTGCTGATTTTAAGACTAGTTTGAATGCCTCTTTTGAGATATCAGATTTGGGGCATTTGCATCATTATTTGGGGATACAATTTAAGCAGTGTGATGGAGGTATTGCTTTTGTGTCAGACAAAATATATTGAGACATTGTTGCGGAGATTTGGCCTTGAAGATTGCAAGCCTATTGCTACTCCAATGGAGACAGGTTTGAAGTTGAGTCTTCATGATGCTGGAGATCACTTTGATGTCACACTCTATCAGACAGCTGTTGGTTGCCTCATTTATGTATGCATTACGAGGTTGGACATTCAGTTTGCAGTCTCACAGGTGAGCAAGTTTATGCATAGCCTAGGATCTCAGCATTGGAAGGCAGTTAAACGCATCTTTCGCTACTTGAGTGGCACCATACATCTTGGGCTGTTTTATCCCAAGGGGGGATCGTTGCCGCTAGATTTACATGCTTTTTTGGACTTAGATTGGGCTGGTTGCTATGACACAAGAGTGTCCACGTGGTTTTTGTTTCATGCTCGGTAGCTCATGCATATCTTGGTTGAGCAAGAAGCAACCTACTGTGGCCACTTCTAGTTGTGAAGCTGAGTACAGGGCAGCTTTCACAGCTACGATTGAGTGTGTGTGGCTCAGACGGCTTATGGCTGACTTGGGTGTTGGACAGGAGTCTGCCACCTCTATCTACACTGACAATCAAAGCGCATTGGCAGTTGCGAGAAATCTAGTTTTTCATGCTCGCACAAAGCACATTGAGGTGCATTATCACTATGTCAGGGAGAGACTCTCAGCAGGAGAGATCAGCTTGGCATATGTGCCAGCACAGGAGGACAACCTCGCCGATCTTTTCACAAAGGCGCTTCCTCGTGAGAAGTTTGAAGCTTTCCGCAAAGCTTTGGGCTTGCTCCCCTTTGTGGACTGATCTACTTTGGGCATGGCACTTCCCTGTACATGAGTGCCAGCTCTCGTTCACACCATCACTCCCAGGGGGGATTTGTTGCCACATATATATAGGCAGTGATGTGTGTGAACACACTTAGGATCGCCGGGGTACTTTTTCCTCTTTGGGAGATTTTTTCCCTTGGCTTGTATATACGCCCATTATTCTAGGGCTAACTTATCTTTGTACATTGACACAATCTAATACACTGTGTGTTGTATGCATTCTTGCTTCTTCTTCTCCAAGCTTTGTGTTGTGTGCATTCTTGCTTCTTCTTCTTCTTCTCCAAGCTTTGTGTGCTTTTCTGCAACCCTAATTCCAACACTTTTGCTTGCTGCCTTCAACCATTGTCTCATGGTATCAGAGCACTGAGGTGCTCAGGCTCTTACTTCTACACTCTATAGGAATTAGCTTGAGCACTGAGGTGCTCAGGCTCTTACTTCTACACTCTATAGGAATTAGCCATCGTTTTCTTTTTTTTTTTCTAGCCCTCCCTCCCTCCCTGCAGTTTAATGCAAAAAAAATTTGCAGCATCCCTATTTTTTTGTATTCTGTTCCTACGCCGGACTAGTGGTAGTACTTTGCACTTGCTCCATTAGCCTCTCCCTCATTACTTCATCGCGTATCGGGTCGGCTCTTATCTTCACCTATGCACCTTAATCTTCGGAAGGAGTACAGTTCTACATCTTTCTTTCACCTCACCTAGCATCTAGGGAGGAGTGGGCTGCCCTCCTCAAGTACCTACCTGTCATGAGAATATATTTTAAGTCCTCTAGAAAAATATTATTTATCCCCTCTTGAGTAATTTGGGGACGCCTAGATTACTCTTGCGTCATGCCGGCTAGGTTAATATCGTGGGTGACACCACTATAAATATTAATACGTGCGGTATATGACGTATGTTTGAGGCCACCTATGATTATTTCAGTTAGGTTTGTATGGCAGGGTGATTCCTGGGGTACTTACGCCTGGTAGTCATGAGTTGGTGATGATTTGTGCCTGTTTAATATTTGTGGGATTAATTTAATAATTAATTGGGCTTATATTTTCAGGTGATGAAGACTATGGGAATTGAAGAGTTTACTTTGGAAGAAATGTCTTGGATCATCACATTTTATTTTTGGCAAGCATAGTAGCTTGTAATCTTATTAAATGATTTTTTCCATTTTGAACATTAGGAAAGATACATTTATTTTTGTGGAATTTATTAAAGCCTATGGCTTTACCCTAGTCCCAATTTGACACTCTATTTTTGTTAAAGAAGAGTGCCGTGCTCTCTAAAAAGCACATCTTGTATTTTGGGGGCTATGGCCTAATTTTGGTGAAAAGGAAAGCTAATAAAGAAATACTCTTGTGTGGGGAGAGGCCACGCACAAGAGGGGGGAAGATTGCACCCAATATGGTCTTTTTGGAGCTAAGTATTTTTGTTTAAGTGTTTAATTTTTCAATTGCTTTGATTTAGTTGAAGCTTACAAGCAATGGTTTTTATGATTGAATTAATTCTCTATCTTTCCACAATCAATTCCTAGAATAAGATTCCGGTTGCAGTGGTATCAGAGCTTGGGCTAGGAGATTTGTGGAGAAGGTAGGAAAGGGCTTCAACTTCTCAAAAATCAAGAAAGTGCAGGAATTTATCCAGTGGATAGAAGGGTGTTTTGCAGGTCTTTATCCAAAGGTCAAAGATTCAAAACTAGATCTACTCTCAAACCCACTCACCACCCTGCAAAACCATCCCTCTTTATCAAAAAGCGATTTTTCCAAATACTCTGTGAAATCAGAATCTGACCGTATGGATGAAATCCTCATAGCCAAAAACCTCACGGGTAACTCTCAGAAATCAGAAAGCTTCAAGGTTGAGCAAATCTATAATGGACGGGGGAGATAAATCCATGCAAAAGCCATCTCATAATTCTCAATAAGCTCTTGGACAAGCAAGCGCACGGTGGCAGCCTGCCGGCGCAAAACGGCGTGGAGAGGAGATTAAAAAAAAAAAAAAGCTACAAGCCTAATCAAGCTTAAATCCATAAGCTAATCTCTCTCTAATCCATCTCTCACTTTTCCCAATCCCTATGCAAGTCACATCACTCCTTTTTCAACCTCTACTTTTCCCAATTTCCAAATTTGAGGAGAAATTCAAAGGTTTTCCAATTCTGAAAATTTCTGGGTGTAGAAAAGTGATTTACAGGTTTTAAAAAGCTTCAAAATTGCCTAGAAAAGGCCAGAAAATTCCGAAATCACTTCTGAAAAATTTTGAAAATTTCAGAAAAATATTACAGAGTTTGGGCAAGGTTTACAGGACTGTTTCAGCAGGTTTCAAAGTGCAGAAAAATTATTTCATCAACAATTCGACTAGCCCAAGACTCTCGAATCACGCGGAATCGTTCGGGATTTGTTTGAGGCGACGAGAATTCAATTCAGCCATTGAACAACGTCTTGTTCAGCTTCAACCAAGATCGAATTGCGGGAGAAAAATAAGATAAGTACTCATTTTTTTTGCTTTATTTATTTACATCAAATAAAGTAAAATTTTATTTATCTACATCATTTGCACAAGCACTATGGCAGATTTGCCTATCTCGCCATCAATTCAAGAGCAACTCCTTTCTTTACAACATCAAATTGTAGAAGAAAGAGAGAAGCGTATTGAATTGGAGAGACAGCTCTCAAATCGTAGACGCAAGCGTGACTCTTCGCTATCTTTTGATGACGAAGATGACACTATTCAAAGGGCTGTAAATGCTACATTGCAAGCACAAAGGTCACAAAAAGAATCCAAGATTAGTCGGAAAGCTTTCACATTTCAAAATTATGATGGAAAGAAGGATGCTAGAGTCATTTTAGCTTGGCTTAGTCAACTAGATGACTATTTTTCTGGAGAAAAATTTTCAGAGAATGATAAGATTAAATGTGCAGTCAATCATATGGTAGACAGTGCAGCTTTATGGTGGAGTGTAGTTAAGCAAGGTCGTGACAAGCCAGATTCTTGGAAAAGATTTCAACGGCTGGTTAAAAAGCACTTTTTACCCTCACAATTCAAGTCCAAAGTTAGGCACCAATGGGATACTTTGCATCAATTGGAAAAGGAAACTATGTCACAGTATGTAGAAAAGTTCTGGAATACTTTATTACAGGTGCAGGTTGTGGATAGAGTTAGTGAGAAGGATCAAAAAAGGAAGTTCATATCGGGCCTTAGATCTACTATTAGGGCCGATGTGAATATGTTTCGACCTCATTCACTATCTTCTGCAATATCCTTGGCAACTAATTCAGAACGTAAAAATGGTTTTCCTAAAGAGATTAAAGCACATGAGGGTACTTCTTCTAAACCGTTTACTAAATCTTTTTATGCTTCAAAGAAGATGTATAAACCAGGTTATGACAAAGGCAAGGACGAGGCTAAAGGCAACCTGAGTACCAATAAGAAAGTTAATGGTGGCAAACCGAAGACATCTCCTATCAAATGTTTCAAGTGCCACAAAGAAGGTCACATAGCACCGAATTGTCCGGAGCGTACCAAGAATTCAACACCAGCAGCAGCAGCTCGAGTCAACATGATTGAAGAAGACGACAATGAAGAAGAATCATTCGAGCAAGAGGGTAATTCCGATCCAGATTACTCAGAACAAGAAGGTAAACCTCATGTTCATTCTTTGCTTAAAATAAAAGGAACGATAAATGGACATGAAGTTCTTATTTTGCATGATGATGGTAGTACACATGATTTCATTTCTGAAAAGGTACTTAGAGCATTAAATCTTCATTCTTTACCTACGCACTATAAAGTCAAAGCAGCATTTACTGGAACAAAGTACAATTGCATGCAAGTAGTGAAAGATTTGGATTTATGCATCAAACCTTTAACAGAAAAGAGAGATTTCTTAGTTGCACCTTTACAAGGGGTAGATATAATTTTGGGTATGCCTTGGAGACACAAATACAATCCTATTATAGACTATGACACTCATAGTATTTCTCTAAGGAAGGACAATGAAGATATTATCCTCCAGTGTCAAGTCAAAGGAGAAATGAGTCCTTTGTTGAGTCACACTCAAGCAAAGAGAGCTCTAAGAAAAAGAGACAAGACTTATATGGTATGGGTTAACCAGCTTGATGCTGAGTTGGACACATCCAAAAGACCAAAGTTTGATTCTTTTATCTCCAAATTTAGTGACTGTTTCATGGAAGATCTGCCTCCAGGATTACCTAAGTCTAGGCCTGAGGATCATAGCATTGACTTATTGCCTGGAAATTCCCCGCCTTGTAAAGCTCCCTATAGAGTCAACAATTTAGAGTAAAGAGAAATCCAAAGCCAAATAGAAGACTTGCTAGAGAGAGGCCTTATTCGACCTAGTAGTTCACCTTTTGGAGCTCCAGTACTTCTTGTTAAGAAGAAGAACGGAACTTACCGAATGTGTGTAGACTATCGTGCATTGAATAAGATTACTGTCAAGAACAGATATCCTATTCCTAGGGTAGATGATCTTCTTGATAAGCTTAGAGGATCAAAGGTCTTTAGCAAGATTGACCTAAAGTCTGGGTATCATCAAGTCCGTATGACTCAATCTGACATTTTCAAGACAGCTTTTAGAACCCAAACTGGTCATTATGAGTTTTTGGTTATGCCATTTGGTTTGACCAATGCTCCAGCTACTTTCAGCCGTATGATGAATCGTATATTCCTTAAGTTTCAAAGTTTTGTTATAGTGTTCTTTGATGACATTCTTGTTTTTAGCAAGGATCGACAAGAGCATGAACAACACTCGGAACAAGTGTTCAATCTTTTGAGAGAAAATGAATTGTATGTCAATCCTGAAAAGAGTTCTTTCTTTCAAGAGGAGATTGAATACTTAGGACATATAGTATCGGCCGAAGGGATTCGTGTAGATCCTAAGAAAATTGAATGTATTGCTTCTTGGCCTACGCCTAGAAACATACATGATCTTAGATCTTTTCTTGGCTTATGTAGTTATTATAGGAAGTTCGTCAAGAATTTTGCTTGTATTGCCAATCCTTTGACTGAACTCCTTAAGAAAGCTACAAATTTCAATTGGACTGATAAGCAAGATAAATCTTTTGCAACACTCAAGAATGCTTTAACACAAGCACCAGTTCTTACACTACCTGATTTTCAAAGACCATTCTTTATAGTAGTGACTGATGCTAGTGGCAAAGGATTTGGAGCTGTTCTTATGCAAGATAACCATCCTATTGCCTATCAAAGTAGAAAGCTTAAGCCTGCAGAGCAAAATTATAGCACTTATGACAAGGAATTAGCAGCAGTAGTGCATGCTTTGAAAATCTGGAAGCATTACCTAATGGGCTCTGAATTTCTTATCAAGACAGACCAACAAAGCATTAGGCATTTGCTTACGCAACCTCTTATTTCAGATAGACATATCAAATGGGCAGCTTTCATTCAAAGTTTCCAACCTATGATTCAATATCAACCTGGAAAAGAAAATGTTGTTGTCGATGCTTTGAGTTGAAGACCAAATATCAACAACATTTCTATAATTGAAAGTGAACCATTTGTCCTCATGAAAGAAACTTATGAAGTTGATCCAGCTTTTTCTCAAATATGGATTAAATTGCGTGAAAACAATTGGACACCTCAAGGAAGTTATTCTCATAATGATGGCTATCTTTTCTTTAAGAAAAGATTGTGTGTCACTCAACCTTACAGACAGCTTGTCTTAGAAGAGATGCACCAACCACCATTTGTGGGACATAGAGGAGTTTCCGCAACACTTCAAGTAGTTTCTCGAGAATTCTATTGGCCCTATTTGAAGAATGATGTAGCTAAGTTTGTAGCTAAATGTAACATTTGCCAAACAATCAAAAGCTACAAAGGCAAAGCTTTAGGATTGCTTATGCCTCTACCTATTCCTGATAGACCATGGGAACAAGTGTCTATGGACTTCATTACTGGCTTCCCTACTACTTCCAGTCACCATGACATGATTTGGACAATAGTGGACAGATTTAGTAAGCAAGCCTATTTCATTCCATGTAAAAAGACACTAACTTCTCCGCAAGCCGCGAACATATTTGTTAAGCAAATTTTTGTTCATCATGGTCTACCCAAAGTGATAGTTTCTGATAGAGATTCTAAATTTTGTAGTCACTTTTGGGTTGCTCTTTTCTCAAACTTAGGCACTAAGTTAGATTTTTCCACGGCTTTCCATCCGGAATCGAATGGACAAACCGAAGTCACAAATAGCACTATCTTAGATATGCTTAGAGCCTATGTTTCCCAGCAACCTAGTGCATGGGATAAGTACATACACCTACTCCAATTTGCTTATAATAATACTCCTCATACTGCTACTGGTCGAGCACCATTTGAGATCATCTATGGAAGAGCATTGCCTATTCCGGCTACTAGACTCTCTCATAAGATTGAAGCAGCCGACCAATATGTTAGAGACTTTGATCGCATTCTATCTGAAGTGCGTGATTGTATTCAAAGAGCTCAAGAGAAGTATACATCTCAAGCAAATAGGAAGCGCAAAGATTTTTCATTTCAAGAAGGTGATTATGTACTTTTGAGAATTGAAAAGCGTCGATTAAAGAGTGTGGAAAAATTCCCTGCAGTGAAGCTAGCGCCTAGATATTATGGGCCATTTAAAATCCTTCAAAAGATTAATGATGTGGCCTATAGACTAGAGCTTCCATCTAATTGGAATATCCACAATTCTTTTCATATCCATCTCTTGAAACCTTTTCGAGGAACACTTCCTACTCACCCAACATATGAGGAACCACCTCTTATTGAAGGAGAGGAAGAAGTATTAGTTCCTGATGCAATCATTGACCAAGAGATAACAACAACAAGAACAGGTAATCAATACTTTAAGTATCTTTTGACTTTTAAGAATCATCCACAAGAAGATGCTAAATGGATGCCTGAGAAATTTTTCCGAGTTTACCCTGAAATTCTTCATTCTTTTCAAACCCAGCAAATCCGCAATTGAGGACAATTGCAAACTCAAGCAAGAGGGATGTCATGAGAATATATTTTAAGTCCTCTAGAAAAATATTATTTATCCCCTCTTGAGTAATTTGGGGACGCCTAGATTACTCTTGCGTCATGCCGGCTAGGTTAATATCGTGGGTGACACCACTATAAATATTAATACGTGCGGTATATGACGTATGTTTGAGGCCACCTATGATTATTTCAGTTAGGTTTGTATGGCAGGGTGATTCTTGGGGTACTTACGCCTGGTAGTCATGAGTTGGTGATGATTTGTGCCTGTTTAATATTTGTGGGATTAATTTAATAATTAATTGGGCTTATATTTTCAGGTGATGAAGACTATGGGAATTGAAGAGTTTACTTTGGAAGAAATGTCTTGGATCATCACATTTTATTTTTGGCAAGCATAGTAGCTTGTAATCTTATTAAATGATTTTTTCCATTTTGAACATTAGGAAAGATACATTTATTTTTGTGGAATTTATTAAAGCCTATGGCTTTACCCTAGTCCCAATTTGACACTCTATTTTTGTTAAAGAAGAGTGCCGTGCTCTCTAAAAAGCACATCTTGTATTTTGGGGGCTATGGCCTAATTTTGGTGAAAAGGAAAGCTAATAAAGAAATACTCTTGTGTGGGGAGAGGCCACGCACAAGAGGGGGGAAGATTGCACCCAATATGGTCTTTTTGGAGCTAAGTATTTTTGTTTAAGTGTTTAATTTTTCAATTGCTTTGATTTAGTTGAAGCTTACAAGCAATGGTTTTTATGATTGAATTAATTCTCTATCTTTCCACAATCAATTCCTAGAATAAGATTCCGGTTGCACTACCTTTCCCTATTGTAAATTCAAGAGGAGGATTCCATGGCTTCTGCATCGAGTGTCATCTCTTCATCTATTCCCCAACTTCCCAAGGAATTCATCCTAGATGGGACCCACTACCTTGATTGGTCTTTGTAGACAAAGACTTTACTT
Source organism: Cibotium barometz (assembly GCF_041138505.1). NCBI lineage: Eukaryota > Viridiplantae > Streptophyta > Polypodiopsida > Cyatheales > Cibotiaceae > Cibotium > Cibotium barometz. The sequence continues at coordinate 45,072,770 of NC_141070.1, read as the reverse complement.
TGATATCATCAGCTATGGGGTATTGTTATCGGGGTCGATGCCCACCATCGATGCCCACCAACCAGCTAACAACTTCTCCTTTGGATGCATGGCTTGATAAGGATGCTTGGGCACATGTGTTCATCATCTTCAACATTACACCATCTTTTGCTCAATCATCAATTTGATAACAATGATGTGCTGGATGCAACCTTAGCTCATCTCCCCACCATGACCTAACATGTGGCTCACATATCCCACATGTGCCTGTTCTACCTCTACCGTAGGGTTCATATGGCACATTAGACACACCCCCCCCTTTTCCCAGATCCACCCTTTTAGGGATGGTGGGGGGTTTGGGTGGCTAGGCGGTAGGGGAGTGGGACTCCCTTGCATGCAACCCCTTCTTGGCTCCTGCCATTTCCGAATGGTATCGGAGCGTCCGCATTCAACATCCACTATTGGTGTTCACATTCGGCTATCGGTGCGTCCGCATTCGACATCCATTATTGGTGTTCACATTCGGCTATCGGTGTTTGCATTCGACATCCACTATTGGTGTTCACATTTGGCTATCGGTGCGTCCGCATTTGACATCCACTATTGGTGTTCACATTCGGCTATCAGTGTTTGCATTCGGTCGACATTCACTATTGGTGTTCACATTCGGCTATATTGGTGCGTCCGCATTCGACATCCACTATTGGTGTTCACATTCGGCTTCTATCGGTGCGTCCGCATTTGACATCCACTATTGGTGTTCACATTCGCGTCTGCTATTGCCTTGACATTCTGTTGATGGTCTTGATGCCCTTCCTTGGTTGGTGTTGGCTCTTGCATGGTATCGGAGCGTCCGCATTCGACATCCACTATTGGTGTTCACATTCGGCTATCGGTGCATCCGCATTCGACATCCACTATTGGTGTTCACATTCGACTATCGGTGTTCACATTCGGCTATCGGTGTTTGCATTCGACATCCACTATTGGTGTTCACATTCGGCTATCGGTGCGTCCGCATTCAACATCCACTATTGGTGTTCACATTTGGCTATCGGTGTTTGCATTTGACATTCGCATCTGCTATTGCCTTGACGTTCTGTTGATGGTCTTGACGCCCTTCCTTGGTTGGTGTTGGCTCTTGCTGGTCCTCACCTTGGCCTTGATGCCCTCCGCATTGGTGTGGCCTCTTGTTGTGCAGTCCTTGCGTTGGTATTCACTTGGAGGGTGATGTTGGATGATGCCCTAGCTCATCCCCCGTGGCCTGACACGTGGTCCACATATCCCACATGTTCCTACTCTATCCTCTACCTGAGGGTTTATATGGCACATTAGACACCCTCCCCCCCATTGTCTCGTATCCACCCTTTTAGGGATGGCGGGGGGTTTGGGTGGCTAGGTGGCAGGGGAGTGGGATCCCCCTACCCCTGACCCCTTCTTGGCTCCTGCTCTTTTCAACATGATGATGAGACCGCAAAAGAATTGTGGTATGCCATTCAAAGGATGTATCATAGAGAAAAAACTACTTACAAGATTGCCTTGGATAATCAACTTACCAACTTGAAGATCTTTGATCCTACCAACATCATGGATTCCATTCAAAGGGGGTACCATAGAGAGAACTCTACTTAGAAGATTCCCTTCGAGAATCAGCTTGCCAATGTAAAGATCTTTGATAATGCCAACATCATGGATTCTTCATGGAGTTTGTTACCATCTAGAAGTAGTTGGTTTCTTTGTGGAGCAAGGCTATTGATTTGAAGACTTTGTTCATCGGCTCCTTGCCAAATTGCCCGAAACTCTCTCATCTTTCTGACCAGTAGGCTGAAAGAGGATTATTATTGTAAGCAAATTGGAGAAGATGAATGTACTTATCCCATGAGTTAGGTTGTAGGGCAATATAGGCTCTGAGTAGATCTAAGATAGTGTTGTTAGTAACCTCAGTTTGTCCATTTGTTTCTGGATGGAAAGCTATTGAGAAATCTACTTTAGTGGTGCCTAAGTTGGGGAATAATGTGATCCAAAAATTACTACAAAATCTTGAATCTCTATCAGAAACAATGAATTTGGCAAGCTGTGATGTACAAAGATTTGTTTGATAAACATATTTGTGGCTTGTTGAGAAGTCAAAGTTTTCTTGCAAGGTAAGAAGTATGCTTGCTTACTCAAACAGTCAATTATTGTCCAAATCATGTCGTTATGACTCGATGTAGTAGGTAAACCTGTGATGAAGTCCATGGATATTTGGTCCCAAGTATCATTAGGAATTGGTAGGGGGGTAAGGAGTCCTTGGGTTTTACCTTTGTAGCTTTTAATCTTCTGAAAACAGAACATTTAGCTACAACTTTTGCTATATCTTGTTTGAGATGAGGCCAAAAGAATTCCCTAGATATTAGTTGTAAGGTAGCTGACACACCTCGATGACCCATGTATGGTGGTTGATGCATTTCCTCCAGTATGAATTGCCTAAAAAGGTTGTGTAATACACAATCTTTTTTGGAAAAAAAGATAACCATCATGGCATGAGTAATCACCAATAGGGTTCCAATTATTATTTCTAAGCTTAGTCCAAATTTCAAAAACAATTGGGTCTGTATCATAGGATTCTCTCATAGGACTTAATGGTTGACTTTGAATAACGAAAATGTTGTGAATACTAGGATGTCTACTTAAAGCATCGGCCACAACATTTTCTTTGCCTGGTTGATATTGAATCATGGGTTGGAAACTTTGGTATGAAACCCATTTGATATGTCGATCAGAGATCAATGGTTGAGTTAACAAATGATGAATGCTTTGTTGGTCTGTCTTAATTAAGAATTCAGATCCCATTAAATAACGCTTCCAAAGTCTTAAAGCATGGACAACTGCAACTAATTCTTTGTCATATGTACTATAATTTCTTTTTGCTGGTTTAAGCTTACAACTTTCATAAGCAATTGGATGTCCATCTTGCATAAGAACAGCACCAAAGCCTTATCCACTGGTATATCAACTACAATGAAGAACGGTTATTGAAAATATGTCAATATAAGAAGTGGTGCATGGGTCAATGCTTTCTTAAGTTCATCGAAAGAATGATCTTGTCGATTAGTCCAATCAAAATGTCTAGCTTTCTTAAGAAGTTTAGTCAAAGGATGTGCAATATATGCAAAATTTCTAACAAACTTCCTGTAGTAGCTACATAATCCAAGAAAAGATCGGAGTTCGTGAATATCATCTAGGCCAATTAGTAATGCTTTAGATCTTTTTAGGATCTACTCTAATACCATCAGTAAAGACAATGTGTCCTAGATATTCAATTTCTTCTTGGAAGAATTTGCTCTTTTCACGATTGACATTGAGTTGATTCTCTTGAAGAAGTGAGAATACTTTTTCTAAATGTTGTTCATGTTCTTGACAATTCTTACTGAAAACTAAAATATCATCGAAAAACACTACAACAAAATTTTGATATTTCAAGAATATTCCTATTCATCATTCTGTTAAAAGTAGCATTCTTCTTTTTAACGAGAAGAACTAGAGCACCAAATGGAGAACTACTGGGTGCTGAATCAATTCCTTATCTAATAGTTCTTCGACTTGCCTTTGAATCTCCTTTTTCTCAAGCATGTTAACTCTATAAGGAGCTTTACATGGTAGTGAGCTACCAAGAATTATTTCAATTTTATGGTCTTTTAGACGAGGTCTTGGTAAGCCAGGTGGTAAGTCGTCTATGAAAGCAATTAGAGAATTTAGAGATGAAAGGGTCATGAGACATATTTGATTTTGAGTCATCTTGGGCAGAAAGTTGGTTGATAAAAATAAAAAATGTCCTCCTTTTTTCGTACAGATCTTTTTGCTTGAGTATGAGTAAAAAATGGGCCTAATTCACCTTTGTTTGGACATTGAAGATAAATTTCTTGGTCATCTTTTATTAACCATATTGTATGGGTGTCATAGTTAATATCGGGGTTATGCTCATGTCTCCATGGCATACCTAAGATGACACCTTGTAAAGGTGCCACTAGCAATGTTCTCTTTTCTTTTAGTGAATCCATTTATAATTCTAAATCTTTAACCTCCTTGGTGCAGTTGTACTTAGTACCTTGAAATGCAGCTTTTGCTTTGGTAACTAGAGTACGATGCATCTAGGTTAAGTGCTTTCAATGCTTTCTCAGAAATAAAATCATACAAATTACCATCATCATGCAATATAGAAATCGATTTTCCTTTTATTTTCCCTTGAATTTTCAATAAAGCATGAATGGAAAACTTACCTTGATCTGAATAGTCGGGATCAGAGTTACCCTCTTGTTTGAAATAATCTCCGTCGTCTTCTTCAAATAACGTTGAGTCGAGCCATCGATGTGGAATTCTTCTTTTTGTCAGGGCAATCCTGTGCGAGGTGTCCTTCCTTATGACAATTGTAGCATCTGAAGATTCGATTCTTTAGTTGTCCATTTGAAGGTTTGCTATTGTTGTCCTTCCGAATACCTCCTTTATCCATATCTTTACCCTTTTGCATCCTAGATTTATCAAAAGTATTAGAAGAGAAAGAAGATTTAGTAGATTTTGTAAAAGATTTATCCTGCATCTTGAAATCTCTAGATATAGCTGTTTTACATTCTGAATTTAGGGCAAGGTCCATAGCAGTGCTAAGGTCATGTGGATGAAACATGTTAACGTCGGCCCTAATGGTAGACTTAAGTTCCGCAATGAATTTTCTACGTTGCTCTTTTTCCTTGACTTTTTCAATTACTTGAACTTGTTAAAGAATATCCCAAAATTTGTCGATATAAGATATTCTGTTTATCAGTCTGGTGTAGAGTGTTCCATCGTTGACGTGCTTTAGCTTTGTACTGCAATGATAGAAAATGTTTCTTTAAGAGTTTCTGAAACTCTTTCCATGTTGAAGGTCGATGTTTACCTTGCTTAATCACGTTCCACCATAAAGCCGCACTTTCGATCAAATGATTATAAGCACATTTAATTTTATCTTTTTCAGAGAACTTCTCACCAGAGAAATAGTCATCTAGTTGGATAATCCAAGCAATGAGAATTCGTGCATCCTTCTTGCCATCATAATTTTGGAAAGTGAATGCCTTTCGACTGATTCGTGAGTCTTTCTTAGAATTTTAAGCACGCAATGTAGCTTTAATAGTGTGTCTAACATGATCACTTTCCTCCTCATCTGAGTCGGAAGAATTAGAAGCATCACGTTTGTATTTGGTACGCTTGACTTGACACTCTAATTTGCGTCAGAGTTCTCGTTCACTAGCAATTTGTTCTTGAAGCGCTAAGATTTGTTCTTGTATTATAGGCAGAATGGGTAAAGTAGACGTTACAACTAAATTAAGATAGAGAGTTTAGCTTAAGAAGAATCACTCACACGAAATGATGGGTTCAATTCCGTCCTCGAAAAGATTTGAGATTTTTCTAAATTTTTTTGAATTGTCGCCTTTTATGGGAAGTGATGAGTTCTCTTGAAATGTTCTCTTCTAAAGTGATGAGGATAGGCTTTATAAAATTTTAAAGCCTATTAGCAAGTTTGATTTCAAAAACTTGCTTTAAGAGAAACTATGGAGTTTCTCTCTTGAATTTTGGTCACAAGGATGCGCTAAAAGGAGAAGTAGATGGGATTATATATATATATATATATATATATATATATATATATATATATATATATATATAAAGCTTGTCAAAGCTTTATTATTAAAAGCTTAACAAAGCTTTTGATTGATTAACCCGAAGCAAATCAGCCCCACCTCCTTCTTGGATTCACGTAGGGCCGCCCGTGGTTAATTTGAAAAAAATTTACCTTTGGAGGCAATAATCCGGTCGCCACATGGATAGAAGAGGGAAGGAAGAAAGAAAAAAAAATCTAACTAACTAAGTCCCTTTTTTTCTAAAATGTTCCAGACTGTATATATATTCTCATAAATTGACTTATGGAGATACACACCGTCCATTATAGATTTCTCCCTCCACCAACAGTGATTTAGCAATCCAAAAGCTAAGCCGAATTTGCTCTCAATATTAGGTTTCATCCATATGCAAACAGATCAGAATGAGGTTGAATCTAGCAAAATTGCTTTTCAAATATAAAGTGGTTTCAGGGTTTTCTGAAGTGGTTTACCACCCTCCTCTTAACCTTTGGTTTTTTCCCTTTGGTTAATAGAAGCAATCCTTTAAAAACCTTTGAATTTAGCTTTTTACCACTCAATTCTTATCCCCTTCTCCCTAGGTCTAACTCTGATACCACTGTCACGGATCTAAATTTCTAGGGAGATAGAAATAAAATAAATTGTAAGAATTGATTTAAATTCAAACAATTCATCAAACATCACATGATCATGACCAAAATATTCAAAAACAAATAAAATACTTAGCTCACAAAGATTCGGTTCCAAGATTGGGTGCAATCATCCCCCCTCATGTGTGTATGGCCTAATTTTTCCCCACACATGAGTATTTACGAGATACTTTATTCCAATTTAGGCCATAGCCTCCAAAAATACAAAAAGGGTGCTTTTCTTGCCCGACACTCTCTTATCTTCAAAAATAGAGTGTCCATAAATTGAGGCTTGGGTTTAAATCATATCACGCTTTACCAAATATTAAAGATCAAGTCTATGCTTGATAAACTAGGGCTTTTACAAAATAAATCAACATGTGCACAAGCTAGCACATGTATATACAAAGCTTGTTTACAAAATGGTGTGCCAAGTAATAAATTTGTGCGACTTCTCTTCAATCCTCGGAATCCTCTTCACCTATAAAATAACCAACAATAAATTGGTGAAATAAATATTCCATAAGCATACAAACTATCATCACACACATGTTTGCCAGGCGTAAGTAACTTGGGAATCACCCCTACATACGAACCAACTGAAACAAACATTGGAGCATATGTCAATATCCACCAAACGTATTAATATTTATAATGGTATCACCCATGATATTAACATAATTTGGCATGACACAAAGATAATCCAGGAGTCCCTAAATTATCTAAGAGAGTAGAATAATATTTTTAAGAGGGCTTAAAATATATTCCCATAACAGCATATCTCCTACGTAGGAACAAATAAAGTGGAATGGAAGAGATGTGTAGGCACATGCATTGCTTGCTTTGTCAGTCAAGAGGAGTATCATTCCTCACGTTTAGTCATGTAGGACTGTTAAACATGCTTGGGATGCACTTACATCATTGTACTAGGTTATGTAATGAAGCACATGTTGCTTATCTATGTAAGAAATTGAGTCACAACATTTGAATGAGGGAGACTCCATGGATAATTTCCTTACAAAAATCAAGGATTTTAAGGAGTAGTTGGCCAATGTTGATGAAGTATATCCTGACAGTTCATTGGTGCTACTGCCTTGAATGTGTTGCTTGATCATATCAAAGTTTGATTCTACCATATCAAACTCATATGATGATGAAAGGAAATCCAAATGCTTGACATTTGAGGAGTTGGTTTCTGTGCTCTTGGCAAGAAGAGAAATCCAGGTAAAATAGATCCGTCATGCGTACAAGAGATCATGCTTTTACTTCCAGTCAACAAAGAGGCAAAGATAAATCTTTTCCTCAGGGTAGTTACAAGCCAGAATCAACAAAGAGGCAAAGATTTAAATCCTTTCCTCAGGGTAGTTACAAGCCAAAATCAAAGTCATCAGGCAAGCCTGTAGACAAGGAAGGTGACAAGCTAAAGAAAAAGGAAAAATGTAACTATTGCATGAAACTTGGTCACTACATTAATGAGTGTAGGAAGCAGTTGGAGAAGGAGAAAAAGAAAGACTCAAGTATGGCTATAGAGCTGATGTGTCAGTATCTAATGTAGAAAACAAAGAATTTGCAAACTATGCACATGATGATTGGGCTTTCATTGTGCAATACAGTTTCAACCCTTCACATAAGGATGTATGCATAGATGTTACTCGATTGTTATAGATGTACATGTCTGGTATTTTGACAGTGGTGCTAGTATTTCATCGCAGTTTGTTCTCATCACACTTGAATCTGATCCACAGGCAAACATGAATTTGATCTATAGGCAAACACTGTTACATGTGCAAAAAAATCCTCATATCTATTGGAACATGAAGCCAAAGTGAGTGTTTCTAGTGTGTTTTATTGAGTTCTAGAGTAGTACTAGACTACTTTATATCCTAGTGTGCCACGTGTCACTATGGGACTTATCCCATATACATATGTCACCTAGAGTGTGTGTGCCTACTCTATAAAGGCAATGTACTTTCTAGTCTTGTCACATCAATCAACATCAAGCTATCTACATGTGAGTATTTGGTTTATTGCTATTGTCTATTTCCATTTCATTTCATTTCCATTGTCTTGCATTCTTTCCTTTCCATTCATAGAGATAGCTTGCCACATGTTCCTTCAATTGGTATCGAGCAAGGTTGCTCTTAGAGATTGAAGAGAGGGAGGCCGGAAAAAAAAAAGCCACGCCCTCTGTCTCTTTCTCTAAGTGCAAGAGAGATGCTCTTCTTCCTCCCTTCTCCACTCTACTTGCCTCCCAGCTTCCATGCAACTTGCTGCCGTTGATCATCAGCTCAAGCACGCATCCCTGTCCACCTTCATCTCCATATCGTGAGCTCGCCATTTCCTGCTGTGCAGCATATCGTTTGGAGCAGCTGCAGCATATCGTTTGGAGCAGCTGAATTCTGCCTATTTCATGCGTGCACCCTGCTGCGTGGAGAAGCTCTTCAATGCACACAAGTGCTGCCCATCCTCAGCACGATCATCTTCACAACTTTGAGCAGCTGAATACTATCGTGGAGGAGTGCTGATTACTACCTGCGTGGGGAGATCTCTGATTTCTACGAAGAAGAGTTGCTGAATCCTGCACATTTCCTTGGCACCTTGGGGCAATTTTATCGCTACACAGCGTGCTTCATTCTCTGCTCAGTATCTCGCCAAGATCTGCCTACCATGGAGTCTTCGAGATCGAGTACCTTTATTGAGAAGTTCACTGGTAAGAACTTTCCGACATGGCAAACAAAGTTGCGTCTTATCCTTATGAAAGATGGGGTGTGGAATATTGTCTGTGGCCAGGATAAAAAGCCACAATCGGATGACAAGAAAATTCAACACTGGGAGAATCTAAACGACAAAGCTCTTTCTCTCATTGGTTTGGGTTTGGGTGATGAAGTTATTCATCATCTTGACTTTGATTCCACTGCTCAAGAATTATGGGAGAAGTTTGAAGGTCTCTTCGGCAATAAGGTAATCAATTCTAAGGTCTTTCTCCGCCAAGAATTCTTCAAACTCCAGATGAAGTATGAGGACTCTCTTCTCGCCCATCTGAATCATATGGAGTCTCTCATCACTCAACTTGCTGCGTTGAAGGCCCCAATTTGGGGATGATGACCAGGTCGCGGTGCTCCTCACGAGCATTGAATAAATTCCTAAGTATCGGGAGATTATACCAGCATTAAGAGTGGCAAGCATGAGCTACCATGACATGGTTGCTATGCTTCTTGATCATGAAAGAAGGCATAGTGATACTCCTGACGCCAATGCACTATTTTCTAAAGGGAGGTTTCCTAAAGGGAAAGGTAACTTCAAACCTTTCAAGTGCACTTACTGTGGAAAGCTTGGTCACACTGAAGATCGTTGCTTCCAGAAGCTGGCCAAGCAACAATCTAAAGACCATGCCAACTTGGTTGGGATTGTATCCAGCGAAGACGAAGACGATGCAGACACCTCTACTCCGATTCATGCTCTCAATCATTGCTCACATCCGAGATCTCTCTCTTGATAAAGAGGTCTATGCACGAGATGATCTTGACTTTGTTTTTTGAGTGTGTCGAAGGTACTCTGCCTTGGGAGTCCCCCTAAAATGAATGCAAATAAATCATGTGTGTTGAGTCAATAAAGGTTCTCAGCCTTGGATAGTCCTCCTAAAATGATGTTATTCTCTTTTACTTTATTTTGTGTGTGGCTTCCTACCACTTCATGTTATGAAGCCAGGGGGGGATGTACTATGGGAGTCCTATTATTGGCATTGATGGATTTCGTAGCTTGGCAAGAATGGAGGATGTTTGCATGAGTCGATGAAGGAGGTTATGTAAATTGCACTGACTATCATAGATTTTAGAGGCCAAGGTTCGACGCTCATGTGATCAGTGAGAGGACAATATGTTTTATATGGAATTACTATCGATGTTGTTTCATTAGTATGAGTTCATTGTCCAAAGAAGAAAGGAGTTGGTGTAGGTGTGCTAGTGCTAGTAGCTTGTAAATTGTTGTGCTCACTTCCTAGCTATGGTCGTGGAGGGAAGGTTAGCCTATATTTCATGAAATACTTGCCATAGCTCTTGTAGGAGATCCAGAATTGAGAAGAAATCCATGGCAAAGAGATGAGTGTGAAGGTGATGGAAGTACATGGCAAAGGGTGTGTCCCATCACATGCACACACTACACAATCACCTAGGTTGGCAACATAACATGGTGAATTGCCCCACAATTCAAGTTGATTTAGATTGCATGACTGTGGTCAGTAATTCTTGATTATTGATGACATGGTATTTTAATAGGCCGTTGCAAAAGCTCAGTTGGGAAATTGTCATCGCGATAGGTGTTGGGGCGGACAACTGGACATGTCATGTACTATTAGCATTCACAGAATAGGAAGATATCCATGAGGTGAGTGTGAAAAAGAGATGAGGATTCAAGGAGAGAGATGAAGTTCAAGCCATGATAATGGTGAAGAGAGAGAGATGTGATAAACCATAAGAGAGATATGTTGCCTAACTCAAATGATATTCATATGATTATAAGAACCACCCAAATAGATGCTTTTATAGGCATCAAGCCTTATCTTTTAACCTAGACTTTAATAAGGGGTATGGACACACCGGTGTATGCTTTTATTATAGGCATTAAGCCTCATCTTTTGAGATAGACCTTAATAAGCAAGGTGTTCACACTATTGGACACACCAACTAACTTTGAAAGACCCCCAACAAACCCCCCTTCAAAGTGATGGAGGTGATGCTTGACAAACCTTAAATAGTCTTTGTACTCTAGCACTAGTAAGAAACCAAGACCCCATAAAACTTGCTCAGAGACTCATGAACATGGCTCAGAGGTATGTAAGTATGGCTCAAAGGGACTTCTCGGATAAATATTTTGAGGGACTTCCCAGCTAAATAACCCATGACTAATAACTAGAAATAGATAAATGTTTGGAAGTTTTAACAACTCCCCATGGTAGAACATCAATGATGATGATATGATATCGTCTTCTTACACCAACATTTCCAAGATTTTGACACTTGATTGTCAAGTGTGGGAAAATGTACTTGTAAAGAATAATTATGTCATGATGATGCATGTAGTACTCATAATTACAATCATTTTTGGCATGATTTGCCAAGGTAGAGAACTCGGGATTGTGTAAGCATGTCTCCATAGTATTATATCTCAAAATGGTACTTATATGATCACAAAGTACCTTGCTAATATGTGGTGCCATTGCACTAATGAAGTAGATAAGGAGCACCATAGAGAGGCACATTGGAGCAGGAGATGTGGGCTCTGATCACAGAATGTGCATGGCTACAATAACGAAGGCTTAGTGCAAAGTCACAGAGTAGAGGGGAATTAAGTGTTTGGACTATACTTGGGATTGTTTTAGACCTAATTTAGGTCACCCTATATGGTGTGTGCTGCCCTGTAGTAGCCACCCCTTTGCTTCCCTAATTTGGATGACTATATGGTGCATTTGTTGCCCTATAGTAACCCCTTTTGTTGCTTTGATCTACATGCCCTACATTTACTCTGTTTTGCTACACATATGCCTCCTATCATGGGTTAGTATGATGAAGACTCCCCTTGCTAAAGATCACCTCTTGCTAGGTGTGTTTTGCTCCTACATCCACACATCACTACCATACAAATCCCCCCTCTAGTGATGATGTGAACATGTACATGGATCATGTGGCTAATCAATCCCCAAATGGTATAGTAAGCCCAAAGCATTTGCAAAAATCTTTGAACTTCTCTTGTGAAAAAGCCTCGCATGTGAACATATGTGCCACATTGTTATGTGTAGAGACATAAACCAGGCTAAGCTCTCTCCATAGTATAATGGTAATACACCTCAATGTTCTTTATGCAAGTATGAAAGACTGGGTTCCTTGCAATGGCTAATGCACTATAGCAATTAGGTGGGATTGTTGTCCACCAACACCAAGATCTACCACACACACTCCACTATAAAAGCTGCCTTGTACTTAGCTTCATAACTTAAAGTGGCCACTTTCCAATTGATTTCACAGAGAATTGGAGATCAAGCTTATGAACTTCTACTTCCTCCATACTTTAATGATATGCAAGCTTCAATGAAACAAAAAAATAGAGTCTCAAAGGACATTCACCTAAGTTAGTTTATGCTCTTTGGTTATTTTTTCTTTTAATTACAACTTGTAAATAATTAAAGAGAACTAAGACTATATATAGATACAAGAGTCCAATTGAAGACCCGATGAAACATCTCTCAGGTGAGAAATAGGGTACAAGGAGAACCTTTTAGGGGGACATAGTTGATTATTAAGTTTTTAAATCTTATGTTACATTTTGGTAATAACTTGGTGTGATTGTAACCTCTTTTTTTTAGTAAGTATAATAAGTTTATTTTTTTATTTTTTATTTTTTTGATGAAAAGGTACTTTATTACTTGATAAAAATTATGTACCAAGGGGAATAGGTACCTTATTACTTTTGGTAAACATTATGTATGCAATTTATCTACAGGAGGTGGAGACTTGCAATAGGGGGATAGCTCATCAATAACTTTGTAATGGTGGAATTGGACATTCTTAGGGAGAGCATGAAATAATTATAGTATTTGTGAAAGGTCACTAGCCATTAGCCTTCCTTAGAGTAACCATGGAAGTTCACTAGCAACAATTAGCCTTCTTTAGAATAACTTTTGAAAAGGGAATGGCTCAGCATGGATCAAGACACGTGGTGATTCTATAATGGTGGAACTGAACATTCTTTGGGGAGTATAAAATAATTATGGTAAATGTGGAAGGTCACTAGCCATTAGCCTTCCTTAGAGATAAGAGATTTCCTTTATGATGAGTACCCTCTTACCAAATTTTAATTTAATTATGGTAAATGTGGAAGGTCACTAGCCATTAGCCTTCCTTAGAGATAAGAGATTTCCTTTATGCTGAGTACCCTCTTCCCAAATTTTAATTTTACTTTAGATGGTATGAAGGTGAGGAGTGGATTCACATAGTGTACTAACCCCCATATCTTAGAGATTGTGGATTGATGTAATTCATTGCATATAGTGTATTACCCCCCACACCTTAGAGATTGTGGATTGACGTAATTCATAATTTGTTGATGCTAATTATTTTGGTCTTTCTCAAATTTCTAATTTTCTTTACTTTGTAATAAAAAAGTCATCAAGCCATGTGATTTATATTGAACTTTCAAATGCAATAAAGCTTTGTAATAAAACCATGACTTTCAAATGTATTAAGAATTTTTAATTTAAAAATCATAGGTCATGAAATCTAAAACTTTATAATTCATAATCTAAAGTCACCACCTTACATGTGAAATAGAAACAAAAAGAATTGTTTATATTAAAAAGAAAAGAGAATAGTTTATATTGAGAAAGCAAAAAGTTTGTATCGGTAAAACGAATGTTGGTATTGGAGATGGTAAAAATGAGCTCCGGTGTGATAGCAAAAAGAAAAGAATAATAGAATATTTGCATAGACAAAATAAAAGTTTGCATGTAGAAAAGTAGCTAAAAAGTGAAAAACTATATAAAAAAGGTGGCACAAAAAACTTTATATAGGGATGTAAAAAGGTTACATGGGGAATGAGAACTCACACTACTTGAGCTATAAATGATGTATAATTGGTTTAGCAAACAACTTGCTTCTAACACCACTTACATTGTGTAACAAAGCATCTAACATTACCGATGATAAGCTAAGAAGATACCTCTTAAAGTTTACAACTCCCTAAATTGACTATAGAAGAGGTGTAGAGATTAACACCTAAAGAGTAGGAGTCAAGAGAAATATTGGAGAGACAATGCAAGAAGATGAATTCTATCGGTTCTGACATGCAAACTGTAGCCATATTTGGTATTGATGTGAACATATTAGGACCAGCTAAGGCACTTTTTCCCTCTTTAGGAGGTTTTTTCCCGGTGCTAGCATACACCTATGTTGGGGTATACTTATCTTCTTGGTACATCACACATTCATGATCTATCTATCATCTTGTTGTGTGCTCCCTTGATCTTCTCCACTATGTGTGAGTGTGTGTGTGCACGTGTATTCTTGAAACCCTATTTCCAACATTTGGTATCAGAGCATTCACTTCTCGCCCCTGTGCTGTTGCCTAGCCTTCACCTTGAGTTGCTTGTCTTTTTTAATCGGATCAAGGAGCCCTTTGGGAGAAGAAAGAGGCCCATAAAGTGTGTCATACTTTGTACTGCAATTTAGCAGTCAGATTTTTGTTCAAGCATGTTTTGGGAGCCGTTTGCACGGTTTTTGATTTTTTGCAGACATCTTTGGAGACAGGATTTGCATTGTCCTTCATCGGATTCTGGAGCAGTTTTGTCAGATCTACTACATGTGGGTGTACAGATACACAAGAAAGCAGATACGGGCTTCACTTCAATGACATCAATCTTTGCATCTTATGAGTAAAATTTCTACTTACTATACTCTACGTTTCTTTCATGCACCTTACATATCTCCAACCTTATTTAGTAGCCACCTTGGTTGTATCAAAGAGCACTCAACACTTTATAAGTTGCGTGATTACTTGCTTGGGTATTGTCAAAAATGGCAGATAATGATGTATTTCGGATGTTAGCTAAGGATAAGCTTGATGGGACCAACTACCCGTTATGGTCCTATATGATGTGACATGTATTGGTAGCCAAAGAGGTATGGAATGTTGTGGTTAATACTGAGAAATTTCCTGGTTCCTATATTGAACATGATGCACAAGGCACATATGTAGACACAGACTCGGTTTCACATGATGCATTACCACATCATAACATACCTCCTAGGCAGGAACAAACAAAGTGGAATGGAAGAGATGCGCAAGCACATGCGTTTCTTTCTTTGTTAGTTAAGAGGAGTATCATTCCTCGATCATGAAGGACTACTAAACATGAAGGATGCACATGCGTTTCTTTCTTTGTTAGTTAAGAGGAGTATCATTCCCTACATTCGATCATGAAGGACTACTAAACATGGTTGGGATGCACTTGTGTCATTGTACTAGGTACGTAAAGAAACATATGGATGAGGGAGACTCCATGGATAGTTTTCTTACAAAAATCAAGGATATTAAGGAGTAGTTGGCCAGTGTTGATGAAATATATCTTGACAGTTCATTGGTGCATACTATCTTGAATGCGTTATCAGGCTTGTATATTAAGGTTTTTCTTGTACCATCAGATGCATGATGAAAGGAAATCTAATTATCTTGAAGTTTGAGGAGTTGATTTCTATGCTCTTGCAAGAAGAGCAATCTAGGCAAAACAGATCTATCATGCATACAAGAGATCAAGCTTTTTCTACCAGTCAATAAAGACGAAAAGTTAAATTCTTTCCTTAGGGTAGTTACAAGCCAAAATCAAAGTCATCAGGCAAGCCTATAGACAAGGAAGGCAACAAGACAAAGAAAAAGGGCAAATGCAACTACTACAGGAAACTTGGTCATTATATTAATGAGTGCAGGAAACGGCTAGAGAAAGAGAAAATATGCTATCCTTCAACAAGAGGGACATATAGCTACTTACTACCCTAATGAGACAAAGCATCAAGAGTATACTCCATTATGCAGAAATTACACAGTGAGGCTTGGGAGAGGGTCACTATGAATAAGAGTAAGTCTTTGAGATAAACGTGAACAAGTGGTAGTTGAAGCACCTAGTTCCTTAGCTAGTCTTGTAAAGATAGTAAATGAGAATCCCAAGTGAACCATTAAATCAAAATTTACGCCTTGCAAAGTCACCTTTACGAGAGCCAATGGTTAACGTAGTGACACGTTCACAATTTAACCAAGAAGAGGTAGAAATGGATCCACCTTAGTTTAGTGGAGAAAGATGCCTAAAGCTATGATATTAAGTGGGGGAGAACATTAGTCTCACAATGTCAAACCTATTGAGTCTGCATTCCAAGGGAAAGATTTAAATCAACCTATTTTACCTATTTCTTTGCAAAACCCACAAATTCAGGTGAGAGTGGCACCATTTCTTAACAGATTAGTACAAACAGAAAAGATGATAAAGAGAGAAGTTGGTAGGTCTACTAAGAATAGTGTGCTTGATTTATAGACCAAGTTAGAGAGTATTCCTTTGTCCATAAATTTAAGACAATTATTAGAGGTTTCCCCTAGCTCCTGTGTGAGACAACTTTACCCTAGCTTGGTAAGACAAAGAGTACACAGAGTTAGAGTTTCTGCTAACACATTGTCGGTGTTTGGTCAGGACCCGCACTTACGTGGTTCTCGACCACCTAGTCGGCTTCGCACAAATACGGTATGCTCCGGTTCCTTTGGCCTTCTTTTACCACCATGACTCCATTTCCATGAATAGGGTGGTGTTTCAGTAGGTTCAGGCTTTAGCATCTCCCTTTTACTTTTTGCTTGTTGACTCCATTGGCGAGGGGATTTAGCAGGGTCGCTCTTTGAATGAGTTGTTGCCTCCTCACCTGGATCTGAGTCATAAGAGAATGCTGCTTCCATGTATTCCTTTGGATCTAGGGGAGGGGCTTCTTCCTTGTCCCGATGTGCCTGCTTGAGAGCTGCCTTGGCCCTATCTTTCTATCTTCCACACTTCCAACTGGTTCATAAATTTTACGATCTCCTCCTAGTTGGAAGGTTTCAGGGCACCTACTTGCTGGGTTGTTTGGATTAAAGTATGCATACATTTAAGGGCAGTGCCCTTCCATAGACACCCATGCTGTTTGGCCCAATTTCTCCTATAGATCTTCTTTAGGCCCCTTTTCCCTTTTTTCCCAGCCTTGGAAGTCCTCTATCATCTTATCTTTTTCTCGGACTTCCTTGGTGTGCACCCTCATAGCATCCATCCGCTTCTGTCTCTGCCGTGTCTCTTGTGCATGCACCCTTATCATGGTGTCTAGTTGCTCTTGTCTTTTTCGAAGGTCACTATGGGATATTGTTAATGTGACATTTAGCTCATTGACTGTCATTTTTCCTCCTCTTCCTCTTGTCATCCTTGTAGGAGTGGGAGCCTCTACATCCTTCTTGAGGGCCTTTATTATCAACCCGTCCTACCTCTGCTGCTCTTTGAACTCTTCCACCAGGGCCTCCAGCTATTCGATTTGTGCCTTGAGTCATAGCTTTGTCATTATCCTTCTCCTCTCTAGGTTCTTCTTTGTTGCCCATGTATGCTCTTTCAGCTCATCGTTGGGGATTAGGTCCATTCATGACCCTTTGTATATGACAAGATCTTTCCCCTTCTCGTCTGTCTGAGAAGTTGGCTTCTTTTCGTCTCCTTTCAAGAGGGTTAATCTTCTTTTCTATAATTTCACTTTGTTTTTTAGCTACTCATTCTAAAGATGTAGAAGCTTTACCATCAATCACCATGTCTCATGTGATAGGGTTTTTCTATTTGGGATCCATATCCCAAATAGGGTTTTTCTATTTGGGATCCATACTTGTTTGGATGTTGGTGGTGAAGGTTCTTTTACAATAGCTTTCCCTTTGATGGCATTTGAGCTATTGAAGCT
Source organism: Cibotium barometz (assembly GCF_041138505.1). Lineage (NCBI taxonomy): Eukaryota > Viridiplantae > Streptophyta > Polypodiopsida > Cyatheales > Cibotiaceae > Cibotium > Cibotium barometz. Next base: position 45,055,025 of record NC_141070.1, on the reverse strand, counting down.
TTTATCCATCACTGACGAGACTTAGGAATTTGTAAGCAACAGTGTAAGACTAGTGATATACATTTATGTTTTGGTATCCAAATACAATGGTTACCCTCGTAGTAGCCTTGAGCTTTCAATAAGCATTTTGGGTGACTTGTATAACTTGGACTTCATGTGAGACCCGTGCCCCTCTGCGCATTGAACTCTGGAGTGCTAGAAGCAGCGAAAGTAGCAACCTTGTGCAAAGGGCAGAGCTTCCCACTCGGGGCCTCGCCCACGAATGTCTAGGAAGAGACTAATCCGGCGGTTCTTCCAAAACCGAACCTGGAAAAACTTCCCTGGCCTAGAAAGCATAGGCGATTCCTCCAGGAAAATCTTCTAACGTAGTCAAGGGCCTTATCTATCCTTTGTATTTTGACCGAACCCATGGGTCACATGGCTGAATCAAGGAGGAACTTGCACTTGCTTCATAGAAATCATCACTTTTTTCCCATTAAGCGAGGCACAGCCGTTGATTCTTTCCCATAGAACAAGAATCTTCCGGGGACTTACTTTAACTACCGTAACTTAATCTTAACTGAACTTAGTTGTAGGAATCCACCGATCCAGCCTAACGCGAACTGGTCCATGGGTACGTTGTACCTGGCCAATACAAGCCTGAGAAAAGGCCCAGCATGAGGTGATGTACCACATGGTGGCAAGCAACCCTCTAGGATCCTCCTTAGGTGTCTTAGCACCACTCAGGGACTGCTTCGTCGGCCCTCGCCCATCGTACCGGAAGAGAACCATTTTTAACCATACCGAGGCTGGTTAAGACCTTGGTAGGCTTTGCCCGCGAGACGAGAGACGTCCTTTGACGACTCCTCGCCAGCTGTTGTTGCAACGTTAACTCTCCTTAGTTTAACAATAAGCCAAATGCTTCCTCTAGCATTTTGGCGTAAGGCAGTCCTTTACAAAAACAGAGTTTCTAGGCAAGTAAGAATTTCCCATTGAGTTGATTTCACAAGATCCTCTTTCCCAAAACCCAAACTTTCTTAATAAAAATCACGAATCTTGTATCTCGGTGATCCATCCATCAATTACAAATGAATTTCTAACTATTTCTAGATGGTTTTGGTCTTAGGGAAGACTTCTCTAAGTTAGTCGGTTATCCATTCTTCGTACTGAAGAAATGGAAATGGTCACAAGACGGCTTAGTTTCTGATTTAAGAGATGGGCAGGCATCTTACTGACCCACCTTTCTCACGTAGTCATGGTCTAACCCTGAATTACTCGGATTTAGTTCTAGATTTATTTCCTAAATATTTTTCTCCTATTTATCTGATAAAATAACTGTGATTTTCAATCGTAAGGGTAAAAATCCAAAATTATGAAAATTCATTCTTTCTTGGACATAATAGAATTATGAATGATTCTATTTGTGAATAATGGAATTTAATAAGGATAATTCTTTTTTCAACTGATAAAATATGCTTACATCATTTTATTCTCATAGAAATATTCTAAAATATTCCTTTCTCCATTTGAACCTCGGCATCAACATGCCCTAAATTATCCATATAAAATATGATGAAACCTTCTCTTTTGACACCAAAATTAATTTATGCATTTTCCTTAATTAAAGATACAATGAAAATTTCTCTTTTTGATAAATAAATAAAAATACCCATGTATATACATACATGAATATACCTATTTTGAAATATGGCAATTATTCCTCTTTTGATATTTAAAATGTTTGTACTTAGAATATCGTGAAAATTCCTCTTTTTGCATCTAGATTTTTATGCATGCACATACTAAAAAAATAATATAACAAAAATTTCTCTTTTCTCCATTTAAACATTTATGCATAAATACTATAAAAGTATTTTTAAAAAATGTAACAAAAATCCTTCTTTTAGCATTAAAATGCTTATGCATAGAATATGATGAGAATTCCTCTTTTTGCATTATCAATTTTATGCATAGAATTAAATTTATTTTTTAAGGGTAAAAATTTTGCCATAGCTTTGTTGCATTTTCTGAGAATACTCAAAAATTCTACTTTTAATATTTACTCCTAATTATCTAAAATATGGTGGGACTTCGTCTTTTAAACTAAAAATTCATTATGCATACATAAGCATAATTACATTTAAACCTCTTGTTTATTTTTAAAAATATCCATTTATCATTCCTATATGAAAATAATTTCAAAAATGTTAGCATAAACTGTCTTTCAACTTAAAATGAGTAAATATGAATTTTCTTAATCATTGTTGCCATATATATAGGCAGTGATGTGTGTGAACACACTTAGGACCGCCGGGGCACTTTTTCCCTCTTTAGGAGGTTTTTCCCCGCGGCTTGTATATACGCCCATCATTCTAGGGCTAACTTATCTTTTGTACATTGACACAATCTAACACTTAGTGTTGTGTGCATTCTTGCTTCTTCTTCTCCAAGCTTTGTGTGCTTTCCTGCAACCCTAATTCCAACAATTGGTATCAGAGCAGGCATCGGCTCCCAGGGCTACGCCGCCAGCACCCTTCGACTCATGTTCTCCGATTGAAGTGAGCTTTCATGAGCGCTTCCAGGTCCCTATACTCTGCAAATAAGCCCGTAAGGCTTTGCGTTCTCAGAGATCGCATCTGAGGTCGTTTCGGGCTTCGTTTTTGCATTTCAAGTTCTGCACAGGTGTTTTCGTCATTTTCTGCAAAAATTTCGACAGTGCAGTTTTTTGCAAAACAGGCATGCATACTCTATTGTGGACCGTGCTACATAGCACGAGTTGTTTTCTGTTCAGTCTTTGCTTCATTACAGGTAGCTTTTGCATCAGTTTCAGTCAGTGGCCATGGCTGATAACAACAATGATGTATTTCGCATGTTATCTGCTGATGACAAATTGGATGGAGACAGCAACTACCCACTTTGGGCATACGTGATGCAGCATGTTTTGGTTGCAAAAGGAGTGTGGAACATTGTGCAGGGTATGGATGTACGTCCAGGTTCTGTGGATGTAGGATCTGTTGAGGATGTTGCAGGTTCTAGCAGCTCTACTGTTGCTGCTGTTTTACCCACTGCTGAACAAGCTCGTTGGGATGGTAAAGATGCGCAGGCTCATGCCTTGATTGCACTTTCTGTCAAACGTAACATCACCCCACATATTCGTTCAGCTAAAACAGCAAAACAGGCTTGGGATATTCTAGCTGGTTTGTATGCAGGTCGTAAATCGCTTACCTGCGTAAAGAGCTAGAATTGAAGATTATGCAAGAAGATGATGACATGAATGTTTTTCTTGCTGAGATTAAAGATCTCAAAGAACAGTTGATTTCTGCAGGTGAGATTATTCCCGATCATTCTCTTGTGCAGACTGTTCTTGATGCTTTACCTGAGACATATCAGACTTTTGCTTCCACGTGGAGACTTCTTAATGAGGACAGACCTGATGCTGTCAAGTATGATACTTTAGTCAAAAAGCTCTTGCAAGAAACGCAGTCCAGGCAAAACAGGGCCAGGCAGCGTGCAGTTGATCAAGCATTTATTGTTGCCCAGCAGTCTGCAGAAGAGAAGAAGTGGTAAGGCAGCCCCTTCCACTGTTTCTTCTCCTATTAGTAGGTCTGCAACTTCTTCTCCTTCCACAGGTAGCAACAATAAGTCTGAGAAGGCTCTTGATAAAGGCAAGAAAAGGACCAGGTGCAACTATTGTAAGGCAAATGATCATGTCATTAAGAATTGCCCTAAGCTAAAGGCTAAAGAGGCAAAGAAGAAAGAGTCAAATGCAGCCACAATAGCGGATGCTTCTACAAATGCAAATTCTGCAAATGTTGTGCAGGATACAGAATGGGTGTTTAGCGTGTATTGCCAGTATGACCCATCTGTACATGATGCATGTTTGGCAGTTTTCGTTGACTCTCATGTATGGTATTTTGACAGTGGTGCTACAAAGCACATTACCTCGCATCGTGATATGTTCACTTGTCTTGAGGCTGCCTCTAATGGGAATACTGTCATATGTGCCAATAATGCTTCTTACCCAGTGAAGGGCGTTGGTAAAATTATGCTTACTGCTGCAAATGGCAGCGCTTTCACACTTTCAGATGCTTTGTATGTGCCAGGGATAAAGAAGAATCTATTGTCTATCTCTACGCTTGCTAGACTTAGATTTGTAGTCAAATTTGTGGATGATAGATGTACTGTTCATGATTTGACTTCTGGTGATACGATTATTGCATCTGGCACCTTGTTTCGTGGGCTGTATAGGCTCAATTCTTATGACAAGTGTGTGGAAGATTCAGCAAATGCAGTTTCTGATGAAAAGGCAGTTTCAGATGCAAAACTATGGCATGCTCGTTTTGGTCATCTGAACTTTGCTAGTTTGCTGCGTTTGCAGAAATTTGATATGGTTGCTTCATTGCCCCCTCTTGAGGCACCATTGAAACATGTTTGTGAAGGCTGTATTTTGGGCAAAATGCAGCGTTCTGCATTTCCAAAGGATGGTTCTGTACGGGCCACTCGCAAATTGGAACTTGTACATAGTGATGTATGTGGACCTATGCAAACTCCATCATTTGGTAAACACTTGTACTTCGTGACTTTCATTGATGATTACTCGAGGCATGCATGGGTATATCCACTGAAGGCAAAGTCCGAAGTGTTTTTGTGCTTCAAACAGTTTTTTCTTATGGTTGAAAATGTATCCAATTGTACTGTGGGCACCCTCCGTTCTGATCGAGGGGGGGAGTACTTGTCTAAAGAGTTTGATGCATTTCTGGCTAGTCGTGGGATACAACACCAATGTACAGTGCCATATACCCCTCAGCAAAATGGTGTTGCTGAGAGGAACAACATGTCACTTATGGAGATGGCACGATGTATGGTCAAGAGCCAAGCTTTGCCACATGCGTTTTGGCTTGAGGCTGTCATGTGTGCTGCATATGTACTCAACAACAGGTGTCCCACTAAGGCCTTGCAGTCTATTACTCCATACGAAGCTTGGCATGGCACAAAGCCTTCTATTGGTCACTTACGTGTCTTTGGTTGCTCGGCCTATGCTTTAGTGCCTGTGCAACAATGCAGAAAATTGGATGATAAGGCTGTCAAATGCATTTTTGTTGGTTACAATGCTGAGAGCAAGGGTTACAGATTGTATCATCCGCAGTCAAAGCGTATCTTGATTAGTCGAGATGTTGTTTTTGTGGAAGATGCTGTGCAGCCTTTGTTATCATGTACCAAAGAGACAGGTGTGAGCTCGGGATGTATTTGATACATTGTTGCCTCTGTTTACACGTGGGAATTCAAATGTAAGTCCTAATGAGGCAAATATTCAGCCTATGCAGATTTCAAACGACATTATAGATCAGCCTATTTCTGATGCAGATTTACAGGATGTAATTTCTAAGGATAGGGCTGAAAATGACCAGGCTAGAAGTATGCCTAAATGGCTGGTGCAAACCTTGCGTGATAGTAAAATTGATGCACCTATATCTAGTCGTACTCGTTCAGGTTTTCAGCATGCCTCTTATGCATCAGATTGTTATACTTTGGCTGTGTCTAGTATGTGTGAAGAGGAAGAACCTCTTTCATTTGATGAGGCACAAAAATCAGAAAATTGGTTGACTGCAATGCAAAGTGAATATGATGCTATAATCAAGAATGGTACATGGTCTCTGTGTGATTTGCCTATTGGTAAAAAGGCCATTGGATGTAAGTGGGTTTTTAAGTTGAAACGAAGGCCAGATGGCAGTGTTGATCGCTATAAGGCTAGACTTGTTGCAAAGGGTTATGCTCAAGAAAAGGGCATTGATTTTGATGAGACCTTTGCTCCCACTTGTCGTATGACTACCATTCGTAGCATTTGTGCATTGGTAGCTCATAATGGTTGGAATGTACATCAGTTGGATATAAAGACTGCGTTCTTGAATGGAGATTTGCATGAGGAGGTGTATGTATCGCAGCCTCGTGGTTTTGTTCAAACAGGGCAGGAAAACAAAGTGTGCAGGTTGAAAAAGGCTTTATATGGTTTAAAGCAAGCTCCACGAGCTTGGTATGAAAAGATACATGCATATTTGACTGCACATGGTTTTTAGAATAGTCCAACAGAAAGCACTTTGTATGTTAAACATGTGGATGATGTACATCTAATCATTGCTCTCTATGTCGATGACATGCTGCTCACAGGACCAAATGAGAGTCATATTGCTGATTTTAAGGCTGATTTGAATGCCTCTTTTGAGGTGTCAGATTTGGGGCATTTGCATCATTATTTGGGGATACAATTTAAGCAGTGTGATGGAGGTATTGCTTTGTGTCAGACAAAGTATATTGAGACATTGTTGCGGAGATTTGGCCTTGAAGACTGCAAGCCTATTGCTACTCCAATGGAGACAGGTTTGAAGTTAAGTCTTCATGATGCTGGAGATCACTTTGATGTCACACTCTATCAGACAGCTGTTGGTTGCCTCATTTATGTATGCATTACGAGGCCAGACATTCAGTTTGCAGTCTCATAGGTGAGCAGGTTTATGCATAGCCCAGGGTCTCAGCATTGGAAGGCAGTTAAACGCATCATTCGCTACTTGAGTGGCACCATACATCTTGGGTTGTTTTATCCCAAGCGAGGATCGTTGCCGCTAAATTTACATGCTTTTTCGGACTTAGATTGGGCTGGTTGCTATGACACAAGAGTGTCCACAAGTGGTTTTTGTTTCATGCTCGGTAGCTCATGCATATCTTGGTTGAGCAAGAAGCAACCTACTGTGGCCACTTCTAGTTGTGAAGCTGAGTACAGGGCAGCTTTCACAGCTACGGTTGAGTGTGTGTGGCTCAGACGGCTTATGGCTGACTTGGGTGTTGGACAGGAGTCTGCCACCTCTATCTTCACTGACAGTCAGAGCGCATTGGCAGTTGCGAGAAACCTAGTTTTTCATGCTCGCACAAAGCACATTGAGGTGCATTATCACTATGTCAGGGAGAGACTCTCAGCAGGAGAGATCAGCTTGGCCTATGTGCCAACACAGGACAACCTCGCCGATCTTTTCACAAAGGCGCTTCCTCGTGAGAAGTTCGAAGCTTTCCGCAAAGCTTTGGGCTTGCTCCCCTTTGTGGATTGATCTACTTCGGGCATGGCACTCCCCTATACATGAGTGCCAGCTCTCGTTCACACCATCACTCCCCGGGGAGATTTGTTGCCATATATATAGGCAGTGATGTGTGTGAACACACTTAGGACCGCCGGGGTACTTTTTCCCTCTTTAGGAGGTTTTTTCCCCCGGCTTGTATATACGCCCATCATTCTAGGGCTAACTTATCTTTTGTACATTGACACAATCTAACACTTAGTGTTGTGTGCATTCTTGCTTCTTCTTCTCCAAGCTTTGTGTGCTTTCCTGCAACCCTAATTCCAACAATCATAAACAAGCTTAAATGAATTAATCCTCATTTTAACTAGATTAAAAATCATAAAAATGCTTAATCTTCTTCTCTAGCTTGTTAGGCCTAGAATTATGGTTAAGAAAATGAGATTAACACTAAGATCCATCCTTCCAAGAAGGATCCAACCATAAAGATGAGTAATCTTACAAAAAGAGAGATTTACTAATAAAAAATATTATATTTAAATATAAAAGATTAGCATTAATCCATTTTAACAATACGAATCACTAAAAGCTTGGTTTTAAGAAAAAAAGCCATTGATTAAAATGCTTCCCAAGCATTAGAGAGGTTGGGAAGAAGATTACCATTGAAAAAGATAGAAAAACACCATTGATTTAGGCTTACCCTTGGTTTTTGGCTTGATTCTTCTGAGAGAAGTGAAGCTCCCAAGAGAAAGCTTGGCCACCAAGATGGAGAGGGTAATCTCCAAGAGAGAATGAAGATTAGTGAAGCTCCAAAGCTTCCCAGAGGAGAGGCAAAATAGAGGGATAGTAAAATTTTACTAAATTGAAGATCATACTGGCATGTAAATACACAAAGATGAAAATACAAAGAAATGTGGATCTATTTATAGGTGAGGGAGGCCACAACCAAGTCCAACTGGGATCTAGAGGATTCCAGCTTCAGTTTCATCCATTTTGGATAAGTTTTGGACCAATTTGGTTCACTTTTTGATCTAGTTCGAAAGAGGACAGAGGAGAGATAAAAATATCTCATTTTTTTGAAATAAAAATGTGAAGTAATGATGTGAAATAGGTGACTCCTTCATGAGCCCCCTCCCTCCTTACTGAGGTGTCAAAATTTTATTTTTTTACTAATAAACCTCATTTTTTAACTAATAAACCCAGTCAACTCTTCATCTTATGTGAGAATTTACTCATTTTTGGGAGATTTTCTTTTATTCTTTGCATTTTTCTTATTGAAACACTTGGATTAATCCTATTGGCCCTTTAGAACACTCTTTGGACCTTAATCAATTTTTTTTGAAATTGTGGATCCTTAGGCTAAGGTGTCTAATACACATATTCAATTAATTTCTAATGCATATTAGAAAACTCTTTTTGAACTTTTGTTTCAGGGAAATTCATCTTAAATAAAAGGGATAACTTTATATCCAAAAATATCTCAAAATTATATTATCTCTCTCTAAAATATCTTCTCTCTCTAGACCAAAAAACAAAGGAAAACAATGTTTTCTTGCATTTTGAAATAGGCGATTATTACAGGGGACTGAGAGGAGAGCTTATACATCTTTTAGGACTGAGGAGGAACCTTACATCCTCTCCCACTTGAAAAACGCGAGATGTCCTCATCTCTCGCAAAGTGGGGGTAGTCCTTTATCAGTTCTTCTTCTTTCTCCCAAGTGGCGTCCTCTAAAGGATAGAACTTCCACTTGACCAAAAACTCTCGAAGGACTCTGTTCTTGAGAGCCTTATCCCAAACATCAAGGATTTCTTCGGGTTGGAGTTCCATCTGGCCTTGAGTTTGAGAACTTCCACTTGACCAAAAACTCGAAGGACTCTGTTCCTGAGAGCCTTCTCCCAAACATCAAGGATTTCTTTGGGTTGGAGTTCCATCTGGCCTTGAGTTTGAGAAGTCAATTGTTCATCATCCAACACATGACTCGGGATGGGTACATACTTTTTAAGTAAACTGACATGGACTTCATTATGTACTTTGAGATGGGGAGGCATAAGAAGTTCATAAGCTAGATCTCCTACTTTCTTAGTAACAGCGTACGGCCCACAGTATCTTGAAGACAGCTTTTTGTACTTTCCTAGAGATAAAGAACTTCTCTTGGGTCGTACACGAATGAAGACCATATCTGATTCTTCAAACACTCTCTCCATTTTTTTCTTGTCTGCATACTGCTTTTGTCTGTCTTGGGCAGCCTTAATATCTTTGCAAATTGCCTGCATTTGCTGCTCCATATCATCAAGCATCTGTCTGGACATCTCGACCCCGATCAATGGGTCAGACCAAGTTAATGGTGTGAAGCAATCTTGTCCGTACAAAGCTTTGAATGGGCTCATCCCGATACTTTGGTGATAAGAGGCATTATAAGCAAACTCCACTAGATGTAAGTAGCTTAGCCACTTCTTGGGTTCTTTGCCACAGCATGACCGAAGAATATCTTCAATTACTTGGTTTACTCTTTTAGCCTAGCCATTTGTCTCGAGATAATAAGCTGTACTGAGATCTAAGGAAGTTCCCACTGCGTCAAAGAATGCAGTCAAGAACCTTGATGTGAACTTAGAATCTCTGTCGCTCACTATTCTTCTGGGTAAGCCATGCAGCCTGAAAATCTCCTTGAGAAAGACTTTAGCAACATCCATTGTGGAGTAGGTTTCTTTTACTGAAATCAAATGGGCAACCTTGGTTAATCTATCAACTACCACAAAAATGGAGTTGTAACCTGATTGCACTGACGGTAATCCAGTAACAAAATCCATACTGATACATTCCCACTTCATTTGTGGAATGTCTAAGGGATGCAGCTTTCCTGGCATCTTAACCCTTTCTACCTTGACTCTTTGACATGTCAAGCACTGACGTACATGATTGAGTACATCCCTTTTGAGTCCTAACCAGAAGAAGCTCTTATTTATAGACATGTAGGTCTTTATGAACCCTGGATATCTAGCTATCGGGCTATCATGGGCTTCTCTCAGAATTTTTTCCTTTGTTTCCTCATCATTAGGAATGCATAGCCGATTATTGTAATACATGCATCCTTCGTCCAATTTGTACCCAAGAACTCGCCTCATTTCTTGAGGAGTCTTGCTTTCCTACAGCAGTAGGGTAGCAATAGGGGCAACGAATGTGTCCTGCATGATCTTCTCTCTTGCTTCACTGATCAATGGATTTGACACCAATGTTATTGTAAGCAAGGAGGCTTTCCTATTGAGCGCATATCGGGGGTACCACATTTTCTTTCCCTAGTCAGCACTTTATCTCAAAGTCAAATTCTTGTAGGGTCTGCATCCACCTTCTTTAACGCATGTTGAGATCCCTTTGGATGAAGATCCACTTCAAACTTTGATGATCTGTCATCAAGGTGAATCTCTGTCCTAAGAGATAATGTTTCCACAACTTTAGAGCATAAACTACTAAGAGTAACTCTAAGTCATGGACATCATAATTTCTCTCATGCGTTCTAAGCTTTCTGGATTCATAACCTTCCTGCATAAGAGCACCTCCTAGGGCAAAACCACTAGCATCTGTCACACTACCTTAAAGGGTAAGGAAAAATTTGGCAATTTTAGGACAGGGTTGGTGACTAAAGTTGTCTTCAGCTTATCAAAAGCACTCTGACACATAGCGGTCCAATGAAATAGGGTACTCTTCTTGAGAAAGTTAGTCAAAGGGGATGCTATTTGAGCATACCTGGATATAAAGATTCTATACCACCCGGTTAATCCTAGGAATCCTCTGACTTCTTTCACTGTCTTGGGATCTAGCGCCAATCCACAACTGCTTGGATTTTAGCGGGATCAGGAGAAATCCCATCCTTAGATACTATAAATCCCAAGTATTTGACATGGTCAGCAGAGAAAGTGCACTTGCTCTTTTTTGTAAAGAGTTGGTGTTTCCTTAGGATCTCCAGGACTTTGCGCACATGATCTTCGTGATCAGCTGCATTCTTGGAGTATACCAGGATGTCATCAAAGAAGACAAGAACAAATTCATCCAAGTATTCTCTGAGGATGTCTTGCATGAGGCGATTAAATGTTGCTGGGGCATTTGTTAGTCCAAATGGCATGACTATAAATTCATATGCCCATATCGAGTATTGATGGCTGTCTTGGGGATATCTTGATCTAATTCTAATTTGGTAATATCCAGATTTGAGATCTATCTTTGTGAACATTTGGGTTCCACTTAGCTGATCCAAAAGTTCATCAATCCTAGGAATATGATATTTATTTTTGACTATTAACTGATTTAATCCTCTGTAATCAATATAGAGTCTTAATGTTCCATCTTTCTTTTTCTGAAAGAGAATAGGCACACCCCAAGGTGAAACACTGGGTCTTATGAATCCTTGCTCTAGCAGTTGTCTTAACTACTCCTTTAGTTCTATGGCTTCTAGAACTGGCATGTTGTATGCACGCTGGGCTATTGGCTAAGCTCCGGGAGTTAGCTCTATCTCATGATCTACTTCATGAGTCGGAGGCATCTCGGTCAGCTCTTCTGGGAATACATCACCATACTCACTTAGCCATTCTGGTTCCTTAGCCTTGCATTTTCTTTCTACTGGATTCATTTTAATGATAGATTTTGCCTCTTTCTGAGTCCCTTCAGCAATTTAGAAGCTTTGACTAACTACAGAATTGGGGATCCAAAAATTCCATTTCCTTGAACTTGATTCCCGTGAAGGCCGAGGAACGAGATGGTTTCATTGTGACAGTGAATGTCAGCGTGATTCTTATGGAGCCGATCCATTCCAAGGATTCCGTCATAGATTCCCAAGGGTAAGACTTTGAACTGGTAGTGTGTCGCATTACCATCTAGATTAAACTGAATGCGGTCTGTCTCATGGTGTGTGAAAAGAATCTTCCCACTGGCCAATTCTACTTGCATAGGTTTCCCTGTTTTTTGATCTAGGACTAACTTACGCAAGCATCCAGGGGAAATAAAAGAATGTGTACTGCTTGAATCAATCAAAAGCTTAAAGTGCTTACCCTTGTACTCTCCTAGAGTTTGAAGGACTGAGAACTAACGATTCTTCCCTTGATGTTCAATGGCGGCATAAATCTGTTCTCTTTCTTCCTCCACTGCATCAACTATTGTGACTGCTCTGGCTGCTGTTGTCTGGGCGAGACTCTCTCTCTATAGCTTCCCCAATTTTGGGAGGGACTTTTGAGACTACTTTGCATTGAGGCTGCAGGTTGAGCTAGCACTCTTTTGGGGTTGCCATGATTTTGGCGAGAGGGACCCTGATTAGGTTGATATACGAAGGAGTCAGTCTCGGCATCCTAGGACCTTGGCTTCCCTGGTCCATTGTCATAGAAGGAGTTGGGTAATCCTTGAGCTGGTGTCCAAAACCTTGACATCCAAAACACCTGTTCTCACTTCGAAGCTTATCCTTCTGCATCCTGGAAAGAGCCGGAGTTCCAGAAAATGTGCTCCGAGGAAAAGGCCTTCCTTCCATTCTGAAACTTCTCGTCTCCTGGTTCTGATTGGGACCTTGATGTCTCTTAGGAGGTGGAAAGTTGGAAGTGCTCCTTGGAGTTTGGAATCTTTTCAAGGACGACGGAGTTGGCTTTGGCGAGACCTTGACAACAAAGGCCTTGGCGAAATCCTTCGCCATCCGCCACTGCTTCGGCCATTGAAACTGGTTTAGCATTCTTTACCAGGGTATCCAAAGGTTCGTACATTCCCTGAATGAACCTGGTCACCATCAACTGTTCTTCATCCCCAGTGGTGGTGGGCGAGTATTTGAGGAGAAGAGTGAATGCCTGGTGATATTCCTTTGTGGTACGGCTTCCCTGGGTTAGTTCCAAGAACTCATTCATCTTTTTTCCAGGAAGCCTGGAGGACAAAATCTCTTCCTGAGGTATGCTTTGAGATCATCCCACATTTGGGTGTTCCGATCTAAACGGTTTGTCTCATTGTGGTTTCTCCATGCTACTCTGGCTATTTCAACAATCTTCAGCCTGAAAAGAGCCACTTTACTTTTTTCATTGTATCCAGTGACATCGAAGTATTCTTCCATGGCTTCGATCCACTTTTCCACAGCCTCACCTAAGTGTTCCCCTTCACCTTTGAAGGGACTTGGCTAAGATCTGTGAAGAGCTTGGGTCAAGCTCCTCCTCATCTGTGAGAGGATCTGGCTATCTACCATGATTCGCACATCTCATGATTCTGCCACAATGTTACATCGTTAAATTTCTATTTGACTTCGTCTGGAGATCCTAAGACTTAAGAAGTTCAAAAATAATTACTTTAAACAAGGTAATCATTCTTACTAAAGATCTATGACATACGTCCGAGAAAACAGATCTTATTTCATTAAACTTGATATCTGGTAGTCAAAAGCACTTAAACAACTGGAATTTTCGCAAAACATTCTTTATTTACATAAGGTTTGCAATATATACATAGAGCAACATGGCTCCAACAAATCAACGCCTCAATTGCACACGCATGAAACGACGATACTACGCTATGGACATGCCGCGATTACCGCTGCTATTGGTGCTACAATCTTATTCCTCAAGATAAAATGGCTAAGAAGTCTGAAAAGATGACAAGTAATCCTAAAATCTCGAGGTGTGGGGTGATAAAGGATAACACCACGAACCACCTTTAACCTTAACAAGACCATGGCTAATGAGACGTTCTGTCGTTAACATCTGGCGCTGGTTGTAAAGAGGTGTGGATATATTATGCTGCAAACCACTTATGCTGTCGTCTCTCAGCTGGGTCTGAAAAATATAACTCCTCGTCGAAATGATTAGCGAGCCTTGCCCTGCTCGTTCAAGTTGTTAGCGGAAGAGAGGATATGCTCAAAAGAGAAAGCAGTCATATCCTGAGTTTGAGTAAGATCGGGGATACCAGATAAGTACGGGGCGTCCATCTATAAAATCCAATTCATCAATTAAAAGTCTAGAGTGCATCGAACTTTGGAGTGCTGGCAGCGGAATTAGCAACCTTGCATGCAGGGCAGAGCTTCCCACGAATGTCCCAACAAGAGACTAATCCAGCGGTTCTTCCAAAACCGAACTCGGAAAAAACTTCCCTCGCTCGGAAAGCATAGGTGATTCCTCCAGGAAAATCTTCTAACGTAGTCAAGGGCCTTATCTATCCTTTGTATTTCGACCGAACCCGCAGGTCACATGGCTGAATCAAGGAAGAACTTGCACTTGGTTCATATAAATGATCGCTTTTTTTCCCTTAAGCGAGGCAGAGCCGTTGATTCTTTCCCATAGAACAAGAATCTTCCTGGGACTTACTTTAACTACCGTAACTTAATCTTAACTGAACTTAGTTGTAGGAATCCACCGATCCAGCCTATGGCCCATGGGTTAGCCAACCGCCCAGCCAACCACTGTATTGGTGGGATTCCTTTTTATAAAAATTTGGTTGTGTTTTGTCTCAGGTACCAGGGAAAAGAGTTCCCAGGTGTGAGACACCCGCCCCCTCTGAGGGCGCTAGCAAGATGGAAGCGGCGTCAGCCTCTCATGCGGGGTAGGGATCCACACTCGGGGCCTCGCCCACCACGAATGTCCAGACAAGAGACTAGCCCGGCAGTTCCTACGAAACCAAACCTGAAAAAACTTCCCTCGCCCGGAAGGCATGGGCGATTCCACCAGGGAAATCATGTAATGAGAGAATTAATCTAATGAGTCAAAGTCTTAACTATCCAAACTGATCCGACCGAACTCGAAAGTCACATGGTTAGATCAAAGAAGAGACTTGCACTTGGTCCATAGAATCATTGCTTTTTTCCTCCTTTAACGAGGTACAATTGCTGATTCCCTCCCACAGAACAAGGGTATTCCTAGGACTTAATCTAACTAACGTAACCTAATCGTAACTATTTGTATCGCAGGAATCCCCCGATCTAGCCTAACCAGCCCATGGGTTAGCCAACCACCCAACCACTGTATTGGTGGGATTCCTTTATAAAACATTTGGTTATGTTTTGCCCGGGTACCGAGGAAAAGAGTTCCCAGGCCCCCTAGCTGGCGTTTCAAGCAAAATTCAAGGTAGTCATACCACTTACACACCCAATATGAAATTGCCATTTTAACAGATTCGGCTGTCTTTAAAACAATCTTCCAACAACAGATTTGGCTGTCTTTAAAACAATCTTTAAAGCAAAATTCAAGGTAGTCGTACCACTTACACACCCAATATGAAATCGGCATTTTAACAGATTCGGCTGTCTTTAAAACAATCTTTCAATGAAATCATAGTATTATTGATCATAATCCTCCAAAATATTGAGTCCGTTGTTTTACAAAATATATCATCCGGACTCTCCGTTGAAGACCAGCTCGTCAACCAAGGAGATCCAATATCAAAATTTCATTCACAAAAGTCATTCTTTCGGTTCATCCGTATCTTCCTTGACGTACGCATGGGTGTCCTAGCAACCGCAAGCCCGTGCATCACCTGGTCTCAGAACCCTCTAGGATCCTACTTAGGTGTCCTAGCACTTCACTTAGGGACCGCTTCGTCTGTCCTCGCCCATCGTACTGGAAGTGCACCATTTTAACCATACCAAGGCTGGTCAAGACCTCGGCAGGCTTTGCTGCGAAGCGACGTCCCTCGACGACTCCCTGCCAGCTGTTGCAACGTGTCTCTCCTTAGTTAAACACATACCAAATGCTTCCTCCAGCATTTTGGCATAAAACAGTCCTTTAAAAGAAAACAAAGGTTCTATGCAAGTAAAATTCCCGATTCGAGATTTGTTCCACAAAACCCTTTTGCCTTAATCCAGATTTTCTTAATGAGAATCATTGATCTCTCATCAGGGTAATCTCCCCATCATTTGATTGAATTTCCAACTAGATTCTTGGTGATTTCAGTTAAGGGAAAACTATGCTAATTCAACGGTAGTCTATTCTTTATGTCAAGAATTGGAATTGATCACGAGGTTTTTTCTTGATTCAGATTCGAGAGATGGGCAAGTAGTTTATTGGCCACCCTTCTCACAGTCGTGGTCTAACCAAAATTATTCGGTTTACTTCTAACTTTGATTCCTAAGGATTTTCTTCATATAAAAATCTACTGAACTTCTAACCGTAAGGAAAATTTCAACTTTATGAATTTTATTCCATAATAGATTAAGAATTGGTTCTATATGAGAATATCGGGTTTTTATAAAAATACTCTTCTTCCATTAATCTAATTTTGGGTAAATATCAATTTGGTGATTTATCCACCTAAAATATCTAAGAATATTCTTTCTACCAATTCAATTAACAACCCTAAGTTTCTAGGTAGAATTATGGTTCCTCTTTTGTCTCACCAAAATTTAATTAAAACCTTTCTCTACTTAAAATATCATACAAATTCTTCTTTTAAATTAAATACAAATATCCATTGTTTGAATATGCTTAAAATCCCTCTTTTTACATTTAAATGATTGAATTCTAAATTTCATAAAAATTTCTCTTTTATTATTTAAAAATTTCTTATGCATAAAATAAATTTATCTAAAATTCCTCCTTTTTAATAAAAATATTCATTATTTCAAATATGCAAAAAATTCCTCTTTTTGTATTTAAATGATTGAATTCCAAATGTCATGGGAATTCCTCTTTTATCATGTAAAAATTTCTTATGCATAAAATAAATTTACCAAAAATTTCTCTTTTCTTTTAATTAAATATTTATGCATAAATACTAGAAATTTATTTCCCATGAATATGATGAAAATTATTCTTTTAATTAAATATTTATGCATAAATACTAGAAATTTATTTCCCATGAATATGATGAAAATTATTCTTTTTGCATAGGATGTCTAATCCTAGAATATGGTAGGAAGTCCTCTTTCAGCATTATGCATAAAAATAAGATATGTATTATTTTTAAAAAATTTTATCACAGCTTCGCCTGCTATTATTGATAATTTTTATTTTTTTCTTAAAAGAATAAAACATTGTAATGTAAATATGATAGAAGATCTATTCTTAAGCTTAAATCTAGACTATGAATTTAAATCATAATTTTAACCATAATTATAAACTTAATTATGATTTTTCTACTAGATTAAGCTATTTCCACTATTCCTCTTTTCCCAAATTGATAGGATTATCTCTTTCCCATTTAGAATCAATTAAAGTAGTTTTTAACTACTTATAAATATTCTAAAAAAATATACCATTATTTTGTTAACATAGAAGCAATACCATTTTCTTACTCTCTAGCTTAACAACCTTAGAGTTTGATTTTGAATTAAGAATTTATCAATGAGAAGCATTCTTTTGCTAAAGAATTAGCCATAGGAATGACTATTCTTTTTGGAGAGAGAGATATACATAAGAAAGCATTCTAATTAAGCATAAAGATTAACTTTTTCTTGATTACACATTAAAATTCTTAGGGAAAGCTTGATTTAAATTTAAAACAACCAATTAGAAACTTCTCAAGCTTGAGAGGGGTTGAGAAGAGAAGTCATTTGAGAATATTAACAAAAAACCATAAAATTCATTCTTACCTCAAGGATTAGCTTGCTTCTTTTTCTAGAAGTGAAGCCCCCAACCAATCAATTGGTTTAGCAAGTGGAGAAGAGAGCTCCAAGAGTTGTTGAATAGAGAGAGAAGCTCCAAGCTCCCCAAAAGTAGAGGATTTTTAAGGGATAATAGAAAATATGATTATTTTAATGTAATACTAGCATGGTATAGCTCAAAGATGAGAATACAAAAGAGTTAGGGTCTATTTATAGGTGAGGGAGGCCACTAACTGAGTCCAACTAGGTTCTAGAATTTTCTAGCTTCAGTTTGACGGAATTTGGACAAGATTTGGACCAGTTTGGCTCCCTTTTTGATCCAGTTTAATCCAGGAGAGAGGAGAGATAAAAATATCATAATTTTTTTAAATAAAAAAACCTTCCTACACATGTGAAGGAGGCATCTACCTCAAAGGTCTCCCCCTCCTTACCAAGGTGTCAAAAATTCATCATTTCTCTAAAATATCTCATTTTTTTAGTAATATCTCATAGTTTTTAACTAATAAACCTTGTACTCGTAAACTCTTCATCTTATGTGAGCATTTACTCATTTTTGGGTATTTTATTTTATTCTTTGGATTTATCTCATCCCAACACTTAGATTAATCCTATTGGCCCATAGGAACCTTAATTGGACCATAATCTATTTTTTTTTAAATCTGGACCCTTAGACTAAGGTCCCTTATATCATTTTTAATTGATTCCTAATGCACCTTAGAGAATTTATTTTGAACTTTTGTGTCAGGAAAATATATTTTTGATATTAAGAGAATTTTTATATCTAAAAATATCTCAATATTGAATTACCTCTCTCTAGAATTTTTTTCTCTCTAGGTAAAAACAAGGAAAAATAATATTTTCTTGCATTCTGAAATAGGGAATGATTACAGAGGATCGGGGTAAAAGCTTTTTCATTATTCAGGCTAAGGATGAATCTTACATCCTCTCCCACTTAAAAAAACGCGAGATGTCCTCATCTCGCAAAGTGGGGGTAATCTTTTGCGAACTCTTCTTCTTTCTCCCAGGTGGCGTCTTCTAGAGGGAAGAACTTCCACTTGACTAAAAACTCTCTGAGGACTCTGCTCATGAGAACCTTCTCCCGAACATCAAGGATTTCTTTAGGTTGGAGTACCATCTGGCCTTGAGTTGGAGAAATCAATTGTTCATCATCATCAAGCACGTGACTCGGGTTGGGTACATATTTCTTAAGCAAACTGACGTGGAATACATTATGTACCTTGAGATGAGGAGGCAGAAGAAGTTTATAAGCTAGATCACCTACTTTCTTTATAACAGCATATGGTCCATAGTATCTGGGAGAGAGCTTCTTGTACTTCCCTAAAGATAAGGAACTTCTTTTTGGTCGTACTCAAATGAAGACCATATCTGATTCTTCAAACTCTCTCTCTGATCTCTTTTTATCTCATTCTTTATAACAGCATATGGTCCATAGTATCTGGGAGAGAGCTTCTTGTACTTCCCTAAAGATAAGGAACTTCTTTTTGGTCGTACTCAAATGAAGACCATATCTGATTCTTCAAACTCTCTCTCTGATCTCTTTTTATCTGCATACTGCTTTTGCCTATCTTGGGCTGCCTTAATATCTTTACGGATTGATTGCATTTGATGGTCCATGTCATTTGTCTAGACATTTCGACTATGATTAATAGGTCGGACCAAGTCAATGGTGTAAGGCAATCTTGTCCATACAGAGCTTTGAAAGGGCTCATCCCAATGCTTCGATGATAAGAAGCATTGTAAGCAAATTCAACGAGATGCAAATGGCTTAACCACTTCTTGGGTTCCCCGCCCCGTAGCATGACTGAAGGATATCTTCTATTACCTGATTCACTCTTTCAGTGAGGGAGGTATCTTACAGATTTCATCATAGATTCCCAAGGGTAGGACTCTGAATTGGCACTCTGTTATGTTCCCATCTAGACTAAACTGAATAAGGTCTGTCTCAAGGTATATGAAAAGAATCTTTCCATTGGCCAATTCCACTTGCATAGGTTTCCCTGATTTTTGATTTAGGACTAACTTACGCAGACATCCAGGGGAAATAAAATAATGAGTACTACCTGAATTAATCAAAAGATTGAATTGCTTACCCTGGTACTCTGATGGAGTCTAGAGGACTTGATGCTCGATTGCGGCATAGATCTATCCTTTTTTTTCCTCCACTTCCTCAGCTATAGTGACAGCTCTAGCTGCTGTAGTCTGAGGTGGAACTCTCTCTCTTTGGTTTCCCCAATTCTGGAAGGGAGTTCGGAGACTGCTTTGCATGGAGGTTGCAGGGGCTGAGCTGGCACTCTTCTAGGGTTGCCCTGATTTTGGTGCAAGAGGGACCCTGATTGGACTGATACGAAGGAGTCTGTCTCTGAATTGTGGGACCCTGGCTTCCTTGGCCCACAGAAGGAGATGGGCAATCCTTGAGCTGGTGCCCAAACCCTTGACATCCGCGAAGCACCTGTTCTCACTTCGAAGCTCTTCCCTCTGCATTCTTGAAAGAGCTAGAGTTCCTGAGAAAGAGCTTCGAGGAAAAGGTCTTACTTCATTCCTGAAACTTCTTGACTCCAGATTCTGGTTGGGACCTTGGTGTCTCTTTGGAGGTGGAAGGTTGGAAGAACTTCGTGGTGTTTGGAATCTCTTGAAGGATGAGGGAGTTGGCTTTGGCGGGACTTTAACGATGAAGCCTTTGGCGAAGTCCTTGACCATTCTTATAGCTTCAGCCATGGAAACTGGCTTGGCATTCTTGACCAGGGTGTCTAAAGGTTCGTTCATTCCCCGAATGAACCTGGCCATAAGTTGCTCTTCATCTAGCAGTGATGAGTACTTGAGGAGAAGAGCAAATGCCTGGTGATATTCTTCAATAGCTTTGCTCCCATGGTTTAGCTCTAAGAATTCATTCATCTTGGTTTCTAAAAATCCGGGGGACAAAATCTCTTCCTTAGATAGGCTTTGAGATCATTCCAGGACTGGGTATTCCTATCCAGATGGTCCAAATGGTTAGTGCCGCAATGGTTTCTCCATGCCACCCTGGCTGTTTCCACAATCTTTAGCCTAGTGAGAGTCATTTTGCTTCTTTCGTTGTATCTGGTGACATCAAAATATTCCTCCATGGCTTCAACCCACTTCTCCACAGCCTCACCCAAGTTCTCCCCTTCACCTTTGAAGGCACCTGGCTGAGTTCTATGAAGAGCCTTGCGAACGTCGGGGTCAAGCTCTTCCTCATCAGTTAGAGGATTTGGCTGTCGGCCATGGTTCGTCGGCCATGGTTCGCTCGCCTCATGATTTTGCCAAAAATGATACATTATTAAATGTTTATGTTGATTTTGTCAATGAGATCCTAAGACTTAAGAGGTTCGGAAAATAATTTTTTAAACAAGATAAATGATCTTATTGGAGATTTATGACATATGTCCGAGTAACAGATCTTGTTTCTTCAATTCGTCATATAATAAACAATCACTTATCCAACAGGGGCTTTTTCCACAAAACATTTCTTTATTCATATAAAGGTTGCAATATGTACATAGAGCACCTCGGCACTCCAGAAAGTCAAAACCTCCTTGGGAAATGCATAAGACGACGATACAGGGCTACAGACATGCCCCGATACTACAAATGTTCCCTTACTGCCAAGGGAGCTACTATCTTGGAATAAAGTGGCTAAGAAGTCTGTAGATATGGTAGGAAAGTATGAAATCTCGAGGCATAGGGTGATATAAAATAACACCATGAATCACTTTTAGCCTCATCAAAATCATGGCCAACGAGATATTTTCCCTCAGCATCACGCGCTGGTTGCAAGAGGCATGGACATACTACCCTGCAAACCACTTATGCTGCTGTCTCTCCACTGTGGGGGTCTGGGAAATATAAATCCTCGAAATGGCTTGCGAGTCTGGCTCAGCTCGTTCGAGTTGTAGCGGAAGAGACGATATGCTCGAAGGCGAAAGCAGTAATATCTTGTGACTGGGTGAGATCGAGAATACAGATAAGTGTGGAACTTCCATCTATAAAAATAAATTCTTTGATTAAAATCTTTATTAATGAAGCTTAAGGAAGGAAAATACAATACGTAAATGCTCTTTTTGAGTTTTTATTATAAATTTTTGATAAGAATTCATTTTTCCTTATTAGCTTTCAACAAAGCTCTGATACCAATTGTGAGACCCTCGCCCTCTCTCAGATGCCCCCTCCGAGGGCGTTGGCGGTGGAAGCGGCCTGAGCCTCTCGCACGGGGAATGGATCCACACTCGGGGCCTCGCCCCACGGATGTCCAGATAAGAGACTAGCCCGGCGGTTCCTCTGAAAAACCGAACCCGAAAATACTTTCCTCGCTCGGAAGACACGTGTGATTCCACCAGGGAAATCATCTAACGAGTCAAAGTCTTAAATATCCAAACTGATCCGACCAAACCCAAAAGTCATATGGTTAGATCAAAGAAGAGACTTGCACTTGGTCCATAGAATCACCACTTTTTTCCTCCTTTAACGAGGCACATCCGCTGATTCCCTCCCATAGAATGAGAGTCTTCCTAGGACTTAATCTAACTAACGTAACCTAATCGTAACTATTTGTATTGCAGGAATCCCCCGATCCAGCAACCAGCCTATGGGTTAGCCAACCGCCCAAACCACTGTATTGGTGGGATTCCTTTATAAAAAGATTGGTTATGTTTTGCCCGGGTACCAAGGAAAAGAGTTCCCAGGCCCCCTAGCTGGCGTTTCAAGCAAAATTCAAGGTAGTCATACCACTTACACACCCAATATGAAATTGCCATTTTAACAATCTTTCAATGAAATCATAGTAGTACTGATCATAATCCTCCAAAATATTGAGTTCGTTGTTTTACAAAATATATCATCCGGACTCTTCGTTGAAGACCAGTCAGTCAACCAACGAGATCCAATATCAAAATTCCATTCACAAAAGTCATTCTTTCGGTTTATTCGTCTGAGAAGGAACCTTACACTTCCTGCGTCGATTCTTGTGTTGAGGTCCTCCTTGCTTGGTCAGTTAAACGATGAAGAAATCTTGGGATCTCATTTCAAGGTAGATGTGGGTTGCCACCTTATATCTCATCATATCTTCTCGTTCGTTTGATTTTCAAGTATTTGTTGTGTGGAGGTAATCAGAATCGAGAGTTTTTTGAATAGTGAATGCTGAAGTGGAGGGGTTTCCACCATAGATTTTGTGGATGTTGAAGCTTCCTCCTCGTTTGCGACCCTCAATAATAGTGAGAGGTGGCAAGGGGATTATGAGTAGATTATTCTATTGTGGTTTTACCCACAGCAGAGACACCCCCTGTCAACCAGTCAATCATACATCCACCATAGATTTTGTGGATGTTGAAGCTTCCTCCTCGTTTGCGACCCTCAATAATAGTGAGAGGTGGCAAGGGGATTATGAGTAGATTATTCTATTGTGGTTTTACCCACAGAGACACCCCCTGTCAACCAGTCAATCATACATCCTTCCGCCTTCATCCATGTATGACCAAGTATTACCGATTCATGTAATATTCTATGGTAGGCATAACCAGAAAGTCTACCACTAGGTACTTTGTTGCCATCATAGTATGTCTCTATTTATAGTAGCCCATGAACCTTGGTAATTCCTACCATGGATACCTTTCACTTTTAAAGATATATCTACAAGTTGGGGTTTTCCCAATTGGTTCCATGCATTGAAGAAAATTAGATTGTGACTAGCCCCCGTATCAAGTAATGCATTGCTTGTGCAGGAAGTCTAAGGTTTGCTTCTCAACATTGTTGAAGTTTGGCTCGTCTTTTCCTTGCTTCCTCTTGGACTTGGGTATTCTTTTGAGTGGCCCTTGGTGGCTTTCTTGTTAGAGAAGCATGTAAGGATTCTTTTGTGGACTCAAGTTAACCATAACCAATCCCCTCGGCATCATAAGGTAGAGCACGAATCATTTGTAGAGGCACAACCTTGGGGAGCTCCTCACCATCAAGTGGAACCCATGTAGATCCTATGGTTCCCCAGCTATTTTTTGTTACCACCATATGTATCCAATTTAGATCATCGCCAGGCTCAAAAGCTTGTTTGTTAGCATGTTTGTGGGTTAGATATCCTTCCCCGCATTAGTCTCTTCTCTATAAGTATAACAGTATTGCAATGGGATGAATAAGTGGTGGTGTTTGAATGGTTTTCAAAAAAGTCCTCCACTACCCATAGGATGTACGTGGTCAGTCACAAGATCACCCTTGATGATGGAATTATCGAATCAGAGGTAGACATGGTTCTTGGACTAGTCATGTACCAACTTTGCCTCTATCATGAAAGAGCATCCTTTAAGATCATTTCATATGATTCGGGTTGTTCGAAAAAGTCCATAACAATGAAGGTATGTTTAACCCGATGTTTGAGAAGTTCCTTGATCTTTAAATCTCATAGCGTTCCAATAGGTTTGGCGATAGTTCCATCAGCCATCTTGACAACGATGTCTGATACTTCTAGACATGGCTTCGTCATCTTCTCCCAACATTTCTTGGTGATTATGCTCACTCTCGCACACCAGCATTTAGGACTCCCATTTACTATGATACCCTTGGTGATGAATGGTAGTGGTGCGTTAGACTCATCACCTTCAAAGTATTGTCCTAGTTTGTCAAGTGGAATTTTAACCATAGATTTGGTATTTGCTTCTTCCACTAGGACTATTGATTTGGGTATAACTCGAGGTGTCTCCATTGTATATTGGAGATGTTCCTTATGTATGTAAGAAAATTGTGAGATCCCTCTGCCCCCTCCGCGCACTCCCGGTAGCTGACAGCGGAAGCAGCCCCCTCATACGCGGGGCAAGATTTCTCACTCGAGACCTCGCCCACGAATGTCCGGGCACGAGACTAAGCTGGTGGTCACTCCAAAAACCGAAACCGGGAAAATTTCCCATGCCCGAAAAGCGGGGACGATTCCACCTTTTTGAATTTTCTTAACAAATTTTTTTCTAAAACGAGATCAATTCTAAACTATCCTTCACCTGAATAAACCAGATAGAAGGAAACTATCGCTAATATAATTTGATCATTTGAGTAATTTCAACGCTTTTTTCCTAATCAAGATCAGGCACAGCCGTTGATCCACTCAATTGAGAAATTTATCAGGGAATTAACTAGCTACTCGAATCCTAGCGTAATCCTAAGATTTTTCAGTTTGATTATTAAAACTCCACTGATTCCAGCCTAACCCCATCCGGCCCCCATGGGTTAGCCACCACCCTGCCACTAGAATCGGTAGATCCAAACAAGTACTCACCCACCCATAATTGAAATGCCTTTCTTAACTTTAGCTTTAGAAAACAGATACATGCACACTCCTCTTTAAAACTTTAATATAAAAATAATCCATTGACAAAACAGATATGATCACAGATTTTATAATTCAAAATTTTCATTCAATCCCTTGTTTCACAAAAACAGTACCAATCTGGACTCTCCGTTGGGACCAGCTGGTCAGCAACGAGATCCAGTAAACAGATTACAATAATCATTTCATCAACATACATATATATATCTTCCTCGACATACGAATGGGTGTCCTAAGCACCGTGAGCCCGTGCATCGCCTGGTCAGAACCCTCCAGGATCCTCCTTAGGTGTCTTGGCACTTCACTCAGGGACCGCTTCGTCGGCCCTCACCCATCGTATACCGGAAGCACACCATTTTTCACCATACCCAGGCTGGTCAAGACCTGGGCAGGTTTTTGCCGCGTGAGCTGTCCCTCGAACACTCCCCGCCAACTGTTGCAACCGAACTTCTCTTAGTTAAACACATATGCCAAATGCTCCCTCCCAGCATTCTGGCGTAAGACACTCCTTTAAGAAAACATGATTTCTATGCAAGTTTTTAGTTTTGATTTTGTTTGAATACCATGAATAAATCTTAATTCGGTATCCCAATACTTCTAGATCCAGGTCTAAATTCTAGACAGAATTCCTTGAATTCTGTTAACTTGATCCTCAGATAAAAATCAAAAGTCTTAACTTAGTTTCAGATTCGGTGGGGGATTTGAGTACATTTTTCCTGAACTGGACACATCGTCATTGATTGAAACTAACGAAGGAATTAGGTCTTGATCAATAGTGTGAATCAGAGTTTTGGGTCTGGAAAGGTTCTTCCTAAACTATCTTTCTTGAAAGGTAATATTTCAATTTCTCTTTTTCTAAATTTTGTTCATTGAATATTTACTTACAGATTTCTAAACTAATCATGAATTCCTAGGAGGAATAAAATAATCATTTATCTCGATCTCCGACTTCGATAGTTTATTTGAATTTTCTCATTCCCATCTTAGTGAATATGAAACGGTAGAATTTCCTCACATATTATCTACTTATTCATTTTTTTAATTTTTTACGAAAATTAACAAAGGATTAAAGAGAACCCTTATTTAATTATATAAAGATTCTAGATGCATCTAATTATGCATCTAATTATGCATAAAATCCAATTCTGATGAAAGTCACACTTTTATCATCATAAAAATCATTTATGATGAAAATCACTCTTTTAACATGAAAGAATTTCTTTTATGCATATGTTTATGCATACAAATCATTTATGATGAAAATCACTCTTTTAATATAAAAGAATTTCTTTTATGCATACAATTCATTTATGATGAAAATCAATCTTTTAATATAAAAAATAGCTTTTATGCATATGTTTATGCATAAAAATCATTTATGATGAAAATCACACTTTTAATATATAAAAAATATCTTTTATGCACCCATTTATGCATAAAAATCATTTATGATGAAAATCACACTTTTAATAAAAAAAGTATCTTTTATGCATATGTTTATGCATAAAATTTATTTATAATGAAAATCACACTTTTAATATAAAAAAATATCTTCTATGCATATGTTTATGCATAAAAATCATTTATGATGAAAATCACACTTTTAATATAAAAAAATATCTTTTATGCATATGTTTATGCATAAAAATCATTTATGATGAAAATCACACTTTTAATAGAAAAAGAATATCTTTTATGCACCC
Source organism: Cibotium barometz (assembly GCF_041138505.1). Lineage (NCBI taxonomy): Eukaryota > Viridiplantae > Streptophyta > Polypodiopsida > Cyatheales > Cibotiaceae > Cibotium > Cibotium barometz. The sequence continues at coordinate 45,028,399 of NC_141070.1, read as the reverse complement.
ATTTATGCATAAGAATCATTTATGATGAAAATCACACTTTTAATATAAAAACATATCTTTTATGCATATGTTTATGCATAAAAATCATTTATGATGAAAATAACACCTTTAATATAAAAAAATATCTTTTATGCATATGTTTATGCATAAAATCATTTATGATGAAAATCATACCTTTAATATAAAAAAATATCTTTTATGCATAAAAATCATTTATGATGAAAATCACACTTTTAATATTAAAAAAATATCTTTTATGCATATGTTTATGCATAAAAATCATTTATGATAAAAATCACACTTTGAATATAAAAAAAATATCTTTTATGCATATGTTTATGCATAAAAATCATTTATGATGAAAATCATTCTTTTATGATCAAAATAAAATTTCAATAAGCTTCCTTCTATACATAGAATTTAATTCTAAAGAAAGTAACCCTTTCTTTTTATAAAATATTTTTAGTAAGCATTTTTCTATACCTAGGATGAAAAGTAACACTTTAAGAATACATATGCGATGGGAATTACTCTTTTTGAATAAAAAAGTAAACTTTATTTTTCACAATTTTAGAAAAAATTCGCCATAAGCTCCTTTGTATGGCTGACCATTTTTCAATTTTTAACTCTTTACAATTAATAAGAAGTTCACCAAGAGTATTTAAATCATTCTAATGTAAACATTTTCTACTTTATCAAAGAGAAACATCATGAAAAACTTGATTTTATCCATTAATCATTCATCTAGGATACGAATGGTTGGATTTACTAAAGAAGAGAGGGGAATGCCTTTTTTCAATGAGGCATAACATCACATTCAATTTAGAGAAGACAAAAATCATAAAAAAAACCATAAAATGAATAGAAAAGAGAAGAATCTCCAACTTACGAAGGAATTTGAGAGCTTTCCTTTGGCTTGATGGTTTGAGGGTTCTACTCTTGTTGAAACAAGAGTGGCCACCAATATTTTGAAGAGGGAAGGTCAAAAAACTAATGAATTATGAGTAAATTCACAGTTCTCTCGCTCCCTCTTGGGAGAAGTAGAGTAACAGTGCAAAAACACTATTAAGCTTCAACAAAGGGGAAGGCTTCTATTTATAGGAAAAAGTGAGCTTCTAACCAAGCCAACTGATTCTAGAATTTTCCAGATCAGTTTGGTCAATTTTTGACCATTTTTGGGTCAGTTTAGTCCACTTTTTGGATCTAGTTGAAACAGGAGAGAGGAGAGATAAAAATATATCATTATTTGGGAGTTAAAAACTCTCCCACACATGTGAAATAGGCGCCTCCTTCATGAGGGGAATCCCCCCATAGTGAGGTGTCAAAAATGCATCATTTCATCTAAATATCTCTCTTTTTTAACTATTAACCTTGTCCTTAGTCAACTCTTCATCTTATGTGAGTATTTACTCATTTTTAGGAGATTTTCCTTTTATTCTTCTATTTATCTCCTTCCTACATTTGGATGAATCTTATTGGTCCATAGGAACCTTAATTTAAAAATTCTCAAAAATCTGGACCCCTAGGATAATGCCTCTTGAACAGATTATACTTAATTTCTAATGCACCTTCTGAAAATCTTTTTGAACTTCTGTTTGAGGGGAACTTATTTTAATAAGATGAGATATTTTTCTATCCAAAAATATTTAAAAACTGAATTACCATTCTCTAGAAGATTTTCTCTCTCTAGGCCAAAACTGGTAGAAACAAGATCTTTTATATTTCTGAAGAGGGATTTGATTACAAGGGAAGATGCTGGACTTCATGAGAGGCTGGGGAGGAATCTTACAAAAATGGTGGTAATCCGACATTGAGTTCTCCATCAAGGAGAACTGTCAATGCTTTAAACAATTTAGGATCTCCACTCAATGGGGCAGTTATAGTTGTACTAGTTTGTGAGACCATAAAATCTAACAATTTGGGAATATTTAGTGGTATGTTCATGACCTCCTTTCTATAAATAGGTGTCAGTGAGATTGGAAAATCCATCACCGAGATGGGTTCAGGGTTTCCATATGGTAGTTGTCCCTTTAACCAATTAGGGATTAAACTATGAGAGGTGGAGGCCTCAATCTCTTCCATGATGACACTCGGCACATCTAGAGGTTTGCGAATCTCAGTAGTAGGCATTAATTTAATAGGGTGTATAATATCTGAGACTCTCACTTGATTGGGTTTTGGTTCAAGATCCTCTTGTGTTTTTGTAACTAAATCACTAAATTCTTGGAGTTGCTCAATCTCCTTCTGAGGGTCAGGATAAGAGCCAACTTTTGTCATGTATGATCTAGTTTCACGAATTATAGGTTCCTATGGGGTCTCCTTCCTCGTGCTCTTGGTTTTGGAGGGTATTTCCCTACCTTGTTTCAGAGTCAGCCCTTATGTCCAAGGAGTCTGAGCTCTCATCTAGGTCCCTAATGAAGACTGGCTCTTGAGGTGTCCAAAGATTTATCTTTTTCGTTTCCTTCATTATCCCATTCTTTTAACTGACTTTTTTCTCTCTTTTTTTTCTTCTTCTTAGATTCTGCTACTATCAAGGCCACATATCTTTGCTCAAGAACATATTGGTTTTAGGCTTGTAGCTAGGTGATAGCATTCAAAGATGTGTGATCTAGAATTTTTAGGATCTTCCTTTGAGTTTGATTACTTATCCCAATCATGTTTAAGGGTGTGATGATGGGTCTTGTCTGTGGAATTGTCACCATAATCTTGTTGGGATAATCCTTAATCCAATTATCTATGCCACAACGGTTACTAGCCTATGGCATGTTTGAGGGAAGTACCTGATTGCGTTGACGAAACTTTAGAGGGCATTTCAAAACTCGATGGGGACCTTAATAGTAGTAACATTGAAGAGGCATTCTTCTAGCTGTGGCGTTAATGTCCCGGCCCCTTCCCATCATAGTAAGTTGGTAAAATGGCTTGACTCCCCCTCCTTCATCCACTACATAATAGTCAGGATGAAGCTTTGTGGGGTCCTCAAAGAGGTGGGGGGTGATTTTGACATCTACCTCATATTCTTGGTAATCAATAGGTTCCTCAAAGCTTACTTAATTAAGAGGACCTTAATAGTAGTAACATTGAAGAGGCATTCTTCTAGCTGTGGCGTTAATGTCCCGGCCCCTTCCCGTTATAGTAAGTTGGTAAAATGGCTTGACTCCCCCTCTTTCATCCACTACATAATAGTCAGGATGAAGCTTTGTGGGGTCCTCAAAGAGGTGGGGGGTGGTTTTGACATCTACCTCATATTCTTGGTAATCAATAGGTTCCTCAAAGCTTACTTAATTAAGAGGTGTCACCCTTGGTGGAGGTGGTTATGGTCCCAATAATGGTAGAGGTAATGGCACATTGGGTGCATGCCCTTTGATAGGAGTTGTTGTGTGGGATTTCAATCATTTCTTGATTTTACAAGACCGAGGGCTAGTGATTGTTGCGGTGCCAACAATGCTAGATGTGGTCTTGTTATATTAGCAATAGCCTGTAGGCATGTTTCGAAAATCTTGGGCTTCGTGACCATAGCACCCACAAAAGCAATCCTTCTTTTCCTTAGGATGGGAAATATTACTCCCTCTCAACGTATACTCCCATGTTGCATTTGCATCCAATGCTGCCATCTCCTCATCCATGGCATCTTCCCATTTCTTATTTCCAATTGCCTGCTCAAAGCAAGTGGGCTCAACCTCTTATATTGATTTTACCATCATGTAAGCATAATGATGGGCTATATATCCATCATATCTCAACCTGTTAATAGGGTATCTAACCCTCATACACCTGTGTACACCTGGATCACTCTCAGGTGTCCTCAAAATAGCCCTGGTTCTCCTTATACTAGGAGCAACCATAGACAGAATTCCAAGCTCCTCATCAAGGCTCTACTTAGATCCACTAGAGTCACCATCCACATATGAGTGACCTCCTGACAAATCAGGCACAAAAGGTTGATCTAACTTTTCCTTTCCTTTCCATGATACATGTGTACCTGCATCATTCCTCAACTTGCCTGACCATGGGCTAACATTGGATCCACTGCTTGAGGACTCCCCAGGTCCACTCAGCACGTGTGATTACTGCTCTACATGTGGTGCAACATCAGCACTTCTTACATCTGCATCTTCTGTTACCTTCATTATTGGTGCATAATAGCTACTCATCTCATCGAAGAAAACATCTCTGCTTACTTGCATCTCACGAGTGGTAGGGTTATAGCATCTATAACCTTTTTGCTCCATACCATAACCAATGAAGATGCATTTCTCTACCTTTGGATCCAACTTTGTTCTCACTTCATTAGGAATATGTACATATGCAATACACCCAAACACTTTCAAGTGAGACACATCCGGTCTTATGCCTGTAAACTTCTATTTAGGAGTCATACCATGAATAGTTGTAGTGAGTGTCCTGTTCATAATGTACACATCAGTTGCTAATTCTGCCCAAAAGTAATGTGGCATATTCTTTTTAGCCATCAAGGCACATGCCACTTCTGCACTGTGCCTGTTTTTCCTTTCTGCAACACCATTCTGTTGCTTGTGGAGTAGTGTACGTGCACGTAAACTGCTTTCTTGATTCCCTACTTTCTCAAGAAATCGCTGAACTCATTGGAGAGATATTCTCCCCCACCATATGATCTTAGGAATTTTATTTGCATGTCTTTTTCCTTCTCGACCAAGGCTTTAAATCTCTAAAAGTGAGCAAACACCTCACTTTTCTCCTTCATGTGAAATAAACCCACACTTTCCTAGTGTGGTCACATCAATGAATGTAACATAGTACCTACAGCCTGCAATTGTTGCAGTCTTGGTCGGTCCCCATACATTTGAATGTATGACATCCAATGGCCTTGCATTGACATGCTTTTCATGTGGGAAAGCATGTTTGGACTGCTAACCAAGTTAGCATGCTTCACATACCTTTATGCATACTGTCAACCTTAAACTTTGGCAAACCTGTAACAATATTTTGGGCCTGCATAGGCTTCAGTCTCGCTGTACATTCACATGACCAATGCACTTGTGCCATATGTCAATATCTACAATGACACATGTTCCATGCGCAAACATGGCTGCCTTTATCTCAGGCATGTTTACATCCAAAGTAAACATCTTGCCATTTTTGTTACCCTTTACAACTAAGCGACACTTATTTTTGAAGTCTTCCATAAAACATCCTTGAGGATTAAACCTCCCTTGCAGACCCTGATCAACCATCTGTCTAACAGAAACCAGGTTCTTTGTTGTAATATTTGGAAATGAAGTACATCAGCCAAGTACTTCATTTTGCCATCCTGCATAGACAATGGCACTTTACCAACATGTGCAATGGGATGTGCAATATCATCACCTGTTTCTACATAACCTGGTTTTTTCATTTTTTGCATATCTCTAAACCACTTAGCATGACTAGTCATGTGGTTAGAGGCACCAGAATCCACATACCATATATCTTGAGATCCTGACACATCCCCTATTATGGAACTAAGCATGTGCTGTATCACAAACAACTGCTCACTTTTGTCATCACCTCCATTTTTGCTAGATGATGCATAGCTGCCTTGCTGTAACTTCCCACTTTTAATGTCATTCTGCTTTTTGTAGCAGTCCTTTGCCATGTGTCCTGGTTTGCCATAGTAATAGCACTCTATGCTATTTGCATTTTGATTTCTTTGCCAACCACCTCGGCCTCTTTAGCTCCCCTTGCCTCTAGACTGGCCTCTTCCTCCTGTGTATGATTGCTGATGTGAATCATTGGACTGTTGTTGTCTAGAATTTTGATTTCCTTGTCGGCCACACCACCTTGGCCTCGACCACCGCCTCTACCTCTACCTCTACCTGAATTAGAGTAGAAGTCTTGTTCCGATGTGTTCTTGCTTTGTAAAGAAGAATCCTCACCTAAAGCCTTTCCTTCTATGATCAGCATAGATATCAAGTCCTGAAAGTTGGGAATATTCCCCCTAACTACAATGGAGGTCTTGAATGGCTTGTAATCTTTGCCAAGCCCATTCACACAGACACTCACCAAATCATCATCCTCCACTGATACATTGATAGACCTAAGGGATTCAACAATGCCCTTGATCTTTAAGGCATATTCATTGATGGGGACATGCTTTTCTTTTCCACAATATGTAACTCTTGCTTTAACTGCAACTTCCTTGCCTTTGTGTTAGTTTGGAACATCTGAACTAGATTCTGCCATGTGTTAGTTTGGAACATCTGAACCAGATTCTGCCATGCAACTGCTAGAGTGTTTGCATCTTGTATGTGTCCTATCATAGTGTTTGTGACACTAATTGAAAGCCAGTACATGACTTTTCTTGCACCCTGATTCCAATCCTTGAATGCCTTTATATCTACAAGAGTGGCATTCTCCTCAGATAACTCTGGAGGCTCCTTATCATCTCCTTCTACATAATCCCAAAATCCTTTACCCATTAGGAAATTGGTCATTCTAAACTTCCAAGCATGGAAGTTATTCTTATCCAGCTTCTCACTAACAATTTGATTAATTTCGTCAGACATTTTTCCTGCAGCAATCAAATAACCTGCAAATAGACAACTTCTGTATATGCAACTTGTAATACAGTAGTATCTCTTGCAATTGCTGCAGCAACGATACTTTAGCACAGCTTGTGTGTCACCAAATGTGACCAGAGTACATGTACATACACCCAGTATCAACAATACATGTGTAAACCCTGTCTGCACTTCCAAAATGCACTGTTGCACTGCAATAACCAGATTTCGAGTAGAAACAACTCTCTACCAGAACTTCCAAAAAACTATTGAAAATACCTTGTAGTGACGAAACGGGACTCGTAACGCATCCGAAATGAAAACCTAACCGAAAAAACCGCATCTAACAAGATATTGTACTTGCTGTGTAGCTCCGTTCCCACAAAGACAGCTCCTCAATCGGAGATGTGTAGCTCCCAGTGCTACTGAGGGGGTGTTGTACCTAAACCAAGAAGGGGAAAGAGATGATGGTGCTCTTACCCATATTCTATCGCTTCCTTCCTTACTTGTTCTTGCCTCTTGCTTGCCTCCTTAGCTCTCACACGAACCAGGCTCTGATACCATAAAGAGAATGTGGGGGAGAGGGAGAGCTTCAAACCCTAGCAAGAAAACACACACACAAGAGAGAGCAAGACACAAGAGAGAGATGGATAGCTGAACTTTCTTCTATCTTCTTCTTCTCTACTCAACCAACATAACATAAAGATAAGAGTACACACTATATGGGTTAGTACTCAACTGCTACAACATACAAGGGTCGGTCACACAGCCTGTCATCCCACTGGCCGCATATCACCCATAATCTCACCAACCATGCCAGTGGTGTAGATGCGGAAGCTATCACCCAGGCGGGTCATCAATGTCCGCCCGTAGCACTAGTTGAGCTCAATATCTCAACACCACTTGCAAAGTCTCTTCTTCTTTTGCTCTAGTAGCCTGGATTAGTGCCTCTATTGCCTTCACTTCTTCTAATGTCCTACAATCTGGAATAAGCACTTGTGTAGGGGGTGGTTCAATGGTCACAGTTGTAATAGGTGCAATAATAGCTATATGGATAGGGATAGCAACGTGAATGCTCCTTGCTTGTATAATGATGAGAGTATAGCAAGTGTCTCTCTAGAGTTTACCTCAACTCTTTTATCATGTGGTCTATATGTAGCAAGATTTGGTTTAGGAGATAGTGGTTGAGGCTGAACCTTTGAGGTAGCTAGCTACGCGATCAAAAAGACTGGTAGTAGTTGGCTTGACTAGTGAGGCCTGGTTAGGGTTCTCACTTCTTGGGACAGGGTATCCTTCCATTGACTTAAAACCTGATGACGAAGTATCACTGGCCCCTAGTGCAGGTCCTTGTATAATGCTAAAGTGGGTTCCAACTGAAGGTCCTGAGCCTAGCTAGGCTAGTACACGCCTAGCTCGATAGATGCGCTATCATTTAAATAGGCCTCTAATACACGACCATATCATTTAAATAGGCCTCTAATACACGACCATATCATAGGTGCATGTGAATATGGGGTGTTTAAAGGCCATACGGATACACCGGACAAGTTTGAGAATTTTTAATTTTTTAATTTTTTAAAATAATTTATTTAAAAAAAAGACTATTCAAAGTTTTTCTGAAACACGTTTGTGGTGTTTCTTAACTCGTCTAGCCCAATAAATATTATACTTTTTTCGGGTTAGTCAAGCGCTATTGGTGTTGGATCCCATAGTTAAGGAAGCTCCTGGCTCCCATAGTTAAGCTCCTTACCTATGTAAAATGGTAATTTTTTTGGGTGTCACACAAGTTGTGTCAACACGATCGTAACAACCTAAAACATATATTAGGTAAGTTTGTGCGTGTACTTTTCTAAAAATTTCTATATTTTTTTGGTGCCCCCAGACCTTTAATCGTTCTCTTTTTATCTTCTCTTTTTTTTATTTTTTTATTTTTTTATTTTTTTATTTTTTACTTTTTTACTTTTTTAAATTTTATTTTATTTTTACTTTTTACGTTTTTGGTTTATTGTTTATGGTTTCAATTTTCGATTTTACCAAAAAGGGGGTTCTCCTAGAATCTTTGACTTGGGGCTTGTTGCCTAACAGCCTGTGTGCATTGATGAGTGTACAGCCAATCCATTAAAACTCACCCAAAAATGGGTATTGAAAGGCTGTGGCCTAAAAGCTTGCATGCATTAATAAATGCGGACAACTAGTCAAGATGTCCCATGATTAAGCTTAATGTGTAGAAAACACAAAAAATTTTGTGTTACAAATCCTCCCCTAATTTTTGTTTTTATTCCGATTTCTCCACGTAAGAAGTCTAATACTATGTTAGAAAACCGAGTATATGGTCTATTTAACCCAATTCATTTTTTTCGTTTCAAATTTGAAAAATGTAGAAAAATAGGAAATGACATAAGGGAGCAAGAGAGTAGAGAAGAAGAGCACTCTATTAGTTTTATAAGAGAATGAGTCATGAGAGTTACGATTTAGGTTTTGTTAGGTGACATCTAGGGTTCACACTCTTCGGTGTGCGGCCAAAGTTAAAAGTTTGGTCCTCTGGCTCATTTGGCCACTCTAGCTAGTGTAAACACCTATTCTAAAGCTAAAACTCTCAATCTAGAATCTTGTGGTGTACCTTTAATAGACAAGCGGCAAGAGTACACACATAAAATGTACATTACATGGTTTTCCTATGAATTCCAGCCATTCTGATGCTTGTGGTTCGAAAGAAGTGAACATAATAGGTGGTCATTGATGCCATAGAGGTCTCCGAAAAGGGTTACACCCTTTAAGCTATGCTCTCTTAGCCAAGAAGCCTGCCCACATCACACATTAGAATCTGTAGTTAGGATTTATTTTTCAAGTACATGAGAATAAAACCCTTTTCTTTCAAAAACAAAAACCCACACACATAATCATGTTTTGGGTGGAGTTCTTCATGCATAATCTTTTGGAAGGGTGGTCTTCAAAGATGGATCTTTGTTGGGAATTTTACTATGGTTTTTTTCATGGTTGTATTGAGCTTCATGGTTGGTGGTTTCATGCCTTTCTTTGCCAAGGTGTGGGTATTTTGTGGGTTCATTTTGGAGGGGTGTTTTGTGGGTTCATTTTGGAGGGGTATTTTGTGGGTTCATTTTGGAGGGGTGTTTTGCCTTGTTCTTTTAAAATCAAAGTGGCATTCTGTAGAAGTGTTGGTGTGAAGAAGAAAGTGAAGTGATATGTGAGGTGTGAAGTGTGGAAGTGTGTGAAGAAGTGCTAGAGTCTTGGGATAGGTGGTCCAACTTGGAGAGAAGAGAAGTGATAGAGTGTTTGTGGCTTCTTTATCAACATGTTTGAGGTGGTGATTCCAATGCAAAAAGTTATTCCTTAACGTTCGTGTGAGAATACTCATAGTTTAAGTGGAGGAGGAATGTTAACCTCCAAATTTGTGCATTATTTGGCACATTTTATTGGTCTATATCGACATATTTGTAGCATTTTGGCTATTGAAAATATTACTTTTATGTTCTTTCAATATAAACTCCATTGTAAATAGACATGGTAATTTATTAGCGGGTTTGCATAAATTTTAAAAGCCATGGTCAATTATATGAGTGTGTGAGTTTTCTCAACTTTCAGAAGGTTTGAGGATACTTTTGAAGTTCTTTATTTGCAAAAATGAAAGGTATTAGACCTTAGGCCAAGACCTTAGGCCAAAGATGTACTCATTTTATATAATTTCAAGAAAAGAAAGTTAGAGAGTTCATTGGAGAGTGCATGACACCTTTATGTGCCTCTTTCTTCCTTCTTTCTTACTCTTGGTTAGCATAACTCTTGCTTTCTCTGCTTTATGGAGGGGGGTATGTTAACCACTCCAGTTAACATGACCTTCACACGGCTACTATGCCTTTAGTGAGGATGGTGAGGAAGGTGACATCTTTTGTGTGTCAATTTTCTTATGAGTGAGTGGGTTGTTTTCTTGGCAAAAGAGCTTGTTTTATAGGTTTCATGGTGAGGGGACAAGCCCTAAGCATATATTTTGCTACCTAGATTCCCTGGTTTTGTGTGTTTTGTGAGAGATGGGTGAGAGCAATTCAAATCATCAGGTTTCGTTGGAATTAAGTAAGCATGTTGGCACTTTTTGGTCACAACAGTAGAGCTCTAAGTGGTAAGAGAATCCACTAAATGGGGAGTTATGCTGCCAAAAAATTACCAAATTTGATAGAGAATATTGAGGGGAAATACACATTGAATGCAAAGAAATGTAGGAAAATCTATTAAGACCGACAGTCAATGTAGCTACAGATATGTCGAAAGTACAATCATTAGATAGTCCAATTTGTTGATTTTTCAATTTCTCACACAACCCCCACCATTGTATTTGAAAGTGTAATTGTTGGATAGTTTAATCTTGTTGATCGCATTGACTAGTCACGTGGCCCCCGATCGCATCTAAAAATGTAATCGTCCTCATGACTAATCGAGAATACGAGCAGCAACAAAGAAGTCCGATCACTAGATAGACCACTCTCGCTAGTCTTCTTGAGTCCAATCGTTGATTGGTGAAGTTAAAATCTTACCAGTCCGATCGTTATAATTGCCAAGAGTTAGATCGCTCGGTTTGGAAAATGTTACCAGTCTGATCGTTATTAGGAAGTATAATTGCCAAGAGTTAGATCGCTCGGTTTGGAAAAGTCTAATTGTGTAATTGGAGATTCCAAAGAAAATTTCTAAAACGTCCTAGCCTAATTTTTACAGTTTCTTAGATCTATAGGAAACCCAAGCACCTTAGAAGATATATCATTCCCTGAGCACATTAAAAAAAAATAAAAAACCCATAAAAAGCATGAAAAATTCATAAAGAGAACCTTTGCATATGTGACTCTAGCATTGGACCAAGTGCGTATGAATTTACATTCAGGCCGAATCATTGTAACTTCATACTCAAACCCAAATTTTGAATACGAAACATTATCATACGCACCAATTCTAGGGAGTGGCACAAGACTAAGAGTTTATTTAACCACCTTAGTAGCTCCTACTTCTAGTTCGAAAGCAAACCAGGAATCCTTCACTATGGAGGAGACTAGATCAGAATTATGGACATTGGCCATGTTTTGCATCCGAACTCAGATATGATCGAATAATACCATGTAGTGTTCAGAGGGTAGTCATCAGAACGAACCAAAAGACCCCAAGCTAGAAGACTAAGGGGTGAGAGAAGAGCCAAGATGAAACAAGTCAGGGACCAGACTAGCAACACCGGGACTAATGAAGCATATAGCTTATAACATTATAGCTTCCACTTAACTAACCAAGCCCCAATCTTCATTGACAGTAATGGGATACTCTTAGAGAGATGGTCAATACTATTAGTGTGTAGAATTGAGCCAAATCTCTTTCACAACCCATGAGTCATATTGTTAGGTAGTGGAAACTAGGAGTTCTATTTGGATGATGTATATCCCAACAAAGGACAATGAGAAGGTTAGACCATTGGCCATGGCAAATGAGATATGAGGCCCAAAAGATTACAAGAAGCTCAAACAGAGCTGATAAGGACTCAACATCCTAATGTCATTGATAAATTCTTTTTGAGGAGACTGAGAGTCGATGATAATGAAGGAATGGTGTTATGTGAGGATGCCTCATGTAACCTCTACACAATCACTAATATTTCTAGAGACATTCAGGATCATTTCAATTCCCAGATGTAGTAAGAAAGTGTTACCAACACACCACTGATCAAACAACATATGTTGATGAGGAAGGTAACTCCTATAACCCCCACAACTTACCAAAGGAGGCAAGGAATACAGAAATATCTAAGCAAGGGGTGTTACACCACCCCTAGCCTTCCAAAGTGAAAGAATAGTAGGAGGAAGGGAGAACCACTCAGGAAGAAATCACTTCAAGAAGAGGCAATCCAATGGAGGGCTATAAATTTTCATTCTATAGGTCACAAATAGGATGTCAACTTCTATAGGGTCCATCGATTAGAAAAAAAAAGGTTGACGTTTCTTCACGAGTTAGTGTTTCATGGGTTAGTGTTTCATGGATTAAGGGTTTCATGACCAAAATAATAATAATTTAATTTTTCACGTCATGAAGTCCATTTCACATCATGAAACCCTGCTAGTTCATGTCGTGAAAGAGGGTCCGTAGGCCAAAAAAAAAAGTCGACGTTTCACGAGCTAGTGTTTCACGGATTAAGGGTTTCACGCCCAAAAAAAGAAATTTTAATTTAATTTTTTGCATGAAGTCCATTTCATGTTGTGAAACCCTGCTATAGCGTTCACATTGTGAAAGAGGGTCCGTCGTGGCCAAAAAAACGATCAACGTTTCACGAGTTAGTGTTTCACAGGCTAGTGTTTCATGGATTAAGGGTTTTACGGAAAAAAAAATTTTGTTTGATGTCCATTTCACGTCTCGCAAAACTCTGCTAGTTCACGTCGTGAAAGAGGGTCCGTCGACAAAAATAAAAAATAAAAAAATCGATGTTTCATAAGTTAGTGTTTCACGGATTAAGGGTTTTACGTAAAAAAAAATAATTAAATTTAATTTTTTGTGTGAAGTCCATTTCACGTCGTGAAACCCTACTAGTTCACGTCATGAAAGAGGGTTCATATGGAAAACAACCATGTTTGGATACCCATATCTCCTAAATCGTGAATCCTTGCACTGAACGTGTGCTAGTGCTTATTGGAAAGTCGACATCGAGCTTTTTGAAATTTGTCTTGAGTGTCCGAGGGTAGCATCCACCATCGTTTTGGCCTCCAACTAGCAGCCTCAAAACTCGATCCAAAAATCGAGGTAAAAATCAGCCCTTAAAGCACAAAATTGCCCAAAATAGTTCGAAAAAGATTGTAAACCATATTCGGGCTACTTTTTGAGTGCCTAAATGAAAAAATCACAAAAAACTCAGAGAGACAAAGTTGTAGTACTCAAAAAATACTAAAACTCTCTCATATAGAGTTTTTTCAAATTCCTTTTGGAACACATTCAAAAATAGGTTGCGAAACAAGAAAAACCTTTTCAATTTTTTTAAAATCTTGAGACAGTGATGGAATATAGGTTTTAAGAGACCTCATCTTCCATCTAGGATCTACTGGCATGCACTTTTTTCGAAAAGTATCTCAGAGGTCGTTCACGTGCATGTAGTGCCTAAGTTAATTAGGGCAAACAGACACTCGTTTGACCCAGTGAGGGTGCACCAAGCCTCCTGAGGCTGTAATGGGCTATAAGAAAACCAAACAAGTTAAAACAAAAACCACTTGTGCTTGCTCATTAAGGAGCAATTGACAACATTAAGATATGGCAATGATAGAGGGATTATGTGGGGTCACACCCAGACTAAACCCAATGGCTGATATCTTCGAGCCATTGAGATCCGTGTCCCAAATGCATCTCCCAACTCCTTTTGCCATGCCGACAACAAGCATGTCATCGGGTTTTACATCCCCTGTCACATCAATACCTCTAGGATTTGGTCCCTTGCCTATCACTACCACAAATCCTAAACCTTTAGACATGCTAGGAACCAACCCTTTACAACCCCTTGATGCCCACACCTTAGATATATTGACTAATCTAGGAAGGGGGGTTGCCCAAGGAATAAGTGAGTCTCTACCCACCACAAGAAAACTCACATAACCTTAGTGACTCATACAAAAACATGGCCTTAGAGATTTCCAAAATCATGGGCAAATACGCTGGAACGACTGATCCTGTTCAATTCATACAAATGTTTGAACAAAGATGTGAAGCCTTTGGAAATCCAAACTACCCCACCAAGGTACATGTGTTGAACCTATGCTTAGTGGGAAAGGCCAATTGATGTGAGCCATGGGAGAAACTAAACAATGCTCAATTGAAGAGATGTTTCATGATGGGCATAAAGAATAACGGCTTACACAACTTTATTATTGTGTCCAATCTAGAAACATTCAATCAATGTTGTAAAGAAGAAATAGATTTAGATGATAACATGATGGAGGATGATCATTGTAAGATCCCATACCCCACTGCGCAACGAATTCTAGGGTGCTAGCAGCGTAAGTAGCACTTCTTGCGTAGGGCAGGGTCCCACACTCGGGGCCTCGTCCCCACGGATATCCGGACAAGAGACTAATCCGTCGGTTTTTCCAAAACCGAACCCGGAAAAACTTCCTTTGCCCGGAAAGCACGGGCGATTCCACCAGGATAACTTTTCCCAACGTAGTCAAAAGCCTTAACTAACTGAACTGATCTGACCAAACTCGTAAGTTCCATAGTCAGATCAAGGGACAGATTGCACTTGGATCATAGAGACCAACGCTTTTTTCCTCATCGAGAAGGACCCCTGTTGATCCTTTTTCCATAGAACAATTTTTGTCCGGGATTTCCTTCATCTATTGAACTAAACAGAAATTGAGTCTCAATTTACAGATCCATCAGTCCAGCCTAACCCCATCCAGTCCCATGGGTTAGCCAACTGCCCAACCACTGTAGAGATGGGATCCAATTAGGAATTTGGTTAGGTTTTGTCTTGAGTACCAGGGAAAAGAGTTCCCAGGCCCCCTAGCCGGATATTCATGCAAATTTAACACCAGTCATGCCACTTACACACCCAATATGAAATTTCCTTTTTCATAGATTCAGCCATCTTCAAAACAATCATTTAATGAAACTATAGTATCACTAATCACAATCCTCCAAAATATCCGGTTGAATCTTAATTTACAATCATTCCTTCATCGGAGTATCTATGGCATCATCGGCAACCAGAATGCTCACCACCTATCCACTCAGGGGCCTTTTCAATAGTTCCTAGCTCATAGTACCAGGCAATATAATCACTTATAAAAATCAAGATGGAATCTCCGTTGAAGATCAGTAATCAACCAACCGATCTATATAAAAGAGCCATGGACTTATCTGTTGAGGACTAGCAAGGTCAGTCACCAGATTCATGCCCGGTTCCAAAAAAAAACTCTTACTCCTTGTTCCTCTTCCACGACGTACGTGTGGGTATCTTCGGCAACCCAGAGCCCGAGCACTGTATGGTCAACACCCTCTAGGATCCTTCGTAGGTCACCTAGCGCTTCACTCATAGGCCGCTTTCTTGGTCCCTCATCCACCGTACCGGAAGCTCACCATTTAAAATCGTACCGAGGCTGATCAAGACCTCGGCTGACCTTGCTACGCGAGACGTCCTCCATTGACTCTCCGTCAGTTGCAACTTTATCAGGTAGGTCTTCATGACCACATTCTGAAGATAGTCAAAATGCTTCCCCAACATTCTTGACATAAAACAGTCATTTACAAACAGTTCACAATACAATTTCTATAATGAACTCACATCTTTCCAGATTGTTCCACATCAATCCATATTACTTAATCCAATTCCAAATCATATGTGTATCCATTCTTGACCAGATACATCATTTTCCATCCCATCACATCAGATTCATTCACTTCACATAACATCCATTCCTATCTTTCTTAATTTACATTACATCTCATCATCCATTTCTCATTATATCTCATTCGTTCAGATCTTATATTATTCATTCACATTCTGATTCACATGACATCTCATCTCATCCATTCGCTCATATCGACTTCATATCCATTCACATTCATATTTACATTCATTATTCCACATACACATCCACATTCGTACATCCACATTCACATCTACATCCATACATCCATTTTCACATCCACATTCATACATCTACATCCACATCCACATTCATACATCCACATCCACATTCACATTCACATCCATACATCCATATCCACATTCCACATCCTCATTCACATTCACATACATCCACATCCACATTCCATATCTACATCCATATCCACATTCACACATCCACATTCACATTCACATACATCCACATTCTTACATCCATATCTACATCCATATCCACATTCACACATCCACATTCAAATTCACATACATCCACATCCACATTCCATATCTACATTCATACATCCACATTCTTACATCCATATCCTCATTCACATTCACATACATCCACATCCACATTCCATATCTACATCCATACATTCATTTCCACATACATCTTTCCTTTCACATACATCCTTCACATACATACATCTACATCATTTCTTTCATATATGTTGAGATTCAAGCTCGATGTCAGTGTGTGCCAGCTATGCTATGTGCTGGCATGTTAGGTAGCAGCATGTGTGAGACATAAATGACCGCGTCCAGCTGGTCATAGTGTGTGGACATTAGCTAGGGTTAGATGTGTGTGGACACAACTCATAGTGTGTCTTGTGTATTATGGATTATGGCTTTATGCATTGTGTGAGAAGGGAGATGGCTTCCCTCTATGGTTAGGGTTTGCATTATACATTAGGGTTTGCTCCTGTGTGTGTGTCTTCTCTCCCTCTACCTATTTTTTCAACATGGTATCAGAGCCTGGTGCTCTCTATTAGGGTTTATAAGTGAGTGAGAGAAGAGGGAGAAGAAGCTGTGAAGCTTGCCATTGATGCTGTGAAGCTTGGAGCACAAAGATTTCTATCAGATCTGAGAGCTTGGCCTACCGGGTAAGGTATTCTAAACATCCTTGAGCGGATTGCAGGTGATTCACGCAAAAACAAAGCAAATTAGGGTTGCCCAAAAGCAAAAGAAAATTTTGGTTTTGGGAAGCTTTCCATTGAAGCTTGGAAGCGGTGATGTATGGTGAAATAGATGCAAATCTGGCACAAAGAAACATGTATGTGACAAGCAAGAATGTATTGGCAACTCATGTACAAGCCCTACACTGATTTTGGAGCAATTTTGATGCATTTGAATGAGCGAAATTTACTGGTTTTTGAGCTCTCACAAAACAGAGAAAAAGAGGTCAAATTTTGATGAATTTAGAGCAAGTTTTTGGCAAAAATCAAAGCGTTGATGGGTTGTACACTTGCCTAGGTGTGTTGGGTACTTAGTTGCATCATCAATTAGCACTACAAACAGTCCAAAAGCCCTCAGGAGCAAGCGGCGCAGCATCATACAGAGAAACAGAGTATTTTTCATACTATTTGATAGGTGGAGGACCAAAATCAACTCTTGTGCTTGACATATTCCAAAATTGGGTTAGCAATTGGTTGCTACATACACTTGAGAAGGAGGCTATATGATTGGATTGAGCAATTATCATCTATGGAGCTAGAAATGAGCTGATTAAACAGGCTGTCTACTGGTTGCAGAGAAACAGAGTGTGATTAATCGATCAATTCCTCACTGGTCTTAAACAATTAGTCTAATTCCTTTTACATGGAGTTAGTGGACATCATTGCTAATCTAATTAATGCTTGGTTGCTCAATTTGGACAAGGATTGAAGAAATTAGAGCAAATCTACCACTGGTTTTTTTGGTTTTTCTGGTTTTTCTCAAAACAGAGAAAGGGGTTTGACAAAATTGATATGTACGCATGTTGGATGGTGTTGATATTCAACATTGAGGTTGTTTAGGTGTCAATGCAAGTTATGCACACTTGAACCACTACATTGTAATTTGGAGCCTTAGAAAACGCATCAAAACAGGGTATCTTGGACTGTGTGAGCCAGTTCATTTTGGATGCATACAGGTTGATTTTCTACATCAAAATTGAAGTTTTTTTTGACTACTTTGGAATATCTGGAACACTCATTAGAGTGTGGTTGAGCTGAGGAAGGCTCGTTTATAGATTTGGAGGTGTGCGGAAGGTGCATTTACATTGAGCAAATATGTCGGATAATCCAGTACAAATTATGGGTGAAAAGCTGGATAGGAAGAACTTCCAGGCATGGAAGTACAGGATCAAAAGTTTTCTGAAGGGAAAAGGTTTTTGGAATCTCATTACAGGTGCTGAGCCAGAGCAGCCAAAACTACCCCGACAACCTACACAGCAGCAGCAGCAGGTTATAGCTCATAAGCAATGGTCAGAAAGAGCATTCAAAGTGTTGCATTATCTGTTTATATGTATTTCGGATGCTATGCTCATACACATACATGATGCTGAGAATCCCAAGGATGCATGGGATACATTGGTGAAGTTGTTTGATATAGACACGAGTGCTCGCAAGTCTCAGTTGGCGACAACAGATACATAATGTGAAGCGAAATAGAAGGAGCATCCATGATTATGTACAAGAGATAAAGAAGTATGCAGATGCATTGGCAACAATCAATGCCCCCATGCCTGATGATGATTTGGTAGACATTACCTTGCGTGGTCTTGGCAAGGAGTATAAATCTTTTGATACATCCATCTCGGTTCGGAGTACAGGTTTACCAGACTTTGATGAGTTGGTTTCACTCTTGCTTGTTGAGGAAATCAAACTTAGTGATTCTTTTTAGGATGCATCTACTAGCCATGATGATAATGGCAGAAATCAGGCTTTCTATTTGCAAAGAGGATTTAGAGGCAGGAGGAGATTCACATCATGTGGCCGTGGTAATGGTTGTGGATGGCAGGACAGGTCACCACAACAGAATTTTCAGCCTTCATATGGTGCTAGAGGTGGTCGTGGATATACACCTCAGAGAGGGCAGAGGTAATCCTCATGGTAGAGGACGTTGGCAAGGCCAACAAACATTTATGCAAGATGTGGAATGCCATTATTATGGGAAATTTGGTCATATGGCACGTGATTGTTTCTGCAAACAAAATGATTTGAGAGGGGGTAGAGCACAACATCGTGGACATTATGCACAACATGGTGGTGGAAATTATGCATCAAGCAGTAATGATGGCAGCGCAAATCACTTGTTTGCCATGAAACATGTTGTGGGATCTATGATGACAAATGCTGAAAATGATGACACTTGGTATATGGACTCTGGAGCATCAAACCATATGACTTGTCATGGTGAATGGTTTGAGCATATGAAGCCTATGGATGTGAAAGGCTATGTGGAGACAGGAGATGATACTCAGCATGCCATTACACATGTTGGTGGAAGTGTACCATTGGTTATGCACAATGGTCAAACAAAATCTATGTCAGATGTATTGTACGTGCCTTCTATTACAAAAAGTTTGTCAGATGTATTGTACGTGCCTCAGTTGGTCAAATGGTGGAACAAGGATTACAAGTTCGTTTCAACGAGCATGGTTGCTTCGTTGAGGATTTCAAACATGGATGTAGAGTCATTGCTAGAGGCAAGAAAGAAGGCAGGTTGTTTAAGCTGGATGCTAGGATTCCTGAGTTGAAATCAGCCATGTTCTCTAAAAGCAGAAATGTGGTACAGGACATTGATATGTGGCATAAGAGGATTGGACATGTCAATATACAAAGGTTAAAGAACATGCAGGCAGCAAGAGGCATTGTTAGTGGGCTGCCTAGATTCAAGTATGATGGGAATATGCATGTTTGTGAAGCCTGTCAGTTTGGAAAGCAGGCAAGGTTGCGGTTTTCTAGAGAAGGCAACATGAGTAACAGGCCACTTGAGATAGTACATAGCGATGTATGGGGTCCTGCAAAAAACCCATCTATTAAAGGCAGTTTATATTATGTGACATTCATTGATGATTTCAGCAGAATGTCATGGATATACTTTCTCAGAGAGAAAAGTGAAGTGTTGGAAAAGTTTCTGGATTTCAAAGCTTTTGCAGAGAAGCAATATGGTTCTTGGATAAAATGTTTGAGGACAGATGGAGGTGGTGAATACACCTCAAATGCTTTTGAGCATTTCTTGAGAAAGCATGGTATGAGAAGGCAATTGACTTGCAGGTATACACCCCAGCAAAATGGTGTGGCTAGAGTCATTTGTGAAGTGGCCAGGGCAATGCTCAATGAAAAGAGCATGCCAGATTATTATTGGGCAGAAGCTTGTGCTACTGCAGTGTATATACTGAATAAGACACCTAGAGCAGCCATACATGGAAGTACGCCAGAGATGCGACTTACAAGTTTTCGGCCAGACATTGGACACCTTAAAGTATTTGGTTGCATAGCTTATGTACATGTGCCTGACGAGAGAAGGAGGAAGTTGGATCCTAAGGCAGAAAAGTGTGTGTTTGTTGGATATGCACAGGATCGTAAGGCATACAAATGTTACAATCCACAAACTAGGCAAGTGGTTATCTCACGAGATGTGGTGTTTGATGAGCTTGCTAGTTGGTACAAAGCAAAGGATGAAGGTGTCATTGAGTCACTTGAAGCTGATGTGCCTGCTGTGAACTTGCCACACAAGCAAGTTCTAGTTCTACTACTATGTCTGGGCCAGCAGAGGCTGAGAGTAGTACTGTACGTCCATGGTCAGGACGTTTGAGGCATGAGAGTGTGAGCACTGGGAGTAGTGCTGTGGATAAAGGGAAAAAGAAAGTTGAAGGAATTGGAATTACAAGTTATGAGTCATCAAGTTCAAAGAGTTTGGATGAGGAACTTGGCATACCTATTTTCTGGTGCAAGGCAGGATAGATATGTGCCACCACATGCTAGAGTGACAGGTGTTCAGAGTGATCCGCATGCATTACGGAGATCCCAAAGGGTCAAATATCCAGTTGACAGGTTGACATACTGTGATTTTGCTATGCATTATGCATATATGACGTCTTTGGTGAAGCATGTGGAACCTACATGCTATACAGAAGCTATTGGGGAAAGCATGTATGGGAGAAAGCAATGGATGTTGAGATGGACGCATTGGTTCATAATGACACATGGGATTTGGTTGCATTACCACAGGACAAAAATGTCATTAGCTGTAAATGGGTTTACAAAGTGAAGTGCAAGTCAGATGGTTCCATTGAGTGACATAAAGCAAGATTGGTAGCTAAGGGTTATGCACAAACCCAAGGTTTGGACTATGATGAAACATTTAGTCCAGTGGCAAAGATGGGAACAGTGAGAGCAGTCATTGCTATGGCTGTAGCTAATGGTTGGGAAATGCATCAAATAGATGTGAAAAATGCATTTCTAAATGGTGATCTACAAGAAGAGGTTTATATGGCACAGCCAGAAGGATATGTACACCCAAGATATCCCACTCATGTATGTAGATTGAAAAAGGCATTATATGGTTTGAAGCAAGCACCTCGTGCTTGGAGTGATAAGATGAGCAAATATCTTATCTCCCTTGGATTTCAGGTTTCTACCGCCGCAGATTCTTCACTCTATGTGAAGAAAACAGATCATGGGATTGTTTTACTTGTCATCTATGTGGATGACTTGATTGTTACAGGTGATCATGTTACAGATGTGATGCATGTCAAGAAAGCGTTGAGTGGGCAGTTTGACATGAAAGACTTGGGTGAATTGAGATACTTTCTTGGAATTGAAGTGATCAAAGACCATGCAGGTACATGGTTAGTGCAACGCCAATATGCATTGGATATGTTGGCAAAATATGGCATGACAGGGTGTAAGCCTATGAGTACACCTTTGGAGCAAAATGTGAAGTTGTGGGCTGATTTTGGTGAGGAGTTAGATGATCCATCTATGTACAAAAAGATGGTTGGTAGTCTCATTTACATGACTATCACACGCCCGGATTTGAGTTATGCTGTGGGGCTAGTAAGCCAATTTATGCAAAGCCCCAGAAAACCTCATTTGGATGCAGTGAGACGCATTATGCGATATGTAAAGACCACTGCACATTATGGTCTTCTATATGAGCATGGTAAAGGCTTGGATATACATGGCTACACAGATGCTGATTGGGCAGGTAGCTCATATGACAGGAGGTCTACTAGTGGTTATGCTTTTACACTTGGAAGTGCCGTGGTGAGTTGGAGTAGCAAGAAGCAACCTACAGTTGCTTTATCTAGTACAGAGGCTGAATACAGGGGTGCAGCCATTGCTACTTGTGAAGGAATATGGTTAAAGAGTCTCTTGGCAGATTTGGGTGAGCCTATTGATGGCAAAGTTGTCATTCATTGTGACAACATGAGCAGTATACAGTTGGCAAAGAATCCAGTGTTTCATGCACGAACCAAACACATAGAGGTCCATTATCACTTTGTCAGAGAGAAGGTGCTAGATGGTACAGTGGATCTACAGTATGTGAAAACTGACGAGCAGGTGGCAGACATCTTTACAAAGCCACTTAGCAGGGAGAAGTTTGAGTACTTTCGTACTATGTTGGGAGTACGTGGGATGAGCTTGAGGGGGAGTGTTGAGAGCTTTGATATCCCAAGCTCATCTACATCTTCATCTATGGCAGTATATCATGAGCTTGAGAGGGGCTGTTGAGATTCAAGCTCGATGTTAGTGTGTGCCAGCTATGCTATGTGCTGGCATGTTAGGTAGCAACATGTGTGAGACATAAATGACCGCGTCCAGCTGGTCATAGTGTGTGGACATTAGCTAGGGTTAGATGTGTGTGGACACAACTCATAGTGTGTCTTGTGTATTATGGATTATGGCTTTATGCATTGTGTGAGAAGGGAGATGGCTTCCCTCTATGGTTAGGGTTTGCTCTTGTGTGTGTGTCTCCTCTCCCTCTACCTATTTTTTCAACATATACATATAACTACATGGTCCTAACCAGAATGTGGAGACGGGAAGCTTCAGAAATGAAGGAAGACCCATTCTCCGGAACTCCGGCTCTCTCCAAAAATGCAAAGAGAAGACCTTCGAAGCGAGAACAGATGCTTCGGATGTCAAGGACTTGGGCACCAGCTCAAGGATTGCCCCTCTCCTTATGTGGGCCAAGGAAACCAAGGTCCCAGAGCCCCGAGACAGACTCTTTCTTATCAGTCCAATCAGGGTCCGCTTGGACTTTTGCAGAATCTGGAGAAATTCCATCTTTTGATACCAGAAAACCCTAGTATTCAATATGGTTGGTAGAGAAAGTGCATTTGCTCTTTTTGGCAAAGAGTTGGTGCTTCCTTAGAATCTCAAGAACTTTTCTGACATGAGTTTCATGGTCAGCTCCATTCTTTGGGTAAATCAGAATATCATCAAAGAAAACAAGAACAAAATCATCCAAGTATTCTCTGAGAATGTCCTGCATTAAGCGATTGAATGTAGCCGGGGCATTTGTCAATCCAAACGGCATGACAGTGAATTAATAATTCCCATACCGAGTATTAATGGCTGTCTTTGGGATATCTTGCTCATTAATCCTGATCTGATAATACCCTGATTTGAGATCTATCTTTGTGAAGATCTGGGCTCCACTTAGCCTGTCCAGAAGCTCATCAATTTTGGGGATAGGATACTTATTCTTAACTGTCAACTGATTGAGACCTCTGTAGTCCACACAGAGTCTTAGCATTCCATCTTTCTTTTTCTGAAAGAGAACTGGCGCACCCCAAGGTGAAACACTGGGTCTTATGAACCCTTGTTCTGACAGCTGTCTAAGCTATTCCTTGAGTTTGATGGCTTCACGAACTGGCATTTTGTACGTGCGCAGGGCTACTGGTTGAGCTCCGGGGGTCAATTCTATCACATGATCTACTTCCCGAATTGGAGGCATCTCTGTTAGCTCTGCTGGGAATAAATCATCATAATCACTTAACCATTCAGGTTCTTTAGCTTTTAACTTTGAGTCTACCGGATTCATTTTGACAAGATAAATGCGCTACTTCTTTCTAAGTCCTTTTAGTAACTTAGAAGCCTTTTACTAACTGCAAACTTGGGGATCTTGAAATTTCGGTTCCTTGAACTTTGTTTCCGTGAAGGTCACGGAAGGAAATGGTTCCATTATGATAGTGAATGTCAGCTTGATTTTTGTGGAGCCAATCCATTCCAGGGATCCCGTCAAAAACTCCCAAAGGTATAACTCTGAACTGCCTGACAGTCAGTTAAATTCCCATCTAGATTGAACTGAATATAATCTGTTTCAAGGTGAGTGAAAATAATCTTCCCACTTGCCAATTCAACTTGCATAGGTTTCCCTGATTTTTGATCTAAGACTAGCATACGCAAGCATCCAGGGGAAATGAAAGAATGAGTACTGCTTGAATCAATCAAAAGCTTAAAAAGGCTTACCTTGATACTCAGCTAGAGTATTGATGACAGAGAATTGACGATTTGGCCCTTGGTTTTCAATTGCAGGATAAATCTATCCTCTTTCTTCTTCCACTACTTCTACAATTGTGACTGTTCTGGCTACTGCAGTCTGAGGCGGAACTCTTTCTCTTTGGTTGCCTCAGTTCTGGGAAGGAGTTCTGAGGTTACTCTGGACAGAGGCAGACGACTGATCTTGAGTTCTCCTGGGATTTCCCGGATTCTGGCGTGGGCCTGAACCAAAGACAGTGAAAGAAGTCAGAGGATTCTTGGGATTGACTAGTTGGTATAGAATTTTTATACCAAAGTACGCTCTCATAGCTTCCCCCTGACTAATCTTCTCAAGAAGAATATTCCGTTTCAATGGTCTGCCAAGTGCTAGAGTGCTTTTGATAAGCTGAAGACCGCCTTGGTAACCAATCCCGTTCTGAAGCTGCCAGATTTCTCTCTACCCTTTGAGGTAGTAATAACTGATGCCAGTGGTTTTGCTCTGGGAGGTGCACTCATGCAGGAAGGTCACGCAGTGGCCTATGAATCCCGAAAACTCAGAACGCATGAGAGGAATTATGCTGTCCACCACGACTTGGAACTACTTTCAATAGTATATGCCCTGAAGTTGTCGAGACATTACCTACTGGGTCAAAGATTCACTTTGTTGATAGATCATCAGAGTTTAAAGTGGATCTTCACTCACAAGGATCTCAACATGCACCAAAGAAGGTGGATGCAGACCCTGCAAGAATTTGATTTTGAAATCAAGTACCATCTAGGCAAAGAAAATGTGGTAGCAGATGCCCTCAGCAGAAAAGCCTCCTTGCTTGCAATTACTATAGTGTCAAATCCTTTGATTATTGAAGCAAGAGAGAAGATCATGCAGGATAGATTCTTTGGCCCTATTGCTACCCTACTTATGCAGGAAAGCAAAACTCCACAGGAGTTGAACCGAGTTCAAGGGTACAGCGTGGATGATAGAATTATGTATTATAATGGCAGGCTGTGCATTCCCAATGATGAGGGAACCAAGGGACAAATTCTGAATGAAGCACATGACAACCTTATTGTAGGACATCCAGGTTTCATCAAAACCTACATGTCTGTGAAGAAAAGCTTCTTTTGGCCTGGTCTAAAAAAGGATGTGCTTAATCATGTACGTCAATTAATGACATGGAGCAGCAGATGTTGGCAGAGATATAAAAGCTGCCCAGTATAGACAGAAGCAGTATGCAGAGATATAAAAGCTGCCCAGGATAGACAGAAGCAGTATGCAGAGATAAGAAGAGGACAGACAGAGAATTCAAAGAAGCAGATATGGTCTTCATTCGAGTATGCCCCAAAAGAAGTTCTCTATCTCTTGGGAAGTACAAGAAGTTATCCCCCAGATATTGTGGGCCATATCTGATTATAAAGAAAGTAGGTGACTTAGCCTACGAGCTTCTTCTACCTCCTCATCTCAAGGTTCATAATGTATTTCATGTCAGCCTTCTTAAAAAGTATATACCAAGCCCGAATCATGTGCTTGATGTGATGAAATCTTAACTTCTTCAACCCAAGTGCAGATGGAACTCCAACCTGAAGAAATCCTTGATGTTCGTGAAAAGGTTCTCAAGAATAGAATTCTGAGAGAATTATTGGTTAAATGGAAGTTCTATCCTTTTGAAGATGCCACCTGGGAGAAGGAAGCCGAACTGTTGCGAGATTACCCCCAGTTTGTAAGATGAGGACATCTCGCGTTTTTCAAGTGATAGAGAATGTAAGATTCCTCCCCTCATTAAAAGTGTTACTTTCATCAAAATGGATTTTATGTATAAAAGAATATTTTTTTTATTATGAAAGTGTTGCTTTCATCAAAATGGATTTTTATGCATAAAAGAATATTTTTTTATTATAAAAGTGTTACTTTCATCATTATTGATTTTTATGCATAAAGGGATGCATAAAAGAATTTTTTTAATTATAAAAGTGTTACTTTTATCATTATTGATTTTTATGCATAAGAGTATGCATGAAAGAATATTTTTTTAATTATAAAAGCGTTACTTTTATCATTATTGATTTTTATGCATAAAGGGATGCATAAAAGAATTTTTTTGTTATAAAAGTGTTACTTTTATCATTATTGATTTTTATGCATAAAAGTATGCATGAAAGAAAATTTTTTTAATTATAAAAGTGTTACTTTCATCATTATTGATTTTCATGCATAAAATAATGCATAAAAGAAATTTTTTTATTATAAAAGTGTTACTTTCACTAATATCGATTTTTATGCATAAAAGGATGCATAAAAGAATTTTATTTTTATATCAAAATAAGAGTTCTCTTTAATCCTATGCCTAATTCCCCTGAAAATTGGTAAATGATTAAGTAAATACTCTGTGAAAGAAAATCCTCCGTTTCATATTCTCTAAGATGACAATGAGAAAATTCAGTGAAACTATCGAAATCGAAATTTTAGATAAATGATTCATCATAAGAATTTGTGATTAGTTCTAAATTCAGTAAAGTAGTAATTGAAATATTTTCCTTTGATAAAGATAGTTCAAGAAGGACCTTTCCAGATTCAAAACCTGAATCAGACTATGACCAAGACATAACTCCTTCGTCAGTTTCAAGAAATGACGATGTGACGAGTTCCATAATCTACACTCAAATCACCCACCGAATGTGAAACTAAGTTGAGACCTTTGATTTTGATCTGAGGATTACGAATTCAAAATTTGAGGAATTCTGCTTGGGAATCCAGACTGTGATCTAGAAGTCTTGGGATACAGAATTAAGATATACTCATTGTATTCAAAAGAAAATCAAAACTGAAAACTTGCATAGAAACCCTGTTTTCTTAAAGGACTGTCTTACGCCAGAATGCTGGAGGGAGCATTTGGTATATGTGTTTTCTAAGGGAAATTTGGTTGCAACAGCTTGCAGGGAGTGTTCAAAGGATAGCTCACGCGGCAAAGCCTTGACCAGCCTCGGTATGGTTAAAATGATGCGCTTCTGGTACGTTGGACGAGGGCCGATGAAGCGGTCCCTGAGTGAAGTGCCAGGACACCTAAGGAGGATCCTGGAGGGTTCTGACCAGGCGATGCACGGGCTCGCGGTGCCGAGGACACCCATGCGTATGTCGAAGATATTGTATAATGGACCAATGTTTATTGTAATCTGTTTACTGGATTGTTGACCCAACGGAGAGTCCAGAGTGATACTGTTTTGTGAGAATGGAAATTTTGAGCTATGACATGTGTAACCAGTAATTGTTTGTCAATGGATTGTTTTATAAGTTAAAGTTTAAAGAGGAGTGTGTGCATATCTGTATTCTAAAGCAAAAGTTAAGAAAGGCATTCAATTATGGGTGGGTGAGTACTTGTCTGGTTCTACTATTCCAGTGGTTGGGCGGTGGCTAACCCATGGGACGGATGGGGTTAGGCTGGAATCAGTAGAGTTTTAAAACAATAAAATTGATTAATAGGAATACGCTTAGAACTCGAGTAGTTAATTAGAATCCTGAAGACTTCTCTAAAGAATAGATCAACGGCTGTGCTGCCTGATTCAATCATGAAAAAAGCGTTGATTCCTTCAAGTTAAGTGTGTAATAATTTCCCTTCTATCTGGTTTATTCAGATTAAGGCTAGGTCAGTATCTTGACCTCGTTAGAAAAATCCGTTAAGAAAATAAAAATGGTGGAATCGTCCCCGCTTTCTGGGCATGGGAAATTTTCTTGGTTTCGGTTTTTGGAAGGACCACTAGCTTAGTCTCATGCCCGGACATTTGAGGGCGAGGCCCCGAGTGAGAAACCCTGCCCCACGCAAGAGAAAGTACTTCTGCTGCTACCATCCGGAAATCTGATGTGCAGAGGGGGCAATGCGATCTCACAAATCCCGTCTAAAATTGGCATTACTAACTCTCTTTTTACTACACTTTCATTCTTCTTTCCCTATTCATAATCTTTATGGTATAGATGAAATACTTGTCCTCGCCATTCATCTGAATTAACCTTGGAGTACACAACTAAATTAGAAAAATCTGTGTCATGCATTAGTAGTAACAATTGGTAGTAATAATAGCTTGACCTTCTCGAGGTCCCGTGGTACAATTTTCTTTCCACGGAACCTGGACTTCTAATCCGGTCCACGAAAGAGGGAGGAAATAGACTTGACTTAGTTGCTCGTCTCACGGAACAAGCTAACTAAGCCAGAATCACCGAGACAAGTAACGTCTTTTCTTTTTTGTATATATCCCCGGTTTCCTTTCTCACTACTACTTCAACATCATCGCTACTAGCGGGCCTCAAGCAGTCATCGGATCCTATCCCATAAAGATAGGTATCCTCACTCACTTACTTATTAGGTAGTTAGGTAGGTTACCGAATCTTTCTCAGGGAGCCTCGTTGAACGAAAGAAAGAATGAAAGTCAGATATCGAAGCTGTCTTCATTTCAAAATGGATTCCTTATTGAAGGGTAATTAATGATATGGATAAGCCTATACCAACTCGTCAATCTCCTCTATATTTGACCCATTTCATATTACTCAAATGAAAACAAGAGACTCATTAGCGAATCCACCTAGCAACTTGATAGATTTTCCATTTCACTATCCATGCTACTTATTAATAATAGTGAGATGAAGGGGGCATAAAAGCAAAGATTTGGAAATGAGTTGAAAAGAATCTTTTTTTTGTAAATTCTTTTGTAGCTGAGAACAGCTGAAAAGAGTCTTGTACTCCTTTTCTTAAGATTAATTGTGATAAGAGGAATTGAATGACGAGGAGCCGTATGAGGTGGGAATCTCATGTACGGTTCTGTATAGTGACATTGAAACTGACTCATCTGTCAACTATTCCACAACTACACCAAAAAACCTAACTCTGCCCTACGTAAAGTCGCCAGAGTTTGATTAACCTCCAAGTTCGAGGTAACGGCTTATATACCAGGTATTGGCCATAATTCGCAGGAACATTCGGTGGTCCTTGTTGTGAGATGCGGAAGGGTTAAAGACCTACCCGCCGATGTGAGGTATCATATCGTTAGAGGAACCTTAGATGCTGTAGGAGTAAAGGGTCATAAGAAAGGGCGTTCTAGTGCATTGTGTCGCAACTTGTATCATCGCAATGATTCTGTATTAGTTGTTCTGATATGTTAAACGTGCAGCCGATACAGCATTGCCAGGGCCCTAGGGCCATTCTTTCTCATGTTGTGCATGGAAACTAATGGCCCTAGGACCATTCTTGGATGCACCATGGCCATTCTTGGATGCACCATGGCCATTTCAAAATGACCTTGAGGCCTTTCGGTCATGGAATAATGGCCTTGCATGAAAAGAATGGTCCTAGGGCCATTCTTGGATGCCCCATGGCCATTCCAAAATGACCTTGAGGCCTTGGGGTCATGCAAGAATGGCCCTTGGGCCATTCTTCCACCTGTTGTGCTTTAAAAGAGTGGCCCTTGGGCCATTCTTGGATGCCCCCATGGCAATCCCAAAATGACCTTGAGGCCTTGGGGTCATGCCAGAGTGGCCCTTGGGCCATTCCCTCTTCCACCTATTGTGCATGAAAAGAATGGCCTATGGCCATTCTTGGATGCCCCCAAGGCTATCCCAAAATGACCTTGAGGCCTTGGCACAGTCATGCAAGAATGGCCCTAGGGCCATTCTTCCACGTGTTGTGCATGGAAGGAGGCCATTATTGGCATGGAAGGAGGCCATTATTGGGAGCCCCATGGCCATTCCAAAATAACCTTGAGGCCTTGGAGTCATGCAAGAATGGCCCTAGGGCCATTCTTCCACCTATTGTGCATGAAAAGAATGGCCCTAGGTCCATTCTTGGATGCCCCATGGCCATCCCAAAAATGACCTTGAGGCCTTGGGGTCATGCAAGAATGGCCCTAGGGCCATTCTTTCTCATGTCATGCATGAAAAAGAATGGCCCTATGGCCATTCTTGGATGCACCCATGGAGCCTTGGGGTCATGCAAGAATGGCCCTTGGGCCGTTCTTGGATGCCCCCATGTCCACTATTTCATGCACTATGATGCATTATAAAGTAAAATGGTGGATATTTGAGGCCTTGGGGTCATGTAGGAATGGTCCTTACACTTGTTGTGCATAAAAAGAATGGCCGTAGGGCCATTCTTGGATGCCCCATGGCCATCCCAAAATGACACGTAGGCCTTGGGGTCATGCAAGAATGGTCCCTACACATGTGCATGAAACGAATGGCACCATGGCCATTCTTGGATGGGGGATTTTTTTTTGCGAGCTTTTTTTGCGGAGCTTTTTGGAGCAATGAACAAGTAGTCCAAGCTTTGCAAAGGACCATGAACATACTATGAGCTTTGTAAAGGACCAAGAACTTACTTACATATAAATAACAAGCTTTGAAAGATCAACAATATAAATTTTAGTCTTTTAAAGATCTAGTCCATAAAAATATTAATTAGAAAGTCTTTTGATCCACATCATACTTATTGATATAATTACATATATACATATACCTTTCTAAATTCATGCACCTCATACATATACACATACAAAATATACATATACATACATACATGCAAGAGCTATCTACATACTAACATATATACATACATACATACATACTTTCTTACTTACTTAAATATAAAAAACAATCCTTTAAAGATAAAAAATGTATATACCGATCTTTAAAGTTCCAAACCATGAATGCTCTTGGTGTGATTGTGGCACTCGTGACAGTGGTGTGGATGGTTTTGGGGCCACGCGCGCGAGGATCCAACTACTAGAGACTGGGTCAAGCGGGGAAGGTATTCTAGAGTCTTCTTGAGTTGGGGGCTCTCTTTCAAGCTCAGATTGGTAATTCTTAAATTCTTCAAGAAATAGATCAAGATAATTTAGTAAAAAGGTAGAAATCCCTAGACCTTTTTGTATATGTATATGTATGTAGGTTTATATGCATGTATAGATATATGTATGTATATGTGTATATGTATGTATATATATATATATGTATGTATATGTGTATATGTGTATATATGTATGTATATATATATATATATAACATATGTATATGTATATGTATATGTATATGTACATGTATATGTATGTGTATATGCATATGTATATGTATATGTATGTAGGTATGTATATATCAAAACTTAACAACGTTTCTTTAAAATCTGATATGCCAAACCTTAAATGTAACATGAACTATGTATGTACGTATGTATGTATGTATGTACAAATTTGCAAAAAATTTGGACAGCATCTCCTTTGCATTTTCTAAAAAATCCCAAAATAAACTTCAAAACTTAACAATGTTTCTTTAAAATCTAACATGCCAAATCTTAAATGTAACATGAACTTTTGTATATATGTAGGAATTTAGTATATAATTTAGTGTATGTATGTAGGTATGTATTGTATGCATATGTATATGTACATATATGTTTACATATGTATTTATATATGTATATATCTGTATGTATATGTATCTAATATGTATATGCATATGGATAGTTTATATATATTTATATGTATGTATAGGTATGTATTTATATAGGTAGGAAGGTTTACATATACATATACATATACATTTACATGCATATAATTCAGTAGAAAGCAAAAAAGTACCTTTGTCTAGGAGCTCCTCACTTGGAGGCACATGATTTAGAGGATAGTCCAACCACCAAAGACATGCTTTAGAGGATAGTCCAACCACCAAGGACATCTCTTATATTCCCAATCAGAAACCCCTCTCTCAACCCATTCCTTCGGGTACACTGTTTTCGAGGAATTTGGATCTGCCCATTCTTTGATTGCTTCCGTCTCTTTGTCCATTAGACCTTGGCCAATGAGTAGCTACACCCACCTACATATCCAAAATAAAACAAATAGTACTAAAATATTTTTTTTTAATGCGTATATGTATTTTTTGCAAAAATAGAATGGCATTAGAAGATATATACCTGCTGTAGACAACCCTCTTTGCGGCATTCTCCACCTCAGGTTGCTTTTGGCCTTCCTCCACTTTTCCAATCTTTGCCCACACCTCATGGAAGACCCATGGTATGTGTTTTGATCGCTCCTCTTGCACCCACCATTGCATAAATGGTGGGATGTAGATAACATCATCATATACCAATAAACCCTCCAAAATATGCATATGTATATGTATATGTATGTAGGTATGTATATATCAAAACTTAACAACGTTTCTTTAAAATCTGATATGCCAAACCTTAAATGTAACATGAACTATGTATGTACGTATGTATGTATGTATGTACAAATTTACAAAAAAATTGGACAGCATCTCCTTTGCATTTTCTAAAAAATCCCAAAATAACCTTCAAAACTTAACAATGTTTCTTTAAAATCTAACATGCCAAATCTTAAATGTAACATGAACTTTTATATGTATGTAGGAATTTAGTATATAATTTAGTGTATGTATGTAGGTATGTATTGTATGCATATGTATATGTACATATATGTTTACATATGTATTTGTATATGTATATATCTGTATGTATATGTATCTAATATGTATATGCATATGGATAGTTTATATATATTTATATGTATGTATAGGTATGTATTTGTATAGGTAGGAAGGTTTACATATACATATACATATACATATACATATACATATACATTTACATGCATATAATTCAGTAGAAAGCAGAAAAGTACCTTTGTCTAGGAGCTCCTCACTTGGAGGCACATGATTTAGAGGATAGTCCAACCACCAAGGACATGATTTAGAGGATAGTCCAACCACCAAGGACATGATTTAGAGGATAGTCCAACCACCAAGGACATCTCTTATATTCCCAATTAGAAACCCCTCTCTCAACCCATTCCTTCAGGTACATTGTTTCCGAGGAATTTGGATCTGCCCATTCTTTGATTTCTTCCGTCTCTTTGTCCATTAGACCTTGGCCAATGAGTAGTTGCACCCACCTACATATCCAAAATAAAACAAAAAGCACTAAAATATTTTTTTTAATGCATATATGTATTTTTTGCAAAAATAGAATGGCATTAGAAGATATATACCTGTAGACAACCCTCTTTGTGGCATTCTCCACCTCAGGTTGCTTTTGGCCTTCCTTCACTTTTCTAATCTTTGCCCACACCTCATGGAAGACCCATGGTATGTGTTTTGATCGCTCCTCTTGCACCCATTGCATAAATGGTGGGATGTAGATAACATCATCATATACCAATAAACCCTCCAAAATAGAGTCTGCCTCCCCTATTAGCTCTTCCCAATACAATTCTTTCTTCATATGCAGCAACGTCTTTTTGTTATCCCCCCAAACATCTCCAAAATTACCTTGTCCTTCACCCTCCCTGTCATAAGCATTTGAAGCAATTCTGTCTTTCTATTTCAGCATCATACCAAAGCTATAAAAGATTAGATGTTAAGGTTAGTTTATGTTAAGGGAGGTTTATTGACATGTGACATACCTTTGAGTTGAAATCCGAGATATGGCGACTGTGTAGAGCTTTTCTTTGGTCAGAGCAACCAATCCCTTCTTAGACCAATCATAGTTATATACGAGTTGAAAGAATGCATCACCATTGGATGGGTTTGCAATTATGAGCATCTTGTACGCTCTATCTCGAAATGTTTGCTCTACACCACGTCTGGCTTTCTCACATTTTGTCTCATATTCTTGCAACCCCATGGCATGTCTATCAATGCATGATATAGCTTGCTTCACCACATTTTCAAACGATGTCTATGTATAACGAAAGGACTCATTATCACTCACACGATTAAAAAACATTGATAATCCGTTTATTAATAAAAGATGGGAAATTCAAACACCACCTTCCACACAAGCTATGCCAAGATTGTAGCTGGAGCATTGTACCATTGCTCTCCACTTCGTCGCTCCAAACTAAGCTCCATTAAAGCCCACCTCCTTACGTCTTCACCAAGGTAGTCCAATATGGATGATTTGTCTGCCATTCCAAATCGTTGAAACATGAAGATCTCATGTGACAATGTGGGTGTAACACTAGTGTGGCACCAATCTGTTGTAAAGAGTCACAATGAGCCAAGAACTTCACAAATGACTTCACAATGTCTGTAATTACGTAGAGAGAGATCACTTACTCATTTTGAGATCAGAAAGCCAATAGCAATTCTCCTTCTTGCTTCTTGTCCTCCACAACCAAAAATTGACATTTGACCCAAACATGGCGTGAGGGGCTATGAGACCAAGCTAGAGAAAACAAAATAAAGATATTACAATATATTACTTTTAATGTTGCATAAAATCACTCTATGGCATTCAAAAGAACATACCTTCATGCACTCGAGACATCCATGCCTTCACATGATGATTGCCATCCCAAACAAGAAACTTCTTACCACCACTGAGATCCTCCCACTCAGTTCCTCTGATTTCATCCTCAAATCAGTTCCTCTGATTTGAGGATAAAATCAGTTCCTCTGATTTCATCCTCAAATCTATCATGTTGTACCACCCAGTATGGTCTCCATTCTTGCAAGTCTATTTGTGTGACCGCGAAATACATAGAGCTTCCGGGACGTGTAAGTGAAACTCAAAAAGGAGGAGATGCTTTGACATAGCCATGGCAGTCAAAGGAATCACGAAACACCTCAAGTTGGCTCGAAACTATACGGATGGCTTCATTTGGAATCAGCCTGCATAAAGGGACCAATGGGGTAGAGGAATTGCGTTGCACAAAAAACTTGGTGAATACATCACCAAGCAATCCCAATTCAATAGATTTTCCAAGAAGCCTTCTATGGGTCTCCCCTTGACCAGTACTAGATTCAGGCATCTCCGTGTGAGTTGGAGGAGGTGAGCTCATTGAGCCAATTTCATTCTCCAACACAAGCACTTCTTCCTCATGAACAAGAGAATTATGCGCTTCTGTTTCCTCTCTAACAGGAGATACATGTGAGGACACAGGTATTCGTGATTGAGCTTCCTCGCTAAGAGTCAAACAAACACGCCCAGATCTAAGTGAGTATCCCCTTTTGTCTGTAAGACACACACACCAAGCCGCCCAAGTAAGCATAAAAACACAATCTTAGTAGAATCTTGGCTATTCACATCATATACCTTTCTTAGTCTTTGCCTGTTGTTTTCTTGCTTTTCTTGGAGCCATCTCTCTCTCTTTTGCCTTGAATATGAGTAGCAAACAGTTTGAGGTGAATGATAGATATAATAGGAGACGAAAGGTCATGAATCTTGCTCTACTACTATTGCACAAGCCAGTAGAAGATGAAGATCTAATCATGGAGTTTGGCTCGCTAGAAGGCAAAGCAAAAGAATACAAAATAATAGGGAATGTTGATGAGGACAGAAAAAAGCAGACAAGGTTTGTAGTAGAGATGATCAACATCACACATAAACCCTACTTCATGTCTATAGGAAAACATCAACCTCACACACAAAGCCTACTAAATGTCTAAGAAAACATTCAGGATGGTGAAAGCTCCGGAGGCTAGCACACAACTTCAAAGAGTAGATCAGTAAGCTCACAAGGCTGGATACCAAAACCAAGATCGGGCTGTATCTCAAGGCCCTATTAAAGGTAGTGTTCAAGCAAGAGTAAAAAGAGAAAATGTCAAAGGCACAAAGGAACACGCCCATGGGAAGCCTAAAATCACTAAGCCATTTAGAAAGACCCTAGAACTAGAAGCCACCACAGGATAGGGTAAGATAAGGTTGTTTAAGTTTGGGGAAAGGAAGGTCATCACCAAGAAGGGGAAACTCCTTAAAGGAGGTTCCAGTGGAGGAATGGAGGTGCCCAATAGTGAATAGATGGAAGAGGATCTAGCTACACTAGGCCGATCCATGCTGTTGACTGAGAGACTAGAGCAACATCAACAAGAAACCTCTAGGAAAGAAACATTCACCCATCATCAACTAATGGGCCCCACTGTGCTAGAATCCACCGCCACAATACAACTAGAGATGCAGATCCCTCAGCAACGGTGGGGATCCACCATGCCCAAACCAGCCCCAATAGTGCCAGGCCCATCTAGTTTTTTGGAAACCATAGAATTGGACTGGATGTAGGGAGTATTAGATTACTTGAATAAATGCATGACAAATGTCCCCAAATAAATGTCCAAACTACAAACAATCATAAGGAAAAAAGATGTGGCATGTTCTTAGAGCACAAAGTCACGTAAGAATTGAGGAGCAAGAACCACTATAGGAAGAATTGCACAATCTTGAGGAGAGCATAAGCCAATCAAGTGGAAAACCTACAAAGGAAGCTAACAGAGATCCAAGAGGCCAAGAAAGGGCTAGGACAAGAGGTGGAAACATTAAAAAAGCATGTCCAGACAGGACTAAGAAGCCCAACGCATGCAAGAGGAGCTAAACAGAGCCATCTCCGCCTCCAGCGCCACCGCCTCCTCCCCCTCACCATCGCCTCATCTCCATCCTCCATCTCCCCCCTTGCCCCCCCCGTTGCTCCGGTGGCCAGAGCAACGAGGGGCAAGGGGGGAGATCATGACCGCCTGGACCGCCTCCACCTCCACCTCCACCTCCACCTCCACCTCCACCTCCATCTCCATCCACCTCCACCTCCACCTCCATCTCCATATCCGCCTCTAGCGCCACCGCCTCCTTCGCCTCAGTGCCGCCGCCGACCATCAAATCGCACCCACCTCCATCGCTGCTGTGAACGCCTCTCCCTCCATCCTCCATCTCCCCCCTTGGCCCCCGTTGCTCCGGCCACTCCAAGCACCCGGCGGTCGGAGCAACGACGGGGGCAAGGGGGGAGATCATAATCGCCTGGACTGCCTCCACCTCCATCTCCATCCACCTCGCCCTCCACCTCCATCTCCATCTCTGCCGCCAACGCCACCACCTCCTCTGCCTCCAGCGCCGCCGTCGGCCCTCAAATCACCACCTCCACCTCGCCCTCTCCCTCACCATCGCCGCCGCCCTCCACCTCCATCTCTATCCACATCACCCTCTCCCTCACCACCCATCGCCGCCGCCCGCCCCCATCTCTAAGTGCCCGGGCCATCTTCTCCACCGTCGCCGGCTCTCAAATTTTCAGAAAGAGAATAGCAGAGAATAGCAAGAAATTTTCAGGAAAGAGAAGTACCTTACCTGTTCGAAGTTCACACATGCGTTCGCCAACTGAGTTGAGAGTATCCACACCACCTCTTTTCCTTCACAGTAATCTTGAGATTGTAACAAAAGATGTTTCTTTACCCATTTCATTCAAGATGGTTGGGTCTTTGACTTGGAAGGTATTGTTTTGTGTTTCTTCTTTATCGAGAGGCTTAGCAAGCACTAGTTCATGAGGCTTAGCACTAGTTCTATTTGTGGTCGAGATGGTTGGGTCTTTGACTTGGAAGGTTGTTTCCTTTGTGGGTTTCTCCTCTATTGGGAGGATTAGCATTAGTTCTTGAGGCTTAGCACTAGTTCTATTTGTGGTTTCCTTAATTCACATGCCTAAAGGTTTCAACTCTTTGGGCTTTAACTTAGTTTACTTTTCACTTGGCCCATCCTATTTCTTTAGTCTGGTTAGATGTAGATACATATGTAGATACATATAGGAGATAAATATAGGAACTCAAACTATAAACCTTGATGTCAATAATAATAATCGTCTACTATTTAAATAGGGCCTATAGACAGTTACACATTATTTTCATTTTAAAGGTTACTTACATATAAAAAACTAATATAAAAAGATACATATGATACTTAGAACCAATAAATGTATATATTTGTATATTTTTTTATATATTTGTAGATACATATATATTTGTATATTTTTTATAAAAAGAAATTTATCGTGACCATTCTCAATTGTGATTTCTCCACCTTGTTTTATCATTTTAACCGCCTTCATTCTCAATCGTGATTGCTCCACCTTGTTTTATCATTTCAGCTCCGCCTTACCTTACAATGATTGATTCGGCCTAGATACCTGATCTTCTATTTTTGTTTTATAAATTCCACCTGTTCCTTCATTTTTATATTTTCATTTCACATTTTCGTCTCTCTTGTCCTTTCTGCATCTTCGTATTGCCTTCCCTATGGAGCACACTGTCACCTTTGAGAGTGGGAGCTTGATGGCTGCAGCAAAAAATCTCAAACTTTAATACTTCTCCACCAGACCACGCTTGTCAGTCATGGATATCTACAAGGGTTTCTGCCTTCATCACATGCCCTTTTTGGAGTGAAAGCTACTAGGACCAATGGAAGCCTACAGGAAATCATCACTCATTATGATATGGAGGGCAATAAAAACTACCTTGTAGATATTACTCGAAGTAAAACATATATGCTACAATGTAGTCCTCTCTGTGCTGCTGATAGTCTTGATTCTAGTGCTAATGACATTGCCCAAGATGTCCAACATTTGGAGACCTCAATGGAGAAAGAATTAGGGACACAAAACACCTATGTTCATATCTCGAGCTCCTCCTCTCTGAGAGTGACTTGAATGGCTCAGCAACTGTTTTGCAACCAGGTGAAGGCACAAGCAATCCAAAAGGTTCAAAGCACAATATCTCTGAAGTTGAATGTATTGCTTCAAAGAGTATACTTTCAGTTCTTCGTAGTAAGAAGGAGCAACCTTCTCTTCTACGTTCATTGTTGGAAAAAGTTACTCGAGTCATCCAAGTCCAAGAGCTGCCAAGACATTATGATGGTTATGGCAAAATAGGAAATATGGATGGAATGGAGCAAAAATATGATGGTCACCTATGGACATGTCCAGTAACATCAAACATGTCTGTAAGTTGTACCGTGCGTATTAGCTATTGTGTTGGTACTTTGGAATGCCATAGGCTCAGCTGTCCTTTTTACTTGAACTTTTTACTTGAACAATAAAAGGTATAACAACACCTTCTTTCATGGACATCTAACAAAAAAGATTGCAGTTGGACTTCTGACAGAGGATGAGAAAACTAAAATAGTTTGTCACTTTTGTCTCGCAAAACTGCACACTGTGTGAAAGTGTGTAGATGTGTTGTGTATTACGTAACTATTACAAGAATGATGCTCCACACTGGGCTGCATGAACATCCAATTCAGCCAGGAACTTCAAGGTCAATGTTGGAGAGCGTGAAAGTGTTTGTTTCTTAAGTGTTGAAAGCCCAGAGAAGTGCAGGTCCTCGAAAAATACAGATGGATATTGTGAAGGATATGCTGTTTTCCTCCATGATGAATCAAAATGATGAGCTACCTACAAGTATTGGGGATCATGAGCTCTGTAATTTTTTGGAGGAGTTGAGTCCTCGTGTGGAAAACTAGAGGTGAGTATTCATTCTGTAACTTAATTATATTTGGATGTATTTTTCTACATTCGATCCTCTCTTTATTATGAAATTATGTTTTTTAGGTCTGGACGCATTGTATCCCAGGAGAGAGAAAAGAAAATTGAT
The DNA here is from genome assembly GCF_041138505.1 of Cibotium barometz. Taxonomy (NCBI): domain Eukaryota; kingdom Viridiplantae; phylum Streptophyta; class Polypodiopsida; order Cyatheales; family Cibotiaceae; genus Cibotium; species Cibotium barometz. The sequence goes on along the minus strand of NC_141070.1, from coordinate 44,988,589 downwards.
GCCGGTAGGAGAGGGCTTTGATAGCATCCTTCTTATACAGAGAAGATCTCACTATTCATTTATACAAGGTAGTCGTTTCCCAGGACAAGGTGGCCCTGATGACAAATGTTGTCTTTAAGATGTCTTTGTGAGGACCAGCATCAGTTGGTGAATCGCATGCGGTGTGATAGTGGAGGTGACTTGGCAAAGTCCTGGGTTTTGTTTGATCACACTCATCAAGTTTTTGGTAGGTCAACAATGGCTTTTCATGTTTACGACCCAAGGTGAGACTACGTACTTCTATTTTTTCCTTTCTTTCATTTACCTTGAATGCTGATTGAAAAAAATTCTCTCCAAAATCCTATAGTGTTCAAGAGCTATTGACAATTTCCACATGTGAAATGAAGGAGGAGGATACAAAAAGCCAAGTACTATTTTGGGAAATGCTGAATAGCACAATGGAGCAATGCGGTTATGCACCCACACACTTCTATGGGTTTATGGTGGCTGATGAAGCAGGGTCAAATTGGTATGCAGTTAGGACCATTTTCAATGGGGGTCTGCACAACATTATGGAGGACAGGGAGCGAACGTGCTTATTCCATTGGAAACGAAGTTTGATAAAGCATGCTAAATAATGCGTGAAGGCAGAAAGTCGACAACACCATATTGACTTGTGTGAATGGAGATTGGCAACTAATAAGGAGTCAGCTTTCTTAAAAAGTAAAGAGATTCGTAATGAGTGGTGGAGAAATGGACATGTTCATGAGGGAAAACTATCAGTAATGGATACGTGGATGAGTTGGTGGGAAGTACGGATAGCACATTGGGGCAACCTCATGTCAAGGGTGAGAAATTTTATGGAGAAATGATATGTTGTATGGATGTATTTGCATTGGAGTCAATTTTGTGAATTCATGTATGAAACCTCTTTTGTGCAGGTGGTCTTAAGCTCGGTGGATTTAGCACAAACCCCTCGAACAAACTTATCTGAAAGTATACATGGGAGTTGGCTTGCTGGTGAAGGATATAAGGAAAAGGTTAGCTTGTATGATGCGTGCATTTCAGATATGGCAAACACTTTACTACAAAGTGCAAAGCAATATGCATATCAGATGGGGAAGCACAAAGGTGAGGGACCAAGCTTAAGCAAGTTACTGGACAGGGTGGCAGCAAGGTCAAGACCGACACCACCACAAGTGGCTCGCATGGTCCATGAAACAGTAGCTAATACTCCTATGTATGAGGAATCAAGGCCTCTACATGGAGATAAGGAGACTATTCAACAGAAGAGGGTGAGGACAATGGAAGTAGACCAATGCTCACATCGTCTAGGTTATGTCATGCATAGCAGACATCGTCAAAGTCGGGGAACAACAAGAAGAGTAAGTTTTGGCTAGAACAAACAGTGCAGCAAGTCACGCTTCAAGGGGAGGACCAAAAAGTCCAATGACTGGAGGAAACAAAGATGTTGAACATGAAGAGCCTAGACAACATTATGGCACAATGAGCGGAGGACAAATGCACATAAAGGAAGAGGCCATTGGACGCACAATGTGGGCCATTAAACTAACCCCATTGAACTCAAAAGTCAAATGTTTGGGAGGTATTGATGTAAGACTTAAGTGCAACTCATACATACAGGGAAGCTCTATTGGAGTTGTTGCCCCTAGCTTCTACTCAGAGCGACGACATCCTGGTCCGAGAGGGCCAAAGGCTCGGCCAAAGGCTCAAATGATGTGGTTTTGTCCTTCAGATGTTTCACACACATGGCATGTAGATACAAACATAATATACAAGCCATCATACCCAGATATGTGGAAAGTGGATGTTGGGACCAACATAACCAGCCAAGAGGTAGAGAAATTAGTAAAGGCAGGGTTCAAGTTAGATGTTACTCATGAAGAACCTTTTGTGTCAGGGGTGGGAGAAACGTCCACACAAGCAGCGGGGCAACAAAGAAAGTGACAAGAGGCCACATGATGCTACACAGAATACAAAGAGATCAACCAAGTGGCGGCATTGGATTTCCAAAGACGCAAAAAATAGGATTGGTAGTGCTGAGGCCATGACAGCGACAGTCCTTAATGAGAGTGCAATTCAGCCATCCCCCTACTCTATTTTTCATTTGGCATGTGAGAGTGGAGAGGACTATTTTATACACATCAAGGTACAACCTTGGTGTACATGTCTTGATTTCATGCAAAGTGAATCTAGAGGAAAGTCTTACGTTGCATGTAAGCATATCTATTTTGTCTTCTTGTGCGAGTTTTGGGATTACATAAGAATGAGGATATGGTAATGCATCAACCGACATTATCACCAGAGGATACTATCACGTCCTCGAAGCAAGGATGTTTGTGTCTATACTTAAGCTTTAATCAAGCCTCTCATGTTTGTGCCTACTTAAGCTTGTAAGGAAATGTAAAGTCAATCTTTTTGTAAGAAAATTTAAACCCAATATTTTTGTCTTGCTTTGGGATGGAGTATACTGTCACGTACTCTAAAGTCTTATTGTAGGTAGCTTGCGATGCTATGGTAAAGGAGTTGTACCAACCATATATCTTCTTGTAAGGAAATGTGAACTCAATCTTTTTGTAAGAAAATATGAGCCGGGTATACTTGTTTTTACTTGTGTTGAAATAAATATTGGAAGAAAGGTACATAGATAGGTATGTTTGTGCCTATATTTAAGTTTCTTTGACATAAAATGTGTGTTTATATGTAGGAAGGTAGGTAGGTATGTATGTATGCATGCATGTATATGTTTGGGAGTATGCATGCATGCATGCATGTATGTATGTATTGTACAAATGTGTGTATATATGTATGTATGTATATATGTATGTATATATGTAGGAAGGTAGGTAGTTAGGTAGGTAGGTAGGTGTGTTTGAGAATATGCATGTATATATGTATGCCACCTCTTGAGTATCCAATCAACATTTGGCTAGATTTCCTAGTGGTGGGAAAAGACATTCAATGAAAGCAAGAGAGGTGTGCCGCCGTCTGTACCGTCGTCTGTCCCTGTGCATCTGTCCTTGTGCAGTGTACTTGCTATAGTACAGCCGCCCCTTGCAGCCACCCCTCTCCACACCACCCCCTCATTTGCCACTTTTCAGATAAGGCAATTTTCCTCCATCCCCCTCTTGCTAGGAGCGGCAGTGTCCTTAACTCTCTCTCTCTCTCTCTCTCTCTCTCCTCCCCCCACCCGCCGCGTGTGAAGAGACTTATAGTATCCCTCAGCCCTTCTCCCCTTTAACAAAACGTTTTTGTGTTAAGGACATCTCACAATTCCTCTCCCCCCCCATTTGCGTGGACTTTAGTAAGAGGTTTTAGCCTTAAGAGAGGGTTCATGCACTATGATCTTTTGCTCATACGGTGAGCAAACGATCTCAGAATTGAGATCTGATTGGAGTGTTTCGACCTCGACAGCGAGCCTTACAAGATGACGTCCAAGATGGTCCCTTCTCCGAAACGTCAGAATATTACCTCGGGAGAGGAGCACGCAACAACGATATTAGAGAAGATGCTCCCGATGCGGCCCCAACCCTCCCTTTACAACCTCCTCAAAGAAATGGTGGCCATGTTAGCTTAGTTATCTTTTAAAGAATAGTTTTTTTTAATATTAGTGTTAATAAATGTGTATCTTTTCCTTTTAAAACAATGACATAAAATTGTATGAAGTTACGAATTGAGTGATGCTGTATTCAATGAATTGCATTGAAATTGTTATCTTTAAAGAGTGCAAGTTTTTCCTGGCTTCAACGCTAACTCCGTTCCGTGCTTGTGCAGCCGGGCACGGCATCGTTAGCAAAGCCCAAGAATGGCCCAAGGTATCCCTCATACCATTGGGAGAATAAGATTCGCCGATTGAGGCGAGAGATTATGATGTTGTCTAGTTCTGAGGGCCTAGGCTAGTGCGGTGAATAAGCCCACCCTAGTGTGTAGACATCCCTCTGAGGGGCGAGAGGATCGAGCGATGGAGCCTGAGAGGGCGAGAGGCCCGACAGGTCGGCTTGAGTCCGGTCGACGATGAGGTGTATGGTCCCGTAGGGTTTTGCCCAGCATGTGTAGAGGCTGGAAGACAGAATTCTAGATCATCGACAGTATAAAGGAAAAGAATAAGAGAGCCGGTTTGGCTTGTATGAAATTGATTCATGTATAAACTTTTTTATAAATCTTGTCTTTGGCATTATTGTACTGTGGAAAAAGGCTATTTTAACAAATCTTGTGAAAAGGGCCTTAATTTTAAGAAACATGTTTATTTATGTCAAACAGTGTGGTAGGATTAATTAGAAAACAAATTGTCGCGTGAGTAGGGTGAAAAGTGGGAGGATGGAATGCCCCGATGGCACCATCCTACAGACGGCGGATGGACCTGATTAGTCGGGTAGCTTTCCAACAGATTAAGTGAAAGCCCTACGCTCGTAGTTGCCCAATTTATGATCAATTACCCTATAGGTGATTTGATTTTTAGAAGATCACGCTCCCCCTACTACGGGATAGGACTAGGTCTTACGTATGAATCGTATCCTTGAATCTCTACATGGTCAAGGTGTCGATAAATAAAATTTTTCTCCAAGTTAAGACTTAGTGGACTATCTTAAGTGTTTCCCCTATTTTAGAAGGGGAGAACCTTACAATTGGTATCAGAGCCGATCTTAGCTCCTAGGAATTGCCATTTAAGGATTGTTTTGCCATGAATGTTTTACCTAACATAATGCTAATTAATAAAAACATCCTACTAAAACAAACAAGTTGAATTGATGTTTGAATGATTGTAGGAAGAGGAAGATGCCTACTCAAAGTTTCTAGTTTTCCAATGCATCTTCGAGACTACTCACTCCTCAAATTTTGAGTTCTGTGACACCATGGTGCAGATACTAGAGAAGATGTCCCTCCCTCATTTCTCTCGTATTGAAAGAGGATGGGGCAGAGATTTCTGGAGTCATGGGCCGAGATATTTCTTCATCCGAGGAGATCGAATTGGGAACCTTACTACCGACCTAAAGCGGATTCGTTGGATTGAAAAGTTGAAGATGATTCGTTTATTTTGGTTCGTCGGTACCCCCCTAGGGTCGACACCTCTGTGACTATAGATGGGATTCGCATACCACAGGATCACTGGGTGTATGACCAAGTGATGCAGGTCTTACTTGCTAACAGAGTAGCTGTGTTGGGACCTACCCCAATCCAGAGTCTACCACCCTTACCATCAGTTTTTAGAGTCTTAGAAACTATAGTGGAACCCCCCATATTTCACCTATGTGGACCGCTCTACCCTTATGTCATAGTCAAGCCTAGGAATTTCCCTTGATGGGAAATAAGACTAATTATATTAGTCTCAGATCTTTGTAATAAAACTCGTCTCCTTGTAAATATTTGGAAATAAAATGATTTCAATGTTTTACTCTCCAAAATAAGCATTGTGCAAATATGAATCTTGTAATCTTAAAATTGTTTTTAGAATGGTGGCCAGGACAATCACCCTCCACTTCCCAATGCGCTTTACACTGATATCCAAGAGAAGAAGCTCTTGCTCAAGCAACTGCAACCTCCCTCCTTTAAAGGAGAAGGTTCAAAGATTGAGAAGGATGCTGAAGTCTGGATTGAAGCGATGGACAATTATTTCTCTGCCGCCAGTACTGGAGTAGCAAATCAGTCTATGCTTGCACGATTTCGCCTCATTGGAGATGCTAAACTCTGGTGGAAACAGTGGTGCCATGACAAGGGAGTCACCGAGCATTCTCAAACATGGGAAGACATCAAGTAGGTCGTGAAGGAAAGATATCTTCCCCCTTCCCATGAATCCATAAAGATGAATGACTTTTTTTATCTTAGGCAGTGCAGCTTAACTCTTGAGGACTACTATTCCAAATTTATCACTCTTCGGAAGTATGCCCCAGCTATGACTGCTTCCCAGCAAGTGGCTCATTTTTGCCAAGGGTTAAATGAACCCTTAGATTCCCGCCTTGAAGCAATGAGGCCAAGCTCATTACAGGATGCTCTCATATGAGCAAAGCTCCTTTGAAAGAATTGAGGACTGACAAACCTAAGCCTCAAAAGAGATCTTACCCTGAGGCAAATCCTAAAGATCAACCCTACAAGAAACCCTAACAGAATTTCTCCTACTACAACAGAGGGCGACAAAGCAACTCTTTTGTCCCTCGCTTGTATGCTGCTTCTTCTAGAGAAGGCCTTCTGTGTTTTGAGTGCAATGAGCCGGGTCACTTCAGGGCCAACTGTCCCAAGATGGCAACATCATTTCCCCAAGGTGGCAGAGGAAATCAAGGCCGTGGAACCCCTATCACCAAGGTGCAAGAGGCAGTGGACGTGGCAGAGGCCGCCCGCCCGCGAAGGAGCAGTTGCTAGGACCGCCTGTATTATAAGTGAAGAACCGACCTTCTAAACTTCCAAGTTAAATCAAGATATAACTTGGAACTTTAGAAATATTCACAATGATGTACATGTTTATTCTCTTGATGAATCTATTCAAGTTTTGTGGAGATATCTCTATTCTCTTGATGAATCTATTCAAGTTTTATGGAGATATCTCTTTTCTCTTGATGTACATGTTTATTCTCTTTATTTAAGTTTTGATGGATTATTTCAGTCTTTAGGGTCTTGAACTTTGTTGCATTTTTTCTAGTGTTAGCCTATAGTGGGAGTGCATCCTATTCCAAGGAGGCTCCTTTATTGCAATTTTTTGTATATTTTGTCATACAATTTCTTCGTAGGAGTGCACCCTACTTCTTTGTCAGATGTTCAACCATAAACTGTGTGTTCACAACATAAAGTTTATATACCACTTGTTTCTTATAATGTACCTAAAAACCATTGTACAATCTATTTTTTAGTATCTTCTCTTTTGTCCTATAATTTAAAGCCCCTCGCTCACGGTTTGATTTTTAGCACCTTGTACTAATAGCTTTGCATAAGGAGTTTTGAATGGCCCTAGGACCATTCTATAACATGCACCTAGGGCCATTCTTTTATGGTAAATAAGGCCACTAGTTTCTCTTGAAGGTCTCAAAGAGCATGCATGAGTGGCCATGGGGCATCTTCATGCATAACAAGAGCAAGAATGGCCTAGGCCATTCTTGCATGACCCCAAGTCCTCAAGGTCATGTTGGAGATGGCCATGGGGCATCCAAGAATGGACCTCGGGCCATTTTAGAATTGGCTTCGTGGATCACCCAAGTTTCATGCATCCTTCTAGGTATCGAGAAGAATGGCCCTAGGGCCATTCTTGGATCTCCAACTTTCTTGCGTTCTCCCCTTAGCATCAAAGAATGGCCTTAAAGCCATTCTTTTCATGCACAACAGGTGTAAGAATGGCCATGGAGCCTTTCTTTTTCATGGTAAATAAGGCCTTGGTTTAGCCTTAAAGGCCTCAAAGAGCATTCAATAGTGGCCTTGGGGCATCCAAGAATGGCCCTAGGGCCATTCTTTTCATGTAGAACAAGTGCAAGAATGGCCCTAGGGTCATTGTTGCATGACCACAAGTCCTCAAGTCCTTTTTCTGTAAGTTTTCTCAAGGTTTAGATTAGCATGCCTTACTAGGACTATTATTTTGTGGTAATATACTGTTGTGTAATATTATTTTGTGGTAATATACTGTTGTGTAAGAAGGGGTACAGAATGATCCTAGGGCCATCTTACTATACACACTTTTGTACTATTTCTCTTTGAAATGGCCCCAAGATCACTTTACCACTAGTAAGCCCTTGTTTGAGTGTAGACATAAAGGGTTTTTTATTCTTTCCTTGTCTTGTAAAATGAATGAAGGAATTTGGCTAATTATGTGTGTTCCTATTTCAGATGATAGCATAGGAGCAATCTTGGCAAATCAAAATGTTTTCGAGCCATCAAATCCATTGATGCTATGTTGGCATGTTTCATTATCTTTGGTACCAAAACAACCAATGTTCGCATGTGTGCCTTCACTTAAAGATCAAAGAAGGGTTTTCATTCTTGATATGATTGGAATACTTCTTGAATCATTTGAGCTAGACCATGTTGATGAGATGCCATATTGGACTAAGCATATGCGAATAGTTCAAGAAAGCAATGAATTGTACCATGCTGTGCGTTTTGATGCAGAAAATTTCTTAGACTTTTGCTTTAAATGGTTTGAGGTTTGGATTTGGAGTAGATGCAAATTAGATGATATTCTTCGCATCCTCAATTTATGTCTTCCAAAACATCATATGAAATTCAAGTATGTTCTGAGCCAAGAGATGTGCCAAGAAACTAGGATGTTCTTTAAAAGCCCTATGTTCTTCGGCTATGAGCATGCTTACCACAAGAACCTACCACCAATCTGGACATATTTTCAAGACTTGGATGGAGACAACACTTTGAGTTTTGATGACACACCATATCAAATTATGTGGAACATGCTAGGTTCCTATCCTGTATTTCCAAAGCCGTGGAATCAGACACCGAAGGAACTTCAAGGCTTCTTAAAAACCACAACTATCCATTGGTTGTGTCAATGGTTATATGCTCATAATAAGAGATGCTACACACAGAACAATGTCTTTCAGACTAAGATTAATCTTGAAACAAAGATTGTACTGGAGGAATATTTATGGAGGCGTCATTGAAGGAAAGGTGCTTTGGACATAAGAGAAATGTTCATTCATGTATGTTATCAAAAATCTTGTAAATATTTCAAGCCAAAAGACCCATCTTGACATACAAAATCTCAATTGGTATGCCTTCACTTGTATAACAGAAATGCAATTCTACTGTGTACTCTCCTATGAGATAATGTACATTTCTCACCAGAAATAAAAATTTAATGTTATTGGTTAGAGCCTCAAGTCTTATGTATCTTGTTTATTTGTCTTCCTCTTTTCTTTATTATTCATGTAGGATTAGAAATGCAAGTTATTTGAATCATTCTAGTTTATACCAATTCAAGTGTCAAGATCAATAACTATCATGCATGGCCTATTGTTATTTGAATCATTCTAGTTTATACCAATTTAAGTGTCAAGATCAGTAGCCATCATGCATGGCGTATCGTTTGTTGGTGTATCCTTTCACATTATTTTATATTTTCATATTTTTCTCATCTTGTACCACTCCCATTATAAACAATTAGAGGTACAAAATGGTGCTAGGGCCATTCCTCTATTAATACACATTTTTGTTCTTAAATTTAAGAGAGTCTTGAGCGAGCATGCACGCATATTTACCTCTTCTAATGCCAAATAAGGCACATAGTTTAAGGGACCTATGTAGCAGTGACTAGAGTAAAACTTATTCTATTATTCGAACTAAAACTTTACTTATTATTTGAAGGTGCACATTAGCGCTAGAATGGTTGATTTCCCACAAACTCCCATCTAACTTCAATGTGTTGCATACAGGGTTAATTCTACTTTTATTTCAAAGCACCAAATTACAGGAGTTTCTCTTTACTCTACAGCCTTAGAATGACCCTAGGACCATTCTTTTATCTTGTTCTTGGACTATTAAAATAACAATGTGGCACATGGAGGCTCCTAATTTCATAGTATATATCATATATTTCCTAACAACTTTGCACAGTCTTTTAATATTTTTTCACACAGAAAGCACACAAAAATGATAAACACGACCAACCTAGGAATGGGATTTTCCCACTTTTCCTTTTTTGTAGTTTTGGTGTTTCATTGTGATATTTGATGAATCATCCTCTACATTTACACTACTTTTACCTTTAGGGACCCATTTTAGAACTTTTTGCGTTAGTTCTTAAGCTATGATAGGGTTTGGTTTTTTTAGAAATGTAGGCATGCAAATTAGGTTGGGTGGGGGCATTCCATGCAATTTCACATTTTTTACTTGAAGGAATCCATTGAGCCAATTTTGGCATCTAGTAAGATTTAAATGTGAGCCTTAAGATTTGTTATTTTGATTTTTATCTTTTCTTCTATACGTTAGAGGTTTCCAACTAGGAGATGGGGATTAAAGTTGGGCTACTCCATGCATCTTGTTCTGATAGAGTATGCACTTGGTTCTTTGGAATCTAGAAGCTGTGGCTAGGATACATGGGATACCTTAAGTTCCTTTTTTCCACCCATATGTGTTTTGAAGTCAAATCTTTCATTGAGGAAATGGTTTCTTCCTTAAGAATGATTAGCTTATGACTCAACCGCGTGTCAGACATTGACTCCTCTGTTTCCTCATCAGCCTCTAATTCTTCATGCATAATAACTGACCAGATATAAGGATTTGTGATAGTTGGCTCTTCACTAACCAGTAAAATTGCAACCTTTCCATGGGCTAAAGTTAGTTCAACTGATCCTCCTAGTTTATGGTGCATTTGTGAGCCATCCATGTTCGCCCTTAAAATAATCCCCTCGGTCATCTCTGCTACACACATAATATAAAAACTACCTTCGAAGGGATTATTTCCAATGTAATAAGAAGCATTTAAAATATCCATGTAATTTGTGGCATGTCTATTAAAACAAGATAGGACTAGGTTCGTTGGAAAGAAGTTGTGGACAACCTAAGGTTTCCCACACGTTATAAGCCATTAAGCTCTTGTCAGCACTAGAGTCAACAAGACTACGAGACTCGTTGTTTTTTATTGGGTTGGGAAGTCACAACTATCCTGGTTCAATTTTGTTTTATTCCTCTTCAAAGGCAGGGAGAATACCTTCTGCTTTGTTTGTGTAAATTTCTCATCTTCTAAGACTTGCTTTTTTTTTTTTCTTGCACTTTTGCTTCCTTAAGTGCTTCTTTTCATTTCCAATTCATCTAGTTTTTGTTCTTTTATAGAATGGATTTTCTTCAACACATTCTCAGTCAAGGGCCCATGGAATTTTTTTAGTTTATTTCCATTCACATAGGATTCAAATGGAATGCCATCCAATATTTCAAGCCTTACTAAGCTAGAGTTTGTGAGCTCGTAAATTTGAAAGGTCCCTAAACCCATCAACTTCAATTTTCTTTTGCTTTTCTTGACTGGATACATAAGTACTAGGTCTCCCTCATTGGATTCCTGTTGCAAATCAATTTTTTGTATGGAGTTTCTCCACATTAACTCCATAGGTTTCTCGTAATCTTATTTCATCCAATTTCTCAAGTTGTGTCAATCTTTCTTAAAGTTCATGGTCAAAAAGTTGCACATCTATTGCTATTCGTCGAAGAGACGGCACTATAAATTCCATAGGCATGACAGCTTCTATCGTACTATAACAGAATTGAGTCTCATTTTACGGATCCATCAGTCCAGCCTACCCATCCAGTCCCATGGGTTAGCCAACCGCCCACCAACCACTGTAGTGATGGGATCCAATTAAGAATTTGGTTAGGTCTTATCCCGGATACCATGGAAAAGAGTTCCTAGGCCCCCTAGTGGGATATTCATGCAAATTTAATGCCAGTCACACCACTTACACACCCAATATGAAATTACCTTCTTCACAGATTCAGCTATCTTTAAAATAATCATTTAATGAAACCATAATGTCACTGATCATAATCCTCCAAAATATCCAATTTAATCCTAATTTCATATCATTCCTTCATCGGTGTACCTATGGCATCATTGGCAACCAGAACGCTCACCACCTGTCCCTCAAGGGCCTTTTCGATAGTTCCTAGCTCATAGTACCCGACAATATAATCACTTATAAAAATCATGGAATATTCATTGAAGATCAGCAAGATCAACCAACAGCTCCATATAAAAGAGCCATGGACTCATCCGTTGAGGACCAGCAAGGTCAATCAACCAAATCCATGCCCGGTTTCAGAAAACAACTCTTACTCCTTGTTCCAATATCTTCCCCGATGCACGTGTGGGTATCTTCGATGACCTAGACCCCCAGCACCATATGGTCAGCACCCTCTAGGATCCTTCGCAGCAGCAGGTGACCTAGCGCTTCACTCATAGGCCACTTCCTTGGTCCCTTATCCACCGTACCGGAAGCTCACCATTTAAATCGAATCGAGGCTGGTCAAGACGACCTTGCTACGCAAGACGTCCTCTGTTGACTCTCCGTCAGCTGTTGCAACTTTATCAGTTAGGTCTCCAGGACCTTAATCACAAGACGATCAAAATGCTTCCCCAACATTCTTGACATAAAACAGTCATTTAAAAATAGGTCATAAATACAGTTTCTATAATAACGAACTCTCGTCTTTCCACATTGTTCCACATCAATCCACATTGTTTAATCCACATGCATTTCATATGTATTTCCATTCTCATCCAATCACACCATTTTCCACATCCACATCCACATCCACATCCATACATCCACATCCACATCCACATACACATCCACATCCACATACACATACACATCCATGCATCCATACATCCACATACACATCCACATCCACATACACATACACATCCATGTACTTCCATTCTCATCCAATCACACCATTTTCCATGTACTTCCCATCTCACCCTTTCATATATCCTCTTATCAATCTCATTTTCCACATCCACATCCATTCTTCCACATACACATCCATGTACTTCCCATCTCACCCTTTCATATATCCTCTTATCAATCTCATTATTCACATCCACATCCATTTTCATTACATCACGTCTTATCACATCCTATTTTCATCTTATCACATTCATTCACATCCTATCGCATCCCATACACATCTTATCATATCCATTCACATCCTCTCACATCCCATACACATCTTATCATCCTATCACATCCCATACAGATCTTATCACATCCATTCACATCCTATCACATCCCATACACATCTTATCACACCCATTCACATGCTATTCCCATTTAATAGCTTTTTCTAGTTTGTTATCGATAATGGGACTTTTTCTAAATTTCTACCAATTGTTTGGCCTAATCAAAGGTTCTTTTTCTTGACGACTATTTCCATATTCCTTCTCCATTCCTCAATTGAATTATATTCAATATTCCTCTTTTGAATAAAAGAATTCATGGGATTTGTAGAAATCAATTCTACCCATATTTCCACTTTTGGTAAATAATCATAAATTGAATTATACTAAAATTTCCTCTTCTTCCCATTTAATTTCTTGGATCTCAAATACCATGGGAATTCCTCTTTTTGCATTTGAGTATTTGCATTCCAATGTCATGGGAATTCCTCTTTTTTCATCAATTATTTCTCATAAAATAAATTCATCTAAAATAAATATCCATTATTTTAATATGCCAGGAATTTCTCTTTTCCCATCTAAATGATGGAATTCCAAATATCATAGGAATTCCTCTTTTAACATTTAAATATTTCTCATAGATAAAATAAATTTATCTAAATTTTATCTTTGAATTTAATTAAAATACTCATTAATTCCAATATGCTAGGAATTTCTCTTTTTCCATCTCAATGATGGAGTTTCCAAATGTCATAGGAATTCCTCTTTTAACATTTAAATATTTCTTATAGATAAAATAAATTTATCTAAAATTTATCTTTGAGTTTAATTAAAATACTCATTAATTCCAATATGCTAGGAATTTCTCTTTTCCCATCTCAATGATGGAATTTCCAAATGTCATAGGAATTCCTCTTTTAACATTTAAATATTTCTTATAGATAAAATAAATTTATGTAAATTTTATCTCTGAATTTAATTAAAATACTCATTAATTCCAATATGCTAGGAATTTCTCTCTTCCCATCTCAATGATGGAATTTCCAAATGTCATAGCAATTCCTCTTTTAACATTTAAATATTTCTTATAGATAAAATAAATATATATAAATTTCATCTTTGAATTTAATTAAAATACTCATTAATTTCAATATGCTAGGAATTTCTCTTTTCCCATCTTAATGATGGAATTTCCAAATGTCATAGGAATTCCTCTTTTAACATTAATTATTTTTTATAGATAAAATAATTTTATCTAAATTTTATGTTTGAATTTAATTAAAATACTCATTAATTCCAATATGCTAGGAATTTCTCTTTTCCCATCTCAATGATGGAATTTTCAAATGTCATAGGAATTCCTCTTTTAATATTTAAATATTTTTTATAGATAAAATAATTTTATCTAAATTTTATGTTTGAATTTAATTAAAATACTCATTAATTCCAATATGCTAGGAATTTCTCTTTTCCCATCTCAATGATGGAATTTCCAAATTTCATAGGAATTCCTCTTTTAACATTTAAATATGAATTACTAGAAATTTCTCTTTTGCTAATTACTATTTATGCATAAACATAAAAATCAAAATTTCCATGATTATAATGAGAATCATTCAATTAATCTAGGATGATTAATCCTAGAATATGGTAGAAAGTCCTCTTTTCATAATATAAATGAAAATGATTTATGTGTTTTTTTTTCAAAAATTTTACCATAGCTCCGTTGCTATTACTGATAATTCTCAATAAATTTAAAAGAATAAAGTTTAGTATTATTCATATGACTAGAATAACCACTAGTTGGATCATTATCCAATTATGGATTGATTCTTAATTTTACCATAAATTAAATAGCATAAAAGTATTAAAAGCCATTATTTTGGCCTCCAATTAGACAAGCATAGAAATTACTTTTAGATTAGAGAAATGCTTCATGAGAAGCCACTAGTAGATCTTCTATCTGAGATACTACCAGCCCAATCAGCATTTGTGTACCCATGTACACATATCTCTATCCTAGTTTCATAAAATAGTCCACAATGCAAAGTAGACCTCACATACCTCAGTATGCGTCTCAATGCATCCAAATGCGGCTTCCGAGGAACCTGCATAAACTGACTCACCTGACACCAACAGCATAGCTCAAATCTAGCCTGGTGATCGTCATGTAGATCAAGCTTCCTACTATGCACCTATACATAGTAGGATCCTCCAAAATCTCTCCTAAATCTGCACTCAGCTTGCCATTTTGATCGAATGGAACTGAGATAGGATTAGAGCCTGTCATACCATACTTGGACAACATGTCCAAGCCATATTATCTCTGCAATAATCCAATACCATGTGGTGACCCAATCACCTCAATGCCCAAGAAATATCTGAGCTCCCCCAGATCCTTCATCTCAAACTTCTGTCTAAGCAAGATATTTACATCAAAGATCTTTGCATCATGGTCCCCTGTAATGATCCAGGTCATCTACATAGATGACAACAAGCACAACCCCTTTATCACCGTGTCTCACATACAGCGAGAAATCTGCATTGACTACATGAAAGTCAATAGTGACAATATATTTAGAAATCTTGTCAGACCATGCTCTTGGTGCTTGTTTTAAGCCATACAAGGCTTTCTTCAACTTGCAAACATGCTCGGGGTGACTCATATCCTCATAACCAGGTGGTTGCAACATATACACCTCTTCTTGCAAATCCCCATGCAAGAATGCATTCTTTACATCCATCTGATGTAAAGACCATTGCTTTGACGTATCCACTGCTATCACAACTCTCACTGTTGCCATCTTGGCAACTGGGCTGAAAGTTTCCTCATAATCAATGCCATATGTCTGTGCATATCCTTTGGCTACCAATCTAGCCTTGTACCTGCTTATACTTCCATATGTCTGCGCATATCCTTTGGCTACCAATCTAGCCTTATACCTGCTTATACTTCCATCACTGTTATGTTTTACTTTGTACACCCACTTGCATCCAATGGTTTTCTTTCCTTCAGGCTATTGCACTAAATCCCAAGTCTCATTTCCATATAGTGCATCCATCTCCTCATCCATCATTGTTATGTTTTACTTTGTACACCCACTTGCATCCAATGGCTTTCTTGCCTTCAGGCAATCGCACTAAATCCCAAGTCTCACTATTATGTTTTGCTTTTTGTACACCCACTTGCATCCAACCAATGGCTTTCTTGCCTTCAGGCAAGAAAGCCACTTGCATCCAACCAATGGCTTTCTTGCCTTCAGGCAATTGCACTAAATCCCAAGTCTCATTTCCATCATATAGTGCATCCATCTCCTCATCCATAGCTTTCTCCCAACACACATTTCCAACAGCCTCATCAATGCATGTGGGCTCTACAACTTGCACAACTTTTGCCATGTATGCATAGTGATGTGCCACATAACCATTATAGGTAAACCTCTGCAAGCACAGGATTCTTCACTCTCCCAAATCTTCGTAGCTTTGCATTCATGGCTTCCATAGCCTTCTTTACACCAGGTATTCTCATAGCTGGTATCCCAAGATCCTCATCAAGGCTCATCTCTGAGCCAGTAGACTCTCCATCAACATGAGAATGCCCTCTGTAGAAATGTCAGGCATACTAAGGGGATCAACCACTTTCTCTTTGCCTTTATTTGATGTACTAATCACATTGCAGGATCGGTATTATGACGCAGCCTGCCACTCCATGGTCTATCAACTGAACCACTAGATGAGGACTCTCCTGGTCCACTCAAAGACTGTGATTGCTGACTTGCATTCTGTGCAACCACATTTCCACTCACATTAGCCCCAATAGCTTCTTTTTCAGCAACATACCAGTTGCTCATCTCATCAAAAACAACATCCCTGCTTACCCTCAACTCACGCGTAGCAGGGTTATAACACCTGTATCCCTTTGCTCAAGGGAATATCTAATAAACACACATTTTTCAGCTTTTGGATCCAGCTTAGTTCTCAGCTCATCTGGCACATGCACATATGCAATGCATCCAAAGACTTTCAGATGAGACAAATCAAGTTTTCTGCCAATAAACCTCTCCTCTGGAGTTACATCATGTATGGCTGCAGTTGGAGTCCTGTTCATGATGTAAACTGCTGTAGAAACAACCTCAGCTATGACATCCCAACTGCCCCCTCTGCGCACCGGCGGATTCTCGGATGGTAGCAGAAGTAGCTTCCTCTTGCGCGGGGCAGGGTTTCTCACTTGAGGCCTTGCCCTCCAATGTCCGGGCAGGAGACTAAGCTCGTGGTCATTCTGAAAATTAAAATCGAGAAAATTTTCCATGCCCCAAAAACAGGGACGATTCCACCATTTATTTTCTTAACAAATTTTTCTAACGAGGTCAAGATATTGAACTAACCTTCATCTGAATAAACTAGATAGAAGGGAAACTATTACAGACCTAACTTGAAGGGATCAACGCTTTTTTCCTAATTGAATCAGGCACAGCCATTGATCTATTCATTAGAGAAGTCTTCAAGCTTTTATTTAACTACTCGAGTTCTAAGCGTACTCCTATTAATCAATTTTATTATTAAAACTCTACTCATTCTAGCCTAACCCCATCCGGCCCATGGGTTAGCCACCGCCCAACCACTGGAATTAGTAGAACCAGACAAGTACTCATCCACCCATAATTGAATGCCTTTCTTAACTTTTGCTTTAGAATACAGATACACACACTCCTCTTTAAACTTTAACTTTTAAAAACAATCCATTGATAAACAATTATTGGTTACAAATGTCATAACTCAAAATTTCCATTCAATCCTTGTTTCTCACAAATCAGTATCACTCTGGACTCTCCGTTGAGACCAGCAAGAAGTCAGCAACGAGATCCAGTAATAGATTACAATAATTTTCTCGTCATCATACATATATATATCTTCCACGACATATGCATGGGTGTCCTAAGCACCGCGAGCCCGTGCATTGCCTGGTCAGAACCCTCCAGGATCCTCCTTAGGTGTCTTGGCACTTCACTCAGGGAAGGACTGCTTCGTCGGTCCCCTCGCCCATCGTACCGGAAGCACACCATTTTTCACCATACCCAGGCTGGTCAAGACCTGGGCAGGTTTTTGCCGCATGAGCCGTCCTTTGAACACTCCCCGCCAGATGTTACAACCGAACTTCCCTTAGAAAAACCAAATGCTCCCTCCACATTCTGGCGTAAGACAGTCCTTTAAGAAAATAGGGTTTCTATGCAAGTTTTTAGTTTTGATTTTCTTTTGAATATAATGGGTATATATCCATATCATCCCAATACTTCTAGATCACAGGTCTAAAATTCCAACAAAATTTCCTGAATTCTGTAACCTTGATCCTCATATCAGAATCAAGGGTCTTAACTTGATTTCAGATTTGGTGGGTGATTTGAGTGAAATTTTCCTGAATTGGTCACATAGTCTTTTCTTGAAACTGACGAAGGAGATTAAGTCTTGGTCATAGTCTGATTCAGGGTTTGAGTCTGGAAAGGTTCTCCCTGAACTAACTTTCTCGAAGGGTAATATTTCAATTACTACTTTACTGAATTTTATTCATTGAGTATTTTACTTAGCTGAATTTAAAACTAATCATGAATTCCTATGAGGAATAAATTAATCATTTATCTAAAATTTTGACTTCGATAGTTTTTCTGAATTTTCTCATTACCATCCTAAAGAATATGAAATGATAGAATTTTTTCTCACATAGTATTTACTTATTCATTTACCAATATTCATGGGATTTAAACATAGGATTAAGGAGAACTCTTATTTTAATATAAAAATTTTGTATGCATCTATTTATGCATAAAATCTTCTATGGAAATAATACTTTTATATAAAAGAAAATCCTTTTATGCATCTATTTATGTAAAAAAATCAATTTTGATGAAAGTACCACTTTTATAATACAAAAATTCTTTTATGCATCATTTTATGCATAAAAATCAATATTGGTGAAAGTAACACTTTTATAATAAAAAATTCTTTTATGCATAAAAATCAATATTGATGAAAGTAACACTTTTACAATAATAAAAAATTCTTTTATGCATCATTTTATGCATAAGAATCAATATTGATGAAAGTAACACTTTTATAATAAAAAATTTATTTCCAATATGCATCTTTCTATGCATAGAATTTAGTTCTAATGAAAATCACACTTTTATAATAAAAAAATATCCAATATGTATCTTTCTATACATAGAATTTAAATCTAATGAAAATCACTCTTTTATAATAAAAAATAACCAATATGCATCTTTCTATGCATAGAATTTAAATCTAATGAAAATCACTCTTTTATAATTAAAAAAATAACCAATATGCATCTTTCTATGCATAGAATTTAAATCTAATGAAAATTACTCTTTTATAATAAAAAAATAATCAATATGCATCTTTCTATGCATAGAATGAAAATAACACTTTTAGAATACACAAATGGTGGGGATTACTCTTTTTGACAAAGTTTAAGAAAATTTTGCCATAACCTCCTTTGTATGGCTGACCATTTTTCAAATTTTTTTATCCTCAAGTTACTTAAAAATTATCCCAAATGGTTTAAAGCATTCTAAACTAATCAAATTTCACTTTTAAAAGAGAAACAAAGTTTAATTCTAACAATTTGATTACTTATCTAGGATAAAGAAAGGCTGAATTTAAGAATGAAGAGAGGGGGAAAGCCTTTCCAACAAGGCATAACATCATTTTTTTCATTTTAAAGAAAACAAAAACTAGAAAACCATTAAAAAGAAAAAGTAGGATTTCTAGCTTACTTGAATTTTTGTGAGCTTTCCTTTGGCTTGATGGTTCGAGGGATCTACTCTTGTTTGCAACAAGAGTGGCCACCAATTCTTTTGAAGAGGGAAAGGTGAAAAACTAATGAATTATCAATAAATTCACTATTTTTGTCTCTAGGGTGGAGTAGAGTAATAGTGCATAAAACACTATTAAGCTTCTACAAAGGGAGAGGCTTCTACTTATAGGAAAAAGTGAGCTTCTAACCAAGCAAACTGATTCTAGAATTTTTCAGATCAGTTTGGTCAATTTTTGACCATTTTTTGGTCAGTTTAGCTTACTTTTTGGAACTAGACTTGAATTAGGAGAGAGGAGAGATGAAATATCTCAATATTTGATTTAAAACTCTACCACACATGTGAAATAGGCGCCTCCTTCATGAGGGGGAATCCCCTCTTGAGGTGTCAAAAATTTATTTTTTTAGTATTTCCTTTGGTCCGCAGCAAAATGGAGTTGTTGAGCGGAAAAATAGGCACATTGCTGAGATTGCGCGAGACTTGATGGCAGAGAAGAATATGCCGCATAGCTATTGGGCTGGTGTAAGATTCCTCCCCAGTCCCTCAAGATGTCCAGTATCTTCTCCCTGTAATCAATTCCCTCTTTAGAATAATAAAAGATCTTGTTTCTACCTTAGAGAGAGAAAATACTCTAGAGAGAGATTATTCAGATTTTAGATATTTTTGGATGGAAAAATATATCTTCTTATTAAAATAAATTCCCCCAAAAAAATAGAAGTTCAAAAAGATTTTCAGAAGGTGCATTAGAAATAAATTATAATCTGTTCAAAAGGCCTTATCCTAAGGTTCCAGATTTTCTAAAAATTTTAAATTAAGGTTCTGAGGGGCCAATCAGATTCATCCAAATGTATGGAGGAGATAAATTGAAGAAATAAAGAAAATCCCTCTGAATTTTTGAAGAAGAATGGTTTTCAGAGAACTCATTGGAGAAGTACTCTCCCCCTCTATCTGACCTTAGGCACTTTACATATTTCCCTGTTTGCTTTTCAACAATAACTCTAAAATTCTAAAAATGAGTGAACACCTCACCCTTCTCCTCCATGAAGTATATTAATAAATGTCAATAATACCTACAGCCTCCCATAGACATGGTCTTCGTAGGACCCCATACATCTGAATTTCATCTAGTGCATTTCTGCTCACATTTCTATCACGTGGAAATACATGCTTTGTTTGCTTTCCAAATTGGCATGCTTCACATATATATATTCTGCATACCTTCAACTTTAAACTTTGGCAACCTTGTCGTCACAATTCTTTTAGTCTGCATAGACTTCATTCTCTGCACATTCACATGTCCAATTATTTTATGCCAAATGTCTGTGTCTGCAACAATTCCTGAACCATTTACAGACATTGCAGCACTCACTTCACGCATGTTTACATTCAATGTAAACATTCTGCCCACTCTGTTGCCTTTTGCAACCAACCTGTACTTGTCTTTAAAGTCTTCAACATAACAACCATCACCAAACTTGCAAACCCTGCTCAACTGAAACCAAATTCTTTGTTATGTTCGGAACATGAAGTACATCCGCAAGGTACTTCACTTTGCCATCCTACATAGACAATGGCACATCTCCAACATGGGCAATTGGATGAGCAGTGTCATCCCCTGTTTCCACAAAACCTGGTCTTTCAAGATTTTTCATCTCCTTGAACCACTCCCCATGACTTGTCATGTGGTTCGAAGCACCTGAATCAACGTACCATACATCATCTTTATGTGGTGCTTTAACATTTTAAGACATGGCATTAATGACATGCTGCATAACAAACAACCTTTCACTATCCTCATTGTTTTTGCTCGAGGATGCATAGTTGTTTTGCTGCAATTTTTTATTTTGCATGTCAGCCTGCTTCTTATAACAATCTGCCTGCACATGTCCAGGCTTACCACAATAAAAGCATCCACGTGTAGCATTATACTACCTTTCCACGACCTCTTTGACTCCCCCTGCCTCTGAATTGGCTTCTTCCATCTGCGTATTGTTGTTGTGAATTTTGGGACTGTTGTTGTTGCTACTGCTAGCCATAATTCTGATTACCTATTCGGCCACCTCCTTGGCCACATCCACAGCCTCCTCTACCTCGTCCTCTTCCTGAACTTGTGTAGAAGGCTTGTTGCTCTGAACTGTTTTTGTTTTGTGAAGACTGTTGGTCTTCACCCAAGCTCTTCTCTTCTATAATCAACATAGACACCAAATCTGTGAAATTGGGAATGTTTTCCCGAGTCTGAATAGACGTCTTGAACGCCTTGTATTGTGACCCGAGACCACATAGACAGACTTCCACCTTATCATCATCATCTACTAAAACGCCAATAGATACAAGGGATTCCACAATATCCTTGATCTTCAATGCATAGTCATTCATAGACATACTCTTTTTCTCCACAGTATGAAGTTCATTCTTCAACTGTATCTTTCGTGCCTTGGTATTCGTTTCATAGAGTTTTACCAAGGTGTCCCATGCCTCCTTGGGGGACTTGGCATCCTGTATGTGCCCAATCACGATGTCCTGTATACTAATAGAGAGCCAATACATAACTTTTCTGGCTCCTTGGTTCCAATCCTTGAACTCTTTCACATCTGTAGCAGTCGGATTGATCTCCGATATCTTCGGTGCCTCTTCATGCTCACCTTCTATGTAGTCCTAGTAACCCTTTCCCATTAAGAAATTTGTCAACCTGAACCTCCAAGCATGGAAGGTGTTCTTGTCAAGCTTCTCAGCAACAATCTGGTTTATGCCATCATTTGACATCTTGCCAGACACACAAATTTACCAGAAACATCACTCTGGTTTGTCCTGCACAAACTGTTGTATTTTCTGCAGTGGTACTGTATTACACGCAAATGTTACAACCAGTGACCTCAATGTGCATACATACACCCAATGGCAACTGTTGACCTCCTTTTTGCAGCACACACAATGTCTACACAACCAATCTGTCTTCATGTAGTTCTTAAAACAGAGTTCTGCAGAGAATCAATGACTTACCCGCAATGCTCGAAATCGCCTGCTTTCTGAAAAACGGAGGTCCTAACCCACCCAAAACGCGTTTTCGGCCCAAAAAATGTAGTCCAATAGGACATTGTAGTTGCCCTATAGCTTTACTCCCGCGAAGAAAACTCCTCAATCAGAGATCGTGTGCTGGTGCCTCCCGTAGAGCTCCCAACAAGGGTGTAGTTGCCAACACAAATAGGGAAGATGAAGCTCTTACCCTCGTACCGCTTCCTGTGCTTCTCTTGCTTGCAGCTCATTGCTTGCAGCTCAGCCCTTAGCATGAACCAGGCTCTAATACCATGAAAAGATACAGGGGAGAAGGGAGCTTGAGCTCTTACACACACACACTCACAAAACCCTAAAAGAGAACACACAAGGTGAGAGGCTCAAAATCTTCTTCTTCACCCAACACTCAACACACCATATACAAAGATAAGAGTACACACAATATGAAAAGGTACTTAACCAAGTACATACTAGGGTTCTCTATAGTGTGAACCCAACTAAATGACGTGGTGCTATAAGTATGCCAGTCTCTAGAATGGCTGTCACACACACAGCCTGTCATCCCACTGGCCACATATCATCACCCATGATCTCACCAACCATGCCAGTGGTGTAAGTGTGGGGCCTATCCCACAACAAGCGGGTCATCACTCTCCACCACCGCCTCACTAGATGAGCTCAATATCTCAACACCCCAACCAATCAATTGGTTTGGTATGTTGATGAAGTCTCCAAGGAAGATTGAAGAGAGAGAGAGAGAGAGAGAGAGAGAAGCTCCAATCTCTTCAATTTGTAGAGGATTTTTAGAGGATAATAGAAAATATCATTATTTCAGTATAATACTGGCATGGTATAGTTCTCATATTTTTTTTACAAAGGGCTAAGGATCTATTTATAGGTGAGGGAGGCCTCTAACCAAGTCCAACTAGTTTCTAGAATTTTCTAGGTTCAGTTTGGTTGAATTTGGATAAGATTTGGACCTGGTTTGGCTCCCTTTTGATTTGGTTTGATCTAGGAGAGAAGAGATAAAAATATCACAATATTTTTGAGTTTAAAACTCTACCACACAAGTGAAATAGGAGCCTCCTTGAAGAGCTCCCTTCTCCTTACCAAGGTGTCAAAATTGAATCATTATACCCAAAATATCTCATTTTTTTAGTAATACTCATAGTTTTTTACTAATAAATGTTGTCCTTAGTCAACTCTTCATCTTATGTGAGCATTTACTCATTTTTGGGGGTTTTTCTTTTATAAATTGGATTTATCTCTTCCCCACACTTGGATTGATCCTATTGGTCCATAGGAACCTTAATTGGACCATAATCCAAAAATTTCTGAAAATCTAGACCCTTAGGCTAAGGTCCTTTATACTTCTTTTTAATTAATTCCAATTGCACATTGGAAAGTTATTTTTGAATTTTTGTTTCAGGGGAAACCATTTTAGACACTAGGAGGATTTTTATATCCAAAAATATCTCAATTTTAGATTACCTCTCTCTAGACATTTTCTCTCTCTAGGTCAAATCAAGGTAAAACAGAATCTTTCTTTTATTTCAAAGAGGGGAATAATTACAAGATCAGAAGGGGAGGTTATTACACCTGTATACCTCAAAAGCTGGAGGGAGGAATCTTACATCCTACCCCACTTAAAAAACGCGAGATGTCCTCCACCTATGAGATGTCCTCATCTCGTAGGTGGAGTATGATCTCTTTCATCCTCTTCTTCTTCTTCAATCACTTCCAGTGTTACTGCCTTGGAAGTGGATGGCCAATTTGGGAACATCACTCTTTGACTTCCCCTATTCTAAGGGGCGGAGGTCATGCATTACTTTGGATTAAAACTGCGGGTTGGTTAGACGGTCTACCTCTGGGATTTCTCTAATTTTGGCAGAAAGAAACCTGATTACTCTGGAAGGAAGGAGCTGGAGTCTCGAATCTTGATCCCTGATTTTCTCGCCCTGAAAACCTTGTTCCAAAAGGTGTTGGGCAATCCATACTGCGATGTCCAAATCCTTGACAGTTATAGCATTTCACTCCCTTGTTCAAGGGTGGAATTTTGAAGTTGAATTCCAAGGGATTGAGTTCCGGGAAAAGGACATTTCTTCCATTCTGGAACTTCCCATATCTTGGGCTTGACCCTTATATCTCTTAGACGGTGGAAGGTTGGAATCACCTTCTGGAGCTAAAAACCTTTTGAAAGGTGATGGTGCTGCCTTCGACGGGACCTTGACATCAAAGGCCTTGGCGAAATCCTTCGCCATCCGCACTGCTTCAGCCATGGAAACTGGCTTGGCATTCTTCACTAGGATATTCAAAGGTTCGTTCAGTCCCCGAATGAACTTGGCCATCAGCTTTTCTTCATCCAGCGGTGGCGAGTATTTGAGGAGGAGAGCGAACGCTTGGTGATATACTTCAATAGTTCAGCTCCCCTGGGTTAACTCTAAGAATTAATTCATCTTTGTTTCCAAAAAGCCGGGAGGACAGAATCTCTTCCTTAGGTAAATTTTGAGATCATTCCATGTCTGAGTGTTTTGATCCACACAGTTTGTCTCGCAGTGGTTTCTCCATGCTACTCTGGCTGTTTCTACTATCTTCAGCCTTGCAAAAGCCATTTTGCTTTTCTCATTGTACCCGATGACATCGAAGTACTCTTCCATTGCTTTGATCCACTTCTCCACAGTCTCGCCGAAGTTTTCCCCTTCACCCTTGAAAGGTCCAGGCTGCAATCTATGAAGAGTTTTACAAACATCCAAGTCGAGCTCTTCCTCATCGAGTTGGGGGTTATCATTCCTACCACGACGACCTTGATCCATGATCCTATCAATACGAAATTTCTTGTTAAGTCCTTTTATTTACAATTCAAATTTGACTTTAGATCCAGCTGATTCTGGGGTTCTTTAGATTGGTCAGCTCTCCACAGAATCATGGGATAAAGATCCCCTATATAGAACTCATTATCATATAACAATTCATTCAGAACATATCATTCATATTCTTAACACAATAATGGTCCATCAGACCGAAAATTCCATCTAAACATTCCTCCATGGAAGTTTCTAATAAAAGCAAGTTCTCAATTTGTCATCCATTAACTTGGTTAACAGTAGCAATCCGACACACAATCCACTAATCTCATAGTGATTTGCTGAAGTCATTATCATCATTCCAGTTATTACGAACATCATCACAGGGACTCGACCCATTCATCCTCATTGTGGCTTTGCTCAACTTATCCATTTTCAACCAAAATTCAGGAATAATCATTTTTCAATCAGAATCCAAATGAACTCATCAGTTCTCAACCAGAGTTTTAAAATCATATCAACCACATTCGAATTCATCATCTGGATAGCATTTTTGCTTATAATTTCAAGGTCTTAGATTTACTCGTATATATACTGCCAATAAAGAGCTGCAGTTATACCCTCGGTATATACGGGTAGTCACGATCCTTAGAATTACAAGGTAAATACCATCATGTCTAGGCCTCAAGCAAGTCAAGGATTCCATACAATTGCGGTACTTCCATCTGAAGACCCAATTACCAAATTACGAATTTCAATCTGAAAATTAATTTGTATGAATTTCATCACACAATTCTAACCTTTTACTGTTGCTTCATAATTTTTTGACATTTTTGGCTTCTCGGTTGATCCACTTTAGTCAATTCGCTCTGATACCAGCTGAAAGATCCTTACCCCCTCCGCGCAACGGATTTGGAGGTGCTAGCAGCAGAAGTAGCACCTCCTTGCGCGGGGCAGGATCCCTCACTCGGGGCCTCGCCCATGGATATCCGGACAAGAGACTAATCCCTCGGTTCTTCAAAAACCAAACCCGGAAAAACTTCCCTCGCGCGAAAAGCACGGGCGATTCCTCCAGGATATTTTTACTCTAACGTAGTCAGGGTCATTACTGACCAAACTGATCCGACCGAACCTGTGAGTCTCTTGGTCAGATCAAGGATCAGATCAAGGAAGAAACTTGCACTTGGATCATAGAAACCAACGCTTTTTTTCCCATCAAGAGGCACAGCCGTTGATTCTTTTTCCATAGAATAATTACTATCCGGGATTTACTTCATCTATCGTACTATAACATAATTGAGTCTCATTTTACGGATCCATCAGTCTAGCCTAGCCCCATCCAGCCCCATGGGTTAGCCAACCACTGTAGTGATGGGATCCAATTAAGAATTTGGTTAGGTTTTGTCCCGGATACGAGGGAAAAGAGTTCCCAGGTCCCCTAGCTGGATATTCATGCAAATTTAATGCCAGTCACACCACTTACACACCCAATATGAAATTGCCTTCTTCACAGATTCAGCTATCTTTAAAACAATCATTTAATGAAACCATAATGTCACTGATCATAATCCTCCAAAATATCGGGTTGAATATCCTAATTTCCAATCATTTAATGAAACCATAATGTCACTGATCATAATCCTCCAAAATATCCGGTTGAATCCTAATTTCCAATCATTCCTTCATCGCTGTACCTATGGCATCATTGGCAACCAAAACGCTCACCACCTGTCCCACCTCAGGGGCCTTTTCATCCTAGCTCATGGTACCCAATAATATACACACTTATAAAAATCAAGATGGAATCTCCGTTGAAGATCAGCAAGATCAACCAACAGCTCCATATAAAAGAGCCATGGACTCATCCGTTGTTGAGGACCAGTAAGGTCAATCAACGAGATCCATGCCCGGTTTCAGAAAGAACTCTTACTCCTTGTTCCAATATCTTCCTCGACGCACGCGTGGGTATCTTCGGCGACCCAGAGCCCAAGCACCATATGGTCAGCACCCTCTAGGATCCTTCGCAGGGTGACCTAGCGCTTCACTCATAGACCGCTTCCTTGGTCCCTCATCCATCATACCGAAAGCTCACCATTTAAATCGAACCGAGGCTGGTCAAGACCTCGACCGACCTTGCTACGCAAGACGTCCTCCGTTGACTCTCCGTCAACTATTGCAACTTTATCAGTTAGGTCTCCACGACCTTAATCACAAGACGGTCACTTGACATAAAACAATCATTTAAAAATAGGTCATAAATACAGTTTCTATAACGAACTCTTGTCTTTCCACATTAATCCACATTAATCCACATTAATGTGGATTAATCCACATTAATCCACATTACTTAATCCACATGCATTTCATATGTATTCCCATTCTCATCCAATCACATCATTTTCCATCTCATCGCATCTTTCCTCATTTATCCTCATCAGATCTCATCGCATCTTTCCTCATTTATCCTCATCAGATCGCATCTACCCATATTCACATCTCATCACATCACATTCATTCACATCTTATCCATTCATACACATCTATCACATCACATTCATTCACATCTTATCCATTCATACACATCTATCCTGATTCACATCCCATCACATCACATATCATCCATTCACATCTATCCCAATTTACATCACATCTCATCCATTCACATCTCGATTCACATGACATCACATCTCATCCATTCACATCCCCTATCATTCATTCACAAATGTTTCCCCAACATTCTTGACATAAAAGAGTCATTTAAAAATAGGTCATAAATACAGTTTCTATAACGAACTCACGTCTTTCCACATTGTTCCACATCAATCCACATTACTTAATCCACATCCATTTCATATGTATTCCCATTCTCATCCAATCACATCATTTTCCATCTCATCGCATCTTTCCTCATTTATCCTCATTAGATCTCATCCACTCACATCTACCCATATTCACATCTCATCACATCACATTCATTCACATCTTATCCATTCATACACATCTATCCCAATTCACATCCCAGCACATCACATTCATTCACATCACATATCATCCATTCACATTTATCCCAATTTACATCCATCTCATCCATTCACATCCCGATTCACATGACATCACATCTCATCCATTCACATCCCCTATCATTCATTCACATCTTGATTCATCTCATCCATTCATATTACATATCATTCATTCACATCCTAATTCGCATGACATCACATCTCATCCATTTACATCCCGATTCACATCACATTACATCTCATCCATTTACTCACATGGATGTCACATCCTCACATACACATCCACATCCATTCTTTCACACACATCCACATCCATTCTTCCACATACACATCCACATTCATACATCCATATACACATCCACATCCATTCTTCCACACACATCCACATTCATTCTCACATCCACATCCATTCTTCCACATACACATCCACATTCATTCTTCCACATACACATCCACATTCATACATCCATACATCCACATCCACATCCACATCCATTCTTCCACATACACATCCATGTACTTCCCATCTCACCCTTTCACATATCCTCTCATCTCATTATTCACATCCACAACCATTTCATTACATCACATCTTATCACATCCTATTTTCATCTTATCACATTCATTCACATCCTATCGCATCCCATACACATCTTATCACATCCATTCACATCCTATCACATCCCATACACATCTTATCACATCCATTCACATCTTATCACATCCCATACACATCTTATCACACCCATTCACATGCTATTCCCATTTAATAGCTTTTTCTAGTTTGATACCGATAATGGGACTTTTTCTAAATTTCTACCAATTGTTTGGCCTAATCAAAGGTTCTTTTTCTCAACAACTATTTCCATATTCCTTCTCAGTTCCTCAATTGAATTATATTCAATATTCCTCTTTTGAATAAAAAATTCATGGGATTTGTAGAAATCAATTCTACCCATATTTTCACTTTTGGTAAATAATCATAAATTGAATTATACTAAAATTTCCTCTTCTTCCCATTTAATTTCTTGGATCTCAAATATCATGGGAATTCCTCTTTTTGCATTTGATTATTTGCATTCCAATGTCATGGGAATTTCTCTTTTTTCGTCAATTATTTCTCATAAAATAAATTTATCTAAAATAAAATATCCATTATTTTAATATGCTAGGAATTTCTCTTTTCCCATCTAAATGATGGAATTCCAAATATCATAGGAATTCCTCTTTTAACATTTAAATATTTCTCATAGATCAAATAAATTTATCTAAATTTCATCTTTGAATTTAATTAAAATACTCATTAATTCCAATATGCTAGGAGTTTCTCTTTTCCCATCTCAATGATGGAATTTCCAAATGTCATAGGAATTCCTCTTTTAACATTTAAATATTTCTTATAGATAAAATAAATTTATCTAAATTTTATCTTTGAATTTAATTAAAATACTCATTAATTCCAGTATGCTAGGAATTTCTCTTTTCCCATCTCAATGATGGAATTTTCAAATTTCATAGGAATTCCTCTTTCAACATTTAAATATTTCTTATAGATAAAATTAATTTATCTAAATTTTATCTTTAAATTTAATTAAAATACTCATTAATTCCAATATGCTAGAAATTTCTCTTTTCCCATCTCAATGATAGAATTTCCAAATGTCATAGGAATTCCTCTTTTAACATTTAAATATTTCTTATAGATAAAATAAATTTATCTAAATTTTATCTTTGAATTTAATTAAAATACTCATTAATTCCAATATGCTAGGAATTTCTCTTTTCCCATCTCAATGATGGAATTTCCAAATGTCATAGCAATTCCTCTTTTAACATTTAAATATTTCTTATAGATAAAATAAATTTATCTAAATTTAATCTTTGAATTTAATTAAAATACTCATTAATTCCAATATGCTAGGGATTTCTCTTTTCCCATCTCAATGATGGAATTTTCAAATGTCATAGGAATTCCTCTTTTAATATTTAAATATTTCTTATAGATAAAATAAATTTATCTAAATTTTATCTTTGAATTTAATTAAAATACTCATTAATTCCAATATGCTAGGAATTTCTCTTTTCCCATCTCAATGATGGAATTTCCAAATGTCATAGGAATTCCTCTTTTAACATTTAAATATGAATTAGTAGTAATTTCTCTTTTGCTAATTACTATTTATGCATAAACATAAAAATTAAATTTTCCATGATTTTAATAAGAATCATTCAATTAATCTTGGATGATTAATCCTAGAATATGGTAGAAAGTCCTCTTTTCATAATATAAATGAAAATGATTTATGTGTTTTTTTTTCAAAAATTTTGCCATAGCTCTGTTGCTATTATTACTGATAATTCTCAATAAATTATAAAGAATAAAGTTTAGTATTATTCATGTGACTAGAAATAACTACTAATTGGATCATTATCCAATTATAGATCGATTCTTAATTTTACCATGAATTAAATAGCATAAAAGTATTAAAAGCCATTATTTTGGCCTCTAATTAGACAAGCATAGAAATTACTTTTAGATTAGAGAAATGCTTCATGAAGCTTCATTTGAATTGAGAATAGGTCATAGGAATGACCATTCTTTGGGAGAGAGAGAGAGAGAGAAATGCTTAAAAACCATTATAAATTAAGCATAAATGGAAATTTATGTATTTCTTCATTAGAATACATTAAAGAACTTCAATAGTTTCAAAAGCCATTCAAATTAATGCTTCTCAAGCTTGAGAGGGGTTGAGAAGAGAGAAACATTTGGAGATTAAAGAAAAAAGACCATAAACCACATTTTACCTCCTAGATTGCTTGATTCTTTGATCAAAGTAGAGGCCCCCAACCAATCAATTGGTTTGGTATGTTGATGAAGATTGAAGAGAGAGAGAAGCTTCAATCTCTTCAATTTGTAGAGGATTTTTAGAGGATAATAGAAAATATCATTATTTCAGTATAATACTGGCATGGTATAGTTCTCATATTTTTTTACAAAGGGCTAAGGATCTATTTATAGGTGAGGGAGGCCTCTAACCAAGTCCAACTAGTTTCTAGAATTTTCTAGGTTCAGTTTGGTTGAATTTGGACAAGATTTGGACCTAGTTTGGCTCCCTTTTGATTTGGTTTGATCTAGGAGAGAAGAGATAAAAATATCACAATATTTTTGAGTTTAAAACTCTACCACACAAGTGAAATAGGCGCCTCCTTGAAGAGCTCCCTTCTCCTTACCAAGGTGTCAAAATTGAATCATTATATCCAAAATATCTCATTTTTTTAGTAATACTCATAGTTTTTTACTAATAAACCTTGTCCTTAGTCAACTCCTAATCTTATGTGAGCATTTACTCATTTTTGGGGGTTTTTCTTTTATAAATTGGATTTATCTCCTCCCCACACTTGGATTGATCCTATTGGTCCATAGGAACCTTAATTGGACCATAATCCAAATTTTTTTGAAAATCTAGACCCTTAAGCTAAGGTCCTTTATACTTCTTTTCAACTAATTCCAATTGCACATTGAAAAGTTCTTTTTGAATTTGTGTTTCAGGGGAAACCATTTTAGACACTAGGAGGATTTTTATATCAAAAAATATCTCAATTTTGGATTATCTCTCTCTAGACATTTTCTCTCTCTAGGTCAAAACAGGGTAAAATAGAATCTCTTTCATTTCAAAGAGGGAAATAATTACAAGATCAGAAGGGGAGGTTATTACACCTGTACACCTCAAAAGCTAGAGGGAGGAATCTTACATGTTTGAAGGTGGAGATATGAAAAAGATGGTTGCAGATCTATTAATGGTTGTATCTATGATTTGAAGAGTTGTTGGGATATATTTATGGAGAATCCCTCTGTTACTTGGTGCTTCCTCTTTTTGTTTGAATCCCATGTCTCTGAATTTAGATTGATGAGTTTTTTATGCTCTGGTATGTGTTGTTTTTTTAAGATTGTTGAGAGAAAACATATGTGAGTGAAGATCTATAGCTTGTTGTGTTTGGTCGAGTCAGATAGCATCAACTAAATCTGTAAGTGTCAGATAAGGTTAGCTAAATATCCGAAGTAGTCAACTGAGAGTGTAGAAGGATAGATATAATCTTTTTGGTTTAAAGGGAATTGATTTAGGGGGAATCGATTTAAAGCTGAGAGTGTAGAAGGATAGATATAATCTTTTTGGTTTAAAGGGAATTGATTTAGAGCTTGGTTTGGTTGTCAGCTTCAGTTCAGAGCAGTAGTCAGTTTGATAGAAACGAAGAGGAAGGTACTCCAGGGTTAGCAGATAGTCAACTGCTGTCAGCTTTAAGGTGTGGAGTTGAATCTTGGTGGGATTTGAGATATTTGAGGAGGTGGAAGTATTCTAAGAGGACACTGGAGTGGTGAGATCTGATTCAAAATTGAGTCAGCTGTGGGGTAGATAGGTTAGATTTCAGTCAGCAAAAGAAGTCAGGAAGGTGGTGCTGAAAGGTCGTATTAAGTTCTGAGGTAATTATTTTGAAGGTAGATGATGTTGGAGGATTTTTTAGGAGCCTCGAGGATAAATATATGATTGAGTAGTAGAAATCTGATTCAGGTTACAGCTAGCACAATTGGTCACATGGGAGCTTGCTTGGTCAGTTGGGTGTCAAAGGAGGTCAGCTGAGGAGTTAGGAGAGAGCATAAGAGCTATTGGAGGTTGGGCCTAACCTGGGAGGACAGCCAGAGGAGTCAGTTGAATCTGTTTGAGGGGTTTTTGAGGTGTTTGACTGTGTCGACTGTTGAAGGACTAAGGATATCAGCTGAGTAGATTGGTACTCTGGATTTGTATTTTGCTGGTGTTGTGGTGCTAGTTGATTGTGTTTCCCCTACGATGTTGTGTTCAGATAAGCTATAGAGGCAAGTCTCCCCCGACACATCACCAACATGATCCATAAATCTCTGCACCCCTTTAGCATTTATTGGAGGTGGCGATTCCAAATTTGTTCTGATTCTATTCTCATCCATGGAAATGCCATTTTTTTACACACCATGTTTGTTCTTATTCTACCCTCATCCATGGAAATGCCATTTTTTACACACCATGTGTCCTAGGATAACATTGTTCTTCACCATGAACTAACATTTTTTAGGATTCAAAGAGATCCTATAGAGCCGACACCTCAGAAATACCTTCCTAAGATAAACCAAGTGCTCTCTCTAAAGATATGCAATAGCCAAATTATCCATATAGTCTCAAAATGTCATGGATAATTTAAATGATTCAACTGCTCCAACATATATTGCAAGAAATGTTCCTCGCTCTCCATTTCTGGGTAAGGAGTTTGTACTTTCATTTTTAGTGGTATGCTTCTTATATTTTCCAAGCTCTTTTTGGCTTTTTTTAGTTTTCTAGCAAGACCATCATCGAAATCACATCCTTTAGATTATTTAGCCTGAGGTAATTCTATAAAAGATGATGCACCCATCATATAAAGGAAAATCTCCTCATAATATAAAGATACTGCACTCATCATATAAAGGGAAATATCCTCGCCATCGCCATTGTTGAATTTAGATCCAATTTTGTGTTGAACCACATCTAAGGTAGCCAATAGCTATATCCAATTCTCACAATAAGAGGGTCTGGAATAGGAGCTATGTCCTTTTCCTCATTCTCTTGACTTCTGTGCCAATATTTTTTAGATCCACATTGATGGCTTCATTTATGAACTCTTCTTTTATCGTTCCAGATTAGAGATCTTACCTTTACATTAAACATACACTTTTTTTAGTGGATTTTTATGGATGGACATTCATGTTAGATTCAGATCTATGGGAGGTCTGGTTAATAGGTGAACTCTATGATTAGCCAAATTGACTTTGATCATTTTCTCATTCTTTCTCAGATAAATGTTATTGATTCCCCAGTCATGGAGCAGCAATAACTTTCTCATAAAAGGCATGCCTAGGATAACATCACAGTTTGTTGGTTTATGGAAATCCATGATGACACTTCCTAAATATCATGGAAGAGTTCCCACAAGACCCCATTAAGGAACCCCTTATAAGAGATGGGAATGTTTACATTCGTATCTTCACCTTCATAATATTGGTATTCTCCTAGCTAATTAATGGAAACATCTGGAATACTCTCATCAGTTTCAGTTTCAAAATCTTCTCCTTCATCTTTTTCAAACTCTTCATATTTGGCTTTAAGTCACCCTCCTAATCAATCATGTACACATCGTTCCACATTGCAGGCTTTCCTTATAAAAGTTGTCCCAAGGAGATGGTTACTGGAGTTGACAAAATAGTCTGCAAACATAACTCCACATCCCTGAGCCACTTACCTTTTTTCGGAGTATGGGCTTTCTTGGGAAACCTTATAGGTATTTTTATAAAAGGTCCAAGGTTCTCTTTCGTGTTAGTTTCCTCACTTTCACTTCCTAGATATCGTGGAAGAGTTCCCAAAGACCCCATTAAGAAACCCCCTATAAGAGATGGGAATGTTTACATTCGTATCTTCACCTTCATAATATTGGTATCATCCTAACTTATTAATGGAAACATCTAGAATACTCTTATCAGCTTGAGTTTTAAAATATTCTCCTTCATCTTTTTCAGACTCTTTGTATTTGTCTTTAAGTCACCCTCCTTCATCTTTTTCAGACTCTTTGTATTTGTCTTTAAGTCACCCTCCTAATTAATCATGTACACATCATTCCACATTGTAGACTTGCCTTGTAAACATTCCCCTATAAGAGATGGGAATGTTTACATTCGTATCTTCACCTTCATAATATTGGTATCATCCTAACTTATTAATGGAAACATCTAGAATACTCTTATCAGCTTGAGTTTTAAAATATTCTCCTTCATCTTTTTCAGACTCTTTGTATTTGTCTTTAAGTCACCCTCCTTCATCTTTTTCAGACTCTTTGTATTTGTCTTTAAGTCACCCTCCTAATTAATCATGTACACATCATTCCACATTGTAGACTTGCCTTGTAAAAGTTGTCCCAATGAGATGGTGGCTGGAGTTGACAAAATAGTCCGCAAACATAACTCCACATCCCTGGGCTGCTTACCTTTTTCCACAGTATGGGATTCCCTGGGAAACCTTATAGGTATTTTTATAAAAGGTCCAAGGTTATCTTTCTTGTTAGTTTTTCCACTTTCACTTCCTAGATATCGTGGAATAGTTCCCAAAGACCCCATTAAGGAACCCCCTGTAAGAGATGGGAATGTTTACATTCGTATCTTTACCTTCATAATATTGGTATCATCCTAACTTATTAATGGAAACATCTAGAATACTCTCATCAGCTTGAGTTTTAAAATATTCTCCATCTTTTTCAGACTTTTCGTATTTGTCTTTAAGTCACCCTCCTAATCAATCATGTACACATCATTCCACATTGTAGACTTGCCTTGTAAAAGTTGTCCCAAACAACGAGATGGTGGCTGGAGTTGACAAAATAGTCTGCAAACATAACTCCACATCCCTGGGCTGCTTACCTTTTTCCAGAGTATGGGCTTCCCTGGGAAACCTTATAGGTATTTTTATAAAAGGTCCAAGGTTCTCTTTCTTGTTAGTTTTCTCACTTTCACTTCCTAGATATCGTGGAAGTGTTCCCAAAGACCCCATTAAGGAACCCCTTTGTTCGGAGATGGGACTTTTTACATTCGTATCTTCACCTTCATAATATTAGTATTGTCTTAGCTTATTAATGGAAACATCTAGAATACTCTCATCAGTTTTCAGATTCAAAATATTCTCCATCTTTTTCAGACTCTTCGTATTTGGCTTTAAAGCCAAATACGAAGAATACTCTCATCAGTTTTCAGATTCAAAATATTCTCCATCTTTTTCAGACTCTTCGTATTTGGCTTTAAAGCCACCCTCCTAATCAATCATGTACATATTGTTCCACATTTTAGGCTTGCCTTGTAAAAGTTATCCCAAGTAGATGGTGGTTGGAGTTGACAAAATAGTCTGCAAACATAACTCCACATACCTGGATTGCTTACCTTTTCCTAGAGTATGGGCTTCCTTGGGAAACCTTATAGGTCTTGTTATAAAAGGTCCAAGGTTCTCTTGCGTGTTAGTTTTCTCACTTTCACTTTTTAGATATCATGGAAGAGTTCCCAAAGAGCCCACTAAGTAATCTCAGTCAAATCCATTGTTCAAAAATCCAAGAAGTGAAGTAGCATCAACCATAGATGGAACTTTAGACCTTGGCAGACATCTAGGAGTCATGTGTTGCCAAGGATCTTTCAGGTTCATCAAAAGAGTGGGGATGTCACCTTCGTCCCATCACCAGGATTCTCTATCGTTAATTCATCTCCAATCTTGAATTCCTTCTTGCAAATAGATCAAGTCTTTCAGTTCGGCACAATAAATACTTCATTGTCAAACTTGGGTATAGTAGAGAGAGGTGAGTAGAGAGAGGTGCTGACAAATTAGGCATAGGTGTCCTTAATGGTCCTAGTAGCAAGACTCCCTCTACCTCTTATTATGTTTGTCTAACCATCTCTTAAGTTGCCAAAAGGCATTTCTTTTTCTCAACAGGGTTAGGATATTGAGCAAGATTCTTCTATAGTACTTGGGGGTTCACCTCATGTGACTACCTTCTTCAATTGCTTTCCTTGTGAAGCAAAGTTTTATCTTCTACTTTCCTATATACATGCTATATGAACATCAAAAACTAATTAACATGAAATGAAAATAATAAATTAAGATAAAAACTAAGGTACAAAGCTTTATTTTGCGCGCAAAACCTCTATGAAATTGGTTAAATTCCTATAAGGGGTTCCAGTGCAATATGGTGGACATAGTGGAGTTGGACCCAGACCCCATTCAAGAGGTGTCCCACCAAGAAAAGCTCTCACAAGAAGCAATAGTATGGGATTGGACAAAATCTTTGCTCACTCTAGCCTCCTCCTCTGCAAACAATGTCTCAACACAGGAAGAGATAGAGGTTATAGTTCTAGGGGAGTTGGACCTAGACCCCATTCAAGAGGTGTCCCACGAAGAAGAGCTCTCAGAAGAAGCAGTAGTACGGGATTGGACAAAATCTTTGCTCACTCTGGCCTCCTCCTCTGCAACACAGGAAGAGATAGAGGTCATAGTTCTAGGGGAAGCTAAGTTTTCTCAACAACCTCACAAGAAGGTCTCTCAAGAGGAGTCATTAGAGGCACCTATAACCCCTCCTAGATGCACCTGCAAGGAGAGGAAGGTAGAGCACCTCAAGACTAGGGAGGAAGCCTTGCCAGTAGAAGAGATACCTGTGGGCTAGATGGACGAACGCATTAGTGATTTCCCTCTGGACATCACCCCAGCCCATGACCCCTTATCTCTCCATCAAGCAGCACTCGGCACCGCTCCTTTTCCACCCACCACTTACCACGAGGAGGTGAGAGAGCTGAACTTGGGCACAACAGAGGAGCCACTCCCCATCTTGGTGGCAGCTTGGGTCTTGGAGGACCCTTCCACTCTTCGGAGAATCACGAACTTTTTCAAAGAGCATCAAGATGTGTTTGCCTGGACTTACAAGGATCTCCCAGGGATAGACCCAACCATCTACACTCATAGAATTCCACTAAAAGGAGGCAGTCGGCCAGTCAGGAAGGGCATTTACCACATGAACCCAAAATAGTCAGAGGTAGTGAAGAAAGAGCTGGATAAGATCAAAGAGGCAGATATCATCATTCCCATTGAGCACTCCGAGTGGTTGTCACCTATAGTGGTGATTCCAAAAAAGAAGAGGAACAAGATCAGGATATGTGTGGACTTTAGACTGCTCAATCAGCACAATCAAAGATAGGTTTCCCTTGCCTTTCATAGAGCGGGTTTTTGAAGATGTGACCAGCCAAGGGTGGTGGTTCAAGACGGAACACCTCTACACGTTCTTAAAAAAAAAGTTTCTCTCACATCTTACCATCACCCCCGCTCATCTCTCTCTCTCTCTCTCTCTCTCTCTCTCATAGGTCGAGTTGACATCCAGAGGACATTGATAGTTGTACATTGATTTGTCTCATAGGTCAAGTTCGGGGGCCTCTAGTAGACGTTAATACAGCTTTCTCTCTCTTTGTCTCTGTCTCTCCCTCTTGCCAAACACTCCCTCACTCCCTCTCACCAAACCCCCTCCCCTTCTCTCTGATCAAGCCAACCCCCCCTCCCCTTTGTATTTTTTTCTCTCTCCAAAAAAAACTTCCCCCTCTTAGTTTTTTTTTTCTATTACAAAAAAAAACCAAGTATTTTTTCCATGAAAAAAACTCTCCCCTCTTCGTTCTCTTTTTTCTATTAAAAAAACCCAAAAAAAAACCCAAACCACCACCTCACTCCATCTCCCCACCACTGACCAACCCCCCCTTTCCCCCCTCACCGACCATCGCCACCACCCCACCGACCAACCCCCTTTACCTCACACCCAACATCCCCTCTGTCGCCGACCACCCTCTCCTTCGCTACCACCACCCCACCGACCAACCCCCTTTACCCCACACCCAACATCCCCTCTCCTCTCTCGCCGACCACCCTCTCCTTCGCTACCCCACTCGTCATTCCCCTCGCAGGCCCCCCTCTCATGCGCATCACCTCCACCCCTCCTTACCTCACACCCCACTCCCCCCTCTCTTCTCTCCCGTTCGCGCGGGTCACCAGCACCGCTTTGCATGTTTTTTCCAGCTATGAAGATGGCTACAAACCAAAACACAAAAATTTAAAAAAAAAAAACCAACCACCCCCATCACTCCCTCACCCCATCGACCACCTCCCCACTCTCCACCCCACCGACCAACCCCCCTTTACCTCACTCCCTCACTCCCCACTGACCACCCCTTTACCTCACCCCATCACTCCCTCACTCCCCACTGACCACCCCCTCACTCTCCACGCCACCGACAACTCTCTCTATCCCTCACCGACCACACACTCCCCCACCCTCTCGTCTCTCTCTCTCTCTCCCTCACTCACCTCACCGACCACCCACACCCACCCCCTCTCGTTTGTCACCTCATCGACCTATCTTCTCTCTCTTCATCACCAACCCAGCCGACCCTCTCCCTCGCGGCCAACCCACCCCCTCCTCTCTCCTTTGTACCAGCCCAGCCCACCCTCCCCCTCGTGACCCCCTACCACCCCTTTTCCATCCTCGACCCCCGCTCACAGGAGAAGAGCCTCTTCCACCCAGCTTTGACGGACTTCGGCTAGCAACCTTATGCTCACCCTTGGGGCTGCAACCAATCTCTGACACAACTGAGCTGTCGTCGAAATGCAACATTGCCAGGCTGTAGATCAGGCCTCGGCTACCCACAAAAGAACTAACGAGCACCCCCTCCGTCTCTCTTGCGCACTCACCGTCACCCCCCTATCACTCACCGCCGTCACCCCCTTCTCCTTCTCTCTCGTGCGCCCTCCCAACCCACCCCCTCTCTCCCTCGTCACCTCACCGGCCCCCTCACCGACTACCCTCCCAGTCTCTCTCTCCCGACTCCACCCTTCCCCCCCTCGCCGACCATGCCTCCCCTCCCCCCTCACCGACCAAGCCCTCCCTCGTGGTGTGGGCACTGACCCCCCCCCCCCCCCCCCCCCCCCCCCCCCCCCCTCCTTCACTCACTCCAGCACTCACCGACCCCCCCTAGATCACCAACCCAACTCCGGCTTCTCCAACAACACTGCCACCCCGATGCCCTGCTCCCCAAACTGGTGCTAAAATTCTGAGTTGTTGCCTGCATCTCTATGTAGGAGAATCACGGGGACTCCTTTGCATAGATGGCCAAGGTGTGGTCTCCCTGCTCCATGTGATTCAAGTGCCTGCATGTTGTGCCCATCACCCAGTCACACCTGTCACTTCTTGTATCCTACAGAGCTATTTGCCTCTATTTTGTGCTGGATAAGAGCAAAATATGAGGGAAGCTACACCAAAGCATCACCCTAGAAGTGATTTGGGCAAGAGAAAGACATAGAGAGGGCCATGATCATCTCATATCTACAATGGGTTGCTGCAAGTAGCAGCAAGACATGCACATAAAAACTTTATCAAAGCTTGACTAGTTACCAAATTTTGTGATTATTTGCTGCATGTAGCTGCAGAAAGAAGCCCAGGAAAAGCTTCAATTTTGGTCTGAATTGGGATAGAGAAGAGAGGCACATAGAAGAATCTTGGCTATGGGGATTGTTGCAAGCTGCCGCGGAGGATGCAAAGAGGGATCTTCTTGTACTAGCTATGGCCAGGTTTCATTATGTATCTTTGTATGCCTTGACTTCATGCCGGAAGTTTTGCCCGAACGAAGTGGCCAGTGAATGATTATTGTTTCATTGGTTTATGCTTTTGTTAGTGTCAGAATAACCTTCATGTCGGATGCCTTGCCCAGGGGATGACAATGGTAATACAGGTTGTGATGGCTTGGTGGATGAAGTGCCCAAGAGCTCTTAGAAATGGCTTGCTAGATGAAGTGCCTAGGAGCTCTCAGTTCGATCATTTTTTTTCCACAGCTCGCTTGCTGGATGAATTTTCCCAAGAGCCTAGTTGCATCATTTTTATTATTTGTGTATCTCTCCAAAAGGGTTGCTTGGAATGATCATTGTATGAGGTATGCCTGGGCACCTGCGTGCTGCCGAATGCTTTGCCAGGAGTTTAGCTTGCTAGAGAACCACCTGTTTTTTTTTAATTTTTTCTGTGGCATTCACCGAGACGGTAAATTGAGTAGTAGTGGGCGACTTGTGGACGGGAAGCCATGTCCTCCACACTCCACCGACCGCTCCATCGGTGCCCTCCAATGGCTCCGACCACCATCACCGTCGGTGCCCTTCGATCCGGCCCCTTCGACCGCCAATGCCCTCCAACCACCGTCATCACCGATGTCGGTGCCCTCTGACGTTCCTGCATGGCCAACTCCGACCCCTGTCCCTTTCCCAAGGCGGCAAGGAGAGATCCTCTTTGAGATCTTGAGCACCATCTTCTTTTCCCCTCTCCCTTTCCCAAGGCACGGAGAGATCCTCTTCAAGATCCTCTTGAGCACCACCCGAGGAGGAGGACACCCAAGGAGAAGATAAGGGGAGCACTTGGCAGGAGAGAGGGTGCGCTCTGGTAGGACACACTCTGAGGGACACACACTCTCAGACATGGACATTCTCTTGTAGGACATTGATTGTAGCACATTCTCTGTTGGAGAAAAGTCTCTCTTGTATCATTCCTTTCAGTATCTTGATATACAGTGTTGTTCTCTTGTGGTGTTTTGTCTATCTCTCTATGTGAGCGAGGTGAGTGTGTGGTGTTTTGTTTATATCTCTGTGTGAGTGAGAGGCCGGTAGGGATACTGCGGTTCTGGGTGGTGGTCGGAGAGCACGGTAGACAGTGTAGAGCATAGGTCTTGCATGTCTAGCTAGTGAGGTTGACTCATCCTTGGCGGGTATACTTCCCTGAGAGGATCCACGGTCCCTTTTCTCCAACTCGCTTCAATCGCTAGTGCACTCCGATGCCTTTGACCACCATCACCATCGGTTCCCTTCGACCCCTCCGACCACCAGTGCCGTCCGACCCCTCCGACCACCGATGTCCTCTGACTGCTGGCATCGCTGGTGCCCTCCACCTTTTGACCGTCGCCATCACCGTCGAAGCTCCCCAATTGCTCTGACTGCCATCACCGTCAGTGCTCTCAGACACTTCCAATAACCTAGACCGCCGTCACTGCCAGTGCCCTTTGATATCTCCGACCGTTTGTGCCCTCTGATATCTCCGACGTGCAGGGCCAACTCCGATGGCACTCATGGAGGAAACACCCATCTCCCTTTCCCAAGGCAGGGAGATATCCTCTTCGAGATCCTCTTAAGCACCACCCGAGGAGGAGGACACCCAAGGAGGAGATAAGGGGAGCACTCGGTAGGAGAGGGGGTGCGCTCTGGTAGGACACACTCTCTCAGACATAGACATTCTCTTGTAGGACATTGATTGTAGCAGATTCTCTCTTGTATCATTCCTTTCAGTATCTTGATATCCAGTGTTGTGATCTTGTGGTGCTCTCTCTCTCTCTCTCTCTCTGAGCGAGGTGAGTGTGTTGTCAGTGGTGGGTGTGGTGTGAGTGAGAGTCTAGTAGGGATACTACAGTGCTAGGTGGTGGTCGAAGAGAATGGTGACAGTGTAGAGCATAGGTCTTGCATGTCTAGCCAGTGAGGTGGTTGACTCATCCTTGGTGGGTATACTTCCCTGAGAGGATCCACGCTCCCTTTTTCCCAACCCTAGTGTTTGTGTTGGTAGTCCTTGAGTTCCCTAGTGAGAGGATCGGCAGAGTCATCTATAGTGGCCAGCCCCTCTAGTCTTGCTTCTAGAGGTAGCCAACCTTGTTCTTCATTTAAGGACACTCTACTTTTTGTCTCCCCATATAAAGGGACTTAAGCAAGCACGCTCTAACCCTAAGAGGCGGTTTCCATGGGTGAGTCTTTTGCTCATAAAGTGAGCAAACGGACTCTAAATTGTGCGCTATTTGGATTGTTGAGTTCATGATTGTGCGAGCTCTGATAGAGTGGAAAGTATGGTTCCTCCGCAAAGATGCCTAAATGCTACCTCGAGAAGCATTCACAATAATTTGATACAAGAGGGGATGCTCCAAATGCGGCTCCAGCTCTTCCCTTGGGAGTCTCTCATGGAGGCAATGGCCAAGTTAGCTTGAAAATCATCTTAAAAGAGGTTTTTAGATTAAGAGTTAGGTAAATCTTTAATCTTAGCATTAATAAAGAAAGATTAAAGATGTTACTTTTCCTTGTTTTTAGAATATAGGCTTCCATATTCATCCATACATAAAAATATGATTTCTTGTAGAATTGTTGCATTCTCGTTCGTTTGATTCAAGAAAAGATAATGTGGTTTCTTGTATCTTATGAGATTCGGTTGAACTATTGTGTTGCTATCTTGCTTAAATGAAAGTACAGGTATATCTTCTCCCTGCCTAGATGCTAACCTCGTTCTTGTGCTTGTGTAGCCAAGTGAAGACGTTAGCAAGGTCTGGAGTCATGGCCCAAGGTATCCCTCCTACCATTGGAAACTTGGAACTCTTCGGTAAAGTGAGAGTTATGGATACTGTCTAGTTCTACAAGCCCAAGCTAGTGCAGAGAATAAGTCTACCCTAGCACATAGACATCCCTCCAAGGAGTAGGAGGATCAAGCAATGGAGCCTAATAAGGCAACATGCTAGTTTGAGTCCTCACCGGCTCTATTAACGAGACGACAAGGTGTATAGTCTCGTAGGGATTGCCTAGTTTATGGAGACTGGAAGGTCGAATTCTAGATGATCAATAGAATAAAATGTGGAATAAGAGATCCTACATCTTGCTCTAGTTAGATTTGAACCTTTGTAATTATTTTTAATTAAGTCCCTTATTTTGTAGTATTGTTGTATCATGTTTTAAGTTAAGTGGTTGTTCTAATGAACATCGTGTAAGATCTCTAATTAATGAACTTGTCTATATATGTCAGACAGTGTGGTGGTAGGACTAATTAGAAAACAAAAATGATGAGTGAGTTGGGTGGAAAGTGGGAGGCTGGGTCATCTTGATGGCGCCATCCTATGGACGGGTGGACTCGATTAGTCGGGTAGCTTTCTAACAAAACTAATCAATTGCACTAAGCTAGGTAAGTAAATCCCTGGGCAATTCTACTCTCTAGAGGACTAGGTCAGCAATCGTGCCTCGCATAGATGGGGAAAAAGGCATTGCTTCTAGAAATCAAGGATAGAGGTTGCCCAAGATAGGTTGATCACTCTATGGGTGATTTGATTTTAAGAACCATTTAGGAGACCACGCTCCCCCTACAAGATAGAGCTAGGTCTTACCTCGTAGTCATATCCTCATATCCATACATAGTTGAGGTGTCGATGACTAGGAAATCCCTTTAAAGACTTAGTAGGACTATCTTAAGGATTCTCCTTTTTAGGTTTGGGACCTTACAATTGGTATCAAAGCAGAGTTTTAGTTCCTAGGATTTGTTATTTAGGGTTGTTTTGAATTTTATGTTTTACCTCAATTAGATGTTGCTTGATAAAATACCTTACTAGTACAACTTAATTTGGTGAATGAATGATTGTAGGAGGAGAAAGATGCTTACTCCCGATTTCTAGTCTTCCAATACGTCTTCTAAATAGCTTGTTGCTCCTCGATTCTGTGATACAATGATTGAAATACTTAAGAAGTTGTCTGTCCCTCATCCCTCTTGTATCCAAAGAGGGTGGGGTAGAGACCACTTTTGGAATCGTGGGCCGAGGTACTTCATCATCCGAGAAGACTGAATTGGGAACCTCACCATCGATTTGAAGCGGGTTCATTGGATTGAGAAGTTGAAGATGGTCCTCTTGTCCTAGTTTCTGGGTACCCCTAGACCAGACAATTACGTAACCATAGAAGGGAACCATATACCATAGATTCATTGGGTGTATGACCAAGTAATGCAAGTCTTACCCCCAACTGAGTAGGTGTTATGGAACGCAATACAATCCATAGTCTATCTCCCCTACCATCAATCTTTCATATCCTAGAAACCATGGTAGAACCCCATATTTCACCTACGTGAACCGCTTGAGTCCTATGCCCTAGCTATGCCTAGAAGTCTCTTTTATGATGTGAATAAGACTAAATACATAGTCTCAAATCCTTGTAATCAATCTTGTCCTTGTAAATATTTGAATTAAGAAATAAAATGATTTCAAGGTTTTACTTTTATATTATGAGCGTAGTGTAAATAATAAGTTTTGT
Source organism: Cibotium barometz (assembly GCF_041138505.1). Classification (NCBI taxonomy): domain Eukaryota; kingdom Viridiplantae; phylum Streptophyta; class Polypodiopsida; order Cyatheales; family Cibotiaceae; genus Cibotium; species Cibotium barometz. The sequence goes on along the minus strand of NC_141070.1, from coordinate 44,943,622 downwards.
GATCCTAAATAATAAGTCTTGTGATCCTAAATTTAGTCTTGTAATGATGGCCAAGACGATCAGTCTTCTCCCCCTAATGCACTATACACAAACACCCAAGAGAAGAAGCTCCTACTCAAATAGATGTAACCTCCCTCGTTTAAAGGAGAAGGTTTAAAAATTGAGAAGGATGCCAAAGTATAGATTGAAGCAATGGACGATTACTTCTCAACCACCAATACTAGAGCTATTAACCAATCCATGCTTGAATAGTTTCGCCTCACTGGGGATGCTAAGCTCTGGCGGAAGCAATGGTGCTATGATAAGGAATTCATTGAACACTCCCAAACTTGGGATAATATCAAACAAGTTGTGAAGGAGCGATATCTTCTCCCATTTCATGAGTCTATCAAGATGAATGAGTTCTTTAGCCTCAAGTAGCTCAGCTTGACTCTGGAGGAGTACTACTCCAAGTTCATCACTCTCCGGAAGTATGCCCCACCCATGACTACCTCCCAGTAGTAGGTGGCTCGCTTTTGCGAAGGCTTGAATGAAACTTGGGATTCTTGCCTCAAAAAGCAATGAGGCCGAGTACATTGCAAGATGCTCTCATATGATACCAACCTCTTGTGAAGGAGCTGAAAAGCTAGGCCCTATAATAGATCTAACCCTGAATCAAACCCTAAGGACTAGTCTTACAATAACCCAATTACAATCAAGGTCGGCCAACCAACCTCTTTGTTCCTTACATGTATATTACTTCTACTAGAGAGGCCCTTGCGTGTTTCCATTGCAATGAGCCTGAACACTTTAAAGCCAATTGTCCCAAGCTTGCAACATCCTGTCCTCAAAGTGGTTGAGAAAATCAGGGTTGTGGAACCCCCATCCGCCGAGGTGCAAGAGGTGGTTGTGACGTGGCAGAGGTCACGGATCCCCACGCCTATGCTATAAATGAAGAACCAACATTGGAAATTACATTAGAAGAGCATGCCACCATCCATGTAGTGATAGAGCATCAAGGTCCTAACTAGCAACTTGGTGTTATTCAAACCCCAGCTACTCATCATGGTAAGCCATTCCAGCTTTTGATTCATTGTATGTAGATATATGTTCCAGTTCCACCTGGAAGTATTTCAGACGATGGTAGGATGGGATTCAGATGACAACCCTGAAAGATGAGAATGCTTCGACATAATGGGGTAAAGAAATAATCATAATCACAATATTGGGTGGGATAAGCTGAGATTTTTTAGGTTAGATGACTGCCCCCCCACCTAAAAACTATATGTGATTATTTTGTCTCGTTTTGTGACTTAAGCGATGTGGGTAATTATCAAAATATTATTCTTCACTTATAGGTCACATTAGTTCTTCTAATCAAACTTCATGGATTATCTCTTGCCGATTGAGCTAATGTGAATAGCTGGCTATCCCCCATGCATAGATTGGATTGAAATAGATAGATGGGTAAATCTATCTCTCTATTTTTCTTGTTCCAATGTGGTTTGTTCTTTATATACCTGATATACCCTATTCTACATTCCATTGTGTGTGGAATACAAGAATCCTTAGATCTATCTTTAGCTCCGTCGTCCACACATACACATGTATATCTAGATTTATTTTCCAGAGGAAATAAGTTAGAACCAAATAGATGTCACAAAAAGGTAACGTCTTGGAATCCCTATTTTTACTCTTCTCGTTAGTTCTCGAATGTTAAAGAACCATATTGAATCATGGAATCCCTATTTTTACTCTTCTCGTTAGTTCTCGAATGTTAAAGAACCATATTGAATCAATTTAATCATGGATCCCTTTTTTCTATTTCCAAACCTAACCTACTATTTCTGCTACTACTGCTTCAAGTTCTGGATCTTTTGCATAAAGATATGTTGAGAATGAGAGATACTTTTGACAAGTACACTTGAGATAACACCTCTAGGATAGGATCCCTGGTGGGGTTTGCCTTTTGTAGGGGCATACAAAAAGATACCTATCGCTAAATTTGATTTATCAATATCCGTGAATTCTATCTATTTATCTATTCGCAGATAATAGATTGAGACATAGATAAATAGATAGAAAAAAAATAAAGATTTTGATTGAAAGAAAAGAGACTGAAGAAGACTAATCAGGAAGGAGCGTAGGGACCAGTAATTTATTGCTAACAACTATATTGCGTATTATTGTCTCGTCCGGAATACCATCCTCATTTTTTATCCTGCAACAAACAATCCTTCTATGTTTCCCTACTCGCTTTTATACACTGAGGATTAAGAGATTGATCCTCGAACTAATTATTTTGAGCGACCGTTTGAATGTAAAGAATGAGTGGAAAAGCTGTAGGGATTAGGATGAAAAGTGCAGTGGTACGAACGCAAGAATTTTGACTTCCATATTAATAGTTCAAATCAAGAATAGCTTGAGTGGTCCCATTGGGAAATAAAAACTCTTGGGCTCTATTATGAAACATCTATTTCTAATTAGTTTAGTCGGGTCGACCGAATAAAGTATCTCCAATTAATCAAAGATAAGGGAGTATTAAAGTTGAATTTTCAATATCGATAACATAGTATATCATGAAATGAAATCTCAAGAATACCCAATTCCTCTCTTCCTCGCGGCAATAACCTACCCCTGACCCTTTCTCGTTAGATCGATCAATCCCCTGATGCAATCTGGTAAGGGGTATTAAAAACCCCCTCAAATGATTAGTCTAATTTAATAGGTTGGAGAATTAAAAAAAAGATTTGAGTCTTGCTACTTCTCTATTGTTTCGAGAGATAAATTGAATTGACGATTAGTAGAGAATACTCTATGATTTTAAGGGGTGATCAGGCCCCCATCATCTAGAGGCCTAGGACATCTCTCTTTCAAGGAGGCGATGGGGATTCAAATTCCCCTGGGGGTATTCCTTTTGCAAGAACCTCGCGATCGTACTAGAAAGATTCTTCTTATTATCTTATCGGTTTGTACTCAAACTAGGGGTCCGACGCAATTATCGATTTGTACTCAAACTAGGGGTCCGACGTAATTATCGGAATGCAACCACAAACCACCAACCGGTAACCTTACTTTTGAAACTGAAATGTCCCATAATCTGTGGGTCGATGCTCGAGTGGTTAATGGCGACGGACTGTAAATCTGCTCGCGGTGCCTACGCTGGTTCGAATCCAGCTCGACCCAAGTTTGAGACCATAGATTCATTTGTGGCGTCATTTATCTCGTTAATATCACAACTGAAACCCTAAAGCATTTCACTAGAATTAGAATTTATCGGGATTGACTCAAACCCGCAACTTCTGCCTTGACAGGGTGGTGATCTAACCAATTGAACTACAATCCCAGGAAGTAATTAGATTTTATATAGCAGCTGCTTCAAAGTTAATGATCTTTTTATAGGTTAAAAAAAGATTGATGAAGATGAAATAAATGTATCAAAAATTTAAACCTACTCTTTAGGCATCTATCTAACTTATCTAACTTATCAAAAATTCAAACCTACTCTTTAGGCATCTATCTAACTTATCTAAATCATAGATACAGTGGTGGGGGGCGAGACTATCTCAATCCCGTGAAACATAGGACATCGATGGAGATCCTTGTGCTATAACCACCAAGTGCTTGTTTCTATTACATATGAGGATTCGATCAAGACGATATTCTTTGAATATCTGCTTAACAAATCAATAAGTTAACCCAATAATTGGTTATTGAATTGACTAAACAAAAACCTTTCATCATTTTTTTACTTCTGGTAGTTAATCTACCGCAGCTATTCTTCCATTTTTTGTGGATTAACCCTTACCGCGTGGGCCGTCCCATCTACAAATTCCCCTTCGTCCACCCCTACGCTCTTCCCATACCTCTATTGTCCTAAAAATCCCAATATACCTCCCATTTCTATTTCTATAAAAAAATCATTCAGACTTCTATTAATCTGTTACAAGGACTTGCATGGAAAGGAAACAAGATTTATCCATTTTTCTTCAATCGGTGAATCATTAATAGTGCCAAGGTTGCCACCAGCTGGGAATAAAAAAACCACCCATCTATTCTTTCGCGCTTCCCTAGCAATCAAAATTATTGATATAATATACTTGCGGAGTTTGTCTTTGTCTGCTGCGAGTCATAATATACTTGCGGAGTTTGTCTTTGGTCTCAACAATCTTAAAAAAACAACACATACCAGAGCATAAAAAACTCATCAATCTAAATTCAGAGACATGGGATTCAAACAAAAAGAGGAAGCACCAAGTAACAGAGGGATTCTCCATAAATATATCCCAACAACAACTCTTCAAATCATAGATACAACCATTAATAGATCTGCAACCATCTTTTTCATATCTCCACCTTCAAACATGTAAGATTCCTCCCTCTAGCTTTTGAGGTGTACAGGTGTAATAACCTCCCCTTCTGATCTTGTAATTATTCCCCTCTTTGAAATGAAAGAGATTTTGTTTTACCCTGTTTTGACCTAGAGAGAGAAAATGTCTAGAGAGAGATAATCCAAAATTGAGATATTTTTTGATATAAAAATCCTCCTAGTGTCTAAATGGTTTCCCCTGAAACACAAATTCAAAAAGAACTTTCCAATGTGCAATTGGAATTAGTTGAAAAGAAGTATAAAGGACCTTAGCTTAAGGGTCTAGATTTTTTAAAAAAATTTGGATTATGGTCCAATTAAGGTTCCTATGGACCAATAGGATCAATCCAAGTGTGGGGAGGAGATAAATCCAATTTATAAAAGAAAAACCTCCAAAAATGAGTAAATGCTCACATAAGATTAGGAGTTGACTAAGGACAAGGTTTATTAGTAAAAAACTATGAGTATTACTAAAAAAATGAGATATTTTGGGTATAATGATTCAATTTTGACACCTTGGTAAGGAGAAGGGAGCTCTTCAAGGAGGCGCCTATTTCACTTGTGTGGTAGAGTTTTAAACTCAAAAATATTGTGATATTTTTATCTCTTCTCTCCTAGATCAAACCAAATCAAAAGGGAGCCAAACTAGGTCCAAATCTTGTACAAAATCAGCCAAACTGAACCTAGAAAAATCTAGAAACTAGTTGGACTTGGTTAGAGGCCTCCCTCACCTATAAATAGATCCTTAGCCCTTTGTAAAAAAATATGAGAACTATACCATGCCAGTATTATACTGAAATAATGATATTTTCTATTATCCTCTAAAAATCCTCTACAAATTGAAGAGATTGAAGCTTCTCTCTCTCTTCAATCTTCCTTGGAGACTTCATCAACATACCAAACCAATTGATTGGTTGGGGGCCTCTACTTTGATCAAAGAATCAAGCAATCTAGGAGGTAAAATGTGGTTTATGGTCTTTTTTCTTTAATCTCCAAATGTTTCTCTCTTCTCAACCCCTCTCAAGCTTGAGAAGCATTCATTTGAATGGATTTTGAAACTATTGAAGTTCTTTAATGTATTCTAATGAAGAAATACATAAATTTTCATTTATGCTTAATTTATAATGGTTTTTAAGCATTTCTCTCTCTCTCTCTCTCCCAAAGAATGGTCATTCCTATGACCTATTCTCAATTCAAATGAAGCTTCATGAAGCATTTCTCTAATCTAAAAGTAATTTCTATGCTTGTCTAATTAGAGGCCGAAATAATGGCTTTTAATACTTTTATGCTATTTAATTCATGGTAAAATTAAGAATCGATCTATAATGATCCAATTAGTGGTTATTCTAGTCACATGAATAATACTAAACTTTATTCTTTATAATTTATTGAGAATTATCAGTAATAATAGCAACAGAGCTATGGCAAAAATTTTTGAAAAAAAAAACACATAAATCATTTTCATTTATATTATGAAAAGAGGACTTTCTACCATATTCTAGGATTAATCATCCAAGATTAATTGAATGATTCTTATTAAAATCATGAAAAATTTAATTTTTATGTTTATGCATAAATAGTAATTAGCAAAAGAGAAATTACTACTAATTCATATTTAAATGTTAAAAGAGGAATTCCTATGACATTTGGAAATTCCATCATTGAGATGGGAAAAGAGAAATTCCTAGCATATTGGAATTAATGAGTATTTTAATTAAATTCAAAGATGAAATTTAGATAAATTTATTTTATCTATAAGAAATATTTAAATATTAAAAGAGGAATTCCTATGACATTTGGAAATTCCATCATTGAGATGGGAAAAGAGAAATCCCTAGCATATTGGAATTAATGAGTATTTTAATTAAATTCAAAGATTAAATTTAGATAAATTTATTTTATCTATAAGAAATATTTAAATGTTAAAAGAGAAATTGCTATGACATTTGGAAATTCCATCATTGAGATGGGAAAAGAGAAATTCCTAGCATATTGGAATTAATGAGTATTTTAATTAAATTCAAAGATAAAATTTAGATAAATTTATTTTATCTATAAGAAATATTTAAATGTTAAAAGAGGAATTCCTATGACATTTGGAAATTCTATCATTGAGATGGGAAAAGAGAAATTTCTAGCATATTAGAATTAATGAGTATTTTAATTAAATTTAAAGATGAAATTTAGATAAATTTATTTTATCTATAAGAAATATTTAAATGTTAAAAGAGTAATTCCTATGAAATTTGAAAATTCCATCATTGAGATGGGAAAAGAGAAATTCCTAGCATACTGGAATTAATGAGTATTTTAATTAAATTCAAAGATAAAATTTAGATAAATTTATTTTATTTATAAGAAATATTTAAATGTTAAAAGAGGAATTCCTATGACATTTGGAAATTCCATCATTGAGATGGGAAAAGAGAAACTCCTAGCATATTGGAATTAATGAGTATTTTAATTAAATTCAAAGATAAAATTTAGATAAATTTATTTGATCTATGAGAAATATTTAAATGTTAAAAGAGGAATTTCTATGATATTTGGAATTCCATCATTTAGATGGGAAAAGATAAATTCCTAGCATATTAAAATAATGGATATTTTATTTTAGATGAATTTATTTTATGAGAAATAATTGACGAAAAAAGAGAAATTCCCATGACATTGGAATGCAAATAATCAAATGCAAAAAGAGGAATTCCCATGATATTTGAGATCCAAGAAATTAAATGGGAAGAAGAGGAAATTTTAGTATAATTCAATTTATGATTATTTACCAAAAGTGAAAATATGGGTAGAATTGATTTCTACAAATCCCATGAATTTTTTTATTCAAAAGAGGAATATTGAATATAATTCAATTGAGGAACTGAGAAGGAATATGGAAATAGTTGTTGAGAAAAAGAACCTTTGATTAGGCCAAACAATTGATAAAAATTTAGAAAAAGTCCCATTATCGGTATCAAACTAGAAAAAGCTATTAAATGGGAATAGCATGTGAATGGGTGTGATAAGATGTGTATGGGATGTGATAGGATGTGAATGGATGTGATAAGATGTGTATGGGATATGATAGGATGTGAATGGATGTGATAAGATGTGTATGGGATGCGATAGGATGTGAATGAATGTGATAAGATGAAAATAGGATGTGATAAGATGTGATGTAATGAAATGGTTGTGGATGTGAATAATGAGATGAGAGGATATGTGAAAGGGTGAGATGGGAAGTACATGGATGTGTATGTGGAAGAATGGATGTGGATGTGGATGTGGATGTGGATGTGGATGTATGGATGTATGGATGTGGATGTGGATGTGGATGTATGGATGTGGATGTGTATGTAGAAGAATGGATGTGGATGTGGATGTGTATGTGAGAATGAATGTGGATGTGTGTGGAAGAATGGATGTGGATGTGTATATGGATGTATGAATGTGGATGTGTATGTGGAAGAATGGATGTGGATGTGTGTGAAAGAATGGATGTGGATGTGTATGTGAGGATGTGACATCGATGTGAGTAAATGGATGAGATGTAATGTGATGTGAATCGGGATGTAAATGGATGAGATGTGATGTCATGTGAATTAGGATGTGAATGAATGATATGTGATATGAATGGATGAGATGTGATGTCATATGAATCAAGATGTGAATGAATGATAGGGGATGTGAATGGATGAGATGTGATGTCATGTGAATCGGGATGTGAATGGATGAGATGTGATGTAAATTGGGATAAATGTGAATGGATGATATGTGATGTGAATGAATGTGATGTGATGGGATGTGAATTGGGATAGATGTGTATGAATGGATAAGATGTGAATGAATGTGATGTGATGAGATGTGAATATGGGTAGATGTGAGTGGATGAGATCTAATGAGGATAAATGAGGAAAGATGCGATGAGATGGAAAATGATGTGATTGGATGAGAATGGGAATACATATGAAATGGATGTGGATTAAGTAATGTGGATTGATGTGGAACAATGTGGAAAGACGTGAGTTCGTTATAGAAACTGTATTTATGACCTATTTTTAAATGACTCTTTTATGTCAAGAATGTTGGGGAAACATTTGTGAATGAATGATAGGGGATGTGAATGGATGAGATGTGATGTCATGTGAATCGGGATGTGAATGGATGAGATGTGATGTAAATTAGGATAGATGTGAATGGATGATATGTGATGTGAATGAATGTGATGTGATGGGATGTGAATCAGGAGATAGATGTGTATGAATGGATAAGATGTGAATGAATGTGATGTGATACATGTGTATGAATGGATAAGATGTGAATGAATGTGATGTGATGTGATGAGATGTGAATATGGGTAGATGCGATCTGATGAGATCTGATGAGGATAAATGAGGAAAGATGCGATGAGATCTGATGAGGATAAATGAGGAAAGATGCGATGAGATGGAAAATGATATGATTGGATGAGAATGGGAATACATATGAAATGCATGTGGATTAAGTAATGTGGATTAATGTGGATTAATCCACATTAATGTGGATTAATCCACATTAATGTGGATTAATATGGATTAAGTAATGTGGATTAATGTGGAAAGACGAGAGTTCGTTATAGAAACTGTATTTATGACCTATTTTTAAATGACTGTTTTATGTCAAGAGTGATGGGGAAGCATTTTGACCGTCTTGTGATTAAGGTCGTGGAGACCTAACTGATAAAGTTGCAATAGTTGACGGAGAGTCAACGGAGGACGTCTTGCGTAGCAAGGTCGGTCGAGGTCTTGACCAGCCTCGGTTCGATTTAAATGGTGAGCTTTCGGTACGATGGATGAGGGACCAAGGAAGCAGCCTATGAGTGAAGCGCTAGGTCACCCTGCGAAGGATCCTAGAGGGTGCTGACCATATGGTGCTTGGGCTCTGGGTCGCCGAAGATACCCACGCGTGCGTCGGGGAAGATATTGGAACAAGGAGTAAGAGTTCTTTCTGAAACCGGGCATGGATCTCGTTGATTGACCTTACTGGTCCTCAACAACGGATGAGTCCATGGCTCTTTTATATGGAGCTGTTGGTTGATCTTGATGATCTTCAACGGAGATTCCATCTTGATTTTTATAAGTGCGTATATTATTGGGTACCATGAGCTAGGACGAAAAGGCCCTTGAGGTGGGACATGTGGTGAGCGTTCTAGTTGCCAATGATGCCATAGGTACACCGATGAAGGAATGATTGGAAATTAGGATTCAACCGGATATTTTGGAGGATTATGATCAGTGACATTATGGTTTCATTAAATGATTGGAAATTAGGATATTCAACCCGATATTTTGGAGGATTATGATCAGTGACATTATGGTTTCATTAAATGATTGTTTTAAAGATAGCTGAATCTGTGAAGAAGGCAATTTCATATTGGGTGTGTAAGTGGTGTGACTGGCATTAAATTTGCATGAATATCCAGCTAGGGGGCCTGGGAACTCTTTTCCCTGGTATCCGGGACAAAACCTAACCAAATTCTTAATTGGATCCCATCACTACAGTGGTTGGCTAACCCATGGGGCTGGATGGGGCTAGGCTAGACTGATGGATCCGTAAAATGAGACTCAATTCTGTTATAGTACGATAGATGAAGTAAATCCTGGATAGTAATTATTCTATGGAAAAAGAATCAACGGCTGTGCCTCTTGATGGGAAAAAAAGCGTTGGTTTCTATGATCCAAGTGCAAGTTTCTTCCTTGATCTGATCCTTGATCTGATCCTTGATCTGACCAAGAGACTCACAGGTTCGGTCGGATCAGTTTGGTCAGTAATGACCCTGACTACGTTAGAGTAAAAATATCCTGGAGGAATCGCCCGCGCTTTTCGGGCGAGGGAAGTTTTTCCGGGTTTGGTTTTTGAAGAACTGAGGGATTAGTCTCTTGTCCGGATATCCATGGGCGAGGCCCCGAGTGAGGGATCCTGCCCCGCGCAAGGAGGTGCTACTTTTGCTGCTAGCACCTCCGGGCGGAGGGGGTAAGGATCTTTCAGCTGGTATCAGAGCGAATTGACTAAAGTGGATCAACCGAGAAGCCAAAAATGTCAAAAAATTATGAAGCAACAGTAAAAGGTTAGAATTGTGTGATGAAATTCATACAAATTAATATTCAGACTGAAATTCGTAATTTGGTAATTGGGTCTTCAGATAGAAGTACCGCAATTGTATGGAATCCTTGACTTGCTTGAGGCCTAGACATGATGGTATTTACCTTGTAATTCTAAGGATCGTGACTACCCGTATATACCGAGGGTATAACTGCAGCTCTTTATTGGCAGTATATACGAGTAAATCTAAGACCTTGAAATTATAAGCAAAAATTCTATCCAGATGATGAATTCGAATGTGGTTGATATGATTTTAGAACTCTGGTTGAGAACTGATGAGTTGATTTGGATTCTGATTGAAAAATGATTATTCTTGAATTTTGGTTGAAAATGGATAAGTTGAGCAAAGCCACAATGAGGATGAATGGGACGAGTCCCTGTGATGATGTTCGTAATAACTGGAATGATGATAATGACTTCAGCAAATCACTATGAGATTAGTGGATTGTGTGTCGGATTGCTACTGTTAACCAAGTTAATGGATGACAAATTGAGAGCTTGCTTTTATTAGAAACTTCCATGGAGGAATGTTTAGATGGAATTTTTGGTCTGATGGACCATTATTGTGTTAAGAATATGAATGATATGTTCTGAATGAATTGTTATATGATAATGAGTTCTATATAGGGGATCTTTATCCCATGATTCTGTGGAGAGCTGACCAATCTAAAGAACCCCAGAATCAGCTGGATCTAAAGTCAAATTTGAATTGTAAATAAAAGGACTTAACAAGAAATTTCGTATTGATAGGATCATGGATCAAGGTCGTCGTGGTAGGAATGATAACCCCCAACTCGATGAGGAAGAGCTCGACTTGGATGTTCGTAAAACTCTTCATAGATTGCAGCTTGGACCTTTCAAGGGTGAAGGGGAAAACTTCGGCGAGACTGTGGAGAAGTGGATCGAAGCAATGGAAGAGTACTTTGATGTCATCGGGTACAATGAGAAAAGCAAAATGGCTTTTGCAAGGCTGAAGATAGTAGAAACAGCCAGAGTAGCATGGAGAAACCACTGCGAGACAAACCGTGTGGATCGAAACACTCAGACATGGAATGATCTCAAAATTTACCTAAGGAAGAGATTCTGTCCTCCCGGCTTTTTGGAAACAAAGATGAATTAATTCTTAGAGTTAACCCAGGGGAGCTGAACTATTGAAGTATATCACCAAGCGTTCGCTCTCCTCCTCAAATACTCGCCACCGCTGGATGAAGAAAAGCTGATGGCCAAGTTCATTCGGGGACTGAACGAACCTTTGAATATCCTAGTGATGAATGCCAAGCCAGTTTCCATGGCTGAAGCAGTGCGGATGGCGAAGGATTTTGCCAAGGCCTTTGATGTCAAGGTCCCGTCTCGCGAAGGCAGTACCATCACCTTTCAAAAGGTTTTTAGCTCCAGAAGGTGATTCCAACCTTCCACCATCTAAGAGATATAAGGGTCAAGCCCAGGATATGGGAAGTTCCAGAATGGAAGAAATGTCCTTTTCCCGAAACTCAATCCCTTGGAATTCAACTTCAGAATTCCACCCTTGAACAAGGGAGTGAAATGCTATAACTGTCAAGGATTTGGACATCGCAGTATGGATTGCCCAACACCTTTTGGAACAAGGTTTTCAGGGCGAGAAAATCAGGGATCAAGATTCGAGACTCCAGCTCCTTCCTTCCAGAGTAATCAGGTTTCTTTCTGCCAAAATCAGAGAAATCCCAGAGGTAGACCGTCTAACCAACCCGCAGTTTTAATCCAAAGTAATGCATGACCTCCGCCCCTTAGAATAGGGGAAGTCAAAGAGTGATGTTCCCAAATTGGCCATCCACTTCCAAGGCAGTAACACTGGAAGTGATTGAAGAAGAAGAAAAGGATGAAAGAGATCATACTCCATCTACGAGATGAGGACATCTCATAGGTGGAGGACATCTCGCGTTTTTTAAGTGGGGTAGGATGTAAGATTCCTCCCTCCAGCTTTTGAGGTATACAGGTGTAATAACCTCCCCTTCTGATCTTGTAATTATTCCCCTCTTTGAAATAAAAGAAAGATTCTGTTTTACCTTGATTTGACCTAGAGAGAGAAAATATCTAGAGAGAGATAATCTAAAATTGAGATATTTTTGGATATAAAAATCCTCCTAGTGTCTAAAATGGTTTCCCCTGAAACAAAAATTCAAAAATAACTTTTCAATGTGCAATTGGAATTAATTAAAAAGAAGTATAAAGGACCTTAGCCTAAGGGTCTAGATTTTCAGAAATTTTTGGATTATGGTCCAATTAAGGTTCCTATGGACCAATAGGATCAATCCAAGTGTGGGGAAGAGATAAATCCAATTTATAAAAGAAAAACCCCCAAAAATGAGTAAATGCTCACATAAGATGAAGAGTTGACTAAGGACAAGGTTTATTAGTAAAAAACTATGAATATTACTAAAAAAATGAGATATTTTGGGTATAATGATTCAATTTTGACACCTTGGTAAGGAGAAGGGAGCTCTTCAAGGAGGCTCCTATTTCACTTGTGTGGTAGAGTTTTAAACTCAAAAATATTGTGATATTTTTATCTCTTCTCTCCTAGATCAAACCAAATCAAAAGGGAGCCAAACCAGGTCCAAATCTTATCCAAATTCAACCAAACTGAACCTAGAAAATTCTAGAAACTAGTTGGACTTGGTTAGAGGCCTCCCTCACCTATAAATAGATCCTTATCCCTTTGTAAAAAAAATATGAGAACTATACCATGCCAGTATTATACTGAAATAATGATATTTTCTATTATCCTCTAAAAATCCTCTACAAATTGAAGAGATTGGAGCTTCTCTCTCTCTCTCTCTCTCTCTCTCTCTCTCTCTCTCTCTCTCTCTCTCTTCAATCTTCCTTGGAGACTTCATCAACATACCAAACCAATTGATTGGTTGGGGTGTTGAGATATTGAGCTCATCTAGTGAGGCGGTGGTGGACAGTGATGACCCGCTTGTGGGATAGGCCCCACACTTACACCACTGGCATGGTTGGTGAGATCATGGGTGATGATATGTGGCCAGTGGGATGACAAGCTGTGTGTGTGACAGCCATTCTAGAGACTGGCATACTTATAGCACCACGTCATTTAGTTGGGTTCACACTATAGAGAACCCTAGTATGTACTTGGTTGAGTACCTTTTCATATTGTGTGTACTCTTATCTTTGTATATGGTGTGTTGAGTGTTGGGTGAAGAAGAAGATTTTGAGCCTCTCACCTTGTGTGTTCTCTTTTAGGGTTTTGTGAGTGTGTGTGTGCAAGAGCTCAAGCTCCCTTCTCCCCTGTATCTTTTCATTGTATTAGAGCCTGGTTCATGCTAAGGGCTGAGCTGCAAGCAATGAGATGCAAGCAAGAGAAGCACAGGAAGCGGTACGAGGGTAAGAGCTTCATCTTCCCTATTTGTGTTGGCAACTACACCCTTGTTGGGAGCTCTACGGGAGGCACCAGCACACGATCTCTGATTGAGGAGTTTTCTTCGCGGGAGTAAAGCTATAGGGCAACTACAATGTCCTATTGGACTACATTTTTTGGGCCGAAAATGCGTTTTGGGTGGGTTAGGACCTCCGTTTTTCAGAAAGCAGGCGATTTCGAGCATTGCGGGTAAGTCATTGATTCGCTGCAGAACTCTGTTTTTAAGAACTGCATGAAGACAGATTGGTTGTGCAGACATTGTGTGTGCTACAAAAAGGAGGTCAACAGTTGCCATTGGGTGTATGTATGCACATTGAGGTCACTGGTTGTAACATTTGCGTGTAATACAGTACCACTGCAGAAAATACAACAGTTTGTGCAGGACAAACCAGAGTGATGTTTCTGGTAAATTTGTGTGTCTGGAAAGATGTCAAATGATGGCATAAACCAGATTGTTGCTGAGAAGCTTGACAAGAACACCTTCCATGCTTGGAGGTTTAGGTTGACAAATTTCTTAATGGGAAAGGGTTACTAGGACTACATAGAAGGTGAGCATGAAGAGGCACCGAAGATATCGGACTACTACAGATGTGAAAGAGTTCACGGATTGGAACCAAGGAGCCAGAAAAGTTATGTATTGGCTCTCTATTAGTATACAGGACACCGTGATTGGGCACATACAGGATGCCAAGTCCCCCAAGGAGGCATGGGACACCTTGGTAAAACTCTATGAAACGAATACCAAGGCACGAAAGATACAGTTGAAGAATGAACTTCATACTGTGGAGAAAAAGAGTATGTCTATGAATGACTATGCATTGAAGATCAAGGGTATTGTGGAATCCCTTGTATCTATTGGCGTTTTAGTAGATGATGATGATAAGGTGGAAGTCTGTCTACATGGTCTCGGGTCACAATACAAGGCGTTCAAGACGTCTATTCAGACTCGCGAAAACATTCCCAATTTCACAGATTTGGTGTCTATGTTGATTATAGAAGAGAAGAGCTTGGGTGAAGACCAACAGTCTTCACAAAACAAAAACAATTCAGAGCAACAAGCCTTCTACACAAGTTCAGGAAGAGGACGAGGTAGAGGAGGCTGTGGATGTGGCCAAGGAGGTGGCCGAATAGGTAATCAGAATTATGGCTAGCAGTAGCAACAACAACAGTCCCAGAATTCACAACAACAACACGCAGATGGAAGAAGCCAATTCAGAGGCAGGGGGAGTCAAAGAGGTCGTGGAAAGGTAGTATAATGCTACACGTGGATGCTTTTATTGTGGTAAGCCTGGACATGTGCAAGCAGATTGTTATAAGAAGCAGGCTGACATGCAAAATAAAAAATTGCAGCAAAACAACTATGCATCCTCGAGCAAAAACAATGAGGATAGTGAAAGGTTGTTTGTTATGCAGCATGTCATTAATGCCATGTCTTAAAATGTTAAAGCACCACATAAAGATGATGTATGGTACGTTGATTCAGAACCACATGACAAGTCATGGGGAGTGGTTCAAGGAGATGAAAAACCTTGAAAGACCAGGTTTTGTGGAAACAGGGGATGACACTGCTCATCCAATTGCCCATGTTGGAGATGTGCCATTGTCTATGCAGGATGGCAAAGTGAAGTACCTTGCGGATGTACTTCATGTTCCGAACATAACAAAGAATTTGGTTTCAGTTGAGCAGGGTTTGCAGGTTTGGTTTAACCCTGATGGTTGTTATGTTGAAGACTTTAAAGACAAGTACAGGTTGGTTGCAAAAGGCAACAGAGTGGGCAGAATGTTTACATTGAATGTAAACATGCCTGAAGTGAGTGCTGTAATGTTTGTAAATGGTTCAGGAATTGTTGCAGACACAGACATTTGGCATAAAATAATTGGACATGTGAATGTGCAGAGAATGAAGTCTATGCAGACTAAAGGAATTGTGACGACAAGGTTGCCAAAGTTTAAAGTTGAAGGTATGTAGAATATATGTGAAGCATGCCAATTTGGAAAGCAAACAAAGCATGTATTTCCACGTGATAGAAATGTGAGCAGAAATGCACTAGATGAAATTCAGATGTATGGGGTCCTACGAAGACCATGTCTATGGGAGGCTGTAGGTATTATTGACATTTATTAATATACTTCATGGAGGAGAAGGGTGAGGTGTTCACTCATTTTTAGAATTTTAGAGTTATTGTTGAAAAGCAAACAGGGAAATATGTAAAGTGCCTAAGGTCAGATAGAGGGGGAGAGTACTTCTCCAATGAGTTCTCTGAATACCATTCTTCTTCAAAAATTCAGAGGGATTTTCTTTATTTCTTCAATTTATCTCCTCCATACATTTGGATGAATCTGATTGGCCCCTCAGAACCTTAATTTAAAATTTTTAGAAAATCTGGAACCTTAGGATAAGGCCTTTTGAACAGATTATAATTTATTTCTAATGCACCTTCTGAAAATCTTTTTGAACTTCTGTTTTGGGAGAATTTATTTTAATAAGAAGATATATTTTTCCATCCAAAAATATCTAAAATTTGAATAACCTCTCTCTAGAGTATTTTCTCTCTCTAAGCCAAAGTAGGTAGAAACAAGATCTTTTATTATTCTAAAGAGGGAATTGATTACAGGGAGAAGATACTGGACATCTTGAGGGGTTGGGGAGGAATCTTACAAGCAGCCCAATAGCTATGCGGCATATTCTTCTCTGCCATCAATGCTCGCGCAATCTCAGCAATGTGCCTATTTTTCCGCTCAACAACTCCATTTTGCTGCGGACCAAAGGAAATACTAAAAAAATAAAATTTTGACACCTCAAGAGGGGATTCCCCCTCATGAAGGAGGCGCCTATTTCACATGTGTGGTAGAGTTTTAAATCAAATATTGAGATATTTCATCTCTCCTCTCTCCTAATTCAAGTCTAGTTCCAAAAAGTAAGCTAAACTGACCAAAAAATGGTCAAAAATTGACCAAACTGATCTGAAAAATTCTAGAATCAGTTTGCTTGGTTAGAAGCTCACTTTTTCCTATAAGTAGAAGCCTCCCCCTTTGTAGAAGCTTAATAGTGTTTTATGCACTATTACTCTACTCCACCCTAGAGACAAAAATAGTGAATTTATTGATAATTCATTAGTTTTTCACCTTTCCCTCTTCAAAAGAATTGGTGGCCACTCTTGTTGCAAACAAGAGTAGATCCCTCGAACCATCAAGCCAAAGGAAAGCTCACAAAAATTCAAGTAAGCTAGACATCCTACTTTTTCTTTTTAATGGTTTTCTAATTTTTGTTTTCTTTAAAATGAAAAAAATGATGTTATGCCTTGTTGGAAAGGCTTTCCCCCTCTCTTCATTCTTAAATTCAGCCTTTCTTTATCCTAGATAAGTAATCAAATTGTTAGAATTAAACTTTTCATATTGTTTCTCTTTTAAAAGTGGAATTTGATTAGTTTAGAATGCTTTAAACCATTTGGGATAATTTTTAAGTAACTTGAGGATAGAAAAATTTGAAAAATGGTCAGCCATACAAAGGAGGTTATGGCAAAATTTTCTTAAACTTTGTGAAATAAGTTTTATCTTTTATTATTCAAAAAGAGTAATCCCCACCATTTGTGTATTCTAAAAGTGTTATTTTCATTCTATGCATAAAAAGATGCATATTGATTATTTTTTTAATTATAAAAGAGTAATTTTCATTAGATTTAAATTCTATGCATAGAAAGATGCATATTGGTTATTTTTTTAATTATAAAAGAGTGATTTTCATTAGATTTAAATTCTATGCATAGAAAGATGCATATTGGTTATTTTTTATTATAAAAGAGTGATTTTCATTAGATTTAAATTCTATGCATAGAAAGATGCATATTGGATTTTTTTTTATTATAAAAGTGTGATTTTCATTAGAACTAAATTCTATGCATAGAAAGATGCATATTGGAAAAAAAAATTTATTATAAAAGTGTTACTTTCATCAATATTGATTTTTATGCATAAAAGAATTTTTTATTATAAAAGTGTTCATATTCTCTAGGATGGTAATGAGAAAATTCAGAAAAACTATGGAAGTCAAAATTTTAGATAAATGATTAATTTATTCCTCATAGGAATTCATGATTAGTTTTAAATTCAGCTAAGTAAAATACTCAATGAATAAAATTCAGTAAAGTAGTAATTGAAATATTACCCTTCGAGAAAGTTAGTTCAGGGAGAACCTTTCCAGACTCAAACCCTGAATCAGACTATGACCAAGACTTAATCTCCTTCGTCAGTTTCAAGAAAAGACTATGTGACCAATTCAGGAAAATTTCACTCAAATCACCCACCAAATCTGAAATCAAGTTAAGACCCTTGATTCTGATATAAGGATCAAGGTTACAGAATTCAGGAAATTTTGTTGGAATTTTAGACCTGTGATCTAGAAGTATTGGGATGATACGGATATATACCCATTGTATTCAAAAGAAAATCAAAACTAAAAACTTGCATAGAAACCCTATTTTCTTAAAGGACTGTCTTACGCCAGAATGTGGAGGGAGCATTTGGTATATGTGTTTTTCTAAGGGAAGTTCGGTTGTAACATCTGGCGGGGAGTGTTCAAAGGATGGCTCATGCGGCAAAAACCTGCCCAGGTCTTGACCAGCCTGGGTATGGTGAAAAATGGTGTGCTTCCGGTCGACTGACGAAGCAGTCCTTCCCTGAGTGAAGTGCCAAGACACCTAAGGAGGATCCTGGAGGGTTCTGACCAGGCAATGCACGGGCTCGCGGTGCTTAGGACACCCATGCGTATGTCGTGGAAGATATATATATGTATGATGACGAGAAAATTATTGTAATCTATTACTGGATCTCGTTGCTGACTTCTTGCTGGTCTCAACGGAGAGTCCAGAGTGATACTGATTTGTGAGAAACAAGGATTGAATGGAAATTTTGAGTTATGACATTTGTAACCAATAATTGTTTATCAATGGATTGTTTTTAAAAGTTAAAGTTTAAAGAGGAGTGTGTGTGTATCTGTATTCTAAAGCAAAAGTTAAGAAAGGCATTCAATTATGGGTGGATGAGTACTTGTCTGGTTCTACTAATTCCAGTGGTTGGGCGGTGGCTAACCCATGGGCCGGATGGGGTTAGGCTAGAATCAGTAGAGTTTTAATAATAAAATTGATTAATAGGAGTACGCTTAGAACTCGAGTAGTTAAATAAAAGCTTGAAGACTTCTCTAATGAATAGATCAATGGCTGTGCCTGATTCAATTAGGAAAAAAGCGTTTATCCCTTCAAGTTAGGTCTGTAATAGTTTCCCTTCTATCTAGTTTATTCAGATGAAGGTTAGTTCAATATCTTGACCTCATTAGAAAAATTTGTTAAGAAAATAAATGGTGGAATCGTCCCTGTTTTTGGGGCATGGAAAATTTTCTCGGTTTTAATTTTCAGAATGACCACGAGCTTAGTCTCCTGCCCGGACATTGGAGGGCGAGGCCTCAAGTGAGAAACCCTGCCCCGCGCAAGAGGAAGCTACTTCTGCTACCATCCGAGAATCCGGTGCGCAGAGGGGGCAGTTAGGATGTCATAAGCTGAGGTTGTTTCTACAGCAGTTTACATCATGAACAGGACTCCAACTGCAGCCATACATGATGTAACTCCAGAGGAGAGGTTTATTGGCAGAAAACTTGATTTGTCTCATCTGAAAGTCTTTGGATGCATTGCATATGTGCATGTGCCAGATGAGCTGAGAACTAAGCTGGATCCAAAAGCTAAAAAATGTGTGTTTATTAGATATTCCCTTGAGCAAAGGGATACAGGTGTTATAACCCTGCTACGCGTGAGTTGAGGGTAAGCAGGGATGTTGTTTTTGATGAGATGAGCAACTGGTATGCTGCTGAAAAAGAAGCTATTGGGGCTAATGTGAGTGGAAATGTGGTTGCACAGAATGCAAGTCAGCAATCACAGTCTTTGAGTGGACCAGGAGAGTCCTCATCTAGTGGTTCAGTTGATAGACCATGGAGTGGCAGGCTGCGTCATAATACCGGTCCTGCAATGTGATTAGTACATCAAATAAAGGCAAAGAGAAAGTGGTTGATCCCCTTAGTATGCCTGACATTTCTACAGAGGGCATTCTCATGTTGATGGAGAGTCTACTGGCTCAGAGATGAGCCTTGATGAGGATCTTGGGATACCAGCTATGAGAATACCTGGTGTAAAGAAGGCTATGGAAGCCATGAATGCAAAGCTACGAAGATTTGGGAGAGTGAAGAATCCTGTGCTTGCAGAGGTTTACCTATAATGGTTATGTGGCACATCACTATGCATACATGGCAAAAGTTGTGCAAGTTGTAGAGCCCACATGCATTGATGAGGCTGTTGGAAATGTGTGTTGGGAGAAAGCTATGGATGAGGAGATGGATGCACTATATGATGGAAATGAGACTTGGGATTTAGTGCAATTGCCTGAAGGCAAGAAAGCCATTGGTTGGATGCAAGTGGCTTTCTTGCCTGAAGGCAAGAAAGCCATTGGTTGGATGCAAGTGGGTGTACAAAAAGCAAAACATAATAGTGAGACTTGGGATTTAGTGCGATTGCCTGAAGGCAAGAAAGCCATTGGATGCAAGTGGGTGTACAAAGTAAAACATAACAGTGATGGATGAGGAGATGGATGCACTATATGGAAATGAGACTTGGGATTTAGTGCAATTGCCTGAAGGAAAGAAAACCATTGGATGCAAGTGGGTGTACAAAGTAAAACATAATAGTGATGGAAGTATAAGCAGGTATAAGGCTAGATTGGTAGCCAAAGGATATGCGCAGACATATGGAAGTATAAGCAGGTACAAGGCTAGATTGGTAGCCAAAGGATATGCGCAGACATATGGCATTGATTATGAGGAAACTTTCAGCCCAGTTGCCAAGATGGCAACAGTGAGAGTTGTGATAGCAGTGGATACGTCAAAGCAATGGTCTTTACATCAGATGGATGTAAAGAATGCATTCTTGCATGGGGATTTGCAGGAAGAGGTGTATATGTTGCAGCCACCTGGTTATGAGGATATGAGTCACCCCGAGCATGTTTGCAAGTTGAAGAAAGCCTTGTATGGCTTAAAACAAGCACCAAGAGCATGGTCTGACAAGATTTCTAAATATATTGTCACTATTGACTTTCATGTAGCCAATGCAGATTTCTCGCTGTATGTGAGACACGGTGATAGAGGGGTTGTGCTTGTTGTCATCTATGTAGATGACCTGGATCATTACAGGGGACCATGATGCAAAGATCTTTGATGTAAATATCTTGCTTAGACAAAAGTTTGAGATGAAGGATCTGGGGGAGCTCAGATATTTCTTGGGCATTGAGGTGATTGGGTCACCACATGGTATTGGATTATTGCAGAGATAATATAGCTTGGACATGTTATCCAAGTATGGTATGACAGGCTCTAATCCTATCTCAGTTCCATTCGATCAAAATGGCAAGCTGAGTGCAGATTCAGGAGAGATTTTGGAGGATCCTACTATGTATAGGCGCATAGTAGGAAGCTTGATCTACATGACGATCACCAGGCTAGATTTGAGCTATGCTGTTGGGTTGGTGTCAGGTGAGTCAGTTTATGCAGGTTCCTCGAAAGCCGCATTTGGATGCATTGAGACGCATACTGAGGTATGTGAGGTCTACTTTGCATTGTGGACTATTTTATGAAACTAGGATAGAGATATGTGTACATGGGTACACAGATGCTGATTGGGCTGGTAGTATCTCAGATAGAAGATCTACTAGTGGCTTCATGTTTTTTTAAGGGAGAGTGCTGCTGTGACTTGGAGTAGCAAGAAGCAGCCTATGGTTGCTCTATCCAGTACAAAGGTCGAGTACAGAGGTGTTGCTATGGCAGCATGTGAGGTAGCTTGGTTGAGAAAGCTACCTACAGATTTGGGTCTATCAGTGGTGGATAGACAAGTTGTCATTTTTTGTGACAACATTAGCAGTATACAGTTGGCCAGGAACCCAATTTTTCATGCTCGCACGAAACATATAGAGTTTCACTACCATTTTGTCAGAGAGAAGGTTTTCGTGGCAGGAGATGTTGATCTTGTTTATGTCAGCACACAGGATCAAGCCGCTGACATCTTCACTGGGTACAAAGAAGCTCCGCAGACTCAGGGCTTCGCTTGGTGTACATGAGATGGAGTTAAGCTCGAGGGGGAGTGTTGAGATATCGAGCTCATCTAGTGAGGCGGTGGACACTGATGACCCGCCTGGGGGATAGGCCCCACACTTACACCACTGGAATGGTTGGTGAGATCATGGGTGATATGCACCCAGTGGGATGACAGGCTGTGTGACAGCCATTCTAGAGACTAGCATAGTTATAGCGCCAGCTCATTTAGTTGGGTTCACACTATAGAGAGCCCTAGTATGTACTTGGTTGAGTACCTTTTCATATTGTGTGTACTCTTAACCTGCTGCGAAGGATCCTAGAGGGTGCTGACCATACGGTGCTGGGGGTCTAGGTCGTCGAAGATACCCACACGTGCATCGGGGAAGATATTGGAACAAGGAGTAAGAGTTGTTTTCTGAAACCGGGCATGGATTTGGTTGATTGACCTTGCTGGTCCTCAACGGATGAGTCCATGGCTCTTTTATATGGAGCTGTTGGTTGATCTTGCTGATCTTCAACGAATATTCCATGATTTTTATAAGTGATTATATTGTCGGGTACTATGAGCTAGGAACTATC
Source organism: Cibotium barometz (assembly GCF_041138505.1). Taxonomy (NCBI): domain Eukaryota; kingdom Viridiplantae; phylum Streptophyta; class Polypodiopsida; order Cyatheales; family Cibotiaceae; genus Cibotium; species Cibotium barometz. Next base: position 44,921,020 of record NC_141070.1, on the reverse strand, counting down.
GAAAAGGCCCTTGGCTGGAGGGACAGGTGGTGAGCGTTCTGGTTGCCAATGATGCCATAGGTACACCGATGAAGGAATGATATGAAATTAGGATTAAATTGGATATTTTGGAGGATTATGATCAGTGACATTATGGTTTCATTAAATGATTGTTTTAAAGATAGCTGAATCTGTGAAGAAGGTAATTTCATATTGGGTGTGTAAGTGGTGTGACTGGCATTAAATTTGCATGAATATCCCACTAGGGGGCCTAGGAACTCTTTTCCCTGGTATCCGGGATAAGACCTAACCAAATTCTTAATTGGATCCCATCACTACAGTGGTTGGTGGGCGGTTGGCTAACCCATGGGACTGGATGGGTAGGCTGGACTGATGGATCCGTAAAATGAGACTCAATTCTATTATAGTACGATAGATGAAGTAAATCCCGGATAGTAATTGTTCTATGGAAAAAGAATCAATGGCTGTGCCTCTCGATGGGGAAAAAAGCATTGGTGTCTATGATCCAAGTGCAAGTTTCTTCCTTGATCTGACCAAGAGACTCACAGGTTCCGTCGGCTGAGTTTGGTCAGTAATGACCCTGACTACATTAGAGTAAAAATATCCTAGAGGAATCGCCCGCACTTTTTGGGTGAGGGAAGTTTTGCCGGGTTCGATTTTTGAAGAACCGAGGGATTAGTCTCTTGTCCATGGGCGAGGCCCCAAGTGAGGGATCCTACCTAGCGCAAGGAGTGCTACTTCCGCTGCTAGCACCCCCGAATCCATTGCGTGGAGGGGGTAGGGATCTTTCAAAACACAACAATGAATAACTGAGCAAAGCATTGGATTTATCCAAGTTCTAACAAAGCTGCACTCTAGACATCTTGGGGCACCACAACCTCTAATAAGATCCAAGGGAAACAAAGGATCTTATTAGAGGTTGTGGTTATAGACCCAATTCTTAGAGAACCAAAATGGGATATGATCTTTTTCACATTCACATTGATACCTCAACATTTGCCTATAGGGTGTATACTTGCTTAACCGAGTACAATATGGATTTCCCTACCAGTTTTGCTAGTTTTATCAACTTAACCACGTTGAGAAAAATTATACCATGGCTGAAAGAGAAGGATTGGGAATGGTTTATGTAGTGAAAAAGCCAAGACACTATTTGTCAAAACAAGTTTGTGTTCTTTTTGTCGATTTCACCAAGCTCTTTGTCTGGTTCAATAAACCATGCACAACAGGATGCACCAAAAGGTGGCTCCTCATCCTTGTGGAATTTGATTTCACTATTATGGTTCGAAAAGGGGTTACCCATGTGTATGCGGATCATTTGTCTAAGGTCATCACCAATGGTGAACCTCTAATCGGAGCTTAATGATCTTCCAGAAGCTCCTCTTTTTCAACTTGATTTGATTCCTGAATGGAGCATTGATATTGTACACTTTTTGAACAATGGTCTACCACCACCACTGATCCTGATATGCCCAAGGATAAAGTTTGAATGCTTATTTGATTGGCTGCCCCTTTTTAACTTGTCTCAAGATAATTTCATAGATAAAGTAAGGATGGAGTTCTTTGCAGATGTGGCTTGGAGTGGCATCACTAGGAGAAGATCATAATGGCATAGCTGGAGAACATTTCCAGGTAGCCAACCACTGCCAAAAAGAATCTTCAATTTGAGTTATGGTGGCTTAGTCTATTTGGCGATGTGCCTGAATTTGTTAACGATGTGATGAATGCCAACAACGATTCAATATTACTCGTGGCAAAAGGACCACATGACTCTAACAAGCATAGTGTTCTTACAAGTTTTTCAAAATGGGGTTTGGACTTTGTTCGTCCCATCAGTCTACAAGTGAACTCTACTCATGCAAGGTATATCATTGTAGCCACTTGCTATTGTTCTAAATGGGTAGAGGAGAAAGCTCCTATGCACTAAGTACGTCCAAATTTCTTTGTGAGTTTATTATCTCATGATATGGATACCCACTTGAACTTGTGAGTGATAGGTGAATCCATTTCATTATGAAGTGATCAAGTTCTTACTAGATGAAGGCTTATAAAACAACTTACAAAACTATGATAGGAAAGCCCCATTCCATCTAATTTATGAACTAGAAGCTGTCATGCCTATGGAATTTATAGTGCCGTCTCTTCGACGAATAGCAATAGATGTGCAACTTTTTGGCCATGAACTTTAAGAAAGATTGACACAACTTGAGAAATTGGATGAAATAAGATTACGAGAAACCTATGGAGTTAATGTGGAGAAACTCCATACAAAAAATTGATTTGCAACAGGAATCCAATGAGGGAGACCTAGTACTTATGTATCCAGTCAAGAAAAGCAAAAGAAAATTGAAGTTGATGGGTTTAGGGACCTTTCAAATTTACGAGCTCACAAACTTTAGCTTAGTAAGGCTTGAAATATTGGATGGCATTCCATTTGAATCCTATGTGAATGGAAATAAACTAAAAAGATTCCATGGGCCCTTGACTGAGAATGTGTTGAAGAAAATCCATTCTATAAAAGAACAAAAACTAGATGAATTGGAAATGAAAAGAAGCACTTAAGAAAGCAAAAGTGCAAGAAAAAAAAAGCAAGTCTTAGAAGATGAGAAATTTACACAAACAAAGCAGAAGGTATTCTCCCTGCCTTTGAAGAGGAATAAAACAAAATTGAACCAGGATAGTTGTGACTTCCCAACCCAATAAAAAACAACGAGTCTCGTAGTCTTGTTGACTCTAGTGCTGACAAGAGCTTAATGGCTTATAACGTGTGGGAAACCTTAGGTTGTCCACAACTTCTTTCCAACGAACCTAGTCCTATCTTGTTTTAATAGACATGCCACAAATTACATGGATATTTTAAATGCTTCTTATTACATTGGAAATAATCCCTTCGAAGGTAGTTTTTATATTATGTATGTAGCAGAGATGACCGAGGGGATTATTTTAAGGGCGAACATGGATGGCTCACAAATGCACCATAAACTAGGAGGATCAGTTGAACTAACTTTAGCCCATGGAAAGGTTGCAATTTTACTGGTTAGTGAAGAGCCAACTATCACAAATCCTTATATCTGGTCAGTTATTATGCATGAAGAATTAGAGGCTGATGAGGAAACAGAGGAGTCAATGTCTGACACGCGGTTGAGTCATAAGCTAATCATTCTTAAGGAAGAAACCATTTCCTCAATGAAAGATTTGACTTCAAAACACATATGGGTGGAAAAAAGGAACTTAAGGTATCCCATGTATCCTAGCCACAGCTTCTAGATTCCAAAGAACCAAGTGCATACTCTATCAGAACAAGATGCATGGAGTAGCCCAACTTTAATCCCCATCTCCTAGTTGGAAACCTCTAACGTATAGAAGAAAAGATAAAAATCAAAATAACAAATCTTAAGGCTCACATTTAAATCTTACTAGATGCCAAAAGTGGCTCAATGGATTCCTTCAAGTAAAAAATGTGAAATTGCATGGAATGCCCCCACCCAACCTAATTTGCATGCCTACATTTCTAAAAAAACCAAACCCTATCATAGCTTAAGAACTAACGCAAAAAGTTCTAAAATGGGTCCCTAAAGGTAAAAGTAGTGTAAATGTAGAGGATGATTCATCAAATATCACAATGAAACACCAAAACTACAAAAAAGGAAAAGTGGGAAAAATCCCATTCCTAGGTTGGTCGTGTTTATCATTTTTGTGTGCTTTCTGTGTGAAAAAATATTAAAAGACTGTGCAAAGTTGTTAGGAAATATATGATATATACTATGAAATTAGGAGCCTCCATGTGCCACATTGTTATTTTAATAGTCCAAGAACAAGATAAAAGAATGGTCCTAGGGTCATTCTAAGGCTGTAGAGTAAAGAGAAACTCCTGTAATTTGGTGCTTTGAAATAAAAGTAGAATTAACCCTGTATCCAACACATTGAAGTTAGATGGGAGTTTGTGGGAAATCAACCATTCTAGCGCTAATGTGCACCTTCAAATAATAAGTAAAGTTTTAGTTCGAATAATAGAATAAGTTTTAATCTAGTCACTGCTACATAGGTCCCTTAAACTATGTGCCTTATTTGGCATTAGAAGAGGTAAATATGCGTGCATGCTCGCTCAAGACTCTCTTAAATTTAAGAACAAAAATGTGTATTAATAGAGGAATGGCCCTAGCACCATTTTGTACCTCTAATTGTTTATAATGGGAGTGGTACAAGATGAGAAAAATATGAAAATATAAAATAATGTGAAAGGATACACCAACAAACGATACGCCATGCATGATGGCTACTGATCTTGACACTTAAATTGGTATAAACTAGAATGATTCAAATAACAATAGGCCATGCATGATAGTTATTGATCTTGACACTTGAATTGGTATAAACTAGAATGATTCAAATAACTTGCATTTCTAATCCTACATGAATAATAAAGAAAAGAGGAAGACAAATAAACAAGATACATAAGACTTGAGGCTCTAACCAATAACATTAAATTTTTATTTCTGGTGAGAAATGTACATTGTCTCATAGGAGAGTACACAGTAGAATTACATTTCTGTTATACAAGTGAAGGCATACCAATTGAGATTTTGTATGTCAAGATGGGTCTTTTGGCTTGAAATATTTACAAGATTTTTGATAACATACATGAATGAACATTTCTCTTATGTCCAAAGCACCTTTCCTTCAATGACGTTGCCTCCATAAATATTCCTCTAGTACAATCTTTGTTTCAAGATTAATCTTAGTCTGAAAGACATTGTTCTGTGTGTAGCATCTCTTATTATGAGCATATAACCATTGACACAACCAATGGATAGTTGTGGTTTTTAAGAAGCCTTGAAGTTCCTTCGGTGTCTGATTCCACGGCTTTGGAAATACAGGATAGGAACCTAGCATGTTCCACATAATTTGATATGGTGTGTCATCAAAAATCAAAGTGTTGTCTCCATCCAAGTCTTGAAAATATGTCCAGATTGGTGGTAGGTTCTTGTGGTAAGCATGCTCATAGCCGAAGAACATAGGGCTTTTAAAGAACATCCTAGTTTCTTGGCACATCTCTTGGCTCAGAACATACTTGAATTTCATATGATGTTTTGGAAGACATAAATTGAGGATGCGAAGAATATCATCTAATTTGCATCTACTCCAAATCCAAACCTCAAACCATTTAAAGCAAAAGTCTAAGAAATTTTCTGCATCAAAACGCACAGCATGGTACAATTCATTGCTTTCTTGAACTATTCGCATATGCTTAGTCCAATATGGCATCTCATCAACATGGTCTAGCTCAAATGATTCAAGAAGTATTCCAATCATATCAAGAATGAAAACCCTTCTTTGATCTTTAAGTGAAGGCACACATGCGAACATTGGTTGTTTTGGTACCAAAGATAATGAAACATGCCAACATAGCATCAATGGATTTGATGGCTCGAAAACATTTTGATTTGCCAAGATTGCTCCTGTGCTATCATCTGAAATAGGAACACACATAATTAGCCAAATTCCTTCATTCATTTTACAAGACAAGGAAAGAATAAAAAACCCTTTATGTCTACACTCAAACAAGGGCTTACTAGTGGTAAAGTGATCTTGGGGCCATTTCAAAGAGAAATAGTACAAAAGTGTGTATAGTAAGATGGCCCTAGGATCATTCTGTACCCCTTCTTACACAACAGTATATTACCACAAAATAATAGTCCTAGTAAGGCATGCTAATCTAGACCTTGAGAAAACTTACAGAAAAAGGACTTGAGGACTTGTGGTCATGCAACAATGACCCTAGGGCCATTCTTGCACTTGTTCTACATGAAAAGAATGGCCCTAGGGCCATTCTTGGATGCCCCAAGGCCACTATTGAATGCTCTTTGAGGCCTTTAAGGCTAAACCAAGGCCTTATTTACCATGAAAAAGAAAGGCTCCATGGCCATTCTTACACCTGCTGTTGTGCATGAAAAGAATGGCTTTAAGGCCATTCTTTGATGCTAAGGGGAGAACGCAAGAAAGTTGGAGATCCAAGAATGGCCCTAGGGCCATTCTTCGATACCTAGAAGGATGCATGAAACTTGGGTGATCCATGAAGCCAATTCTAAAATGACCCGAGGTCCATTCTTGGATGCCCCATGGCCATCTCCAACATGACCTTGAGGACTTGGGGTCATGCAAGAATGGCCTAGGCCATTCTTGCTCTTGTTGTGCATGAAGATGCCCCATGGCCACTCATGCATGCTCTTTGAGACCTTCAAGAGAAACTAGTGGCCTTATTTACCATAAAAGAATGGCCCTAGGTGCATGTTATAGAATGGTCCTAGGGCCATTCAAAACTCCTTATGCAAAGCTATTAGTACAAGGTGCTAAAAATCAAACCTTGAGCGAGGGGCTTTAAATTATAGGACAAAAGAGAAGATACTAAAAAATAGATTGTACAATGGTTTTTAGGTACATTATAAGAAACAAGTGGTATATAAACTTTATGTTGTGAACACACAGTTTATGGTTGAACATCTGACAAAGAAGTAGGGTGCACTCCTACGAAGAAATTGTATGACAAAATATACAAAAAATTGCAATAAAGGAGCCTCTTGGAATAGGATGCACTCCCACTATAGGCTAACACTAGAAAAAATGCAACAAAGTGCAAGACCCTAAAGACTGAAATAATCCATCAAAACTTAAATAAAGAGAATAAACATGTACATCAAGAGAAAAGAGATCTCTCCATAAAACTTGAATAGATTCATCAAGAGAATAGAGATATCTCCACAAAACTTGAATAGATTCATCAAGAGAATAAACATGTACATCATTGTGAATATTTCTAAAGTTCCAAGTTATATCTTGATTTAACTTGGAAGTTTAGAAGGTCGGTTCTTCACTTATAATACAGGCGGTCCTAGCAACTGCTCCTTCGCGGGCGGGCGGCCTCTGCCACGTCCACTGCCTCTTGCACCTTGGTGATAGGGGTTCCACGGCCTTGATTTCCTCTGCCACCTTGGGGAAATGATGTTGCCATCTTGGGACAGTTGGCCCTGAAGTGTCCCGGCTCATTGCACTCAAAACACAAAAGACCTTCTCTAGAAGAAGCAGCATACAAGCGAGGGACAAAAGAGTTGCTTTGTCGCCCTCTGTTGTAGTAGGAGAAATTCTGTTAGGGTTTCTTGTAGGGTTGATCTTTAGGATTTGCCTCAGGGTAAGATCTCTTTTGAGGCTTAGGTTTGTCAGTCCTCAATTCTTTCAAAGGGGCTTTGCTCGTATGAGAGCATCCTGTAATGAGCTTGGCCTCATTGCTTCAAGGCGAGAATCTAAGGGTTCATTTAACCCTTGGCAAAAACGAGCCACTTGCTGGGAAGCAGTCATAGCTGGGGCATACTTCCGAAGAGTGATAAATTTGGAATAGTAGTCCTCAAGAGTTAAGCTGCACTGCCTAAGATAAAAAAACTCATTCATCTTTATGGATTCATGGGAAGGGGGAAGATATCTTTCCTTCACGACCTACTTGATGTCTTCCCATGTTTGAGAATGCTCGGTGACTCCCTTGTCATGGCACCACTGTTTCCACCAAAGTTTAGCATCTCCGATGAGGCGAAATCGTGCAAGCATAGACTGATTTGCTACTCCAGTACTGGCGGCAGAGAAATAATTGTCCATCGCTTCAATCCAGACTTCAGCATCCTTCTCAATCTTTGAACCTTCTCTTTTAAAGGAGGGAGGTTGCAGTTGCTTGAGCAAGAGCTTCTTCTCTTGGATATCAGTGTAAAGCACATTGGGAAGTGGAGGGTGATTGTCCTGGCCACCATTCTAAAAACAATTTTAAGATTACAAGATTCATATTTGCACAATGCTTATTTTGGAGAGTAAAACATTGAACAGAAGAAGATGTTGGTGCAGGATTATGCTCAGAAATTTACCCAGTTAGTTAATAGATTGGAGGTGGCAGAAAGACCAACCCTAAAAATGTTAGCTGGATACTTTTGAAGGGTTTGAGGAAAACCATAAGGTCTGAAGTAGCCAGTGTGGATGTGGCTGTAGGAATGGATGATCTAGTAGAAACAACTGCTAGAGTGGAGAAGAGATATGGTACATTGAAGGATGACTTCGACAGTGATTCGGACAGTGATTCAGAGTCCGAGTCGGATTGTGATTCGGATGATTCTGAGGATTCTAAGTCAGATTCAGATAGCTTTGATGATGAAAAGAGCAAATCAAAGAAAAATAAATCTAAAAAGAAGCATAAAAAGACAAAGAGGAAGAAAGACAAAAAGAAGAAAAAAGAGGAGGAAAAGAGCAAGACAAAGAGAAAGAAGCAAGACAAAGGGACTCGGGAATTAGATAAGTTAGTATCCCAAAAGATAAAATAAATGGGGATTTCATCATCTGATAAACCTCACTGTCATATTTGTGAGAGGGATGGTCATCTAACATCAAAATGTTGGTATAATCCACGGTATAGAGGTCCAGTTCCAGATCGGATTCAAAAGCAAAGACAGGAGACTCAGGCAGCAGCAGTGGTGCAAGTTGCCCCAGAAGTCCAACAGAGTGGAAATCCAAATTGGTATCTTCTAACTCGGGATTATAGAAATCAATGGAGACCTCCAAACAAACAATGGAATAGAGGAAGAGGAAGAGTTCCTTGGCGGAATGAATGGAGGAATAATTGGAATGAGTATGATAATCAAAATCATGCTCCACACCAATAGCCTAGACAGGAAGAGAATCCTGCTCCAGAGGTTAACCTTGTGTGTTAACAGAAATTCAGCCTGGTGAGTCCGCCCCATCGGATATCCTAGAGAGTGAAGGAAGGAAGTGTTTACAAGAGAAATCAGTGTGTCAGCAATGCAAATGGCATGTGACTCTTCCAATTGTGTAGAGAAAGAAGATAATGTTGACATGATGGCAGTAACCAGATCTCAGAAGTTGAAGTCTCCATTCATTGGATTGGGAGGAACAAAAGGATGTCCAAGAGCAGTCATCGAAACAGTTGAAGAAGATACAGAAGAAGAAACAAGCAGCTTGGGAAGATGAAAAGAAAAAGGATGAGGTTGGTTCAGTTTCACTCTTTGAAGAATTACTGCATACTCCTTTAAATATCACTTTGGATCAATTGCTCAACATAGTGCCAATATTTAAAGACAAAGTGATAACTGCAAGGAAGAGGCCAGAAGCATTAGAGGTAGAAGTATGCAACATGTCACCTGGAGATGTGGATTGGAGAGTTCCTACCATAAATCTGAAGTTTCAGGGGAAGAATGGCCATGGAGCCTTTCTCCTCATGGTAAATAAGGCCTTGGTTTAGCCTGAAAGGCCTCAAAGAGCATTCAATAGTGGCCATGGGATATCCCAGAATGGCCCTAGGGCCATTCTTTCATGTAGAACAAGTGCATGAATGGCCCTAGGGTCATTGTTGCGTGACCACAAGTCCTTTGTCTGTAAGTTTTCTCAAGGTCTAGATTAGCATGCCTTACTAGGACTATTATATGGTGGTAATATACTATTGTGTAAGAAGGGGTACAGAATGATCCTAGGGCCATCTAAACATCCAAGTTAAATCAAGATATAACTGAAGCTTAGAAATATTCACAATGATGTACATGTTTATTCTCTTAATGAATCTATTCAAGTTTTGTGGAGATATCTCTATTTTCTTGATGTACATGTTTATTCTCTTTATTTAAGTTTTGTTGGATTATTTCAGTCTTTAGGGTCTTGAACTTTGTTGCATTTTTTCTAGTGTTAGCCTATAGTGGGAGTGCATCCTATTTTAAGGAGGCTCCTTTATTGCAATTTTTCTCATATTTTGTCAGACAATTTCTTCGTCAGAGTGCACCCTACTTCTTCGTCGGAGTGCATGCTCTTGAGGCTTGTTCATAAACTGTGTGTTCACAACATAAAGTTTATATACCACTTTTTATAATGTACCTGAAAACCATTGTACAATCTATTATTTAGTATCTTCTCTTTTGTCTTTCTATAATTTAAAGCCCCTTGCTCAAGGTTTGATTAGCACCTTGTACTAATGGCTTTGCATAAGGAGTTTTGAATGGCCCTAGGACCATTCTATAACATGCACCTAGGGCCATTATTTTATGGTAAATAAGGCCACTAGTTTCTCTTGAAGGTCTCAAAGAGCATGCATGAGTGGCCATGGGGCATCTTCATGTGCACAACAAGAGCAAGAATGGCCCAGGCCATTCTTGCATGACCCCAAGTCCTCAAGGTCATGTTGGAGATGGCCATGGGGCATCCAAGAATGGACCTGGGCCACTATAGAATTGGCTTCGTGGATCACCCAGCTTTCATGCATCCTTCTAGGTATGGAAGAATGGCCCTAGGGCCATTCTTGGATCATCCAACTTTCTTGCATTCTCCTCAACATCAAAGAATGGCCTTAAAGCCATTCTTTTCATGCACAATAGGTGTAAGAATGGCCATGGAGCCTTTCTTTTTCATGGTAAATAAGGCCTTGGTTTAGCCTTAAAGGCCTCAAAGAGCATTCAATAGTGGCCTTGGGGCATCCAAGAATGGCCCTAGGGCCATTCTTTTCATGTAGAACAAGTGCAAGAATGGCCCTAGGGTCATCGTTGCATGACCACAAGTCCTGTGTCTGTAAGTTTTCTCAAGGTCTAGATTAGCATGCCTTACTAGGACTATTATATTGTGGTAATATACTATTGTGTAAGAAGGGGTACAGAATGATCTTAGGGCCATCTAAACTTCCAAGTCAAATCAAGATATAACTTGGAAATTTAGAAATATTCACAATGATGTACATGTGTATTCTCTTGATGAATCTATTCAAGTTTTGTGGCGATATCTCTATTCTCTTGATGTACATGTTTTTTCTCTTTATTTAAGTTTTGATGGATTATTTGAGTCTTTAGGGTCTTGAACTTTGTTGCATTTTTTCTAGTGTTAGACTTAAGTGGAAGTGCATCCTATTCTAAGGAGGCTCCTTTATTACAATTTTTCTCATATTTTGTCAGACAATTTCTTTGTCAGAGTGCACCCTACTTCTTTGTCGGAGTGCACGCTCTTGAGGCTTGTTCATAATTTGTGTGTTCACAACATAAAATTTATATACCACTTGTTTCTTATAATGTACCTAAAAACCATTCTACAATCTATTGTTTAGTATATTCTCTTTTGTCCTATAATTTAAAGCCCGTCCCTCAAGGTTTGATTAGCACCTTGTACTAATAGCTTTGCCACTAGTTTCTCTTGAAGGTCTCAAAGAGCATGCACGAGTGGCCATGGGGCATCTTCATGCACAACAAGAGCAAGAATGGCCTAGGCCATTCTTGCATGACCCCAAGTCCTCAAGGTCATGTTGGAGATGGCCATGGGGCATCCAAGAATGGACCTCGGGTCATTATGGAATTGGCTTCGTGGATCACCCAACTTTCATGTATCCTTCTAGGTATCGAAGAATGGCCCTAGGGCCATTCTTGGATCATCCAACTTTCTTGCATTTTTCTCAGCGTCAAAGAATGGCCTTAAAGCCATTCTTTTCATGCACAATAGGTGTAAGAATGGCCATGGAGCCTTTCTCCTCATGGTAAATAAGGCCTTGGTTTATCCTTAAAGGCCTCAAAAGTGCATTCAATAGTGGCCTTGGGGCAAGAATGGACCTAGGGCCATTCTTTTCATGTAGAACAAGTGTAAGAATGGCCCTAGGGTCATTGTTGCGTGACCACAAGTCCTTTGTCTGTAGGTTTTCTCAAGGTCTAGATTAGCATGCCTTACTAGGACTATTCTATTGTGGTAATATACTGTTGTGTAAGAAGGGGTACAGAATGATCCTAGGGCCATCTAAACTTCCAAGTTAAATCAAGATATAACTTGGAAGTTTAGAAATATTCACAATGATGTACATGTTTATTCTCTTAATGAATCTATTCAAGTTTTGTGGAGATATCTCTATTCTCTTGATGTACATATTTATTCTCTTTATTTAAGTTTTGATGGATTATTTCAGTCTTTAGGGTCTTGAACTTTGTTGCATTTTTTCTAGTGTTAGCCTATAGTGGGAGTGCATCCTATTTTAAGGAGGCTCCTTTATTGGAGTGCACCCTATTTCTTCGTCGGAGTGCACATAATGTACCTAAAAACCATTGTACAATCTATTATTTAGTATCTTCTCTTTTGTCCTTTTTAAAGCCCCTCGCTCAAGGTTTGATTAGCACCTTGTACTAATAGCTTTGCATAAGGAGTTTTGAATGGCCCTGGGACCATTCTATAACATGCACCTACTAGGGCCATTCTTTTATGGTAAATAAGGCCACTAGTTTCTCTTGAAGGTCTCAAAGAGCATGCATGAGTGGACATGGGGCATCTTCATGCACAACAAATAGCAAGAATGGCCTAGGCCATTCTTGCATGACCCCAAGTCCTCAAGGTCATGTTGGAGATGGCCATGGGGCATCCAAGAATGGACCTCGGGCCATTATAGAATTGGCTTCGTGGATCACCCAACTTTCATGCATCCTTCTAGGTATCGAAGAATGGCCCTAGGGCCATTCTTGGATCATCCAACTTTCTTGCATTCTCCTCACCATCAAAGAATGGCCTTAAAGCCATTCTTTTCATGCACAACAGGTGTAAGAATGGCCATGGAGCCTTTCTTTTTCATGGTAAATAAGGCCTTGGCCTCAAAGACCATTCAATAGTGGCCTTGGGGCATCCAAGAATGGCCCTAGGGCCATTCTTTTCATGTAGAACAAGTGCAAGAATGGCCCTAGGGTCATCGTTGCATGACCACAAGTCCTGTGTCTGTAAGTTTTCTCAAGGTCTAGATTAGCATGCCTTACTAGGACTATTATATTGTGGTAATATACTATTGTGTAAGAAGGGGTACAGAATGATCTTAGGGCCATCTAAACTTCCAAGTTAAATCAAGATATAACTTGGAAATTTAGAAATATTCACAATGATGTACATGTGTATTCTCTTGATGAATCTATTCAAGTTTTGTGGCGATATCTCTATTCTCTTGATGTACATGTTTTTTCTCTTTATTTAAGTTTTGATGGATTATTTGAGTCTTTAGGGTCTTGAACTTTGTTGCATTTTTTCTAGTGTTAGACTTAAGTGGAAGTGCATCCTATTCTAGTGTTAGACTTAAGTGGAAGTGCATCCTATTCTAAGGAGGCTCCTTTATTACAATTTTTCTCATATTTTGTTAGACAATTTCTTTGTCAGAGTGCACCCTACTTCTTCATTGGAGTGCACGCTCTTGAGGCTTGTTCATAAACTGTGTGTTCACAACATAAAATTTATATACCACTTGTTTCTTATAATGTACCTAAAAACCATTCTACAATCTATTGTTTAGTATATTCTCTTTTGTCCTTTTATAATTTAACGCCCGTCCCTCAAGGTTTGATTTAGCACCTTGTACTAATCACTTGTTTCTTATAATGTACCTAAAAACCATTCTACAATCTATTGTTTAGTATATTCTCTTTTGTCCTTTTATAATTTAACGCCCGTCCCTCAAGGTTTGATAAGCACCTTTTATAATTTAACGCCCGTCCCTCAAGGTTTGATTAGCACCTTGTACTAATAGCTTTGCATAAGGAGTTTGGAATGGCCCTCGGACCATTCTATGACATGCACCGAGGGCCATTGTCAGACAATCTCTTCGTCGGAATAATGCACCCTACTTTTTTGTCGGAGTGCATGCTCTTGAGACTTGTTCATAAACTGTGTGTTCACAACATAAAGTTTATATACCACTTGTTTCTTATAATGTACCTAAAAACCATTCTACAATCTATTATTTAGTATCTTCTCTTTTGTCGTATAATTTAAAGCCCCTCGCTCAAGGTTTGATTAGCACCTTGTACTAATAGCTTTGCATAAGGAGTTTTGAATGGCCCTAGGACCATTCTATAACATGCACCTAGGGCCATTATTTTATGGTAAATAAGGCCACTAGTTTCTTTTGAAGGTCTCAAAGAGCATGCGTGAGTGGCCATGGGGCATCTTCATGCACAACAAGAGCAAGAATGGCCCAGGCCACTCTTGCATGACCCCAAGTCCTCAAGGTCATGTTGGAGATGGCCATGGGGTATCCAAGAATGGGCCATTCTAGAATTGGCTTCGTGGATCACCCGACTTTCATGCATCCTTTTAGGCATCAAAGAATGGCCCTAGGGCCATTCTTGGATTATCCAACTTTCTTGCATTCTCCTCAGCATCAAAGAATGGCCTTAAAGCCATTCCTTTCATGCACACTAGGTGTAAGAATGGCCATGGAGCCTTTCTTTTTCATGGTAAATAAGGCCCTGGTTTAGCCTTAAAGGCCTCAAAGAGCATTCCAATAGTGGCCTTGGGGCATCCAAGAATGGCCCTAGGGCCATTATTTTCATGTATTACAAGTGCAAGAATGGCCCCAGCGTCATTGTTGCGTGAACACAAGTCCTCAAGTCCTTTGTCTGTAAGTTTTCTCAAGCTCTAGATTAGCATGCCTTACTAGGACTATTCTATTGTGGTAATATACTGTTATGTAAGAAGGGGTACAGAATGATCCTAGGGCCATCTAAAACTCCAAGTTAAATCAAGATATAATTTGGAAGTTTAGAAATATTCACAATGATGTACATGTTTATTCTCTTGATGAATCTATTCAAGTTTTGTGGAGATATCTCTATTCTATTGATGTACATGTTTTTTCTCTTTATTTAAGTTTTGATGGATTATTTCAGTCTTTAGGATCTTGAACTTTGTTGCATTTTTTCTAGTGTTAGCCTATAGTGGGAGTGCATCCTATTCTAAGAAGGCTCCTTTATTGCAATTTCTCTCATATTTTGTCAGATAATTTCTTCGTCTCGGAGTGCACCCTACTTCTTCGTCGGAGTGCACGCTTTTGAGGCTTGTTCGTAAACTGTGTGTTCCCAACATAAAGTTTATATACCGCTTTTTATAATGTACCTAAAAACCATTGTACAATCTATTATTTAGTATCTTCTCTTTTGTCCTTCTATAATTTAAAGTTTCTCGCTCAAGGTTTGATTAGCACCTTGTACTAATAGCTTTGCATAAGGAGTTTTGAATGGCCCTAGGACCATTCTATAACATGCACCTAGGGCCATTCTTTTATGGTAAATAAGGCCACTAGTTTCTCTTGAATGTCTCTAAGAGCATGCATGAGTGGCAATGGGGCATCTTCATGCACAACAAGAGCAAGAATGGCCTAGGCCATTCTTGCATGACCCCAAGTCCTCAAGGTCATGTTGGAGATGGCCATGGGGCAGCATCCAAGAATGGACCTCGGGCCATTATAGAATTGGACCTAGAGCCAATCTTTTCATGCACAATAGTTGTAAGAATGGCCATGGAGCCTTTCTTGGAGTGCACGCTCTTGAGGCTTGTTCATAAACTGTGTGTTCACAACATAAAGTTTATATACCACTTGTTTCTTATAATGTACCTAAAAACCATTCTACAATCTATTATTTAGTATCTTCTCTTTTGTCGTATAATTTAAAGCCCCTCACTCAAGGTTTGATTAGCACCTTGTACTAATAGCTTTGCATAAGGAGTTTTGAATGGCCCTAGGACCATTCTATAACATGCACCTAGGGCCATTCTTTTATGGTAAATAAGGCCACTAGTTTCTTTTGAAGGTCTCAAAGAGCATGCATGAGTGGCCATGGGCATCTTCATGCACAACACCCCAAGTCCTCAAGGTCGTGTTGGAGATGGCCATGGGGTATCCAAGAATGGGCCATTCTAGAATTGGCTTCGTGGATCACCCAACTTTCATGCATCCTTTTAGGCATCGAAGAATGGCCCTAGGGCCATTCTTGGATTATCCAACTTTCTTGCATTCTCCCATCAAAGAATGGCCTTAAAGCCATTCCTTTCATGCACAACATGTGTAAGAATGTCTATGGAGCCTTTCTTTTTCATGGTAAATAAGGCCCTGGTTTAGCCTTAAAGGCCTCAAAGAGCATTCCAATAGTGGCCTTGGGGCATCCAAGAATGGCCCTAGGGCCATTCTTTTCATGTATTACAAGTGCAAGAATGGCCCCAGCGTCATTGTTGCGTGACCACAAGTCCTCAAGTCCTTTGTCTGTATGTTTTCTCAAGGTCTAGATTAGCATGCCTTACTAGGACGATTATATTGTGGTAATATACTGTTGTGTAAGAAGGGGTACAGAATGATCCTAGGGCCATCTAAAATTCCAAGTTAAATCTAGATATAACTTGGAAGTTTAGAAATATTCACAATGATGTACATGTTTATTCTCTTGATGAATCTATTCAAGTTTTGTGGAGATATTTCTATTCTCTTGATGTACATGTTTATTCTCTTTATTTAAGTTTTGATGGATTATTTCAGTCTTTAGGGTCTTGAACTTTGTTGCATTTTTTCTAGTGTTAGCCTATAGTGGGAAAGCATCCTATTCTAAGGAGGCTCCTTTATTGCAAATTTTCTCATATTTTGTTGACAATTTCTTCGTCGGAGTGCACCCTACTTCTTCGTCGAAGTGCATGCTCTTGAGGCTTGTTCATAAACTCTGTAATCACAACATAAAGTTTATATACCACTTTTTATAATGTACCTAAAAACCATTGTACAATCTATTATTTAGTATCTTCTCTTTTGTCCTTCTATAATTTAAAGCCCCTCGCTCAAGGTTTGATTAGCACCTTGTACTAATAGCTTTGCATAAGGAGTTTTGAATGGCCCTAGGACCATTCTATAACATGCACCTAGGGCCATTCTTTTATGGTAAATAAGGCCACTAGTTTCTCTTGAAGGTCTCAAAGAGCATGCATGAGTGGCAATGGGGCATCTTCATGCACAACAAGAGCAAGAATGGCCTAGGCCATTCTTGCATGACCCCAAGTCCTCAAGGTCATGTTGGAGATGGCCATGGGACATCCAAGAATGGACCTCGGCCCATTATAGAATTGGCTTCGTGGATCACCCAACTTTCATGCATCCTTCTAGGTATCGAAGAATGGCCCTAGGTCCATTCTTGGATCATCCAACTTTCTTGCATTCTCCTCAACATCAAAGAATGTTCTTAAAGCCATTCTTTTCATGCACAACACGTGTAAGAATGGCCATGGAGCCTTTCTTGGAGTGCACGCTCTTGAAGCTTGTTCATAAACTGTGTGTTCACAACATAAAAGAGGAATTACTATCATATTTTCATTACAAGCTTTTATTCTTTAGAAAAAAAAAATTGAGAATTATCAGTAATAGCAGCGAAGCTATGGCAAAATTTTTAGAAAATAATACATATCTTATTTTTATGCATAATGCTAAAAGAGGACCTCCTACCATATTCTAGAATTGGACATCCTATGCAAAAAGAATGATTTTCATCATATTCATGAGAAATAATTTTTTTGTAATTATGCATAATTAATTGATTATGAGAAAAGAGTAAATTTTGGTAAATTTATTTTTATACAAAAAGAGGAATTTTCATGATGATTGAGATCCAAGTAATTAAATGGTAAAAGAGAAATTTTTGGTAAATTTATTTTTATGCAAAAAGAGGAATTCCCATGATAATTGAGATCCAAGTAATTAAATGGTAAAAGAGGAATTTTTGGTAAATTTATTTTATGCAAAACGAGGAACACCCACGATAATTGAGATCCAAGTAATTAAATGGTAAAAGATGAATTTTTAGCATAATTCAAATTATGAGTATTTATCAAAAGTGAAATTTTGAGCATTATTAATTTTATTAGAAAATATGGGTAGAATTGATTTTTGTAAATCCCATGAATCTTTTACTCAAAAAGAAGAATATTAAATATATTTCACTTGAGAAATTTGAGAAAGAATATGAAAATATCCACCGAGAAAAAGTACCTTTAACTAGGCCAACCAATTGACAGAAACTTAGAAAAGTCCCATTGGTATCGAAAGTAGAAAAAAACGGTACTAAATGTGAATGCGATGTGATAATATGTGAGTGGATGTGATGAGATGTGATGTGATGTATGTGAGAAAGAAGAGATGAGAGAAGAGACAATGTACTCAAGAACTCATCAATGAACCACTAGCCAACTTGATTAGAAATGAACTACAATGCCTCATATATATAGGAAAGTTCCTCCACCATTTTCTCCACCCAAAAATGTGTGTAAATAAGAAAAAATGGAAATGAATGCTATAAATCCCAAAAATGCCTAGAGGCTAAAGAGTGTGCCACTAGCGTGACACCATCTGGAGATGACACCTATCCAACACCTCCTCTTCAAGTCCAGATGGGAGGACCAACGCCAATGCGCTGAAGAAGATAATCCAAGGTAGGTCGAGGAAGAGGCTTAGTAAACAAATCAGCAACATTATCTTTGGTAGGACAATACTCAAGCTGAATGCGACCTTCAGAAATCCAATCACGAACAAAATGAAAATGAACATCAATGTGTTTGGATCGTCCTCAAATAACTGGATTTTTGGCTAAAGCAATAGCACTCTGTGAATCTGAGTAGATGAGTGTCGGAGTAGATGAAAATCCAAGGTGATTCAAAATTTGCTGAAGCCAAAGTGCTTCAGAAGTGGCATCAAGATATGACTTGTACTCTGCTTCGGTCGATAAAGAAGAAGTAATTTGCTGCTTTTGACATTTCCAAGAAACAAGTCCTTTACCAAGCATAAAACAATAGCTTGACATGGAACGCCTAGTATCAATACACCCTGCCCAATCAGAATCTGAGTAACCAATAAAAGTGTATCTCCACCTGCATAAGAAATGCCATACTCAAGAGTTCCATGAAGATATCGAAGAACCCTCAAAGCTACCTGCCAATGAGATCGACGAGGCTGTGAAGAGAATTGGCTGAGAATACTCATAGCATAGGAGAGATAAGGCCGAGTGTTAAACAAATAAAGTAGAGAACCAATAAGTTGGCGATACTCTGTAGAATCAACCTCATGAGAATCATCATCTTTGGATAATTTGGAATTAGGATCCATGGGACAAGTGAGTGATGCACAATCATGCATGCCATATTTCTCAAAGCAACCTTAAAGTATACTTCTTTTGACAAAGAAAGATGCCAGAAGCAAATTGCCACACTTCTAAACCAAGAAAATAGTGGAGTAGTCCAAGATCAGTCATGGCAAATGATGTTGTGAGTTGAGTTTGAACCCATTTGAGTAGGTCCAAATTAGAGCCAATGAGTGTCAAATCATCCACATAAAGCACAAGAATGCATATATCATCATCCACAATAAGCACATAAAGATTAGGATCTGCATGAGTCCTCTCAAAATGTAGAGAAAGGAGAAAACTGTCAATCTTCTGATACCAAGCTCGAGGAGCTTGCTTAAGACCATAAAGAGCTTTCTGTAATAAATACACATCATGTTCATGACCCTGTGCAATAAAACCTTCAGGTTGTTCCACATAAACTTCCTCCTCTAAATCTCCATTCAAGAAGGCAGATTTAACATCCATTTGATATATAGGCCAGGCATAGTGAGAAGCAAGAGCAAAAACAACATGAATAGTAGAATATCTCGCAGTAGGAGCAAAAGTTTCATCAAAGTCTTCACCTTCTTTTTGAGCATAACCTTTAGCAACAAGGCGTGCCTTGTACTTATCAAGAGTACCATCAGAATGAAACTTGACTTTCAAAATCCACTTAACACCAATGACCTTTTTATGTGAAGGTCGTGGAACTAACTGCCATGTGTTATTAGATTCAATAGAAGAAATCTCTGCTTGCATTGCTTCACACCAATGTGGTAAGGAAAGAGCTTCCTTAACCGTTTTAGGCTCAAACACATCACCAATATGAGACATCAAGGCAATATTTACTGAAGGGTGTGTATGTAAGACATGTGTAGTAGATTGTTGAGCATCTGAAAGTGATATACCTGAATCCTGAAGTAGAGAGCGAACCCATTTTGGAGGACCAGAAGTCCGTGTAGAATCCAATGAAGTAGTAGGTGTCGCAATCGAAATGGATGAAGGGGATGAAGTAGGAATTGATGGTGTAGATGAGGATGAGACTGTAGGGAATGAGAGAGGCCCAAGCTCAAGAGATGGAAATGGATCTGAGAGAGATGTAGAAGGTGGTAACTCATCAAGACCAAAAACATGCTCATCAAAGATGGCATCACGTGAAAGAACAATATCCTCACAAGAAGGATCCCAAAAGTAGAACCCTTTGGAGCGAGAAGCATATCCTGTGAATATCATAGGTTTGGACTTAGCATCAAGAGTCCTCCTCTTAGAAGAAGGCACATGCACATGAGCAACACAACCAAAGACATGAAAATGAGAAACAGTAGGCTTGTGGCCTCTGAAAGCCTCCTTTGGAGTCATGCCGTCCACTGCTTTCGTAAGAGAGCAATTGAGAAGATAAACTGAAGTAGCTATAGCCTCACCCCAAAAGGAAGAAGGTAGCTTCGCATGATGTAAGAGGGAGCGGGCCATTTCCTTCACCGTTCTATTCTTTCTTTTAACCACACCATTCTGCTGAGGAGTGTAGGGTATGGTGGTTTGTCGTTGTATGCCTTTTGAAGCTAGAAAATCCTCAAATGCTATAAACTCACCTCCATTGTCAGTCCTGAGAAAAGATACCTTTTGACTTGCTTGATTCTCCATTTGGGCAAGACAAACCTTAAAATGAGAAAGAGCATCAGACTTCTTAGGTAAGAAATAAACCCATGATTTGCGAGAGAAGTCACCCTGATACATTCAGTGCTCCTGCATCACAACAAAGACTCCAAATTGTTTCCCAAAAGATAATTTACATCACAACACCACTATCGGCAATCCACTCATCCGCAGTATGCGTATCAATATCTTTGATTACCACAAGTGATGTGTCACGTGAAGAAGTAGAAGACATAGCAACATATGCAATCTTGGCATTACCGTCTTCCTTCTTGTCTTTGTTTTTGTCGTGAGAAGATGTTGATGTAGAAGAACCCTTAGATTTGGATTCAAGTTCAGCTTTTACCTTCTTGGATGCCGCCTTCTTAGCAAAACAACGATCCTTCGTATGGCCACTACGACCACAGAAAGTGCACTCCTTGGAAGAATCCTTTGATTTGTCCTTGTCGCCTTTGGTTGAAGAATCTTTAGCATTGGAATTAGAGCCTTTGCGTTGATCATTCCCCTTGCCTTTGTTGCCTCTGCCCTTGCCTTGGCTTACAAAAGCCGAGTCGTTTTTGTTTTGCTTGCAAGTAAGGCACTTATCATGAAGAAGACCCATAGTCTCTTCAAAGGAAGGGAAAGGAACTCAAAGAAAGATGTTATCTTTGAACGATTCAAAAGAAGAAGGCAATTTACAAGTAGCTTGTGGACCGGATTGCTTACCAATGTACCAAACTCTTCAAGTTGCCGCTTGATTCGATTGAATTCTCCAAGCTTCTCCACTATGTTGTCGGATTCGGAGATAGAAAGCTTATCCAAATCTTCTTTCAACTTAGCCATCTTAACCGTTGTAAGTTTTCCATATTGCATTTGTATAGCGTGCCATAATTGTTGAGCCGTAGTCCTTGTAGAGAGAAATTGAGACACAACCGATGTAGACATGCCATGCACAAGTAAAGCTTTGGCCCATGCATCCATATAGGTTTGATATTGAGAAGGCACCATATGAGGAGAAGTGATTATAGACCACACCCCGGCGCTTTCCAAAAAAGTTTGCATAAACAAGGACCAAGTGTGGTAGTTGTTTGGCGTAAGATTTTGTGAATCGGAAAGACTTGGAAGGCTCAAAGATTGAGTGAATGGGTTAAAGGGCTGATATGATTGAGTGGGGAGAGGAGTAGTAGTGGAAGTAGTAGAAGAAGGAATCATAGTAGATGAAGTTGCCATAAAAGGCATAGATGATGTAGGGGGATATACTATAGTAGAGGGCATAGAAGTATGTGGATAGGAAGGCATAAAGGACAAAGAAGAAAGAGTGAAAGGATCCATAGAAGGTAATGGATACGACGGAAAAGAGAAAGTAAAAGCACCTACCGAAGAAGGAATTGCACCAACTTCCGTTGTAGTAGTTGCCAGTCCACCAACCGTCGTAGGAGATGTAGGATCCATAGTATCTTCAAGTTTGCCTTTGTCTTTTGGAGTAGAGGACTTCCGAGATCCCATAGGGAGTAGAGGGTGGGAAAACACAAGGGAAGAAGTGTCGTACCTCCAAAAACACAACCAATAGATGGGCTGTCCACCAAGGAAGTATCTCCAAAATATGCACAAAGATAGTGCAAAAATGCAGCCACAAAATGCAGCCGATATATGAACCAATAGACTCCGTAGAAACCACCAAAAGAGAGTTGAGAATGTAGCCTTAGGTAGAAGGAGTGAGGAAGGAGTATGGAGGAGTTGATTGTCCACAAAAACGCACACACAAAGTGTGTAGCAAAGTGGAATTTTCAGTCGGTAGAAAGGTGTAGAAAAGAGGATGAATATGTACCTCAAAACACCATGAAGAGGGCTGAAGTTGATGATGAAAACACAGCCAAGAAATCTCTCCACAAGAAGCCTCCAAAAAAACGCTACCGCATGTAGGGAAAACTAGTTGGCAATGTTTTCACCGCAAGCAGAGTTGTAGGACTCGGATTGAAGTGCTTTAAAAACACACTTGTAGAGGATGGTAAGGGGCTAGTTTGAAGCCTCTTGCATCATTGAATGAGTGCAAGGATGATGAGTAAGGGCTTCTGCAAAAAATGCAAGCAGAAATTCTGCATGCAGGCAGTCTGCAAAGAATAACTCAAAAACGGTGAGGAATTTTTCTTCTACAAAGCTGTAGACCACGATGATTCCAGTAGGTTCAGCAGGCACAATCCTCAAACACGCATTTGTTTAGCAGATAATCAAAGAATGAAAAACGCAATTGAAAGCGGGGTTGTTGAAGAGGACTAGAGGTAGAGGTGAACGAGATATGAAGAGGACTAGAGGTAGAGGTGAACGAGATATGATAAGATGAGGATGGATGCGACGAGATGTGAATGAATGTGGGATGTGAATGGGTGCGATGGATGTGATGAGATATGAGTGGATGTGGTGAGATGTGAATGGATGTGATGAGATATGAGTGGATGTGGTGAGATGTGAATGGATGTGATGTGATGTGGATCTAGTTAGATATGAATGGATGAGATATGATGTGGATAGATGAGATGTGGATCTAGTTAGATATGAATGGATGTGATGTGATGTGGATCTAGTTAGATATGAATGGATGAGATATGATGTGGATAGATATGATGTGGATAGATGAGATGTGATGTGATGTGGACTTGGGTATATGTGAATGGATGTCAAGTGATGTAACTAGATGTGAACGCGATATGATGCTATGTGGATGTGATGCGGATCTGGAATGAATGTAGATGGATGTGATGTGATATGACTGAATGAGATGTGATGTGGATATGACTGAATGAGATGTGATGTGGATATGTTGTGACATGATGTGATGAGGATAGATGTGGATAGATGTGATGAGATGTGATGAGATGTAATATGATGTGATTAGATGAGAATGGATGAAGACGATGGGAATACATATGACTGGATGTGGAATGAGCAATGTGAATTAATGTAGAAGAATGTGAAATAACAAGAAATGATGTGGAACAATGTGGAAAGATGAGAGTTCATAGCTGTATTTATGAAACCTGTTTTTAAATGACTGTTTTATGTCAAGAATGCTAGGGAAGCATTTTGACCATCTTGTGAATGAGGTCGTGGAGACCTAAGTGATAGTTGCAATAGCTGACGGAGAGTCAATGGAGGATGTCTCACATAGCAAGGTCGGCCGAGTTCTTTGACCAGCCTCGGTTCGATTTAAATGGTAAGCTTCTGGTACGGTGGATGAGGGACCAAGGAAGCGGCCTATGAGTGAAGCGCTAGGTGACCTATGAAGGAGCCTAAAGGGTGTTGAACATATGGTGCTTGGGCTCTGAGTCACCAAAGATACCCACGCGTGCGTCTGGGGAAGAAATGGAACAAGGAGTTAGAGTTGTTTTCTGAACTCAGGCATGAATCATGTTGATTGGCCGCCTTGCTGGTCCTCAATGGATGAGTCCATGGCTCTTTTATATGGACATGTTGGTTGATCTTGCTGATGGAGAGTCCATCTGGATTTTCTTATGTGATTATATTTCCTGGTACTATGAGCTAGGAACTATTGAAAAGGCCCTTGAGTGAACAAGTGGTGAGCGTTCTGGTTGCCAATGATGCCATAGGTACACCGATGAAGGAATTGGAAATTAGAATTCAAGCTAGATATTTTGGAGGATTATGATCAGTGATACTATGGTTTCATTAAAAGATTGTTTTAAAGAGAGCTGAATCTGTGAAACAAGTAATTTCATATTGGGTGTGTAAGTGGTGTGACTCTCTTGAAGTTTGCTTGAAGCGTCGGCTAGGGGGCCTGGAAACTCTTTTCCCTGGTACCCGGGGCAAAACATAACCAATTTCTAAATGGATCCTATCACTACAATGGTTGGGCGGTTGGCTAGGCGGTTGGCTAACCCATGGGATTGGATGGCTGGACTGATGGATCCCTAAAATGAGATTCAATTCTGTTAAGTTATGATAGTTGAAGTAAATCCCAGATAGTCCTTGTTCTATATGGAAAAGAATCAACGGGTGTGCCTCTTGACAAAGGAAAAAAGTTTCTATGCTTATCACATGTAGCGCATATAGAGCACATATAGTCCATACAGAGCACATACATACTATAGAAAGCACATAATGTCCATAGAGAGCACATGCTCACATAGAACATACATAGTAGACATACCAAAGACTAACCATATAGTATACAAATCACATATAGTGACATATAAATTATATAGAGTACATACACCATGTGTAACATACAAAAGCACGTACATCCGATACAAACCACATAGTTCGTATGTACATATACAATGTACATACAAATTATACAAAAGCACGTGCATCCAATACAAACCACATACGCTCCATAGAGAGCAATTGTAGTCCATAGAGATGATACAGAGAGCATATAGCACATTAGGTCCATACAAAGCACATGTGGACCATACAGAGCACATCTAAACTATATAGTGTACATACATTCCATATTTTGCACATTTGGCCTATACAAAGCACATATGGTTCATATAGAGAACATACAACCTATATGAAGCACATGCGTATCATATAAAAAATATACAAATGATGCATAAAACATACAACCTATATAAAGCACACATGGATAATATAGAGCACATATGGTTCATACAAAGCATATGCAGACAATAAAGACACATGCATTCCATACAAAGCACGCATGAGACATACATAGCACATGCAAACCATACTCACCACATGCAACCACATGGAATCTATACAAAGCACATATATAAAACATGCACAACGTGTGTGGACCATATGGAGCACACTAGACCATACATAGCACATGTGAATCATACAAAGCAAAATAAGTCCATACTAAGCACATCCAGACCATACCAAACATGACATCACATATATTTTGATCATGTATAGACATACGGGGGAAATACCAAGTATGCAAAAGACATCATACGAGTCTATACCTAAAATTTCCCTCTTTGTAGTTCAATTTATGGGTAAAAGCCATTAAAGTATATGTTGAGAGATTTTCCCTAGGATTTGGGAAGGATTAAAAGAGGGTAATTAAAACAAGGAAATGGCCACAAACTACACACACACAACTAAGCTATGGTTCTCTCTTGATCTTCTTCACTCACACCATCATTAAATGGAGACATGATTGCACATAAAGCTTGATAAAGGAGCAAGAAACAAGAAAGTGAGAGGGAGAAAAGAAACACAACCTTGATTTTGAAAAAGAGGAGTCATGCAACTACTCAACCGCCCAAAACACCTTTTCTTGATATTTTATTTATATTAAAAAAAACTTTTAACTATTTCTTTTCCTATGGTTTCAAATTTGAGGCTTTATTTTTCTAGTTGACTAAGGTTCCCATGCTACTAAAGAAAGGAGCAAATATTTAAATGTGCATTGGCTTTGATAAATTGGTAGACTGACTATTAAAGTGCTCCTAAAATATTGTAATGAATGTTTATAACGAAAAAATTGCCAGGATAAATGATAAGAATAAATATATTTTCCAATCAAGAACACCTTGTTGATGTAATGTTTATACCAAAAATAGGGGTTATCAATACCAATCATGTACACATCACTCTAAACACATTTTGTTCATGTATAGACATACAGGGACAATAACAAGCATGTAAAGATCAACAAAGTCCTTTCAAACTATAGACACAGATCATATGGAGCGTGTAGATCATAATGTGGTAATAGGAAGCATGTACATATCATCACCATGATAATCTAATCATAGTCAAACCATATGCCGCTGTAGAGTCCACACTATGTCAATATCAATTATGTAAGCATTAGGAACATCTCTTTCTAACCATATATGCATGTATGATACAAACCATGTCAGGTCAATAACAAGCATGTAAAGATTATAGGGAGTTTTTTCTAACCATGTATGGATTGTATAGGCTACATCATAATAATTCTCAACATGTAAGGGTCATGAGTTCCATCTTATTCCAATTATGAATGTACATATGATATAGACTATACATGGCACATCAGGCAACATTCAGCACATAGAGATCATGTGGAGTCTTGTTGGACCATGGTTAGATGATAAGGACCTTGCATACCATGACAATATAATACCATGTATGTAAGGATCAACATCATCCCATTTCGACTCTGCCAAACCATATGGACTGTAGAGCACACATTATATCAATAATGAGCATGCAAACATGATGGATAGCTCTCTTGGAGCATATAAATATCACATGCAACCATACAGACTATAACCAATAACATATGAACCATGTAAGGCCATGATCTATGTTAACGTGCATGACCATCATGGTGATAATATATGTATATCCATGGTGGACATGATAGCATGCATATATGTTGAGAGATGAAATCGTGGTGTTGTGTGTATGTGGGAAAGCACCCTAGAGGTGCAAGATATTGTGGCAAGATAAGAATGCCACATATAATATTGTATGGTGTGTGAGTGTTGACCAAAAGAAGTGGAAAAGGGAGTGCCACATGGTTGATGATGTGTAAAGTGGGATAAGGTTAGAGAGCCTATATCATTGTATGGTTCATTTGAGATATGCAATAGAATAGAGCTATTATTGAGTGTGCAATCTCTCTCTCTCTCTCTCTCTCTCTCTCTCTCTCTCTCTCTCATGGAGTTCTTAGTGTGGTATAATCCACCTTAATTATGTTGCTTAATCTATGTCCTTCACCATGATCAATCCCATTTTAGATTGTTAACATGGTATCAGAGCCTGCTGGTTCATGCTAAGGGGCTGAGCTACAAGCAAGAGAAGCACAGGAAGCGGTATGAAGGTAAGAGCTTCATCTACTCTTCCCTATTTGTGTTGGCGACTACACCCTTGTCCAGGAGCTCTACGGGAGGCACCGACAAACGATCTCTGATTGAGGAGCTTTCTTCGTGGGAGTAAAGCTATAGGGCAACTATACTTTCCTATCGGATGCTATTTTTTGGGCCGAAAACGCGTTTTGGGCGCGTTAGAACCTCCGTTTTTCAAAAAGCAGGCAATTTCGAGCACTGCGGGTAAGTCATCGATTCTATGCAGAACTGTGTTTAAGAACTGCAAGAAGATAGATTGGTTGTGCAGACATTGTGTGTGCTGCAAGGAGGTCAAACAGTTGCCATTGGGTGTATGTATGAACATTGAGGTCACTGGTTGTGACATTTGAGTGTAGTACCGTACCACTGCAAAAAATACAGCAGTTTATGTAAGACAAACTAGAGTGCCATTTCTGGTAAATTTGTGTGTTTGGCAAGATGTCAAATGATGGCATAAACTAGATTGTTGCTGAAAAGCTTGATAAGAACAACTTCCATGCTTGGAGGTTGAGATTGACAAATTTCCTGATGGGAAAGGGTTACTGGGACTATATAGAAGGTAAGCATGAAGAGGCACCTGAGATACCGGAGATCAATTCGACTGCTGCAGATATGAAAGAGTTCAAGGATTGGAACCAAGGAGCCAAAAAAGTTATGTATTGGCTCTCTATCAGTATACAGGACACCATGATTAGGCAAATACAGGATGCCAAGTCCACCAAGGAGGCGTGGGACACCTTGGTAAAACTCTATGAAATGAATACCAAGGCATGAAAGATACAGTTGAAGAATGAACTTCATACTGTGGAGAAAAAGAGTATGTCTGTGAATGACTATGCATTGAAGATCAAGGGTATTGTGGAATCCCTTGCATCTATTGGCGTTTTAATAGATGATGATGATAAGGTGGAAGCCTGTCTACGTGGTCTCGGGCCACAATACAAGCCATTCAAGACGTCTATTTAGACTCGAGAAAACATTCCCAATTTCACAGATTTGGTGTCTATGTTGATTATAGAAGAGAAGAGCTTGGGTGAAGATCAATAGTCTTCACAAAACAAAAACAGTTCGAGCAACAGGCCTTCTACACAAGTTCAGGAAGAGGACAAGGTAGAGGAGGCCATGGACGTGGCCAAGGAGGTGGCCGAACAGGTAATCAGAATTATGGCCAGCAGCAACAACAACAACGGTCCCAGAATTCACAACAACAACAACACACAGGTGGAAGAGGCCAATTTAGAGGCAAGGGGAGTCAAAGAGGTCATGGAAATTGGCAAAGGCAGCATAATGATACATGTGTGAAATTGGCAAAGGCAGTATAATGCTACATGTGTGAGGTGCATGTGCATGGGTTGGTTCCCACCCAAACTTCCATGTTGGTTCCCACCCAAACTTCCATGTTCAAATCGGACTCAGTGGTTCCACTGTGAGCGAGTTGGCTCAAAATGGACTAGGTGTCTAAGATGGTAAACACGCGCACACATGTTTGGTTGATGGACACTCCAATGTATCATTGAGGGGGGGAGTGTTGAGAGGTAGCAATTGCGGTTGTGCAATGTTACATTGATATGGGTGATGGGTGAGTTGTGGAACATCTCGATTAAGAGGGAGTGTTGAGAGATGTAATCGTTGTGTTGTGTGTATGTGGGAAAGCACCCTAGAGGTGCAAGATATTGTGGCAAGATAAGAATGCACATGTAATATTGTATGGTGTGTGAGTGTTGACCAAAAGAAGTGGAAAAGGGAGTGCCACATGGTTGATGATGTGTAAAGTGGGATAAGGCTAGAGAGCCTATATCATTGTATGGTTCATTTGAGATATGCAATAGAATAGAGCTATTGTTGAGTGTGCAATCTCTCTCTCTCTCTCTCTCTCTCATGGAGTTCTTAGTGTGGTATAACCCACCTTAATTATGTTGCTTAATCTATGTCCTTCACCATGATCAATCCCATTTTAGATTGTTGCTAGACAAGATGTAATTTACATGTATTTAGCCAAAGTACAAAAACATGTCGGAGGTCCAATTGAAATAGTGTGAAAACATAGCAACATGATCAGACAGACTCAAGACCTGACATGTACCAAGACCAGAGAACAATTTGCACACATACCAAAGGGCACTGCCTAATGTTGACCAAAAGACCTTGTTTTGAGAAAACATGGACTCCTTACTAGACCATTGCCTAGAAATCAATGTTTTTTACTTGTTTACTGCCCTATTTTAGCAGCTAGGTAATCCGAAATGGAACCATACTTTATAGGCATGGAAACGTATGTGCAAAGCGCATATTTGTGTATGAGCATAGGGAAATCACACACTCTAGCAAGGGGATAAGAGCAAGAGAATACAAGAGCTTTAAGATTGCACAAGGGAAGTGTGTGTTCTCATTCCTTACATTGTTATCTAGTGACAAATCTTATAAGTGGCCAGGCACCCAAACTTGGGCGGCCATTGTGTAAAAATGAGAACTATGTGTATCTACACCTACTAGTATACATGTGTATGTGATGCCAACATTGCACTTAGCTCAAACATCCCTTACTTACATTGTGATATGCTCATTTGACCAGGGAAAATTTGTAAAATAATACATAAAGTGCTAAAAACCCCACTTGGGTGGACAAACATTACAAGTGACCCAATTAGAGTAATCTGATGATGCTAATAACTTGTTACTCTTAGACGGCCTTCAAAAAATTAATTGGTGGGCCCGCTTAAGCCAACCGCCTAGTTAATTGCCATCGAAGATGTGGTTAACAACTAGTACTTGGTAAGGATAAAGTGAAAAATATGAATGTGTATGTAGCACCATTAATAGATAAGTTCCAAATGTTATATGTGCAGGTAGTCTTATACATGATATGTCTAAATGCTCTAACTGTAGGTTAGCCAACATAAAGGGAATATTGATGTGGACCATGAAAGC
Source organism: Cibotium barometz (assembly GCF_041138505.1). NCBI lineage: Eukaryota > Viridiplantae > Streptophyta > Polypodiopsida > Cyatheales > Cibotiaceae > Cibotium > Cibotium barometz. The sequence goes on along the minus strand of NC_141070.1, from coordinate 44,890,692 downwards.
TATGGCAAGTTCTTACGTAAATGTTACCATATAAATATATATAATGTTTGAAAAGGTGATGCCTTACCCACTAATATTCATGTGGACCATGTAGGCTATGGCGAGTGCTTAGGTAAATTTTACCATACAAGTATATATAAAGTTTGAAAAGGTGATGCCTTACCTACTACTAATTATATATATACATAAAGTTTGAAAAGGTGGTGCCTTACCTACTAATTATGCTAACTACATAAAGTTTGAAAAAGTGATGTGTTACCTACTAATTATACTAGCTACATTGGACAAAGTAGGCCTTGCCTAAAAGTAAGTATCATACGTGTCCTATTTGTTAACCTCACATAGATGCACACCATTATCAATCTTTAAAGAAGATGATACATTAAGCCCACACAAAATACCTTCCAAATGATCATCCCCACAATGAGAAGGAAATCTTGGTCAACCACCTTTAAGGATAAAGGCTAGTGACTCGTTGGAATCATGCAAAGGGAATAAAAATATACTAACCCTTGGGATGAAGAGGCTCTCTATCTTTCATCAAATCTCTTATTGGAACAATTTACTAATTAATCAACTCTTAGATCTGTAATATACTGTTGTGTAAGAAGGGGTAGAGAATGATCCTAGGGCCATCTAAACTTCCAAGTTAAATCAAGATATAGCTTGAAAGTTTAGAAATATTCACAATGATGTACGTGTTTATTCTCTTGATGAATCTATTCAAGTTTTGTAGAGATATCTCTATTCTCTTGATGTACATGTTTATTCTCTTTATTTAAGTTTTGATGGATTATTTCAGTCTTTAGGCTCTTGAACTTTGTTGCATTTTTTCTAATGTTAGCCCATAGTGGGAGTGCATCCTATTCTAAGGAGGCTCCTTTATTGCAATTTTTCTCATATTTTGTCAGACCATTTCTTCGTCGAAGTGCACCCTACTTCTTTGTCAGAGTGCACGCTCTTGAGGCTTGTTCATAAACTGTGTGTTCACAACATAAAGTTTATATACCACTTGTTTCTTATAATGTACCTAAAAACCATTCTACAATCTATTATTTAGTATCTTCTCTTCTGTCCTTCTATAATTTAAAGCCCCTCGCTCAAGGTTTGATTAGCATCTTGTACTAATAGCTTTGCATGAGGAGTTTTGAATGGCCCTATGACCATTCTATAACATGCACCTAGGGCCATTCTTTTATGGTAAATAAGGCCACTAGTTTCTATTGAAGGTCTCAAAGAGCATGCATGAGTGGCCATGGGGCATCTTCATGCACAACAAGAGCAAGAATGGCCTAGGCCATTCTTGCATGACCCCAAGTCCTCAAGGTCATGTTGGAGATGTCCATGGGGCATCCAAGAACATTCTAATATTGGCTTTGTGGATCACCCAACTTTCATGCATCCTTCTAGGCATCGAAGAATGGCCCTAGGGCCATTCTTGGATCATCCAACTTTCTTGCATTCTCCTCAACATCAAAGAATGGACTTAAAGCCATTCTTTTCATGCACAACAAGTGTAAGAATAGCCATGGAGCCTTTCTTTTTCATGGTAAATAAGGCCCTCATTTAGCCTTATAGGCCTTAAAGAGCATTCAATAGTGGCCTTGGGGCATCCAAGAATGGCCCTAGGGCCATTCTTTTCAAGTAGAACAAGTGCAAGAATGGCCCTAGGGTCATTGTTGCGTGACCACAAGTCCTCAAGTCCTTTGTCTCTATAAGCTTTCTCAACGTCTAGATTAGCATGCCTTACTAGGACTATTATATTGTGGTAATATACTGTTGTGTAAGAAGGGGTACAGAATGATCCTAGGGCCATCTAAACTTCCAAGTTAAATCAAGATATAACTTGGAAGTTTAGAAATATTCACAATGATGTACATGTTTATTCTCTTGATGAATCTATTCAAGTTTTGTGGAGATATCTCTATTCTCTTGATGTACATGTTTATTCTCTTTATTCAAGTTTTGATGGATTATTTCAGTCTTTAGGGTCTTGAACTTTGTTGCATTTTTTCTAGTGTTACCCTATAGTGGGAGTGCATCCTATTCTAAGGAGGCTCCTTTATTGCAATTTTTCTCATATTTTGTCAGACAATTTCTTCGTCGAAGTGCACCCTACTTGGCAATTCCTAATTAGGCAAGCACCTTGCCTCTATATCTGCTCCCAAAAGTGGTCATGACTAACGACTTCCTAACTAGGATTACAAAACTGACTGACTGGCCAATATTGGCCACGCATAGTTGCTTTAAGAAGGTCTTCAATGCAAAAAGGGGGAGAAGCTCGCATCTGGTGTGAATTCTTTGTGAATAATCACAGTCATTGGGTGGGAGGTGTCCGATGTAGTGGGTAAGAGCCAGATATGGAACTGCAGTAGATCGCATTCCCCTGGCCCCCATATAGCAAAAATGTCCATCTCTAACACCCTCTCTTGCTTATCATCCCTGCCCCATATAGCAAAAATGTCCATCTCTAGCACCCTCTCTTGCTTATCATCTTCATTTGAATCAACCTTTCTTTCCAAGTCAATGTTGGACTTGGATTCATCGTTATTATGTGTGTTGGAGTTTGTGTCCAAGGCACAATTGCATGGGATACACTTTGTTGCACCGCTTGGAACTGCTCTCCCCAGTGACATTTGCCTGCTCTGCATTCCTGGCTGCCTCCAGAGCAATCACCACTATCTCCTCCACAAAGTCTGTGAGTGGGAGGAGGTTCTCCTCCATGTTTCCTGTGTTGGAGTCATCGAATGGGAACTCCGCCTTCACCTTGAGCATGCTCAAGCACTCATCCATACAGAGGCCACATGACCTTTCAATGTCATGCAAAAAAATGAAAAGCTCCCCCCCCCTACCACAACCAGACATAGAGAGTCAATCTCTATCTCAGGAAGGGGGGCAGAGTCATCTTCATCTTCAATGGCATTGTTGCTTCCACTTTCCTCAAAGCAACATGGATTTTCTGCAAGCGCCAGTGCACCTTTTGGGAATTGTTTTGCGATGATGAGGCTTTCATTGACACCTATGTGCACTGCACTTTGAGGCTCTTTATTGTCGTGCGGATGAATCCGCCAAGGCGCAGTTGTGGCATTTTGACCTCCTCTTTCTCCTCTCCTTCTGAAAGAAAGAAACAAAGTAGAAAGTGATGGCCAATGGCACCTCTGTTGAGCTTGCGTACTTACTTCTTGTCAAGCTCTAGGAAGTGTCCAAATTTCATAGCCATTGCTTCAAATCTTTTGAGCCACTTTTGGAAGGGCCTATTGTTGTGGTTAATGTACTCTAGGAGGTTGGAGTGCACCCACAATCTGTCATCGATGGCCAAAGAGATAGAGTGCAACTTGATGTGGGTGTCCATGTAAGATAACGTGTCCTTAAATAATTCTTCATGGAGGCGGAGTGTGGAGATCCAATCGATCTCACGGTGAACATTGTGTGCAAGTGTGTGGCCTCTGGAAACTCGCTCTCACAGAGGAACTTCATGAAACGCTCATAGGTAGCCATGTATTCTGAAGCTCGAGAGTGGAGGTGGCTTGTGCTATTGAGAATGAGTGAAAAATGACACATAAGGCCTTCACAGTACTATTTATACTAGATAGTGGCCATTTTACACTGGACCAAAAAAAAATTTGTTGATTTTTTAAAAGACGAAAACCTCTTCAAGAAACCAAACAACATATTTTAAATACCGAATATCTCAAAAAATATTTTTTTATACAAAACTCTGGTGAAGGGATATTACAAAATTGTTCCAGTGGATACTCATAGCTTAGATTCTTTGAACTAAGGTGACATCATTTGGCCCCCAATTCGAGGACACCTAGGTGTTTGCTTCCATCCTCCTTCCAACCTATCCAAACACACAACACAGTAAGTGACTCCAAAAAGGGGTGAGCAAATACAGAGGTTTAAATGTCAAACAATCCTTACTTTCCTACCCTGCACATTGAAGAAAGCATTATTGATTCCCTCAAATCTCAAAATGCGTAGGTGATCACAAACGTTCAAAAGGCTCCAATGCTTATTTGCTTGGACAATCTCTACCCCCACATTAGGTAGGCCTGTAGAGAGATATACAAGCTCTACAACCTCCTCTTGAAATTTTAAGGGTATCCATGCACCCTTCTTCCTCATCCACCACTTGTAACAAAAACGAGTAGACAAAGTCGTACAAGATCACTGGAATCCAAAGGAGACAATGGAATGCACTACATTGCACCTAAAATTATCTCCTTTATTCTCCCCTTCCACAATGTCCCACCCTTGGCCAAGAAAATTGACAATCTCTTCATAGCCTACCACCTTGCACATGTACATTGTTGGCGTTCGTGTGCAAGTAATGGCCCAAAACATGTGGGCAAATACATGCACAGGGCATGCCCAGCTAAGACCAGCCAATCTTGAGGCCTTTGTGTACTTCAAAAAGAAGAATATATATCATTGCCCATCTCTGATTTAAGAGCAACAATAGTCCAAATATCAGGCATTGGTCATTCAGCACTAGAGAGGGAAGGATAGGGGACCTCTTCAAGCTTACCAAACCCATTGACCTGTGTCGAGACTACATATTTGTGGGTGTAGAAGAAAATCTTTCGACTAGCGAGGTCAGAAGGGGCATTGTCAGCGAATACACCATCCCCAATGTGCACATGTACAGCATAAAATGTTCCTATTAGGCTTGTTATGGGCTTCTCCTCAATGATATTGGAAGGGAAAATATTTGAAAATGAGAAAACTATCAAATAAAGTTGAAAAGAACAGTTCAAATACCATGTACACTAACATACCAAAGTGAAACCATACAGTTCCAAGGGAAATGAGGACTATGACAATGTGGGCTCAAAGAATTTTCGATGCCGAGTAGGGCCACCAATCCATCATTCCTTGTTTCCTTGAATACTAGTAGACGCCCCTTCCAATGGTGCTCAACCACATCTCAACGTCAAACTCGATGCGGTCCAGTGGAACTGGGCTGCAAATACACCCAATCTCCCTTTTGAAATTATTTTTCAACCAAAGCACCATGTTCATCTCCCTCCTGGTATTGTGCATGAGCAGAGCCCCAACCTGGTCCCTTGGCCTTCTCCTCAACAAAGATGCACTACCCTCCATAGTGTGTTCTTCTAGAAAGGTTTTAGGGAGGGAGAGAAAGAAGGAAGGTTGCACAGTATAGGTTGTTGGGGAGAGGGAGGTAGATGTGGGTGTGAGGAGATTCGAATGTGTGCACGCACGAGTGATAGAGATAGAGAACGCTACAAATCTAAGTACATTAGAGAGAAGGAAGAGAGAGAGAGAGAGAGAGAGAGAGAGAGAGAGAGAGAGAGGGTTGCATCGGTAGAGAGATAAGTTGAAGATCTACTTACAGTAGAGAGAGAGAGAGAGAGAGAGAGAGAGAGAGAGAGTGTGAGAGAGAGAGAGAGAGAGAGAGAGAGAGAGAAAGAGAGAGAAGGTTGCACAGTAGAGAGAGAATGAGCTATGGAGATTTGAGGGTTGGGGTGAAGAGGATGATGTTGGAGAGAAGAATAATGTGTAGGGAGAGAAAGTTGAGTTGAAAAAATAAGTTTTTTATATAATATGGTTTGGGTTGGGTTTTGAGAGGGAAAAATACACTTTTGAATTTTTTTTAAAAAAATCCAAATTTTTAGGGTTTTTTGACCCACGAGAATGATGGGGCTGAAATTGGTGGAGCCCTCTACTTTTTAGAAGCTACCCCCTTGCTTTATGGCACCCTCCTACTTTTTGCACTCCACCTCCCTAATTTATGAAGACCACTCCCTACTTTTTAAACCCCACAAATGTAGTAATGAGGGAGACAAGCCTAGTTGCAAGCCTAGTTGCCCGCTACTTTTGGAGGAGACCAAATGTGCACACTCCTCTCTTCCTATTGGTCCATTGCTAAAATGAAGGTCATTAGCAAAGGGCCCATAAGATTTCCAAATGTTTCCTAATGGGAGGATTGCAAATAGTGCCATAGGAGGGTCTACAATAGGAGGAGGACGATGCTTGGCAACAGGAAGATACGGCTTGTTGGGAAGAAGCATCACAAGTACCCACAAGTGAACAAGCTGAATCAACAATGGATTTTCATGATCACACTGAAGATTCAAAATCTAGAGAGAAACCCAAGTACAATATTCTCCACACAGCACAAGCAACTCCTAACACTGTTGTGTTGCTGAACTTTTTGTAAAAAGGAGGATACATTTGAGAAGATGCCAGAGGAAACATATTTGGAGGTTATCAAGGATGGAAACCTTTGGTTGCAGCCACAATTTTTCTTTGAAGCACTCGTGCAGGTAACCAAATTTGATCCTCACTACCCTTATGATCCTATTGTAGGTGTCAAAACACCCACTGCAAAAATGATGGACAAGAGGCCTTATTTGGCCTATCCTCCTAGGGGTGATATGTTAGAGCATGTAGAAAAGCACAGATGGAAAGCTAGCAACCTATGGGAGCCTAGAGGGAAAAACACACAATTCAAGAACCCTCACTTAGCGGATCTTCTTGATGTACAAGTGGTTGCTTTATTAATAGAATATTCTTTTGGAAGATGGAAGCAGGAATATCCAATGGAGGAAAGAGGTGGCTATACACTACCTCGCACTACCTCCAAGGTACAATGAAAGGCCAACAGGATGGGAGGGCACACAACTAGAATGGGAGATAGAGCTACCTACAGATATATAGTCAATGAGGAGCCACCTTAAGAAAGTGTACTATGCATGGAGGCAGATACCTACTTTTGTGGAAATTGTTAGATTTATACAGCTTATTATAACACTTTTAGATGTTCCACAAAAAGACACAAGATGCGGTAAAGAGCAATTACTATATGATCTCAGTGAGGGACCAAATGAAGATGTGGTGGCTTTCTATTTCCATCGACTCAAATTTCTACCTAGATACATGCTCTATGACTTTGAGACTATGGTGGGATATGATCTCAAATAAGGGACCAAATGAAGATGTGGTGGCTTTCTATTTCCATCGACTCAGATTTCTACCTAGATACATGCTCTATGACTTTGAGACTATGGTGGGATACATAATTTTTTCCTCCCTACAAAGATTTTAGGAGAACTCAATACTCCTTCAAATTAAGGCATTTACATTAGCAGCATGGTGCCAATAAGTTCTTGTAAGTCGAAGTCGCCTAGCCTAAAATTGGTAGGCATAAGAGTTCAAGTCTAGTCACCAGTCGGTTTTCTAACCATTGGCATAGTCTTGCAAGCTGCATCAAGTTGCTAGTTGCTTTTCCAATCATTAGCATAGTGCTACCATATTTCATTTGCATTTGCTTCCAAAATCCTCTCGCATACTAGAGGCCTCACCAATCTAGGCATTGGCATAAGAGTCTAATGTCGCCTAAGATTTTTTGGTCAAGGGCATAGTCTTGCGACACAGAGTCATGCATAAGCATTTCCTTGTACATGTCTACATATTACATAACCAAATATAATAAAATAACATAAAAAATCTAGAAAACTCAAAATCTTGAAACTCCCTACACACACACTGTGCACTTTTATCTTAAGACTAGAGCCTCGACATTAGAAGCCATCAAGGTACATTTTGGATTGGGGGATCACATGCATATGCACTTAATCTTGGCTTCACAGATTTTGACATAGACAACCAATCTGTATCACAACATCATGAAGTTGTCTCAGTATCACTCACAAGGTTCTTCCACTTCAAGACTCTATTCATCAACATACTTAAGAGAGGTTTTGAAGTTAATCGACAATTTGACAACACTGATGATTCTACAATGACAATCCAATGATTTCTTCAGTGTGGTTAATCTTCAACTATTGGAAACATGGATCCTCCCACTTCCCGGGAGGTCACCCATCCCAGTTGTGTTCCTGCGCAGGCGCGCTTAACAAATTGGTCTAGCCATCCAGACCCCAAAATCTTAAGATGTTAGGTGACCTCCGGTAATCCAATTTGTAGAAACCTCAACTTGCCAAGATTCAAACCTAGTCCCACCACGTGAGATGGTTCTCTCTAGAAGTGTGGATTGCATCTCCAACACCCCCCCTCAAGCCACACTTTGGTTGAGGTCTTAGCTTCCAACATCACAACCTAGGCTCTGATACCATGTTGAGAATCATGAATCAATCTCTCCTAATGACAAGAAATTTACCTAAAGATCAACTAATCCTACACTAATCACAATGCTAAACTAAGGTGGATAGAAATGAAAAAAACTCATAATGAGAGTGTGCTAATTAAGATGCACTCAAGTACAATTAGACACCAAGATGAATTAGCTTGGATACATAAAGAGACTTGAGATAAGTGCAAGTGATATATTTGCATTGCTTGAAATGTCCTCCTTTTACATGAGGAGAATACAACTTGGCCTTTCTCTTGCATGTGAGACACCAAGATGAATTAGCTTGGATACATAAAGAGACTTGAGATAAGTGCAAGTGATATATTTTCATTGCTTGAAATGTCCTATAAGGAGAATACAACTTGGCCTTTCTCTTGCATGTGAGATAATTCTCACTAGGTGATGTGGCTTCTCACACTCACTCCATATTTTCCTTGTGCTCTTTGGTACCACATATCTCAACACTCCCCCCCCCTTGGTGCCAAATATTTGGGCTACTCAAGTGGTTAGATGTTGGTTACATAATGTTGTTTGAACTTTTTCTTTCTACATTCCCCTATGTGCTATGAGCAACTTTGGCCCATGTGCTACTTTGGCACTTCCCCCCCTTAATGCTACTTTGGCTCTTAAGTGGGACGAATTTCTAGCTTGGGTACATAATTTGTCCTAGAGGCTAGTTACAAGCACTTTTTGTAGGAAGTAGAATTTTTTACCAACATATTTTTGTTTAAGAGATGGGTAGTCATTGGTAGCTTCTTTGTTGCTTTGTTGATGCTTGGTTATTTGATGCTTCTTTTGCTATTTTTAGTGTGCTTAGATTTGATGTGTATACACTTTTTCTTTGATTATGCACACATATGCTCGCATACTCATTTGGTTGCGGCATTTTTACAAAGAATTTACTCTTCATTTTCACGTAATTCTCCTTCTTGGTCACAATATTTGGTGATAAATTTTTTTCAATGTGATAAGTCCTTTGATAATGATCCAGTTAAGGAATGCACACTTTGATGAAGATGTATTTGATGCAAGCATGCTATAAGTTTTACAATATGAAGATTTTGAAATGTGATGATGCCCAAACTACACATGTTGGTGACAAGAACCAAGACTATGAAGTGTATATAGCCCTTTTTGAGCCCCACATATTTGCATGTGAACCACCTCTTAATAATGGATAAGGTTTATTAAACCTTTGACTTTTTTTCTTCTTCTTCTTTTTTTAAAGGTAGTTTTCAACCTTATCTCTTTCGCATCATCAGCTTGCTGCTAGCTGCGAGAACACCTGACGTCGATTTCTACGAATGTGCCTCCTCTCTTCTCTCTATTGTGCTGGGTTTGAGACAAACCACCTTGCTGTTTCTCAAGCACTACCCTCCAACAATGGAGAAGATAAATCCTCCTATGCAACATGTGAAGCATGTCTTATCACTGCCGAGGTGCTCCTACAAAGTGGTTGTGAAAGGTGATGTATGATTTGCACCAATCTTTAGGGTTTTGTTCTGAGCATGAGAAGGCGAATCTTTCCGGTAACCTTATGCTTCAGCACAACCGGGACCTGTCTTCTTCCTCGTCGGGGGGATGGGTGTCGACATGCTCCGTAGAAGCAGAGGACGAGACCGATACATGCTCCTTCTCATTATTTTTTCCACCCCATCTATGGACAATGAAAAACTGGCTGGCTTTTTCACCTTCATGGGTGCAAAGCGCTTAACAATAGAGCAACAAGCTTAGAGAGATTATATGAATGCTTCACTTGCACTGGCTTCCCCCTCTACACCAGTTTCTTTTTAGTTGCATAGAGAGGAGCTTCTTGAACTTGGGTGGAAGACCACTCTTGTGTTTTCCTTAAATGAACTTGTCTATGGCATGCTGGCTGGAGCCATTCCTTGCTAGTGCTGTAGGTGTAGCCTGCAATCTTAGAGCTCTTGTATTCTCTTTCTCTTATCCTCTTGCTAGAGTGTGTGAGAGTGTGTGAGTGAGAGTTGCTTGCAGGTTATTGGGTTACATCACCATAGCTATGGAGATGTGAGCGGTATGTCCAAGAGAATCAACACAAATATAGTTCAGTGTGATAGGCGATGCGAGGTAAGTTAGCACTAGCTACTTCTCTAAGTGGTTAGAGAGCCTCCCTTACGAAGCTCTAAATAGATCTCCCTTGCATCCCCATGACAAGTAAGTTGTTTCATCTCTTTCTCTCATGTTGAGCCTTTCATTGGTGTGTGCATAATGTCATTGCTTGAGTTTTCTTGAGATTGTGGTGAAATAAGCTTAGCACTAGTAGACAAGGAAGAGATGCTCATTCTTAATGGTCAACCATGGTGGGATGTTGCAATTTACCAATAATACTAACCATGTACTCCATGATGTGAAGTACAAACCAAATGGATTAACGCCTATTAATTGCTAGAATAAGATGTATGTATTGAGGCTCCTCCTTAAATTCAGACCATGTCTCCTTGATATGTCTCCATACACCACAATCAGTGGAGGGAACCCTTAAGATACCATTTGTGGATCGATTTATAGCTTGCCTTGTCATTAGCTTTGTGACGATGGATTAGCTTGCCTTGTCATTAGCTTTGTGACGATGGATTAGCACTTAAACATGCATTTTATCCCTAGGATTATTGGAAAATGCCCTAAAATCTTGGGTTCTTGGAAAATGCCTTAAAATCTTATAAGGAATGGCTCTGCCTAGATAATCTTGCCTATATCTATGAGTGCCACATTTTGGAGATGTGGATAATTCTTCATACTCTCCATAAAAAATCATGCAATCATTTAGGCATTACATGTATACTATTATAATCCATGCCCAAAGAACTCAACATCATCTTGACCTCATCTCATGTAAGATTGGCCATAGAGTTTTCCTTAGGGAAAATATTATAAATTTCAATAACCTGAATAATGAAGTGACACTTGTGTTTGACCAACCATAAATAGATTATAAATTAAGCAAGGAAAGAAAAGCTTGTAACTTGGATGTCCTCAATCCCTAGTACAAAGGGGTTGATGCTAAATTTTGTATTCCAACTTCTTCTAATGATGTGTCTTGTACATCCTATCACGAGACGCACTACCGCTGCCTAGTGCAAGGACAAACCATCGATCCTTGAGCAAGACCCTAAATCCCTTGCACATTTGTAACTTTACCCTAGAAAATGTCTTGTTGATTTGTGAGACTTAGGAACTTTACCCTAGAAAATGTGCAATCGGACGATCCGCATCCCATGGATAGAGGCATGGAACGCTAGCCAGAGAGAGCGGCCACACCATTGCTAGACCCTAGACTAGAGATGGGGCTAAGCCCTAGTCACCTAATTCAGACTAATCCAATAGTTTAGGGAACCATGCTGACTACTGTAATTGCAGAATCATATCAAGACCAGAGGCCTACACCAAACCTAGATTAGGAGATAGCTCACTTAGGCCCAGAAACCTCTCGTCAAAGGGAAAGAGCTTATCCACAACATTTCAGCCAGCGCACAACACCTATATAAAACAACTATTTGCTTTGTGGAATGTATCCCAAATACCATGTGGATCCCTACAAAGCACATATTAGCCCATCTCACTAAGGCAAGGACCATAGATGTGATACTATCCTCCTGGCCTAGCTCCCCCACCCACCATACCCCAACCTACGCCAGCACCATCCCATGCCAGGATTGACACCAAAAATGTTGAGGATAGCCATGGAAATAGGGAGGGGGGTAGTTGACTGTTGGAATGACACTATTGGCACCAGTTCAGCCAGTGCAAGGGCCAAGACAAGAGAGAAATAAAACTGCCCATATTTCTAAACTAATTACTAAGTTTGATGGGATTGGTGATCCCATACCCCATTTGGAAATGTTCAACCAAATTTGTGAGGCAATCACCAATCCCATACCCCATTTGGAAACGTTCAACGAAATTTGTGAGGCATTCAGCCATGTAGATGATCAAATTAAGGTGAGTGCCTTTGCCCTCACCCTAGATAGAAAAGCACGATAGTGGTTTCAATCACATTGAAGGTAGAAGACAAGGCTACCTTTAACACCTTGAAGGAGGCTTTCAAAGTGGGATATTCATAACAAGGAACTCAATGGAGTCCAATCAAGCGATTATACCACATGAGATAGAAGGATGAAGAATCCATTTAGGATTATATCAACCGGGTGTGGCATATCTTGATTCTCGCTGTAATGATAGAGACAAGTTCTTTGATGAAAGAGGCTGATTGGGCGATTCCTAGAGGGCCTTGAAAATGTAGCCTTGCACAACTCCCTATATTCTCTTGCCCACACTTCCTTTGAGTAATGTTGCAAGAGTGCCATGGATTTTGAGGATAATTTCATTGGAACTCGTTCCTGAGAATTGCATGAGGGCACATTTGAAGCATCCTTCAAAACCACTAGCACAAAATTTGAAGGAAAAGGAAGAGAATCCTCTTCATCTCAGGACAACAAGTGGAGAAGTTAGTAGCTACACTAATGTAGCAAATGACCCCAACACTGGAGAACAGCAGACCAAGGCCAAAGACCAAGTTGGGCAGCCCCATCTTTACCCAAAGCAAGAACTGGTATGCCTTAGGATCCCACATTCCACACACTACAAGGGACCTCACCGTCGGGTGTGGCAAAGTTTCCCATCAAAAGAAGACTATGGAAATTGTACCAACCAACCCAAAGCCACTAGTATCACTGTACATGAGGTTGTGGTATTGACCACATATACAAGGATTACCCACTAAGAGCATACATTCCAGGACCGTCCCATGAGCATAAGCCGAGTGTATGAGCATTAACTTTTGGTAAGTATCAGGGATGGGTTATGTAATAAAGAAATTATATATGCACATGCACATGTATGGGTATGGGCCTAGGCACATGGACCTTAGGTCCCTTGAGCATAGATTTGCAGGATGGGCATATTGATTAGCCAATGTGAAATGGCCAAGTACTATATAAGTGGCCTTGGTCTAGGTTATTGTAACCTTCTATCACCTTTTTATTACCATCATTTGATATGATAGACATCTTGTCTTCTTGGAGCTTATGCCCATGTGTCTCCATGCTAATGAGTGTAATCCCTTATATCCCTTCCTTACATTGGTATCAAAGCTCTTGGCTTAGATCTTGATGTTTTGATTAGGGCGTGATTAGTGTTTAATCCATTTTTGGATTATTATTTTTACACAGTTTTTAGATTTCTTTTGATTCTATTTTGAGTAGATTAGCAATGGGATTAATGGTAATAATTTTTTGATATATGCCCTAATTCTTGCACAGATTTGAGAGAATCTTAATTTTCTTTATTTTTGAATTGAGGTTTTCATCCATTTTCAAAGTGATTTTCTTGAAACTTTTTTGCTAAATCCTCTTGATTAGTGCTTCTTTTCACTAAATCTATTCATAAACCTTAGTTTCCTTCTATATTTGCCTAGTTCTAGGGATCTTGGTAATTTTGGAGGATATTGAAGCTTGTTGTATAGATTTTGGTGTAGTTTTCATCAAGAATTGGTGTAGATTGAAGATTTTATGCACATTTCCGTACAGATTACAATTCTATTATAGATTTGAGCAGTTTACTATGAAATTTGAATTTTAGTTTGCAGTTTTATACAAAGCTTATTGTTCAGAACCAAATTTCAAGAATCTCGATGCAGAAGCATAAAGTTTACAAGATTAAGTCCATAAATCTACAAATCTTGGTGTAAACTTGAGCATTAAGTGGTTCTTAATTGAAACTTTCCTAATCTTGATCATTTCTTTGCAAGAATTATGTTTCTTTAAGAGAAAATTGTTAAAATTACAAGGAAATCAAGAAATGTTACAAAATTTAATGCAAGATAAACATAACTTTGGTGTTCTTGGTTAATTTAAGACAAGTAAGAAGGATTATTGAATCTTGTTGGAAGTAATGCAAGATTATTGCAACACTTGGTCATTTGAAGTGATCATGACAATTTCTTGACAAAGAAAGAGTTTACAAATAATGATCTATGCTAATCAATGTGATTAGTGAGATCAATTTGGGTGAAGTTTGATCTCTTATCAAGAAACACTGAACACAAATTGTTGCAAAATTATACAACCTTGTTGGGATTCAAACCCAACCCTCTCGTGCAACCAATGCGCAGCCAGTGTCTAAGGTTCCTACCTATATACAACTGTTAGTAACAATTTTGAAGGTAAAAGTTACAGTTCTCGAGTGCAAAAGCTTACAGTTTATAGTGTGGTGCAAATGCTTACAGTTTACAGTGTGAACACACAAAGCCTTACATAGATCTGTAATTACAAAGAGGTGGAAGCATTTCAAACTCTAAACTGACTGGCAAAAGCTTACCGTTTATAGTGTGAACACACAAAGCATACATAGATCTGCAATTACAAAGAGGTGGAAGCATTTCAAACTCTAAATTGACTGGCCACTACCCTTGGATCTTGGAGTAAAGCTCTAATGTAGTGTTGGCCTTCTAGGTAGCACTCTTTGAGAGAAGTAGAAGTACAAATAGCAAAGGATAAGCAAGGCTCGGGAATATTAGCAGTAGTGTGGGCACGAATGAAAGCTTATAGCTGAGGCTTCATCACCTTCTTTAGAGGCTCAGTGTAGTCCACAAGAAAGCTGATCAAGTACCTCCACCCATAGTGTGAAACCTTGTAGGCCGGTGCAGGTATGGACAAGTTCACATAACCTAGTGAAAAAGAGTATCATTGCCACACCAAAGCACCTAAAGTGACTAGCTTCATCGCCTTCTTTAGAAGCTCGGTTTACCTTGCTTTTAAAAAAAAAAGAAGAAGAAGCAAGCAAGGCCTCATTGCCTTCAAGGCTTAGCCGCCAGAGAAGGGCCAGTGTGAAGGAGAAAAAGTAAATTTTTATTTGAGAGTTTCATTCCACACTCCTATTCTTTACCAAATTTTGTCCATCCCTTTACCTTTTCACATCCACTTAGATTAGGGGAATCTTGCATGCAAATATACACTCTTGAGTTTTTTGTGGTTTGTACACACATACTTGGAGTATTTATGAGGAGTGTTCATGTGCTTATATTTTTTGTGGAGATTATTCACACGTGACCATTTCAGTTGGCATCGTTCACGTGCATTGGTGCTTTATTTGGGATTGTTCATATGCTTAGTGCTTTGTGAGTGTGTTTCCATATTATTTTTGTACTAATGATGATGATTATGTATCACACCCACATACCTATGATGATACATCTCATACACGTACACATGATGATGTATCGCATACACACATATAATGATATTGATACACGTGCACATAATGATACACATGCACATGATTATAGTGATACACATATAATGATATTGATACACGTGCACATAATGATACACATGCACATGATTATAGTGATACACATACACATGATACTATGCCACATATGTACATGATGATGATGTATGTGATAGTGTTGCATGTGAGTTGGACCATGTGGGCATGATCTCGAGGGCAGAGATGGCAACCAACGAGCACATGGAGCATTAATACTTCTATGCATGTCTTCCTTCCTACAGATCATATGGATACATTAGCTAATCGTGGGAGAATTTTAGAGGATAGTGTGCATTTGATTAATGATACATCCAGTATAGCACACGAGTTTAGTGATACTTCACATGTGGGTTCTTGAGATACTTATGGGAATAATAGGCCTGAGTTTCCTATGCTAGATAGGACAAGCTATTCTTCTAGGGTTTGAACATATGTGGAGATGTTTATGATACCTTTATTCCTAGCCTTCATAGTGTACCTACTAGCAGTGTTCACTTGGGTATAGTCTAGAGGCTAGTGTCAATTTTATTGAGGTGAGACCTCATAGGAGACACATGCTTATTCATATGGATCTAGAGAGTTTCACATTTGACTTCGATACTTTATTAGATCCATTATCAATGGAGATAGACCCTACCTATGAGGATTACTTTAGTGACCTTGTAGATTCTAGGGTTAAGGAATTTATGGATAATGATACCATTTATCTCTACGTTGTCAGCCCTCACTGACATTTATGATGTCTTGCATATACACACATGGATATAGAGGATCATGCCTTGGATGTTTTGAGTTGTGCTACATTGGGTGACAGCATCAATTCTTATTTGACTTTACATGATGCTGACTATGAGCTATGTGCATTTAGTTCCTATGATTATTGACACAATCATATGTTTTACGGAGCTCTGACATTTACTTTGGGGTGCATCATTTGCCATTTGTAATGTTTTCTTTTTTATTATGTGGCTCGACATTAAAATGCACCTATTGCACATCCTAGTCTTGGCCTATATAATGCCATGACATTTTGACTTTCCAACCATGAGTTTTGAGTTCATTGTGTGGATTTCTTTAGTGCTGTTACAACTATAAGGATGGGCTAGTTATTGGCCTTCCCTTCAACGCAAGAGGATTTGGGGCTAGCCTCATCATTGATGTCGGTCTTCCATATTTATCTTTTGATCTAGGTGGTTGGTCTTTCCTTTATCATAGGGGGATTTGGGGCTAGCCTCATCATTGACGTTGGTCTTCCATATTTAAATTTTTATCCAAGTGGGTGGAGGGCCATTCTTTTGGAGTTTGGATGGTTCAGATTCTCCTTTGATCTAGGTGGTTGCATGATTACCTTCATCATCATTGACAACAGTCTGTTATCCTTTCAATTTGACCCTGGGGGGTCATACAACTACTTGTCTTTGCTTTCAACTCAAAGAATGTATTGTTAGCTTCAACATCAGCTTTGCACTACATTCCTTTCCATTTGATCCAAGAGGTGTCATATGCCTTGATGACACTAACATTCAATTTTGGATGTGATTTTTGGCTTTTGTATATAGCCTTTATATGTGTCTATTGTGCATGACCACCCTCCTTCGATTTTGAGGACAAAAGCATTGTAGGAGGGGATGGTTTGTAATGAAGCAATTATATATGCACATGCACATATATGGGTGTGGGCTTAGGCACATGGACCTTGGGTCCCTTGAGCATAGATTTGGGGCATGGGCATATTGATTAGCTAGTGTGAAATGGCCAGGAAATATATGTGGTCTTGTCCTAGGCTATTATAACCTTTTATCACCTTTTTGTCATCATTTGTTAATATGATAAACATTTGTTAATATGATAAACATCTTATCTTCTTGGAGCTTATGCCTAAGCTTTCATGGCTGATTCATGGCAGTCTTTTGTTTAAGCGCTACTCCCTAGGGTGTGTACTCCATGATAATAAGTGCAATCCTTTAGTTTGCTTCATTCCAACTATGTGATACAAGAGGTTCCTCTCAATGTTGTGACTAGAATGTGAAATAGGATGAGAACCACTAACCACAAAGCTAGACCAAATTCAGCTTCCCAAACTCAAAGGGCATAGAGACCAGCATTAGGAATCAAGGTCTTGCTCTTGTCCATGTGTGTTTGGCCATAGGCTGAATGTATCCTCGTGTGTGTGTGAACATCCCCTATCTATGTGTGTCTTATCCATATATGTATGTGTGTGAATAACCCCTAAAGGGTGTGAACACTCACTTATGTGTGTACTTATGTGTTAACCACCTCTTATGGGTGGATAAGGTAAGTATGTCATGTGGTAACTATCTATTCTATGGTTGTGTTTGTTTGGGTCAAAAGATAACTTAAAGGTTCCAAAACCTATAAAACAGCATTGTACTTGGTGAAGCATTTTACATCAATCAATATCACTAGCATTGATTCGTGCAAACATGTGGTAAGTATGTCATGTGGTAACTATCTATTCTATGGTTGTGTTTGTTTGGGTCAAAAGATAACTTAAAGGTTCCAAAACCTATAACAGCATTGTACTTGGTGAAGCATTTTACATCAATCAATATCACTAACATTGATTCGTGCAAACACACACACTCTCTCTCACAAGCATTATCTTATCTCTCTAACTGTCTCACACACTTTGTGTGTGCAGGCATGCCATAGCCATGTTTCAGTTCAAGCCTCCTTAGCTCTTTTTGTGTGGATAGGTTTTAAAACCCTAAGGCTCCAAGCTTTATTGCTTTGGGTTGGTGTAAATTAACTTAATATTTCTTTTCTAATATGCAACAATGTAAAAAAATCAGCATAAGGAAAGCGTTGCCAATAGGGAGTATTTACTCCTTATAAATCTCAAAAAATATTTATGTGAGTTGTGTTTATTTCTACTAAAAGATTGATGTTATGTGTGTTAGTTTTTTCTATGTGTATTTTGGGGGGTGTATCTCAAAAATCAAAATGTTTTGTTTGTGTAGTCCTACTTCTTAATGGTTGTCCCTACCCAAAGGCACCTCTACTAGGCATGAGAAACTGAGATGTGAGCTAAGATTAATCCTTGACTGGTATGGAGGAGAGCCCTTGAAGGGGTTGTTGTTGAAGGGGTTGTTGTTGGAAGTGAAAGATCCCTGCCCCCTCCGCGCAACGACGAATTCGGGGGTGCTAGCAGTGGAAGTAGCACTTCTTGCACGGGACAGGGTCCCTCACTCGAGGCCTCGCCCACGGACATCCGGACAAGAGACTAATCCCTCGGCTCTTCCAAAATCAAACCCGGAAAAACTTCCCTCGCCCGGAAAGCACGAGCGATTTCTCCGCGATATTTTTTTCTCTAATGTAGTCAAGAGCCTTAACGAACTAAACTGATCCGTCCGACCGAACTCGTAAGTCTCGTGGTCAGATCAAGGAAGAGACTTCCACTTGGATCATAGAGACCAATGCTTTTTTCCTCATTGAGAGGCACAGCCATTGATTCTTTTCCATAGAAGAATTTCTATCCGGGATTTACTTCGTCTATCGTACCATAATAGAATTGAGTCTCATTTTAGGGATCCATCAGTCCAACCAGTCCCATGGGTTAGCCAACCGCCTAGCCCCACTGTAGTGATGGGATCCAATTGGGAATTTGGTTAGGTTTTGTCCCGGGTACCAGGGAAAAGAGTTCCCAGGCCCCCTAGCCGGATATTCATGCAAACTTAAAACTAGTCACACCACTTACACACCCAATATGAAATTGCCTTTTTCACAGATTCAACTGTGAAAAACAATGATTTAATGAAATTGCCTTTTTCACAGATTCAACTAGTCACACCACTTACACACCCAATATGAAATTGCCTTTTTCACAGATTCAACTGTCTTAAAAATATGCAAATGTAAGATCCTTCCTTACTACTCCCAATATGCAAATGCAATTTTTGAGAATGTGCAGAGGGAGAATGTGTTAAATAAAGTGTTCTAAGGTTAGGAAATATTAGGAAAAGTGAAGAAAATAGTATAAAACCAAAGATGGAAAGAGAATTTGCAATATGGAACCTTAGAAAATTAGTGGTCCACCAGGTATGCTAGCCACTATGGTTAACATAATCTTGCTGTGCACTTCACCATCTTATCTTTTTGTAGTGGAATCTTACATTTTATAAGATTTTGCCTGAATAAAGTGGCCTTACTTTGGCCTTACCTTTTGTAAGATGGCATGGGATGAAGTGGCCTTAATATGTGCTTAATGCTAAATGGGCAAGTCTATGACTTTATGTATATACTTGCTTCAATAGCCATTTATATATAAGGTACTTCTGACAAAAGAAATACACAATTATTTCCCTTACAATAGAATACTTGTGAGCTCTCTTCCCTCTTCTTCCTACTCTCTTACTTGTGTCCTTTTTTTAATCCTTTCATAGCTAGATAGATCCCACTCATGAGGTTCCACCTCTTGTGAGTTTGATGCTTAGTGTGAGATTAATCCATAGTGTAGGAATCTTCTTCTTTCCTCCATGTAGGTAGTTCAAGCTCTTCCTCCACACCCACAACTATGGATCTCTCTAGTGTTTTCGGGGTTCTAGGGTAAAGCTCCCAACTATATTTCAGTAAGGCTAGTTTTTAATGCAGGTGTTCATGATGTGATGTTCTTGCACACATGGCTAAGAGGGTGTTGTAAATCATGGAATTGAGGAACATGGAAAAAAATTGAATCACCTTCCCATGTCAATGTTGCTTGCAGCAGCAAGCTCATGATTCACTAAATATTTTTGTCAAACCTCCTATAATTTAATATTTTCTCTAAGCCTCCGTTCACAATGCAAATTCCACATAATGGTGTTTTCACATTATGAGGGCCTTTCTATTACTTTCCATGATGTTGATTGATGAGTGTGTCAAAGTCTCAATTTCCAAGTGCCTTTGTGGATAGTTGATACAAATGGAGCATTAATGCACCTTTCGTAAGGAGTGTGGACACTGCTCCAAGTATTATTACCATGAGCTAGAGAAGCACTTTTTAAATTTCTCTCATGTCATTAAATTTATGACATGATTTTGGTGTTGATATCTTGGATGATTTCAATCTCATGAGCTTCAAAAAATACTTCATTGGAATCAAAGCATGATGAATATATATGGTGAATGTCACGAGATTCACAACATGGTGAATGTGTAGGGCATCATTCTTGTTCATTTTATGGTGATGATGGAGGACATGTTGTTACTTATGCAATTTGCTTAGGTAATGGTGATGATGGAGGACAATATGGTTACCTATGCAATTTGACTTTCTATTACTTTCCATAATGTTGAGATTGATCAGTGTGTCAAATTCTCTCAATTTCCAAGCTCCTTGTGGATAGTTGATCCAAATGAAGCATTAATGCACCTTTTTTAAGGAGCATGGACATTACTCCAAGTATTATTGCCGTTGTGATCTAGAGAAGAACTTTTAAATTTTCTCTCATGTTACATTAAATTTATGCCATGATTTTGGTGTTGAATTATTTGATGATTTTAGTCATAAGCTTCAAAAATTATTTCAATGGATGGTAAATGTCATGAGCTTCAAATCATGGTGAATGTATAGGGCATCATTCTTATTCATTTTATGGTGATGATGGACATTTTGGTTGTAGTATGCTTAGGTAATAGTGATGATGGAGGACATTGCGATTGTAATTTTATGATAATGATGGAGGACATTGTGGTTACCTATGCAATTTGCATCACAATTGGATGAAAAATGTATCTTTTTATAGTTTTTATCCAAGAGAGTGGTTGTAGATGCTAGAGTGGAAAGGGAAGAAGATGATGGCCAAGTGAGGCAAGGAGATACCTCTATTGCACCTAGTTGTGTTTTGCTAATGTTTCTCAAATTATCATTGATAATGCTAGTTCTTTGGTCATTGTTTAATAATTGATCTATAATTAGATGAGGTGGCACATGTCACATTTAAGGAGGTTTCACATGATGTTCTTATTTTTTGAATTCACATGCTCATGATGCTAGTATTTATGATGATGTTGATTCACTCATGGATGTTACACTCATTGTGATGATCCAATTATTGGTGCTCCACTTATTAATCCATATAGTGATATTATTTATGATATAGTTATTCTTACTCTACCCTTTGATCATGATGATGATGACCTAATTATCTTATAGTTCTTGGATTTTATTTATCATGATGATAATATGCATGGTATGCTATTGTGAGCTGGGATATTATTGCTCTCGTTGATGATCTAGTCATTGAGATCCACAATGATGTTCACTTTATGATTTTCCATTATAGTCTCTTGATGTTGTGCATGATATTATAGAAGACATGGATGATATTTCTACTGCAAATGACCATAATGATGTTATAGATTCTATTTTAGATAATTTAATCATTGATATATGAGCAGATGCATATATTCTTTTGGATGTTATGGAGTTTAATGATCTAGAAGAGGGGGTTCTATGCCTATAAGGAACATATTTTCCAAGTTTTCATAGATTTTTCTAGGATACAAATTTTTAGTTCATGCATGAGCATGATAAACTTGATGATCTTATGGTTCTTCATGAGATCCATGGACATGGATATGTATGGATATCATCAATATCCATGCATATGTGATGATTCACATGTTTATGCCTATAAGCAGTAGATACTCTTATCTCACATGGATATAATCTTTGGTTCTACATCAACTTGTTCTTCATTGACTCATGTCTTTTTAGTGATATGCCATTTTTTACATATCATCTAGATCTAGGTGGATATTCATGTAGATATTATTGTGTATACTATTTCCTAGTTTAGTGACTCCACTTAGTGCTCTTCATTGACATCATGGAGTCTACTATTGATCCTATTATATCTCTATGTGTTCATCTTGTATGATCTTTCATGGTACTTCATGGGTGCTCAGCTCTAGCATACTTTTATGATTTACTCATGTTTATGGGTTCCTTCTTTGGCTATCAACCCACTGCATGTGTGAGGTGGTAACCCTATATTCATCTAGGAATTAGCCACCCATCAACAGTAATAATACACTTGTATGGTAGGGTAGTTGCACTTTATATGGCCATTCGATACCTATGTTTCATCTTCTCTCACATATTTTCTCTTTACATATATAGGAAGATCTTAGTTCAAGCAATGTGACAAGTTTCAAAAAATGAATCAATGTGGCAAGCTTCAAGAAATGAATCAATGAACTTTTACAATTTAATTTTTTGCATGTTTCTTTGTTTATTTCTTGTTCCCATCCTTATTATAGATATGTAGTTGTGCTTGACATTAGGAGAAATATGGACTCTCCATTTTTCCCCTTAAGGGATTTCTCTCTCTTCCATGAATCAAGGAAAAATGGTGAAACAAATATATTATATTATGATTCTCTCTCCTCTTGTAGAGTCAAGGTGATCTCTTTATATTGTTTTTATAAAATATTCCTCTATTCTTATATTATAGTACGCATCCATGTCAAAATCTAGGACCACATTTCTTAAAAATTCACATATCTGAAATATTAATATTCTATTTGATGCAAAAACATGAAGCATCTAAGATCCAACTCTCTCTAATGCCCACTTCAATTTTTAGCTTCTATCTCTATTAAAATAATTCACACTCACATTTTTCAATACATAACAAACTAAAAATCGAGATAACTTCATGTAGATATCATATTTTCACTTTATTTTTCACCCACAACTACCTCTAAACACTATTAGTATGGCTATGCATTTTCGTCAATTTTGAATAAATACACAAGGATCTATGAAATTTTTCTTCATTTAGAGGTTTTTAAAAGAAAAATTTAGGTTTTTTAATTTTGGGCATTTTTAGTGTTCTTCTAAGTAATATTGAATGTTCTTTTGTTACTTTCCCTCCTTTGTAGAGAGAAATTTCAAATCTACATATGTACTTCAGACACCATGTTCAAATACTTCTTTCCCTCCCTAAATCTCATTAATGCCCTTAGATCCTTTCAATATTTAGTCTTCAGCTCTTCTACAGTAGAGAAATTGAAGAGTATAGTGCTTATTTGATGCCATTAAGTTAGAATCAAATATTCATCTTCCCCTTCAATCACCTCTATTTTCATTAATCTCTACAAAGGATACAAAGAAGAAGGAAACTTAACTTCAACAAAGGATGTAAGGAGGAAGGAAGCTCAATCTCTGTAGTGAAGGTACATCAATATTTTTATGAGCTTATGGTACTAAAAATAGTCTGAGTTATGCTATAGGAAATGTTGCTTAAAAGGTTCCAGCCACTACAATGTATGCTATTGATTTTAATGTATGTATAAGAAGTTATGATGTGTTAACATTAATTTTGATTTAATAGAATTTTGTTATTGATAATAAGATAGAAGTGCAAGTCAAACTAATGAATATAGTTTATTGTAATGTATGTAAAAGAACTTATGTTGTGTTAACACTAATTATGATTAATAGAATATTGTTATTGATAATAGGATACAGGTGTAAGTTAGAATAGAAAGAAGGATATTCACTTTCAATTAGAGAGTGAATATTCACCATTATATAAAAGGACATCACGTGAAAATAGGCAGCTCGAGTTATAGGATAATAGGATACAGGTGTAAGTTAGGATAATAGGATACAGGTGTAAGTTAGGATAATAGGATACAGGTGTAAGTTAGAATAGAAAGAAGGATATTCACTTTCAATTAGAGAGTGAATATTCACCATTATATAAAAGGACATCACGTGAAAATAGGCAGCTCGAGTTAATGCAACAAGAGAGAGGTGATGGGAAAAAACATGTTGACTTTGGGTGTTGAGGGGTGTATTTATCCACCTGATCCGATTATCCATAGACCATTACAATTTAGTGGGCTCATGTCCTTCATCAAATATGTATGCAAATGCAATCAAGGGTTACTTGGTTACAATAAGAGGCTTGCAATGCAAGGCTACAGTTTGTACACATCTGTGCAGTGTACCATGATAAGAATGGATGCAAGAATAAAACATCTCACAACATTATTAAATGAAAAGGAGAAAGAGTGTCAGAAAAATTACAAGATGTGATGCATTCTATAGAAAACACAATGTATACTATGGAGGTGGACAATGTACAATTACAAGACAAAATACAGGACAATGAGAAAGAGAACAAAAAGATGAAGGCAATGCTTGCAAAGAGTGTCTCGCAGGGGGGAGAGGGGGGGGGCTACCTATCAAAACTAAGCATGCGCGTAAGCATGTGAGAACGCTGAAGCCACTACGTGAGTTGAAAAAAGGGAGTGGGCAGTACAATCAATGAGTCTAGAATGCTCTCTAGTCCCAATGATACAATTGCAAAGGTTCTTAGCAATGAATCATATGCTATGTTCTATAGGCACATGGATGCAGGGTTCACGTCAATACTTAACAAGAAATGTGTTATGCTAATGCCTAAGACTTTCCATGTGAAGAAGCAAGCCATGAAAGCTCTTAATGCAAAGGTCTATGTTGATCATCTACATGTTGATGGTTACGGTGACTATGCAGTGGAATGACATTGTGCTGGTGATCTTAAGACTTTGAAATGCATGTTTAGTATTTCAAATTCTTCAAATACTCAATTCCCTTACCTATATTGCATGCAAGGAAGAAAGAAAGGTAAGGATGGGAAGAAGACTTGGGTTAGGAACATAGGAAGACGAGGTGCACCAACACATGATCAATTTGAGCTAAAAGATGGAAGATATGTTCGAATAGATCCAACGTGGGATCCTATTCTAGATATACCATTGACAAGGGTTCATTTTAACACATTAAATTACATAGTGAGAATTATATAAAAAATAGCGTTTTATATTTTTTTTTCTTACAAGATACAACCCACCTCATATAGAGCAAATGCTACATGCAAGGATGTGGAAAGAGTTTTATCCAAGATTGGCTTGCATAGGGGCTGTTGAAAATACAAGTGAATAGGGTGTGTGTGGGAAAAAGCTCTTGGTTAGAGGCTGTAAAAGAGAAGATGTAATTGTGAAAGAACCTGTGAAAAGGTGAGAAGAATCTACTGGGAGAGAATAAAGGGTAGCATGAGAGAATGTAGGAGTGTGGAGTTATTCTGGGAGATATTCAGGGAAAAGAGAAGAGGTGGAGAGAATCAGGCAAAAGGTGGAGATATTCTGGGAGTGAATCATGGAGAAATCAATGGGATTTGATGCTTGATGCAAACTCTATAAATTGAGGCATAGCCCTAAGGAGAATTTGCTGGTTTTTGAGTATCCATGCCTACATTAATCTATTTGCTAATTATTCACTAATTACATCTTAATCACTTGCTAATCACTTTGTTAATTATGTTGATTCTAGTGTTTGATCTACCATATCTCATCATTATGCTCAAAATTCAACATGGTATCAGAGCCATGCCTAGAATCAACCAGGTTTATGAGCCCAATAGTTAATTAATTAGGATTAGTAGAAAAAAATCAATTTTTAGTGAGTTTTTCATCTTCCCCTTCACCCCCAGCCAGTGGAGGACTCCATTCTCCTTGCACACTCAACCATTGCCCAAACCCTTCTAGCCCAAGATAGCTAACCCATAGGAGCTCCAGCCCATCAAATTAGAAGCGCAAACCGCCCACGGAAGCTCCCGATTTTCGCTGATTAAAAAGCTACGTTTTTCTGCAGTAAATCAATGATTTCTACTTCATCAAATCAAATGGGTCTAATTCCTCTTAGCCCTAGGGGTTTTCAAGCATGCTCTACAAGCTGGTGAAGACAGAATTCAATTTCATCAAGTCTACATTGAGATCAAAGCTCTTCATCAAATCTGCAGGTGACTTTGGTAAAACAGAGATTAAGCTTTCATTATTTGGTCAAATCTTGTGTTTCTTGGCTTAATCCTCTACTAGACTCATTGCTATTGATGCCTTTGAAAGAATTTGAGCTCATTTGAAGTGGAAGGCACCAGATCTGGGCTCCCCGCATACTCTGTTTTTTGCACACAAACCAGAGCATTAATTTGCTAATCAGGATTAATCAGTGCTAATCACTATATTTTGGTACAATTGAGGGTTCAAATTAACCATTAGGTATCTGATACAGATCCCTATAACTTCATATTTCAAATCGGAGTTGGTTTGATACTCCAACCATCCCGTACAAATTGGTTACCCTCAATTTAATGTAATTTCTGGTGATTTTATGCTGATAAAATTGTTGTAATCATCTATTAAACACCATATTGAGTTGTAAAAGGAGTAGACACTGGTCGGGAACTATCAAGTAATGGGAGGCAAACTTGGTATAGGGTCTAGGTGTACTAGGATTATTAACTTGAGGGGAGGTGTTGAAAATACAAGTGAATAGGGTGTGTGTGGGAACAAGCTCTTGGTTAGAGGCTGTAAAAGAGAAGATGTAATTATGAAAGAACCTGTGAAAAGGTGAGAAGAATCTACTGGGAGAGAATAAAGGGTAGCATGAGAGAATGTAGGAGTGTGGAGTTATTCTGGGAGATATTCAGGGAAAAGAGAAGAGGTGGAGAGAATCAGGCAAAAGGTGGAGATATTCTGGGAGTGAATCATGGAGAAATCAATGGGATTTGATGCTTGATGTAAACTCTATAAATTGAGGCATAGCCCTAAGGAGAATTTGCTGGTTTTTGAGTATCCATGCCTACATTAATCTATTTGCTAATTATTCACTAATTACATCTTAATCACTTACTAATCACTTTGTTAATTATGTTGATTCTAGTGTTTGATCCACCATAGCTCATCATTATGCTCAAATTTCAACAGGGGCCAAGTTGAAATCATAAAGGATGAGAAAAAGCCAGGTAAGAGAGGTTTACCATGCAAACCATGCTTTGAAGGAGCAAAGGCAAGGAAATTTTTATCCCCCCTTGTAACGAAGATGATAGATTACTTATGAAACAACCTTAAAAGTATGGAACATGGAAAAAAATAAACTCAGTTGTCCCTGATCGGAGAAATGGGGGACAAACGCGGCTCTCAAAAGTGTATGGATTGCACTAGACAAATTGGTACCACTATTACAAAAGATGACATTCACACCAGATGATGTTAGTGCATATAAAGAGGTGGTGACTACTTTCCACAAGGAAGTGGAAGATACATGGACTTCAAATTGTAAAATGTATTATACAGATGCAATGCTTGCCCTTCAGGAGGTGACTGAGGCCTACTTGGTGTATCTCATGAATAATGGTCAACTCTTAGCAATTTATGCCAAGCGCACCACGCTTATGCTGAAGGATATCTATCCTGTTCGTAGGGTCCGTAATAATACTGATGCATTTAAGCTTGATGATGGAATGATTTGATGAGCCATGCTAATGCTTGTCATGTTGTATTTGAAACTCTTTATTTGGTTGTACTTGGCTACTGGATCCATAATATGACGTGGTGTGCATGGAGAGCCTAGCCTTCATACCCCTTTTTTATTGCTAAGGATGCTAGTTTTTTACAAATACAACTGGTCTAATGCTTACTAGACATTTTTTTGTCGTAATTTTTTGATTTTAGGATATTTAAAATATTATTTATTTTTTTCCCAAAGTTAGCATTTTTAAACTATAAAAGTATAGGGGAAACTATTAACATCCCCATTTCTCACCATCTATCATTCTCTCTCCCCCCCTTCCAAGGTTATGGCTCACACAAAGAAAACAACCAAGAGAGTTTGGCTTGCCAAAGTCTAACCTAACGGACTCCCTCCCCCTCCACTTGTATAGCGCCATCAAAAGTGTAGATGGAGACCTGGTGCTGTCGCCCTACAGGAGATAAGAAAGTATTAAAAGCTCGCACACCTACTCATTCTAAAGCTAACAATCCAACGACTTGTGTGGGGGAAATTCTGCAGGATATGCAAATGGATCATTGCAGGTTCTAGGCTTGTACAACCATGTGATCGACGGGTCAACCCATGGAGGAACTTTAGGAGGCTGCAGAGGCCTATCTTGTAGACATCTTTGGTGACACCGTCTATGCAATTATCCATGCAAAGAGGGTGACCAGACATTAAGCTTGTGTGACACGTACGATGGTGGAGAGATGTTGATGATAGTTAGAATTAGATTATGTTAGTCTACCTTCAAACAATGTATTTTTGGATCTTCTTGATAAATATAATCTGTATATTTCTAAGGCATTGAACAAAAGCTTCCTATCTTGATTAATGAGATTTTTGGGTCTTGAAATTAAGGTAAAATACTTTGTGATTTTAAAGATTTTGTCTTATTTCGATCATTACATTACATTAGCTAAAGTAAGTTCTCGATTGCGTACATTCATTGATCATTACATGAGTTGTGTATGTATATGGAATTATGTTATGAAATAGATAACAAGAATCATGTAAACAGTTGACTCAAAGTTTTAAAACCCCATTTGTATTCATATCATCAAAGCAAAATTACATAGAGTATACATAACTATGGCATTACATAGAGAAGGGTGGGATCTTCAATACAATCTACATAGTCCTAGGCTTCTTGGAACTTGGTTCCTCAGACTTAGCAGCTTCCTTGGTGGCTGGAATAAGTACATGGTGTCCTTGTAGCTCGGCCCTAATGACAGTAGGGTCATCGACCCAACAACAATTCCACAGGCCACCATGGAATGCAATGCTCCCCACTTGTGTCTGGTAAACAAGAACAATAGTTTTGACCGTCGAAGTAGCACAATTTTTTCCAAACTTCATGTGGTTGGAATGGTTTTAAATGCTGCTCCCTTCGTAAGAGCCTTCATCTTCAAAACATTATCTACATACCTTGGAGAGCAGGTCTTGTGGAAGACTATTATGTCATTAAAAATCTATCCAATATACTCCTTCAGGGCGGAGGCTTGCA
This sequence comes from Cibotium barometz, assembly GCF_041138505.1. Taxonomy (NCBI): domain Eukaryota; kingdom Viridiplantae; phylum Streptophyta; class Polypodiopsida; order Cyatheales; family Cibotiaceae; genus Cibotium; species Cibotium barometz. The sequence goes on along the minus strand of NC_141070.1, from coordinate 44,861,454 downwards.
TTCTTCCATGCCCCCTAGATCTTTCACTTTGCCTCGTTTTGCAAACTCATCAATGTAAACAATATCCTATAACACGAAACATGGAAATAAAATTTAGAGGCTGAAATTTTAAAAATGATAATTTATTTTTGTTCATTCTCAATGCATTAGATCCCCAAACATGTAGTAGATGCCTAAAAAACACCCCTTGGCCTTGGGGGTGGCTTTCTAAGGGCGTACAAAGGCTCATGTCGTCAGACCCCATTGGAAAGCCAACCCCAAGGCCAGGGGGTGCTATTTAGGCTTCTACTTCATGTTTGGGCCTTGTATTTATGCCTAGGAAAGTTAAAAAAACATATGTACCTTCTCCGCCTCATCCATTTGTTTTTGCACTAGCGCCTCCAAATATGCTCCAAGGGTGGGACGACCACTATCTGGCTCGACGTGTGGTGCTATATACTGTGGTCGGGACCCAAACATTTTTTCTTCTTGTTGCAAGCGCTCAAAATTAGAATCTAATATCTCGTACTCAAGAGCAGCTACCTCAATATGTTGCTATATAGCCATGATGGCGGAGACGTCATCCACGCTACTTTGATCAAATCGCCCTACCTCATCAACATGTGGTAGAGCATCCTGGGTATCAAAGTCAAAGAATTCATCACTGGCATCCCGTGAAAGAATGCTATAGAGCTCCTCCCTCAAGTCCCAAGAGCTCCAAGACATCCTGCATCATGAGGTATTCCACCCCTTTAAGGGTGATGGCACTCAATGAGGCTAAAGGCGGCTCTTCAACCCTAGTTTCCTTGGGCCCAATGGGTGTAATCACCATGCAGGAGCTCTCCATAGCCTTGATAGCAAGGTCCAACGTGGTCTCCTCTGTCTCCATCTCGATGTACTCCACCATGGGCAACTCAGGGACATCATCATCTTCTTGCTTTTCAACATCATCATCTTCTTGCTTTTCAACATCACAACACAAAATGAAGATAGCAAAAGCAATATCCCGCTCGACCAACTCGAGAGGCATATGCTCTTCGTAGGATGTGGGGGGACAGCAGTAGTGCAAAGATGTTGTCGGACAGCTTTGTTAACCACCTTTCTATGGTTCTTATACCCTAAACTAGTCTTCAATCCATATAAGAAATCTAGAGGAACCTAGGAAAAGTAGAATCTGGGATAGAATACGTGAAGTCATCTGTTGTATTGCAAAATGCAGTCCAAGCAGACATGATAGCCTGCAGATCTAAATTATGACAAAATATAGGGTAAATTTGATCCCCTAGGTCACCAAAGCAAGTGCTGCTAATCCATGCGGTGAAAGAAGAGGAAGATGAATATGCCATGAGTAGAAGAGGAAGATGAATATGCCATGAGTAGAAGAGAAGTGCTAGTGCTAGGAAGATGAATATGCCATGAGTAGAAGAGAAGTGCTAGTGCTAGGAGAAAGACCTTGAGAATAAAAGTTTGAATAAGTTTCAGCTAACTTATACTCATATTTATAGTACTTATAATAATTTATCTTTTAAAAACCATGTGTCAATAATATTTCTTAATAACCATAAACTTGTATTATGTCACCAAGTGTTCTAAAATACACATAACTTACATATAAATTGTTTGTTATATGCATGTTAAATTACAACCTCAAAAATCATAGTGCATACTTAAATGAAAATTCATTGAGTTGAGATTATATCAACAACATAGGAGAGAAAAAAGTCTATTACTATAGAGGAAAAAAGTTACATTGACTCTACAATTTACAAGGCATGTGGTGTGATACATTACTTGCAAAGTTATACTTTGCTTGCTGTAACTTCCTACCTTTCTACCATTCAACTTGAAATAAAAATTGCATGGGGGATTAGTTGGATTTATTGCCTAAGAAAAGAAAGGGACCAATCACTCTCTGCATTAACATTGAGATGTTTATGACCCTCCTAACTAATAAGCACATCACAAGTGGTGAGTGAGTGCCATCTCGAAAATCTTGTTCCAAGCTAAACCAATGCCCACCACAGAGTAGTTGCCACCTTCTATATTTGAAGTTATACTTTGCTTGCTGTAACTTCCTACCTTTCTACCATTCAGCTTGAAATAAAAATTGCATGGGGGATCAGTTGGATTTATTGCCTAAGAAAAGAAAGGGACCAATCACTCTCTGCATTAACATTGAGACGTTTATGACCCTCCCAACTAATAAGCACATCATAAGTGGTGAGTGAGTGCCATCTCGAAAATCTTGTTCCAAGCTAAACCAAGGCCCACAGAGTAGTTGCCACCTTCTATATTTGAAGCGAAGGCACAATGTTTGTCAGGCAATAAAGTACCTATCATTAAAATGAAAAACATGCATTAACAGTTAGTCATCATTGATTAATGCTTTCATAGCAATTGTACTTTAGTCTTACCGAAATGTTATGTCTAATGTAGTGGCACGACACCACTTAATGACTTCATTATTCTGAGTTTTCTTTAGAGCCCAAGAATCACCCAAAAACCGATCCATCCAATCCTTAGATGGGCACTTACATTGATAAGTGAGCTTTGTTTTTTTAACTACTTCGGAAGACCCAAAGAAGTGCGCAAACAAATTAAATGGGATGAACCAATTGAGATGCACATATTTAGATCCCGTCAAGGGTTTCATGGAACCATGAATATCTAATCAAATCTTAACCCTGCATGCCTCTAACATGTTTGAGCCAAGATCACACCATTCATAGCTTGACAATGGCGGTAGTGGAATGTATTCCAAACTACCACTATTACTGTCCCCATCTAAGACATATAGAGAGTCATAGAAAAAAATACTTTGGCTGCCAACTTAGTTGTAGTCTTATTGTCAAATAAAAGACTACCTATCTCTACATGGTAGACTTTCAGCTCTCCACTCAAACACTCTACATTTGCCATTCATGCAATGTTCATGGATATATTGCTGCATAAAGACAGAGTTGACACTAAGAGTGTATCCCAAGAGAACTAAAAATAAGCATACAATTCAAACATAAAAAACACATAGATTTATACTTACTATCAAGCTTATGTTTGCTACCCAAATTGTAATTATGCACTCAAATTTCTTTGTGCATATAGACATGTTGAATAAAAGCCTCTATCACAGTTTGTTGTACCTATTGTGCGTTTTCTAAAATCTTTGATTCTACCTTTCCATTGCTTGTTGGCAGAATCTACTACATCTCTAATCTTTACTTTGAAGCTCCCACACGTACTAGGCTGCATCAGGACCCAAGTTTTCTTACTATAATGAACAAGGATCCAATTACCCTCCTCATCTCTCTTGTTGAATACCTCCACCGAGTGAATTTGACTAATATTCTTCCTTCTTACGGTAGCCATCTACTAAAATGGTATTAGATCAACAACACCTAAGATTAAACAGGTATTTTACAACACATAGCATTAATGACAACATATATTACCTTGCTTAAGCTTCTTTTGTGTCAATTATCCTCTTGCTTGTAACCTATAAATAACAATATCAGTACCATAAAACTCATAATAAGCATGTATAAAATCATAATGAAAACCCTAAACTTATGAAATCATATCAAATAGAAGATTACTAACACTGACCTTCTTCAAACAAGTTGCAGCTGGTTATGGAACTTTAATTAACTGTTACTCACCAAGGGTTTAAAGAAAGCAATCTATGGTGTGCAAACAAGAAAATGGACATAACTTAGTAGGGTTTTGGAAAGATGAGGAGATGTAGAAGATATGATCAAAAAGCTATGGTGTAAGAAAATGAACATAACTTAGTGAGTTTTTGTTCAAATAAGGTGAAATTTTAGGAGGAGGAAGCTATGGAGGAGAGCCAGCTCCCTGTAGATTTCTGTATAGAAATATGAAGAGATGAAGGTGATATGACGCAATTGAAATTTCATCAAAAAAGGGAGGAAATGAAAAGATTGAGAGATGCAAAAGGAGGGAGAGCACAAAGTTAAACACTAAAAAAATATAAAAATAAAATTCGAGTTTCAAACTTCTATGTTGTCAATTTGATATGAAAGAATAATTAATGGTGAAAACCACAAGGTGAGTTGATATTTCTCTAATTTTTAAAGCTATGGACTCTATTTTTAATGTTACTAAGAGATTTGGGCAAAGATATGGCCAAAAGATACATGAATGTGGAATCCCAACTCTCTCATTGGTTAGGCCATTCTTTATATATTCACTCCTTATGGGGCAAAATAGAGAGTCCATATTTCTCCTAATGTAAGAGTTTGTCGTCACTATAAATTAATTTGGCAAAATTTGAAGGGGAATCTTTGGATTAGGCACGCCAAGTATTATGAGATATGTATGGACCACTCTCTGGCACATTATTATTACTCGTTATAGAGCACACACTCTTCATGTTATTTTCGACTCCTTAGCAATAATGGTACATCTACCAACTCATCATTTACTCCAGTGGGAGGCTCACTAATCCACAATGTAATGTTTCTCTCCCTTCCTTACCACCATAATCTTAAAATCATACTCTAAAGGCAATAAGATGCACCTAGCAACTCACCCATTAGGTTAACCAAGTACAAAAGTAATTGATACGTAAAATCCAAAATAATTAGCAATAACCTAAAGCCAAAATTTCTTGATTGCACAACGATGACTACCCCCACACCCAAAGTATTTCATGCGCTTCATTGGTGCATATTGTGTTGCGGCATACACATGCATCCTTCATCCTATATGAAATACAGGAAAATACACATGCATCCTTCATCCTATATGAAATACAAGAAAATACACATGCATCGTTCATCCTATATGAAATATAGGAAAATATAGGAAAATACATAGGCATCCTTCATCCTATACATAATATAGGGAATTATTATCCTATATTTCATCCTATATGAAATATAGGAAAATACATAGGCATCCTTCATCCTATACATAATATAGGGAATTATTATCCTATTCCACATATTACTCTTCTTCCAACTCCCTTATGCACTGTATTTTATTGTTGTTGGGTGCTGTAATTGGTGTGCCCATTGTGGCTTTGCAAACTAACCTCTCATATAAGCTTCAATAGCTCAAGATAAAGACTCCTTAAATTACACATGAGGTCTCTATGGACCTTGGAATTGCAATGCCACTGGCATTCTTTCCCCATATAAGCAATTTTTAGTGTCATGATATCCCACTTTGTCATATGTTTGATAGTAGTATCTTCTAATCCTAGAGTGAGGGCACTCATTTGCTATATTATTTCCATTATAAATAAAACATGACACAAGATCTATCATATAGTTGACAATAGTATCTTTAATCCTAGAGTGAGGGCACTCATTTTCTAGATGGTTTCCATTACAAATAGAACACCACAGAAGATCTCGTTGTTGTGGTTGTAACTTAAATGGATTAGAATTACCAACCTTTAGCTATTCCTAAATTTACATTTTCACTATATCCTTTGTAGCCTTTTTCATCACTTCATATGGTGTTGTTACTCCCCACCCTAACCTCGGCTAGAATGAGTGGATAACTATCATTGGGAACTTACTTTTTTCCCATTCCGATCCAAAAGTGGATAACTATCGTTGGGAAATTACTTTTTCCCCATTATGATCCAAAAAATACCACTTCCATTTAGTGACTCCTCTCTCTTCATTTATTCCATCGATGTGTCACACACCATCACACACGATAGTTCATTCTCTCACCTACAGGCATGATAAAAAGAGGAACAATGCACACAAGGAAAATACACTCTCTCAAGCTCACTCTCTCTTTCTCCCTCTCTCTTACACAAGAGTTAGCCAAGAATCACTTTAATGAGGCATAAAAATATGTATCCATACAAGAGAGAAAGTCAATTTATATGCATGGCCCATTGTTTCATACATGGTTGAACATCAATTAAAATACTTAGGCTAAAGAAAGAGTTAGGCTTCATAACATTAGCCTTTTTACATGGATATGTTTATACACTTGGCTAAAGCTTTCCAAATAAATACTTCAAAATGTATTACAAAAGATTTCCAAAACTAAATACATAAAAATGTGTTACAAATGATTTCCAAAACTAAATACATCAAAATGTGTTACAAACGATTCCAAAGCTAAATACATCAAAATGTATTATAAACGATTTCCAAAACTAGATACATCAAAATGTATTACAAAAGAGATTACAATAAAATATGACAAAATGTATTAACCCTAGGATGGGTCCTTCTATTGTGGCACTAAGAATATTGTTCCCTTTCTAGGGCATTTGTCTCTTAGTGTGATGGCACCCAAGCGCCCATGGATTAAGCTCAAAAATTGACCAAACTTGGCTCATAATTTATTTACAAAACCACTTAGCTATTGGTGATGATTTAGTGCCCATACTTACTATTTCTATTTTTAGTAAGCTAACTTTATCAAAAGATGAGAAAATGGACATCACTACTCTCAATCCCTTAGGTAAGCACAAGTTGTTATTAATAAAATTAAATTACTCTTTTTAGTCAAGAGGTACATAGAGCCCAAAAATTGAGCATGATCCGAGATTTGTGTTGATTAGGTTAATATTAATTCCTTTTCCATCTATGTCATTGTTCCTTTAAGTTTGTTTGATTGTTTTAGAACTCTAATTCTATCAAATTTCGTATGTTGAGTGAGTATCACATGATAACCTTGTTGTGGAACTTTGGATGGGTTAATATTCAGTTTGTTTGAATATTTTAGAACTCCAATCCTATCAAATCTAGTACATGTTCACAACACCTTAAAATATCTTTGAACTTCCCATTCCTAAATATGTTTCATCTTGAGGAGGTATAGTTAATGAAGTAAGGTAACATGAAATTTGAGAGGCAGGTATAGTTAATGAAGGAAGGTCACCTTTTGATTGGTGGATAGTTCTCAACTTGTATCTTTTTCTTCTTTTGAGCCACCCTTAAAAAAGAAGAAGAAGAAGTAAGGTCACAATTTGAGAGGCCTAGATTCTTAACATTTAATGAAATGCATGGACAAGAAGTGACTTTATAATGTGAGTATATTGAAAGAGCATGCCTTTCACTAGAAAAACCCTCAAGGTGCCTTTAATATTCAAAAGATTTCTAGTATCTAACGGAGATTATTATATGAAAAGGTATAACATGATTAAATAACCCACCTTTAAATATAGTATGTACACTTTCTTAGGAGCTCATTGTTCATTTCCTAAGTGGACTAAAAAGGATGAGGTGCACATGTACACAACATAATGATTCAAATCTTGAATGATCTCACATAGTTAGCTGTTAAGGCAAACTTTAAGTGCCCAAAAGGATACAATTTATACTATGCAAACATTTATACTTTTGATCTTATTATAGGATAAGAATAATGATGGCATTCACAAGTACAAAATAGCAAGTTATCAAAACTTATCACAAAGAAAAAACATCAAATTATGCTTTCATGACCAATGAAAGCAAAAAAGTTAAGAGTGTGGTATATATCGACCTTAATCATGCCATACCTTGTACATATCTCTACACTATTATTCTCACTATTCTTGCCCTTTTCACAACATTCATCCAAGTGTTTGGCCATCTCATTTTATCACATGGCAAGAGTGTACAAGGGGGGATAGACTGCTACAGTAAACAACAGGTCCCCACTAGTATTATTACATGAAGCTTTTCAAATGCTTGTCAAGTGACCCTACTTCATTAATCATATATTCCCCAATGTGAAGCTAGGTTGGTTCTAGGAGGCTCAATGACACTTTTAGGGATATTTTTGGCCAAGGCATGGGCCTTTGGATATGGGACCTATGAAAGGTCAAAATTTGGAGCTATCAATATGGACAATTTAAATAGGTATTGTTACACAAGTTTGTACCCAACAAGAAAAATGGCCTGACTTGAAGAAATCTAGATAGCTAAGTGTATTGTTATGGCTTCATACCTTTCTATTATTCTTAATAATGGGCAGGTGTGAGACAGTAATTAGGTAACCCTCCCATACTTTGTGTTTTATCTTACATTTTGCAACATTGTTTGAAAAAGAATAACTTTCGAGTAATAAACAATTGTTTCCACTCAAATGGTACTCCTTTGAAAAGAAGAGTAAAATGGGGGAGAGAGTAGAAGAGTAAAATGGGGGAGAGAGTAGAAGAGTAACTAGGTTGAAATTGAAGAAGATGGGACTACTAGCCCTTAAGCACTAAGGAATTTAAAATGAAAAGCCATTCTAAATAGTGCTAGTTGTCTTTTATATGGCAACAACCTCTTGCTTCCTCAAGGGATGAAAGAGGAGGTCTTTTATATGGCAAAACAACCTCTTGCTTCCTCAAGGGATGAAAGAGGAGGTCTTTTATATGGCAAAACAACATCTTGCTTCCTCAAGGGATGTAATATGTTGGTCCCCGTCCCCGTCACGAGGGGGACTGGAAGTGATGAGTAATGAACAGTCAAGGATGAAAGAGTTATTATATTACATGTAGAAGGTTGTGAGAAAGATGGCAAATTCCTCTTGTGAACTATGCTTATTCAAATGTGATAATTTTTAATTACTCATAATAATGGGCCACAAGAGATGGTAATCAAACAACTCTTCCACACTTTGTGATTTATGTAACATTTCACAAGAAAAAAGAAGAACATTTGAGTAATTAAAAATTGTCGCCACTTAAATGGTACTCATTGAATGGAGGAGAAGAGTAAAAGAGGTGAGAGATTATAGTAATGAAGTATAGTAGTAATTGGGCTAAAATTGAAGAAGAGAGACCACTTAAATGGTACTCATTGAATGGAGGAGAAGAGTAAAAGAGGTGAGAGATTATAGTAATGAAGGATAGTAGTAATTGGGCTAAAATTGAAGAAGAGAGACCACAAGCCCATAAGGAATGAGGACTCTAAATTGGAAAGGCATGAGCTAAATAGTGGTGGTCATTATCTTTTCTATAGCAAAAATCTCTTGCCTCCTCATGGGATGGAAGATAAAGTTGATATGTTGCACAAGAGGGGGAGTGGAAGTGATGAGTTGTGTGAAATCAAGGATGTAAAGCTACTCTTTTACATGTATAAGTTTGTGAGAAAGATAATAACTTCCTCTTATTTCATCCTTGCCTCCTTAAGGGATATAAGAGAGACAAAAAGGAAGGGGGGGGGGGGGAGTGGAAGTGATAAATAGTATGCAACAAGGGATCCCGGAGCCACTTTTTTTCACCTAGAAGGTTCTAGTGATGGCAACAAGGAAAAGACATTGGAAAGCTTACATGTGATTATATGTGTTGAGAAAAGGGGAGGCATCACATGTTCTTTCTCACAAATATCCCCTTGGGAACCCTTGTGGGGTTGGTGTTTGCCTCCTTTCTTTGTGGAGAAGGTGATTTAGGGCCATAACCACCATCCCAATTAACGATTTGGATTTGCAAATGCGAAATTTGCTAATCCAAACCCTCACCCGTGAAAGGTTTGGAACATGGAGTATGGAGTGGTCGATTGTTGAAGTTTCTTTCATCCCCAGAAAAGTGTGTAGTGAGCCTCACGCGTCACATTTTACGCCTCAAACAAAGCCAATCATGTAGAACAAGAGGGAGCTGCTAATTTCCTAATGGCTTTCTTTCACATGTCTGACATGGTCTCTAGAGAAGAGAGCTTAAAGGAGGAAAAGTATAAAGGGCTCTTTTTTTGGTTGTGGATAGGATGCAATACACATGGGCATTCTCTTATCGCCTAGAAGGCCCCCCTGTTTACTCTTACATAAACCCCTGTTTACTCTTACGTAAACCCCTCGCTACGGTATCGCTCTTTTGTGTGGCCGTTTCAGTTCTCCGGCGGAGAAATCCTCCGACACTTCAGATCTCCGTCCATTTCCTTCGCGCCCAAAGCAGACCACTTCATTCCGTGAAACCCCGGTCGGCCAATTCCCCGTCTACCCCCATCCGCCCCGATTCTAGTTTCCGACGAGGGTTTCGCGGATTTTCGACGAGGGTTTCGAGGATTTCCGTGGATCTGCATCAGTTTTATCTGTCGCCCAGTTCAGATTGCCTTTGGCCGGATCTTCTCTCCAGTTTGCTCTGCTCAGATAGGCGGTACCATCTCTTGCAAAAGGACCTGTTTCAGTCCTGATTCTGCTGGCAATCCCTTAGAGCGATGGCGTTTTCTGTGTCCAGCAAGATCGGGCTATCCGGCAGCACTTTCTACGGGTCCAGCAGGGAATTTTGTGTTTCCAGCAGTACTACGAGAAATTCCGAATTCAGAAGAGGAGGCTTTGTTTCCCAATGGAGACCCTTTGCGGCTGGAGGAGGCGGCCATGGGAGCTCCTCCAAGCAGAGCAGAGAGAGGGATTTCCCCACCTTGTCATTGAGCTCCGCCTCTTCCTCAATGCATGGGGAGGACTGGTGGAGAAGGCCCTCCAATGCCCAAACCAGCCATTCAAGCTTGGTCTTTCCCTGCAATGCATTTGATACACATATGGGTTTACCGTCTATGACGATGGGTGACGGATGGAATTTTGATGGTTCCCCATTCTCATCGTCATTGCCACCATCATCGTCATCATCAATCTCTTTGAAGGAGTACCCATGCCTTGAACCCTGCACCTGCAAAGGGCCCTCTCGTGGAGTACCTGTGTTTGTCATGCTCCCTCTGGACAGTGTCTCCTTCAACAACACGGTAACACGGAAAAGGGCCATGAATGCTAGCCTTATGGCCCTTAAAAGTGCAGGAGTGAAGGGTGTCATGATGGATGTATGGTGGGGAATTGTGGAGAAAGACGGCCCTGGCAACTACAACTGGGCCGGCTACAAGGAGCTCATAGACATGGTGAAGAAGTATGGTCTCAAGGTGCAGGCTGTCATGTCCTTCCATCAGTGTGGGGGCAATGTTGGGGATTCTTGCTTGTAAGCATCTTCTTCTATGTTGTTTTTCTCTCTTCTTGCAAGTGTGCTGTGCTATCTGTTTTTTTCGTTCCCCCCAGTAGTAGACCCTTCGACAGTACACTTTCAAGCCCGAGGGCAGTGATGAGAACCAGCCTGAGGGCGGTGTGAATGCACCCTGCTCAAAGGTGGGTGAGATGCCTTTGGTAGGAGCGCCAGGCAGGATTCAAACCTGGGATCCCCAGTTCCCAGTTCTGAACCCCCGCCACTGGCCTCTGACTCCATTGGCTGATATCTGTTTTCCTATAAAGCATTTCATATGCGATTATTTGGGACAATTTGTTTTGGGGTTTCAGTGCGCTTCTTTAGACATCCTGTTAACATGTGGGTTCTGCAGCATACCTTTGCCCAGGTGGGTGGTAGAGGAGATCGACGTCAATCAAGATTTGGTGTACACTGACCAACATAGTAGAAGAAATTACGAGTACCTATCCTTGGGTTGTGACTGTCTCCCAGTCTTGAAGGGGAGGAGCCCTGTGCAGGTGTATTCGGATTACATGAGAAGCTTCAGGGACAACTTTAGGGACCTGCTGGGTGACACAATAGTGGTATGGTATTTTTAGGTTGTGCCAGCTTGATGGGAGTGGTTCATTCAATGTGTGCCCTCATTTTGGTCATGAATGTTGTCTATGCAGGAAATCCAAGTTGGCATGGGTCCTGCAGGAGAGCTAAGGTACCCTTCGTACCCAGGGAGCAATGGGACATGGAGATTTCCTGGCATTGGAGAGTTTCAATGCTATGATAAGGTATGGTGTAGTATTTTCCATTGCTATGATACAGTTCATGGGATGCATATCCTTAATTGCAGGAGGTTTATATTGATTAGAAGATTTGTGTTAATGCATTTTTCGTCCTACATGTGTGCAGTATATGTTGGCGAGTCTCAAGGCTGCGGCTGAGCATATAGGCAAGCTTCAGTGGGGGCAAGCAGGACCGTCCGATGCCGCTCAGTATAACAATTGGCCTGAAGAGAGTGATTTTTTCCGCAGGGAAGGTGGTTGGAGCTCTCCTTATGGTAACTTCTTCCTGGAGTGGTATTCAAGAATGCTTTTAGCACATGGTGAGCGCATACTGGCTTCAGCAGAGGGTGCTTTCAGAGGTTGCAGGGTCAGAATTTCTGCCAAAGTGGCTGGTATTCACTGGCACTATGGCACAAGGTCGCATGCAGCTGAGCTTACAGCAGGCTACTACAACACCAGGTTCAGAGATGGGTATTTGCCTATTGCCCAAATGTTTGGCAGGCATGGAGTGGTGCTCAACTTCACTTGTGTTGAGATGAGAGATACAGAGCAGCCATCTGAGGCCAATTGCTCACCAGAAAATCTGATCAGGCAAGTAGTGTTGGCTGCTAGGCAGGCTGCAGTGCCAATAGCAGGAGAGAATGCATTGCCCCGTTTTGATGCAGCTGCTCTCAGGCAAGTGATAAGAAACTCGAGGCTCACTCTGCATGATGACCCCCAGGGTGTTCTGTATGAGCCCATGTGTGCATTTACCTTCCTGAGAATGAGTCAGGCCCTATTTCAGAGTGATAATTGGCGCAATTTTGTGCCTTTTGTAAGACAGATGGCAGAGGGACGAACTTCGCCGAATGAATGGGATGAGCATCACCGTGCTAGTGAGTCCTTTGTTCATGCATCGAGACCTCTCATTCAGGAGGCTGCTGCTGCCTTAGCACACCATTGAGCTAATGAGCTAAACATAAATCTTGGGTTTTGCTGTAACCTCTCTTAGGACACCATTAAGCTAATGAGCTAAACATATATCTTGGGTTTTGCTGTATCCTCTCAAGCTATGGCTCTGGAGGTCTTCGAAGCCTTGGGTTTACTGGGCACAAAACAGACTTGGTTTTATTGAAGGATGTAATGCAGATGCTAAGTCGAAACTCGGGGTTTTTACTTGGTTTATGAGTGACTCTCATTACGGTCTTAGCGTATATCTGAAGCAAGCAAGCAGGCATAATGCCAAACATCTCTTACTCCCAACTCCCTTTCTTGTTGAAATTGGCCCGTTTGGACAGAAAGACAATCACCATATAAAAGTAGACATAGATGTTTATGTACAGTAGCAAGATGTTTGTATATGAACCTTGTAAATGCAACCTTTTTTGGGCCTCTGGTAAAGATATTTTTATTTCAATTGTAAGGATGGCATTTTAGCATGAGAGTTCTAATTACTCTCTCTCTGTGCGTGCGTGTGTGTGTGTGTGTGAACGCGACGTGCGCACTCACTCTGACATGCACGCATTACAGACATTCCAAGCTCCCTTGAGATAAAACTGGTTTTTAAATTTTTGTTTTTTGGTCTGCCCCTCTCTTTTGCTATGTAGAGAACAATCTATTTAACATTTTGGCTATGTTATGGTTGATAGTTTGGAGTCTCTCTCTCTCTCTCTCTCTCTCTCTCTCTCACTCACACACACACACACACACACACACACACACACACACACACACACACACACATACACATACACAAGCACATGCTCATGCACACACACACGGGTTGCACGTGTGAGGGGCTCTCTTAGAAAAGGATGAGTGAAGCACTTGCGCTTTCCTTTTGCATGTCTGAGTTGAAAGTGCAGCTACAGCCACGTCCAGAAAATTCTTTGCTGTCGTATGGGCAAGAATGGTGCAAAACTGATGATCCAAGGAGGATCAGACGATGGAACGATGCCCGACACCCCCTCGAAAATCAAATCCAGGAACGAGCCACAGGAAGAATCCATAGACGATGCTACAAGTCAGGCATCACAACTGAGAATGAAACTGAAGATTTCTATGGAGCCAAGATGTTGTCTTTGCTATATACAATAATTGCAAGGCCTAGAAAATCTGATGTTGTTTCCATTGGTGTTCCTACACACAGTTACAGTCCGCATTGGAAGGTTAATTCTTATCCTATGAGGTTGATGATGGTGGTTCCATTAATTTCTAACCCAAACCTAACCTATGCAAAAGCTTGGAAGACTATATGGAAGAGCACTCGCATGCCAATTGTGAACTTCATGGAGTTAGCACTTCCAAGGAGGTTCTTAACCAAGCTTAATCTATTGGAAAATAAAAGAAGTGTATATCTAAGAATATTGGTAAGGTGAGGACAAGGTCACTATACATAGTGGCTCGTAGGATGAGTCCATGTCTTTCAATACATATGTACATACATTGATATTTACATAGTAGGTGTCAAAGACATGTGCACAGAAGTGGATCTTTAAATGATGAGAGATTGTAGAAAATAAAGTGAAAAAAGAAGACAATAAACTTGAAAATAACACTCAACATTCTACACCAGTGGCGTAATGATCCAACACAATGATAAAAATAATTATGAGGGAGAAGTCTAGCTTAACCTAAGCTTAATCACTAATGAATGATGAAAGATACGAAGTAACACTCACTATGATGGAGTATTGATAATTGTCACTCTCAAGATCACTATATGTTGCACCCTAATCCTAACTAAGCTCAAGCTCTTATGTAGGCCCTAGTCTACCTATTGAGCTACAGTTACTGTTGTTGCATAAGACATGATGATTGATCACGTGGTTGTACCTCCATAGGATTTTTTTTTTGGCTAATCACAATGATGGAATTAAAGATCTAATAAAACACCAGCAAGAGGGAATGGAGGAGAAGGAGAGCTCACAATATTTCTAGACCAAGGGAATGAACGTTACTCAATGTCAAATATACAAGCGATTAGCTTTCACACTAGGTCGGAAAAGACTTAAAAATAGTCTTCATCCACTAGTTTAGTCAAAAACAAGTATGTACACTAAGTGACTTTCCTGTTTGTCATTAAGCTCATGGTAAGGTCGCTTTATAAAGTCTAGCATCGTATTGTAAAAGATAGGTGCCTGTTCGAGTGGGTAAGATGGTAAAGCCCATTACAGTAGGTCGATGGGCGGGTAAAACTATGTTAACCTACAAAGTGATTTTAATGGAAGGGGAGCTATGGTACCCTTATTTCTAGGCTTCCTAGATTTGGTGTGCATAGGTGTGGCGGCGTGGGTTGCAAGGTAGCCAAATTGAATTGCAACCCTCGTAGTAGCTTGGAGCTTCTAATAGTTATATTTCCACCCATCTTTTGATACCTTGCAGATATCTGGACAATGATTTATATGATGGATTTAGCTTCTTCGTTGGGGTCGAATCTTTCTTGGCATTATCTTGTGGAGTGGCTACTGACGTTAAGATTATGCTAAGGGATTTATATTTATGAGCTAGAGTGATACCTTAAGCAAAGTTGCCAGAGGGCAACCTAGGGATATTGTGAAGACAGGGGTGTCAATGATATTAAGTCTTTTTTTCTTCTCCTTTGGTGAGATTGGTCAAGGAGGGTTTCTTGGAGTAGAGGCTCTCTCTAGAAATACTGTTTGATGTAGATATCTTGATTCTTAGGCAACATAGGTGTTGGTGGAGAGGTTATACTCTTGGGACAAAGGTTCTTATTGAGGTTGACGTTTGCGTGGAATTGCCCTTGCTAGAGTTGACCCTTTTAAATGGTGTCAAATAGGCCATCCTCAAGAACGGATCTACAATTATGGAATTATTGAAGATAGAAGCATGTTCCTTTAATGGAGAGAATAGATCTAAAGAAGTAGAGGCTTTGTTAGAGAGGGTTTTTGATGGAGAAGGTAGGTCTTCTGTAAGAGAGGTTTTAGTGTGGAAGCTAGTAGCATTGTTGTTGCGCATTGTGAACATCATAGAGATCATTCATTGTAGGATCCTCTTTATTGCAAAAGGTACTTCCATCTCCATGTTCTCCATAGCAATCGTATTTCTTATGAAGCATGGTTTAGATTTGGTAGCAATCGATTCGCACCTTAAAATCAAATCTGCATTCAACCACAAAAAACTTACAACTTAGGGGATTAGTTTGCTTCATACACTTTGTGTTCAAAACACCCATGTCATGTCCTTTTTTGTGAAGGGAATCCACTCAAGATGGGCTTGCAGAGTGCAAATTAGCCCAATAAATCCCACAACTCAAAGGTTACTCAAAGGGTCATGAGATTGTGTTCATGCCATAGACATATTTGAGCTTGTATTGTTTTGATTTTCTCTGGCCACTACGACTCCCAATGTTTATTCTAGGAAGTTTAGATCGAGATACAATGGGGAGTCTTGACTCTTTTAAGGGCTTTCCCTCATCTAGAGTAGATGGTTTATTTTCTATACATTACCCATCTAGATGCCACCAAGGATGATTTCACCCAACACACCAGGGGTTACATAGAACTCAGTTCACCTATTTGAGAACACTTGAGCCTTGTAAGATAGAGAGAAGAAGAGGAAGAATGAAAGGGTCTTACTTGTTTGCACCTCTAGCCACTTACCTCTTTGTAGAGCTATAGAAAGCTCAATCTCTACTTTGATGCCATGGTGAGTGAGAGTATAGGAGAGAAAGAGAGAGGCAGAAGAGAACTAGCATCAGCATACCATAACTTACCCACACACTCCTTAAGAATGCATGTAACAAAGAAGACAACGTATACAAGAAAGCTTCAATCACAAGAGTAAGAAAACCCAAAAACAATTGTGAGAATGGGATTTTGTGTTTTCTCATTAGTCAAAATGTCTTATATAGAAGATATACGTACAATTCTTGAAAAGATGTAGGGGAGAAGGGAGCTTGAGCTCTTGCAAGCACACACACACACACACACTCTCACAACCCCTATAAGAGAACATACAAGGTGAGACGCTAAAAATTGTTCTTCTCCTTCTTTAACAAAAGAGGTCTACAGAAAGGAGATAAAGTGACTAACACACATACTAAAGTATACATACAAGCGGTCCATAATGTGAACACGGTAAAGTGGAGTAGGTAGGTGTGGGGATGGTCACCGAGCAAGCTTTGGTGGAGGGAGATTTTCTTGGCTACCCTCTCTCTTTACTTGAACAATCTCTTTCTAACTATTGCCACCACCACCACCCCCCATCCCAGCCCAGCCAACACCACCCTCTCTCTCCTTCACCCACCCTCTTCCCTCCCCCTCTCTCTCTTCCCTCCCTTTCCCTCTCTCTATCTCTCTAGGAGAGAGAGTGTGGGTGGGCTATATCCATCTCTATATCCTCCTCTCTCCTTCTCCCACCCTCCCTCTCTCTCCTTCTCCCACCCTCTCTCTCTCTCTCTCTCCCTCCCTCCCTTTCACTCTCCTATCCTCTCTCTCCTCTCCCTCCCTCCCTTTCACTCTCCTATCCTCCCTCCCTCTCCTCTCCACGCTCTTTCCTCTCCCTCCCTCCCTTTCACTCTCCTATCCTCCCTCCCTCTCCTCTCCACGCTCTTTCCTCTCTCTCTCTCTCCTTGTCTCACCACGGCCCACAGCCCACACCACCCTCTCTCTCCTCCTCCCACCCTCTTCCCTCCCGCAGTCTCTTCCCTCCCTTTCACCCTCCTCTCTCTCTCCTTCTCTAACCCTCCCTCCCTCTTCTCTCTCTCCCTCCCTTTCACTCTCCCACCCTCCCTCTCGATCCTTCTCTTACCTCCTAACCTTCTCTCCCTCTCTATCCTTCTCTTACCTCTTGTGCCCCTTCCTTCTCTCGCTCTCTATATCCTTGTTATATGCACATTATGTGTGCATATACTTGGAGGCTAACCTACATTAGGCTTGTGAGCATGGGAGCATGGGAACAAGCTCTAGTGGAGCATGGGTTAGGACTAACCTTAAGGGTTAAGGTTAGGGTCAAGCATCCAAGCTGCCAAGCGGTATAGCCTATCCTCTATCAAACAATGTGGTTTCTCGTTCCAATTAACTTTCACTAGTCGTCTACAACACAACACCATAATTAAATCGCAACATTAAAACCATAAAATGTTGTTGCCTACAAAATAGTGTAGGATTTCTTACTCAAAGAAACCTTCCCCTTGTGTAGGGTTTGCAATCATCGCCAGCCATCGTATATCATGCTTCCACTTTCTTTCATTTTTATAAAATGCCGTTCTCCATTTCTCTTCAAATTCTTGTGCAGACAAACTATCTACTAGGGGGTCAATATCTTGGGTGGCTGCTGCTGTGACTGCTGCGAGGTACTCATCCTATTATTCACAAATTACAACATTAGTGGATGATATGCAAATGTTTATCATATATTGCAAGTGTCTAAAGATTGAAGGTTTACCTGGAATACTATTTGGGGAAGTTTTGAAAGCTCGCAGTTATACCAAGATGGGTGGCCCTTTTTTTTTTGTGTCGAGGCATGCTTGTCCATACATGCCTTGTTCATCTCTCTAGTGTGCTTCATAATTGTTTCTTTGTTTTGCTAGCCCAAGTGCCCTAATGAGGCACACTTTGTCCAAAACATAGCCCACTTCATTCATCCTATGGTGGCAGCAAAATTTAAGGTTATGGTCAAGTGCCCTGATGAGGCACACTTTGTTCACAAGGGAAGAAGAAACATAGCCCAGTTCATTCATCCTATGGAAACAAAATTTAAGGTTATGATGAATATTGAAACATAGTATGTCAAATATTCTTAATTGAAAGAGTCTTCAAACATATATTCTCTTACATGTTTAAGTGAGCGATCACTGTGAGAATATCCCCCTCACTATCCTCATTGAATTCAATAAGGATAACGTTAACACAAGGATGTCATGATATGCGACATTCTTGAATGCTATAGTTAGATAGTGCAAATCTAATTAGTCCCAAAACTATTTTATAAAACAAAAGACCGCATTCAAAAAAGTAGGCAGTTTAAGTAGAATCACATTTATTAATCTCCTCCATCCATGCCACAACTCGATGATTGCTATCCCACACAAACAACATCTTGTCGCTCATGAATTCCCACTTTGTGCCTTTGATCATATTCTCAAACTCCTCATTTTGCCAGATGTCATCCCATGCAATAACATCATCTTGAGTCACTTCTCTAACATGATTATGGGATGAGGAGCTGGAGCAAATGAACCTACATCTATCGGCAACATACCATTCGTATAAAATTCCCTTACTAGCTTCTTGTACCTAAACTACTACACTCTTCGTATAGAGGGGCTAGGCACAAGTCCGTAGCACAAGGGAATAGGTGGAAAAGGAGTGAATTTCACCACCAGCAATGCACAAATACACGTTATTCTTGGTAATCCAAAAGATACCTTATGTAAGATTTGATAAAAAGTGGTTAACAATTACCTTCACTCTGTTAAGACTGTCTTGTAGGAGTTCTAATCGCAAAGCGAGTTGTAGGAGTCACCATGAAACCCTCTTCATTCTCGCCTTCTTTTTCGATTCCCTCATCCACCTCTCCTACTTCCTTAGTTAAGTTTAATGGTTTTTGAAGAAGCACCTTTCTTTGAAGACTTAGCAACTCGACTTGGACTCCTTCGAGGACTCCAATCATCATCTTCCTCTTGCACTTTCTCCCTCTTCTTGGTACTTGTCACTTCTTAGGTTCCTTGCCTGGCAAGTGTGTTCTTTACACGTTTTGCACGCTTTGTATGTGGGGTTTTGTAACAATCTAAACACATCAACATATATAAGACAGATTGCTCTCAAAAAATCACTAAAAAAGAGCATAATTAGAAAGGTGGAGAGATCAAATAAGACTTACACAATCTCTGGTTGGCCACATAATGATGTATCCTTTGGTTTGATTTAACTTGTTGATATCACCATCTTCGAGGGAAAAAGGAAGAGGAACTTCTCCCACTTCAACATCTTCTATCGACACGCCAACATGACCATGTGGCAAAGCAATTCCATGGACAGTATCCATGGTGGGATCTACATGATGCAAAACGGTCCCAGTAGCTACCTTAGATACTTGTGTCCCTCTTTGGAATTGGGGAGACGCCATGAGGAGTAACACGAGAAGAAGGAGAATGAACAAGGAAGAAAGAGTCCTAAAAGATATAAGAAAGAAAAAGATAAAAATAGAGCAAATAAATAGAGGTGATATAAATAGAGTTTTTTTAAAAAAAAAAGGGTTTTGAAAGAAGAGAAAGAAGGAACAAACAAAGAAGAAGAGAAGAAACAATGAAGAAAAGAGAGGAGAGGAAAAGGTATGAGAGAGGAAAAAAGAGAGTGAAGAAAGAGTTGGTGAGAGAGAGAGAGAGAGCTATCTTTTTAGGATTTAGGGGGGTAGAGAATCTCTGAGAAAGAAAGAACAAGGGTGTGTGAGAGTTTTGTTTTTAAAGAAAGGGAGGGAGTATTTTTCTATTAGGAGGAAAGAGAGAAGAAGAAGAAGGCGTTTTGCTTTTAAGGGGGGGGGAGGGAAAGAAAGCTACCGTGTTGGGGGAGAGAGAGCGCGTTTTGTTTTGGGGCGGGGAGAGAGCATGTTTTGTTTTGGGGGGGAAGAGTGTGCATTTTTTTTTGTTGGTGGGCAAGCCTTTAGTGGCGCTTGCCCACTAAGGGTGAGGAGTCCACTAAGGGCGATGATCGCCTTTAGTGGGCAAGCCCCAGTAAGGCGATCGTTGCCCTTAGTGGGAAGCCCCAAAACAAAACAAAACATGCTCTCTCCCCCCCAAAACAAAACGCACCCCCCCTCAATGCGACAACTTTCTTCCTCCCCAAAATAAAATGCACCTTTCTTTTCCTCTCCCCCTCCTTAAAAGAAAAATACCCTTTTCTCTCTCCCACTTCCCTCCTAATAGCAAAACACTCCCTCCCTCTCTTTTTAAAAAAAAACTCTCACATCGTCTTTAGTGGGGGTGGGGATCACCAACTAGGAGCACCCACCCACCACTGGGGAGGTCACCCTTAGTCACCTCCCATATTTCTAAGTTTGAAAATGGGGGGGTCACCCTTAGTCACCCCCATACTTCTAAGTTTCTACATTGTAAGCATAAGAACGTTTGGACGGCTACTAACTCTCTCAACCTAAATAAAAATTGTGGCTAAACCTAAAGGAGAGACCTTTATTATGATGATGATGACAATGACCATGATGATGATAGACATGCTTAGATGTTGCATTTTGAATATTTTTAAATTTGGACGGCTACTAACTCTCTCAACCTAAATAAAAATTGTGGCTAAACCTAAAGGAGAGACCTTTATTATGATGATGATGACAATGACCATGATGATGATAGACATGCTTAGATGTTGCATTTTGAATATTTTTAAATTCTTCCATACATTGTTGGGCAATACAAGGATGTACTCTTTATTTGAAATAAAAATGGATGGAATCATAAAAGACATGATAAAAAGGTTAAAACTTAAATTGGGATCACAACAGAGATATAAAAGTTATGTAATCATTATATGAGAGTTAGTTATGGAATAATCATTATATAGTAGTTAGTTCTGGAATAATCATTATATAAGAGTTAGATATGGAATAATCATTATATAGAAGTTAGTTATGTAATAATCATTAAATGAGAGATAGTTATGCATGCATTTAGTATAATTATTGAAAATGAATTTTAGATTTTGTGTGTATTAATGACATTATTTATAATAATCATTTTTATAAAATGATTATAATTTTAAAAAAAATTCTAATATGTACAATATTCGTGTTTAGACTTTGAATTCATTGTCATTAGTTTGTTGTATGTTTGTGAGATGGTTTTTTGAGAGCTTGTGTGTTTTTGAGAGCTAGTCTTCATTTCACATTTTTATGAGAGGTTTGGAGAGTGATCCTATTGTTATAATTGTACAAGGTCGTTATTATATTACTAAAGCTGATGATTTTGATGGAATATTATGTCCTCGCTCTGGATTTAAAGCTTTTGCAATCAAACCACAAGATGATGGTGTAGAACATCTTATGCCTATCTAGTCAGTTAGACCCACAAGAACCATGTTATATCTTTGATAAAGATATAACAATAGAATTTCTTGTTATTATAATAATAATAGGAGAGTCAAGAAACACTACAGCAAGCCCCCCAAAAGTAGTCATTATTGACCTTACAATAGGAGATTCTCCCACAGGTACACCACTTCAGAAGAGTGTGGTCTCATGTTGGTGTTCTTCGTAGATTGTTATTAGCAAGCACACATATTGAGAAAGTAGAAGAGATTCCTTAAATCTATAATGGTAATGTGGCTTTTGAGTTGCCGAATGTACATGATCCTTCATCCTCTTCATCAATGCAAAGAATGGTGTAAGCACATGATGGCCATTGTTGGGTGAAACCTGCAGAGAGTCATGTGAAGTTTCTTGGAGTTATACGAAAGAGTTCTTGTGGAGGCTTATTTGAGTACACTTATGCCTTGTGCGGAAGCAAAACTATGAATGGCACACCAAATACAACATCATGGATTGGTAAGCTTATTGTCTTGGCTTAATTTAAACTTTGATTTATACGAGTATTTATTGGAACTTTGTAATTTTTTACATAATAGGCAAGCTTACACAGAAACTTCCCTCTCAAGGCTTAACAACGGATGAATATGGATCACTAGCTTGTTTCTGTAACAAGAACAAACCTGTATATAGAAGAATGTGTAGTGCTACAATGTACTATTGTATGCCCGCTGATCCACCTATGTTGAGATTGATGATACATCAAGAGGAACATTTGCATGAAAGATAAGAGAACTTGTGAGACCCCTGCCCCCTCCGGGGCATCGATGGTGGCAGAAGCAGTGTCGGCCTCTTGCACGATGCAGGGATTCACACTCGGGACCTCGCCCACAGATGTTTGGACAAGAGACTAGCTCGGCGGTTCCTCCGAAACCGAATCCAAAAAAACTTCCCTCGCCCGAAAAGCATGGGCGATTCCACCAACAGGGAAATCATCTAACGGGAGATTTATCTAATGGGTCCTAACCAAATTGACTCGATCAAACCCGTAAGTCACATGGTCAGATCAAGGAAGAGACTTGCACTTGGTCCATAGAATCACCGCTTTTTCCCTCTTAAGCGAGGCAGAGCCCGCTGATTCCTTCCCACAGAACAAGGGTCTTCCTAAGACTTAATCTAACTAGTGTAACTTAATCATATCTATCTATATCGTAGGAATTTCCCGATCCAGCTTACCCCAACCGGCCCATGGGTTAGCCAACCACCTAACCACGGTATTGGTGGGATTCCTTTATATAAAAATTTGGTTATATTTTGTCTCGGGTACTGAGGAAAAGAGTCCCTAGGACCCCTAGTCGGCGCTTCAAGAAAAATTCAAGGTAGACACACCACTTACACACCCAATATGAAATTACCTTTTTAACAGATTCGACTGTCTTTAAAACAATCTTTCAATGAAACCATAGTATTACTCATCATAATCCTCCAAAATATCCAGTCCATTATTTTACAAAAATTATCATTTGGACTCTCCGCCCGCGGACTCTCCGCCGTTGAAGACCAGCTAGTCAACCAACGAGATCCAATATCAAAATCTAGTTCACAAAAATAATTCCTTTCCAGTTCATTCGGACTCTCCGCCGCGGACTCTCCGCCGTTGAAGACCAGCTAGTCAACCAACGAGATCCAATATCAAAATCTAGTTCACAAAAATAATTCCTTTCCAGTTCATGCGTATCTTCCTCGACATACGCATGGGTGTCCTAGCAACCGCAAGCCCGTGCATCACCTGGTTAGAACCTTCTAGGATCCTACTTAGGTGTCCTAGCACTTCACTCTCAGGGACCCCTTCGTCGATCCTCGCCCATCGTATTGGAAGTGCACCATTTTAACCATACCAAGGGCTGGTCAAGACCTCGGCACGCTTTGCCACCCACGAGCGACGTCCCTTGATGACTCCCTGCCAGATGTTGCAAACAACAAATCTCTCCTTAGTCAAATCATAGCCAAATGCTTCCTCAAGCATTTTGGCATAAAAAGTCCTTAAAAAAAAGTAGAGTTTCTATGCAAGTAGAATTCCCGGTTTTGATTCCACAAAACCCTTTTTCCCACAATTCAGATTTTTGTAATGAGAATCACTAGTCTCGCATCAAGGTAATCTACCCATCAATTTCGTTGAATTTCTAACTTAATTCTTGGTGATTTCGGCTAAAGGAAAACTTCTCTAATTCAACGGTAGTCTATTCTTTGTATCGAAGATTTGAAATTGGTCATCACGAGGTTTTTGCTTGATTCAGATTCGAGAGATGGGCAAGTAATTTACTGGCCAGCCATACGGTCGTGGTCTAACCAAAATTATTCGGTTTACTTCTAACTTTGATTCCTAAGGATTTTCTTCAGAGAGAAGATGAGTTAACGGTGACTTCCAACCGTAAGGAAAATTCTAACTTTATGAAATTCATTCCTTCCTAACCACAATAGAATTAAAGACATAGTTTTATACGAGAATAACGAGATTTTATAAAAATACTCTTCTTCCAATAATCCAATTTTGAGTATATATCATTTTGTTGATTTATCCACATATAAATATCTTAAAATATTCTTTCCATCAATTTGATCTTCAACATTAATATACCCTAATTTCCTACGTGAAATTATGGTGAAAACCCTTCTTTTAATATCAAAATTAATTTAGATATTTTTCTACTTAAATACAATGAAAATTTCTCTTTTTAAATAAGTAAAAATATCCATATTTTGGAATATGCTAGAAATTCCTCTTTTAAAATTTAAATGTTTGAATCCCAAATGTCATGGGAATTCCTCTTTTTACACCTAAATTCTTATGCATAAATTTATCAATAATTTCCTCTTTTCTCTTAATTAAATAATTATGCATAAATAATTATGCATAAATACTAAATTAAATTCTTATGCATAAATTTATCAATAATTTCCTCTTTTCTCTTAATTAAATAATTATGCATAAATACTAAAAAATATTTTTCATGAATATGATAAAAAATCATTTTTTTTATAAAATATCTAAACCTAGAATATGATAGGAATTTCCCTTTTTGCTTTATTCAAAATATGCATAAAATTAAGATTTATCTTTTTTCTAAAAAAATTTACAATAGCTTCGCTATAATTACTAATAATATTCAATTTTCTAATTGAATGAAAAATTGTAATGAAAGTATGATAGAAACTCTTCTTTTAGGCTTAAAATTCAATTATGTATACTTAGCATAATTATAATCATAATTATAAGCATAATTATGATTATTTTTCTTGATTAAATTAAATTAACCATTCCTCATTTCTAAAATTGTTAGTATATTCCTTTTCAATTTAGAATGAATTAATGTGATTTTTGTAACTCATAATCAAGCTAAAAATAATTAACCATTATTTTTTACTAAATTAAAAATCATGAAAATATCAATCCTTATTCTCTAGCTCATCAAGCCAAGAGATTAGATTGAAACAAGAGATTATTATTTAAATTCATCTTTTTCCTAAGGATCTAGCCATAAAGATGATTAATCTTTTCAAGAGAGAGATTTTATTAAAGAAAACATTATAATTAAGCATAAAGATTAACATAATTCTAATTAGACATTATGAATCTTTGGAAAGCTTGATTTGAAGAAAGAACCATTACTTTGAAAGCTTCTTAAGCTTTAGAGGTGTTGAGAAGAAGAAAATCATTGAGATAATTGAAAAAAAAACCCATAAAAATAGGATTACCTCTAAGTTTGGCTTGATTCTTTGATTAGCACTCATGCCCCCAAGCAAGTCCTTGGCCACCAAGAGGATATGAGAAATCTTCAAGAAATGTTGGACAGTAGAGAAGCTCCAAGCTCTCAAGAGAAAAGGCAAGATAAGGGATAATAGAAATATGATAATTTTTAAGATAATATTGGCATGGTATAGCTCAAAGATGAAAATACAAAGGAATTAGGGTTTATTTATAGGTGAGGGAGGCCATTAACCAAGTCCGACTTGGTTCTAGAGCTTTCCAGCTTCAATTTGACCCAATTTGGACAAGATTTGGACCAGTTTGGCTCCCTTTTTGATCCAGTTTGCTCCAGGAGAGAGGAGAGATAAAATATCACATTTTTAAATTAAAAAACCCAAGTAATGATGAAGAAAAATGCACCTACTTGATGGGGCTCCCCCTCCTCACCAAGGTGTCAAAAATTCATCATTTCTCCTAAATATCTCATTTTTTTAAACTAATATACCTTAATTTTTAACTAATAAACCTTGTACTCAGTCAACTCTTCATCTTATGTAAGCATTTACTCATTTTTTGGGTATTTTCTTTTATTCTTTGGATTTATCTCATCCCAACACTTGGATTAATCCTATTGGCCCATTGGAACTTTAATTGGACCATAATCTGAAATGTGTACCCTTAGGCTAAGTACCTTTAATACACATATTTAATTGATTCCTAATGCACATTGGAGAATTTATTTTGAACTTATATTTTAGGAAAATATATCTTAGATATTAGGAGAATTTTTATATGCAAAAATATCTCAAATTGAATTACCTCTCTCTAGAATATTTCTTCTCTCTAGGCCAAAACAAGGGAAAACAATATTTTTTTGCATTCTGAAATAGGGGATGATTATAGGGGATTGAGGTAAAAGCTTATTCATTATTTAGGATGAGGAGGAATATTATAGAACTTGTACAAGAGGCAGTTTCAAAGGTTGCTACAAGTGGTCCAAGGAAGGTACAAATGGATATCACCAAACAACGCGTATTGGATGCAGTTGTCAGGACGCATACGAAGAATGAATCAAATATTAGCAACATGGAGCTGTCACTATTATTGGAACACATATATCCCCTAATTCAAACGATCAAAGGTAATCTTCTGTCCATATTGATTATAATGTTTTGGTAATTCTTGTGAATGAACGTTTACATAGTTTGTTAAGTAGTCCATTGTAGATTCAGAAGGATGGTGCGTGCTTCTAGGATCAATAGTTCAGTGTAGGAAGTAGAGTCAAGTATCCTAGAATTGAAGAGACAATGTGATTTTGAGTTCTTCCATGGTAGTCATTTTGCTTGGCAAGCTTTAGATCAGTCAGACTAGTGTTATGTGTTTAAAATGTCAACCACAAGGCCTGCATCGAGTTTAGATATGGTGAACTGTATGTGCCAAATAGGAGATGGGGATTTGAGGAAGGCTTGGGTTTGTTTTGATCATGTCAGGCATGTGCAAGTATGGACAACAATGGCTGCACATGTATATGATCCAAGGTAGAGTTTGGTCTTGTTAAGTTCTTGAAAAAAATTAATCTTGTTTTTAGTACTTTTCCAATTGTCGTATGATGGCATGGAGCCTGCAAGAGCTCGTGCTAATTGCAACTTCTAAAATGAAAGAGGAGGACATAGTGGCACAAATTCTTTTCTGGGAGATGATTAACAATGTTGTGGTCCAAAAAGGCTTCTCCAAGCGAGATTTTTTTGGCTTCATGGCTAATGAGGCTAGAGCCAACTAGAGGGAAATTAGGACTATCTATAATAATGGACCAGAGAATATGTTGGAAGATCATGAGCTTTTTCATTGGGAACAAAGCTTAAACATCCATACAGTACAATGTGTAGTTAGGAATTTTTAAGAAGAGCACAAGCGACTATGTCGTCTCAATGGCGTTGTGCATTCAGTGAGGAAGAGGCACTTGGTGGCGATAGTTAGAGAGAGATAGTTCAAGTAGAGAGAGAGGACAACCAATAAAATCTCCCTCCACAAAGCTCCCTCAAAAATCACACTCGATAGGTGTGGACTAGTCAGTGTAATCCAGTTTTAGAATCTCTGGCAAAGATATGTCAGTGCCAACTACCAAACTCGCCACTGTGTTGAATGGTCACGCAGGTGCCTCGTGAGTGTTATCTCATGTTGAGCTTGATATCTCAACACTCCCCATCAAGCTCAACTCTAGCTCGTGAACTCCAAGAATATCTCAAAATCTATGAAGCTTCTCAGGTCCCAAGGCCTTCGTGAGGAGATGTCAGTGACCTGACCCTGTGTGCTGACGAAGGCCATGTTGCCTTCCAAGACTCTCTCCCTGATGAAGTGGTAGTGTACCTCAATGTGTTTCTTTTGCACATGAAAAACTGGGTTCTTGGCCAATTGTATACTGTTAAAATTGTCACAATATATGACAACCTTTCTCTCCACATGCAACCCCAAATTAGCAAGTAGCCTATGTAACCAAGCTACCTCACACGCTATCACCGTAGCTCCTCTATACTCTTCTACCTCTGTACTCGACAAGGCAACTGTGGGTTGCTTCTTGTTGCTCCATGTCACAATAGTACTTCCCAATGAAAACATAAATCCACTGGTACATCTCCTCTTGTTTGAGATGCTACCTACCCAACTTGCATCTGTGTACCCATATAGCTCCAATGGTACACCTACTGCATTAAAACAATGCATAATCAACAGTGGCCCTCAAATACCAAAGTGTGCATCACACACTATCATGATGGGGTTTGCGCGAAACTTGTATAAATTGGCTCTCTAAGCCAACAGTGCAACTAAAA
This sequence comes from Cibotium barometz, assembly GCF_041138505.1. NCBI lineage: Eukaryota > Viridiplantae > Streptophyta > Polypodiopsida > Cyatheales > Cibotiaceae > Cibotium > Cibotium barometz. The sequence goes on along the minus strand of NC_141070.1, from coordinate 44,833,281 downwards.
TCTAGCCTGTTGATTGTGACAAAGGTGAAACTCCCACAATCTTCATGTACATAGTGGGGTCCTCCAACACAAAACTTGTGTCCGCACTAAGCTTGCCATTTAGATCTAATGGCACTAAGATTGGCTTACAACCACCCATCCCATACTTGAACAACATGTTCAATACATACTGTCTCTGTGATAGCCAAATACCATCAGGTGTGCAAATGACCTCAATGCCCAAAAAGTAGCATAGATCTCCCAAATCCTTCATGTCAAACTTCCTTTTAAAAGAAGACTTTTCACATGCTTAATCTCTTCCAAGTTGTCACCCCCAATAATAAGATCATCTACAGAGGTGGTAATGATCACAATACCCTTATCACTCTTGCACACATACAAAGAGTGATCTACATTTGCCATATGAAAACCAATAGTGACAAGATACTCAACAATCTTGTCATGCCATGCTCATGGAGCTTGCTTCAGTCCATACAAGGCCATACGAAGCTTACATATATACTTTGGGTGACCTGTATCCTCAAAACCAAGTGGTTGATTCATATACACATCTTCTTGCAAGTCACCATGCAAGAACACATTTTTTACATCCATCTAATGTAAAAACTAGCCTTTAGTTTGTAGCCACCGCAATCATAGTTCTCACAGTTGCCATCTTTGCAACCGTTAAAAATGTCTCCTTATAATCAATCCCATGTGTCTGCGCATATCCTTTGGCTACCAATCTAGCCTTGTACCTACTTATGCTACCATCACTATTATGTTTCACATCCAATAGCTTTCTTTCCTTCAAGAAATGGCACCAAATCCCAAGTCTCATTTCCATACAATGCATCCATCTCCTCATCCATAGCTTTCTTCCAATACACATTTCCAATAGCCTCATCAAAACATCTGGGATCTATAAACTGCACAACTTTTACCATGTAAGCATAGTGATGTGCCACATAACCATCGTAAGTCAACCTTTGCACAGGGTTTTTGACTCTTCTAGATCTTCGTAACTTTGCATTCATGGCTTCCAAATCCTTCTTTACATTGGGTGTCCTCATTTGCTAGAATCACAAGCTCCTCGCCAAGGTTCATCTCCGAGCCACTAGACTCTCCATCAACAAGAGAATGCCCAACAAAAATATCAGGCATACCAAGGGACTCAACCACTTTCTCTTTGTCTTTATGTGATGTACCAGCTACATTTCTAGGACTGGTATTATGATACAGCCTGCCACTCCATGGTCTATTAATAGAATCGCTGCATGAGGACTCTCCTGGTCCACTCAATGACTGTGATTGCTAACTTGCATTCTATGCAACCACATTTCCACTTACATCAGCCCAACATCTTTTTCAGTACCATACCAGCTACTCATCTCATCAAATACAACATCCTTGCTTACCCTCAATTCACGTGTAGCAAGATTATAACATCTATATCCCTTTTGTTCAAGGAAATACCCAATAAACACACATTTTTATGCCTTTGGATCCAACAGTACGCAACTCATCTGACACATGCACATATGCAATACATCCAAAAACTTTCAAGTGAGACAAATCAAGTTTCTTGCCAGTAAACTTCTCCTTTGGTGTTACATCATGTATGGCTGCAGTAGGAGCCTTGTTCATGATATAAACTGTTGTAGACACAGCCTCGCCCAACAGATATGTGGCATATTCTTCTCTCCCACCATGCTTGTGCTATCTCTATAATGTGCTTGTTTTTCCGCTCAGCAACTCCATTTTGATGCAGAGTGTATCTACATGTAAACTGTCTCTGAATGCCATTTTTCCGCAAGAAATCAGAGAACTCATTGGAGAATTATTTTCCCCCTCCATCTGACCTTAGGCATTGACCTTAGGCACTTCACATGCTTTCATGTCTGCTTTTGAGCCATCACTCTAAAATTCTGAAAATGAGTGAAAACTTCACTCTTCTCCTTCATGAAATACACCCACACTTTCCTCGTGTGGTCATTAATGAATGTTACATAATACCTTCAGCCACCTATAGACATAGTCTTCACAGGACCCCATACATCTAAATGCACAACATCTAGTACATTCCTACTCACATTTCTGTCATGTGGAAATAAATGCTTTTTTTGCTTTCCAAATTGACACGCCTCACATACTTTTTGCATACCTTCAACCTTAAAATTAGATAGCCCTATTACAATTTCTTTAGTCTACATAGACTTCATTCTTTGCACATTTACATGCCCAATTCTCTTAGGCCAAATGTATGTATGTGCAACAACTCCTGAACCATTTGCAAACATTACAGCATGCACTTCAGGCATATTTACATTCAGTGTAAACATTCTTCCAACTCTATTCCCTTCTTTTAAAACCAACCTGCTCTTCTACATAAAATCCATCAGGGTTAAACCACACCTACAAGCCCTGCTCAATCATTTGGCCAATAGAATCCAGATTCTTTGTAATGTTTAGAACATGAGGTACATCTACAAGTTACTTCACTTTACCATTCTGCATAAACAATGTCACATCTCCAACATGGGCAATCGGATGAGCAGTGTGATCCTCTATTTCAATAAAACCTAGTCTTTCAAGACTTTTCATTTCCTTGAACCACTCACCATGACTTGTCATGTGGTTCGAAGCACTTGAATCAACATACCATACATCATCCTTACATTCTGCTACATCATTTCCAAACTACGTCTTGAATAACAAATAACCTCTCATTATCCTCATTATTTTTTGCTAGAGGACGCATGTCATTATGCTTCTTATAGTAATCTGCATGCATATGTCTAGGCTTACCACAGTAAATACAACCTTGTGTATCATTATTTTACCTTTGCCAATTACCATGACCTCTTTGACTCCCCCTACCTCTAAACTAGCCTCTTCCACCTATGTGTTATTGTTGTGATTCATGGGACTATTGCTACTACTGCTGACCATAATTATGATTACCTATTCGGCCACCACCTTGGCCATGTCCACATCCACAACCTCTACCTCGTCCTCTACTTGAACTTGTGTAGAAGGCCTACTGCTCTGAATTGTTTTTGTTTTGTGATGATGAAGACTTTTAATCTTCACCCAAATTCTTCTCTTCAATGATTAGCATTGACACCAAATCTGTAAATTTGGGAATGTTTTCCCAAGTCTGAATAGACATCTTGAATGCCTTGCATTGTGGCCCGAGACCACGTAGACATACTTCCACCTTATCATCATTAACAAAAGCACCAATAGATGCACAATGCCCTTGATCTTCAAGGTATAATTATTCATAGACATATTTTCGTCTCCACATTATGAAGCTCATTCTTCAACCGAATATTTCATGCCTTGGTGTTAGTTTCACCAAGGTGTTCCATGCCTCCTTGGGTGACTTGGCATCCTGTATATGCCCAATCATGGTGTCTTGTATACTAATAGAAAGTAAATACATGACTTTTCTTGCTCCTTGATTCCAATCCTTGTATTCTTTTATATCTGGAGTTGGATTAATCTCTTGTCTCCTCATGTTCACCTTTTAATGTAGTCCCAATCGCCTTTTCCCATCCAGAAATTTGTTAATCTAAACCTCCAACTGTGAAAGTTGTTCTTGTCAAGCTTTTTTGCAACAATCTGGTTAATCCCATCATTCGACATCTTGTCTGCAACACAAACTCACCAAAAACAATACTTTGTTTGGCCTTTACAAACTACTATATTCTCTGCACAGCGGTACTATCCGCACCCAAACTGTCACAACTAGCGACCTTAATTTGCATACATACACCCAATGGAAACTGTAGGACCTCTTTGCAATACACACAGTGCTTACACAACCAATTTTCCTTCCTGCAATTCTAAAAATAAAAATTTACAGAGAATTAAAGCTTACATGCAGTGTACGACGCGAACGCCTCTACGAACTGAAAAACATAGGTCGACACACCCAAAACACATTTTTGCCCCAAAACACATTTTTGGCCCAAAAAATGGCATCTAAAGGACAAAATGATTGCCTTGTAGCTCCTCTTCTATGAAGACAGCTCCTCAATTGGAGTTCGTTTGCCAGTGCTTCCTGAAGATCTCCTGACAAAGGTGTAGTAGCCAACACAAAAGGGAAAGAGTAAATGAAGCTCTTACCCTCAAACCGCTTCCTATGTGCTTATCTTGCTTGTCGCTCAACTCTTAGCATGAACCAGGCTCTGATACCATGAAAAGATGTAGGGGAGAAGAGAGCTTGAGCTCTTGCAAAGCACACATACACTCTCACTCACAAACCCTAGAAGAGACCACACAAGTTGAGAGGTTGAAAATTGCTGTTCTTCTTCTTTAACAAAAGAGGACTACAAAGGAGATAAAGTGACTAACACACATACTAGAGTATGTACAAGCGGTCCATAATGTGAACACGCTAAAGTGAAGTGGGTAGGTGTGGACTATTAGTCCAGCTATAGAATCTCTGGCGAAGATATGTCAGTGTCAGCTACCAAACTCGCCAGTGATGTAAATGTTGAACGGTGACGCAAGTGCCTCATGAGTGCCAGCTCATGTGTTGAGCTTGACATATCAACAATTACCAACTGCCCTAGTAATTTTTGGGGACCCAAAAGCTAGTCTAGGCTAACTTCCTAGTATATGTATTCATTAATGGCATTTCACAAGTCGTAATCTTGGCTTTTACTATCTTTGGCATTTCACAAGTCATAATCTTGGCTTTTACTATCTTTGGCATTACACAAGTTGTCACCTCAAAGATTTTCCATAATCATTTTATATGAAGCATATTGCATAATACAGACACTTCATCATAATCCTAGATGAACTTGCAAATTGTGCAAAGGATCTAGTCTTCGTGGAGGTATCCAAGGAAAGTTGAACTACAGCTTTGAGTTCTTCTCTAGCTCTTTCTCGAATAGGTCCCAAGCCCATCTTTATTCGAATGGAAAATAGATGGGCTAACCTAAGGTACTTTGGAGCATAACAATACTCTTTCCAATACTTAGCTTGGAGAAGGTAAGGTCGTCGTTCCACACAGGTTTTTCACCCATGAATTTGTGTGTGATTGGCATGTAGTCACTTGTATCCCCCTTAGTCCCTCTTGTGATGAGCTCTTGACAATTGGTTAAACTTCTCTTCTAGATAAACTTTGACAAGGCTTATGTCGAGGGTGATCAGTGTGATCATGTTGGTATCTGGGGGTCTAGGTGATGTCTTTATTCTAGGATCTCGATGACTCTACTATAAATGCCAATGCCATTGAAAGGATCATGCCAATTCAATGGTTGGTCAAGGGGTTCATCTATTGCCAATGCAGAGTGTGGGGACTTTTCCTTCTTCTAAAATTCCTAGAGGCAAGGTTACTACTATGTGTGTTGTGAGTGGAGGTGGTTGACTTTTCCTTCTTCTAAAATTCCTAGAGGCAAGGTTACTCCTATGTGTGTTGTGAGTGGAGGTGGTTAACCTGTGACATTAAGGCCTTGGTGAGTCCATGTAGGACGTCACCTAAAGATATAAGTGGTGGGGTAGTGTGAGTGATGACGATGTTGGAGAGGTAGGGGGTATAATTCGAGGAGTCGCAGGCAGCAAGGTGGAGGTGATAATAGGGGGGAGATAATGTTGGAGAGGCATGGGGTGTAATTTGGGGAGGAGTGGCGAGGTGGAGGTGACAAGAGGGGAAGAGATGTTCGAGTGGGGGTATGGTTTGGGTCTGTGAGCATGATTGAGTGAGCATATTTGAGTTTTGTGATTGATTACACTCTTTCATGAAGAGCCTAGAAGAGACAATGCCAATAGAAGCATTAAGCAACATTCCAAAGTTAATAGTGACTTCAACAAATTAATTCACAAATCATATACCAAGTTTTGGTCATCAATGTGAAAAATGTATAGCATAACATAAAATTAAATGAAGTTATAAAATGTAATAATATTGACAATACCTTCACAATAAGCAATGTTTAAGATCATAAATCTACTTAAATCATAGAAAATGTCCACAATAGCAAAATTGAGATAATGTCCATAATGTTTGAAGTTGTAATAGTAAAAGGAGCTTCTTAGTCATAATAAACAAAGACAAGAAACCTAGATTTATCAATTGAGCAAGCAGATTTCCTTTTTTTTTAATGGTTTGGGTCTGTGAGCATGACTGAGTGAGCATTTTTTAGTTTTGTGATTGATTACACTCTTTCATGAAGTGCCTAGAAGAGACAATGCCAATAGAAGTATTAAGAAACATTCCAAAGTTAATAGTGAATTCAACAAATTAATTCATAAACCATGTATCACTTTTGCTCATCAATGTGAAAAATGTATGGCATAACATAAAATTAAATGAAGTTATAAAATGTAATAATATTAATAATATCTTTACAAATAAGCAATGTTTAAGATTGTAAATCTATTAAATCATAGAAAATGTCCACAATATCAAAAGTGAGATAATGTCTATAATGTTTGAAGCTGTAATAGTAAAAGGAGCTTCTTAGTCATAAACAAAGGTAAGAAACCTAGATTGATCAATTGAGTGAGCAGATTTTCCTTTTTTTTAAATGGTTTGGATCTGTGAGCATGATTGAGCAAGAATATTTGAGTTTTGTGATTGATTACACTCTTTCATGAGGTTCCCAAAAGAGAAAATGCCAATAGAAGTATTAAGCAACATTCCAAAGTTAATAGTGAATTCAACAAATTAATTCACAAACCATGTACCACTTTTTGCTCATCAATGTGAAAAATGTATGGCATAACATAAAATTAAATGAAGTTATAAAATGTAATAATAATGACAATACCTTCACAAATAAGTAATGTTTAAGATCATAAATCTACTTAAATCATAGCAAATGTCCACAGTAGAAAAATTGAGATAATGTCCATAATGTTTAAAGCTGTAATAAAAGGAGCTTCTTAGTCATAATAAACTACAATAGTGAAACTGAGATAATGTCCATAATGTTTGAAGCTCTAAGTGTAAGAGGAGCCTCTGAATCTAAATAAACAAACATAAGAATCAAAACATGGAATGATGTTCCAAACAAGAAGGCATCAATGCTATTCTAGGTTGTTTGACTTTGTTCTAAATCTGCAAAAGAAATATGTATGTTAGTTAGAGGTAATTATACTTCAATGCACATTAGTGGGAATAGCTTGGTACCAGGGAAAAGAGTTCCCAGGCCCTCTAGTCGGATATTCATGCAAACTTAAAACTAGTCACACCACTTACACACCCAATATGAAATTGCCTTTTTCACAGATTCAACAGTCTTTAAAACAATCATTTAATGAAACCATAGTATCACTGATCATAATCTTCTAATTATCCAGTTGAATCCTTATTTCCAAACATTCCTTCATCCGTGTACCTATGGCATCATTGGCAACCAGACGCTCACCCCCTGTCCACTCAGAGGCCTTTTCGATAGTTCCTAGCTCATAGTAACCAGCAAGTATTCACTTTAACAAAAATGGAGTCTCTGTTGAAGATCAGCAAGATCAACCAACAGATCCATATAAAAGAGCTATGGACTCATCCGTTGAGGACCAGCAAGGTCAATCAACCAGATCCATGCCCGAATTCAGAAAACAACTCTTACTCCTTGTTCCAAATATCTTCCCCGACATACGTGTGGGTATCTTCCGTGACCCAGAGCCCGAGCACCGTATGGTCAGCACCCTCTAGGATCCTTCGCAGGTCACCTAGCACTTCACTCATAGGCCGCTTCCTTGGTCCCTCATCCACTGTACCGGAAGCTCACCTTGGCCGACCTTGCTACGCGAGACGTCCTCCGTTGACTCTCCGTCATCAGCAATTGTAACTTTAACAGATAGGTCTCCATGACCTCATTCACAAGACGGTCAAAATACTTCCCCAGCATTCTTGACATAAAATAGTCATTTAAAAACAGATTTCACATACAAATACAGTTCCAACAATATTTCCATCTTTTCTCATCACTCCACATCCTTTCACATTAGACCCTATCTTTTCTCATCTTCCCACAATTTTTTCTTCTTCATCGATCCCTATCACATCACATCATTCCCACATCAAATCACATCCAATGGCATCATCCACACATCAATCCACATCATCCATACATCCATCCACATCATCCACATCATCCATACATCCATCCACATCCATCCACATTATCCACACATCCATCCACATCTTCCATACATCCATCCACATCAATCCACACGTCAATCCACACATCCATACATCCATTCACCTCAATCCACATTATCCACACATCAACCCACATCATCCATACATCTATTCACGTCAATCCACATTACCCACACATCAATCCACATCATCCATACATCCATCCACATCATCCACTTCAATCCACATTATCCACTCATCCATCCACATCAATCCACATTCATTTCATAAGTATTCCCATTCTCATCTAATCACATCTTTTTCTATCTCATCACTTATTTCCTCATTTATCCTCATCAGATCTCATCCACTTGCATCTACCCATACATCTCATCACTTCACATGCATTAACATCTATCCAGTTTACATCGCATCTTATCACATCCATTTCACATCACATCTCATTCATTCACATCTCGATTCACATGCTAACACATTCATTCACGTCCCTTATCGTTCATTGACATCTTGATTCACATCACATCACATCCATTCACATCCCTTATCATTTATTCACATCCCAATTCACATGCTATCACATTCATTCACATCCTATATCATTCATTCACATCCCGATTCACATGCTAACACATTCATTCACATCCTATATCATTCATTCACATCCCGATTCACATGCTAACACATTCATGCACATCCTGTATCATTCATTTACATCCTGATTCACATGACATCACATCTCATCTATTCATTCACATTTATGTGATTCACATCACATCTCATCACATCTATTTACCTCTCATTCTCATCACTTCTATTCTCATCACATCCATCCATTCTTTCCCATCTATCTGATCCATCACATCTCATCTATTCATTCACATTTATGTGATTCACATCACATCTCATCACATCTATCTACCTCTCATTCTCATCACTTCTATCTACCTCTCATTCTCATCACTTCTATTCTCATCACATCCATCCATCCATTCTTTCCCATCTATCTGATTCACATCCCATCTCATCACATCTATTTACCTCTCATTCTCATCACATCCATCCATCCATCCATTCCCATCTATCTGATTCGCATTACATCTCATCACATCTATTCACCTCACATTCTCGTCACTCCTATTCTCATCGCATCCGTCCATCCATTCATTCCCATCTATCGGATTCGCATCACGTATCATCACATCTATTTACCTCTCATTCTCATCACATCTATTCTCATCACATCCATTCCATCTATTTACCTCTCATTCTCATCACATCTATTCTCATCACATCCATCCATCCATTCATTCCCATCTATCTGATTTGCATGATATCTCATCACATCTATTCACCTCACATTCTCGTCACTCCTATTCACCTCACATTCTCGTCACTCCTATTCTCATCGCATCCATCCATTCATTCCCATCTATCTGATTCACATCTATCATCACATTCTCGTCACTCCTATTCTCATCCATCCATCCATTCATTCCCATCTATCTGATTCACATCTATCATCACATTCTCGTCACTCCTATTCTCATCACATTCTCGTCACTCCTATTCACCTCACATTCTCGTCACTCCTATTCTCATCGCATCCATCCATTCATTCCCATCTATCCTGATTCACATCTATCATCACATTCTCGTCACTCCTATTCTCATCGCATCCATCCATTCATTCCCATCTATCTGATTCACATCTATCATCACATTCTCGTCACTCCTATTCTCATCGCATCCATCCATCCATTCATTCCCATCTATCTGATTCACATCACATATCATCACATCTATTTACCTCTCATTCTCATCACATCTATTCTCATCACATCCATTCATCCATTCATTCCCATCTATCTGATTCGCATTACATATCATCACATCTATTTATAGAATGTAAGAGAATTCTTATTTTTGATATAAAGATTCTTTACGCATATATTTATGCATAAGAACAACTTCAGTGGTGGCAAATAACACTTTTATAAAAAATCCGTTTATGCATCTATTTATGCATAAATTCAATTTTAAGGAGAATAACACTTTCGAAATAAAAATAAATCTTTTATGCATCTTTCTATGCGTAAATTCAATTTTAATGAGAATAACTCTTTTGAAATAAAAATAAATTTCTATATGCATCTTTCTATGCATAAAATCAAAATTGATGAGAATAACTCTTTTGAAATAAAAATAAATTTCTTTATGCATCTTTCTATGCATGAAATCGAATTTGATGAGAATAACTCTTTTGAAATAAAAGTAAATTTCTTTATGCATCTTTCTATGCATAAAATCAAAACACTTTTGGAATAAAAATAAATTCTTTATGCATCTTTCTGTGCATAAAATCAAAATTTGATGAAAGTAACGCTTTTATAATTAAAAAAATTCTTTTATGCATCTATTTATGCATAAATTCAATTTTAATGAAAGTAACACTTTTATAATAAAAAAAGTTCTTTTATGCATCTTTTTATGCATAAAAATCAATTTTGATGAAAGTAACACTTTTATAATCAAAATATTCCCAATATCCATCTTTCTATGCATAGAAATTAATTCTAATGAAAATAACACTTTTATAATAAAAATATTTCTAATATGCATTTTTCTATGCATAGAATAAAAATAACACTTTTAGAATACACAAGCGGTGGGGATTACTCTTTTTGAATAATAAAAAGATAAAACTTATTTTACCAAATTTAAGAAAATTTTGCCATAACCTCCTTTGTAGTATGGCTGACCATTTTTCAAAATTTTCACTCTAAAATTTACTAGAAATTATCCAAGATGATTTAAATCATTCTAATCTAATCAATTTTCACTTTATTAAGAGTAAACAATATGAAGAGTTTAATTCCATCAATTTGATTACACATATAGGATAAAGAAAGGCTGAATTCAATAATGAAGAGAAGGGGGAAAGCCTTTCCATCAAGGCATAACATCCATTTTCATTTTAAAGAAAGCAAAAATCAGAAAACCATAAAATAGAATAAGAAAAAGTAGAATTTCTAACTTACTAGGAGTTTTGTGAGCTTTCCTTTGGCTTGATGGTTTGAGGGATCTACTCTTGTTTGCAACAAGAGTGGCCACCAATTCTTTTGAAGAGGAAATGGTCAAAAAACAAATGAATTATCAATGAATTCACTGTTTTTGGCTCTGGGGAGGAGTAGAGTATCAGTGCATAAAACACTATTAACCATTTACAAAGGGGGTGGCTTCATTTATAGGAAAAAGTGAGCCTCTAACCAAGCAAACTGATTCTAGAATTTTCCAAATCAATTTGGTCAATTTTTGACCATTTTTAGGTCAGTTTAGGTTACTTTTTGGATCTAGTTGAAGCAGGAGAGAGGAGAGATGAAAATATCTCATTATTTGTGAGTTTAAAACTCAACCACACATGTGAAATAGGTGCCTCCTTCATGAGGGGGATTGCCCACACTGAGGTGTCAAAAATACATCATTTCTTCTAAATATCTCTTCTTTTTTAACTAATAAACTTATCCTTAGTCAACTCATCTTATGTGAGCATTTACTCATTTTTGGGGGATTTTCTTTTATTCTTCCATTTATCTCCTCCCTACATTTGGATTAATCTAATTGGTCCATAGGAACCTTAATTCAAAAATTTCAAAAAAGCTAGACCCTTAGGCTAAGGTCCTTCTTACCTGATTTCAATTTATTCCAATTGCACATTGGAAATTTCTTTTTGAATATATGTTTCAGGGGGAAACCATTTTAGATACTAGGAGGATTTTCTTTTATTCTTTCGTTTATCTCCTCCCTACATTTGGATTAATCTAATTGGTCCATAGGAACCTTAATTCAAAAATTTCAAAAAATCTAGACCCTTAGGCTAAGGTCCTTTTTACCTGATTTCAATTTATTCCAATTGCACATTGGAAATTTCTTTTTGAATATCTGTTTCAGGGGAAACCATTTTAGACACTAGGAGGATTTTTATATCCAAAAATATCTCAATTTTGAATTACCTCTCTCTAGACATTTTCTCTCTCTAGGCCAAAACAGGGTAAACAGGATCTTTCTTTTATTTCAGAGAGGGGAATAATTTATAAGATCAGAAGGGGAGGTTCTTACACCTGCACACCTCAAAAGCCGGAGGGAGGAATCTTACATCCTTCCCCACTTAAAAAACGTGAGATGTCCTCGTCTCGCAAAATTAGAGGAGAACTCTTTTCCTTAAGATCCAACTGATTCTAGTGTTCCTTATAGTCTGGTGAACCCAACAGAATCCTGGGATAAAGATCCCTTATATAAAACTCATCATTAGATAATAATGCACTCAGATCATAACATTCAAATCCTTATCACAATAATGGTCCATTAGACCGAAATTTCTATCTGAACAGTCCTTCATGGAAATTTTCAATTATATAGATTTTTAATTTGACATCCCTTAACTTGATCCACTGGGTCAAGTGTTAACAGTAGCAATCTGCCAACACAATCCACTAATCTCATAGTGATTTACTGAAGTCATTAACATCATTCCAGGTACGAACATTCACAGGGACTCGTCCCATTCATCCTCATTGTGGTTTTGCTTAGTTTATTATATTTCAACCAAAAATTTAGGAATCTTCATTTTTCAATCAGAATCCAAATCAACTCCTCACCAGAATTTAAAATCATATCAACCACATTCGAATTCATCATCTAGATAATATTAATGCTTATAATTTCAAGTCTTAGATTTACTCGTATATACTGCCAGTAAAGAGCTGCAGTTATACCCTTGGTATATACGGGTAGTCATAGTCCTTGGAACTATAAGGTAAATACCATCATGTCTAGGCCAATTTAGACACACCACTTACGCACCCAATATGAAATTGCCTTTTATAGATTCAGCTATCTTTATAGAGCGGACTTGAAATGAAACCACAGTATTTTGAATCATAATCCTCCAAAATATCCAGATCCAATTTCTGACTTTTTCACTTTCTAACCATAAAATCCAAATTCAGTCATTCCTTCCTCAGCGTACCTATGGCATTATTGGCAACCAGAACGCCTCACCACCTGCTCACTTAGGGGCCTTTTTAATAGTTCCTAGCCCATAGTACCTAGGAGTTTAATCATATAAAAACCATATGGACTCTCAGTTGGGGATCAACAAGATCAAGCACAACAAGATCCATGTAAAAGAGCCATGAACTCATCCGTTGAAGACCAGTAAGACCAATCAACAAGATCAAGCACAACAAGATCCATGTAAAAGAGCCATGAACTCATCCGTTGAAGACCAGTAAGACCAATCAACCAGATTCATGCCCATGTTTAGAGAAATAGCTCCAACTCATTTTTCTTCCCCGATGCATGCGTGGGGGCGACCCAAAGCCCAAGTGTAAGATTCCTCCCTCTGGCTTTTGAGGTGTGCAAGTGTAAAAACCTCCCCTTCTGATCTTATAATTATTCCTCTCTCTGAAATAAAAGAAAGATCCTATATTACCTTGTTTTAGCCTAGAGAGAGAAAATGTCTAGAGGGTTGTAATTCAAAATTGAGATATTTTTTGATATAAAAATTCTCCTAGTGGCTAAAATGGTTTTCCCTGAAACAAATATTCAAAAAGAAATTTCCAATGTGCAATTAGAATAAATTGAAATCAGGTAAAAAGGACCTTAGCCTAAGGGTCCAGATTTTTTAAAAATTTTGAATTAAGGTTCCTATGGACCAATTAGATCAATCCAAATGTAGGGAGGAGATAAATTAAAGAATAAAAGGAAATCCTCCCAAAAATGAGTAAATACTCACATAAGATGAAGAGTTGACTAAGGACAAGGTTATTAGTTAAAAAAGAAGAGATATTTAGAAGAAATGATGCATTTTTGACACCTCAGTGTGGGGGAATTCCTCTCATGAAGGAGGTGCCTATTTCACATGTGTGGTTGAGTTTTAAACTCACAAATAATGAGATATTTTCATCTCTCCTCTCTCCTGCTTCAACTAGATCCAAAAAGTAAGCTAAACTGACCTAAAAATGGTCAAAAATTGACCAAACTGATCTGGAAAATTCTAGAATTAGTTTGCTTGGTTAGAGGCTCACTTTTTCCTATAAATGAAGCCTCCCCCTTTGGTTAATGGTGTTTTATGCACTGTTACTCTACTCCTCCCCAAAGCCAAAAATAGTGAATTTATTGATAATTCATTAGTTTTTGACCATTTCCTCTTCAAAAGAATTGGTGGCCACTCTTGTTGCAAACAAGAGTAGATCCCTCAAACCAGCAAGCCAAAGGAAAGCTCACAAAAATTCATGTAAGCTAGAAATCCTACTTTTTCTTTATTCTATTTAATGATTTTCTAGTTTTTTTCTTTAAAATGAAAAATGATGCTATGCCTTGTTGGAAAGGCTTTCCCCCTCTCTTCATTCTTGAATTCAGCCTTTGTTTATCCTAGATGTGTAATCAAATTGTTAGAATTAAACTTTTCATATTGTTTCTCTTTAAAAAGTGATCAATACAGTGGTTGGGCGGTTGGCTAACCGATGGGACTGGGGTTAGGCTAGACTGATGGATTCCTAAAATAAAATTCAATTCTGTTTAAGTTACGATAGCGAAGTAAATCACGGATGATCCTTGTTCTATGGAAAAGAATCGACGGTTGTGTCTCTTTGATGAGGAAAAAAGCGTTGGTCTCTATGATCCAAGTGCCAGTTCCTCCCTTGATCCGACCATGTGATCCGCGGGTCCGATCGGAATGAATAAGGGAATTTAAGGCCCTTGACTACGTTAGAATAATTCTCTTGGAAAAATAGCCTATGCTTTCTGGGCGAGGGAAGTTTTTTTTCGGGTTCGGTTTTGGAAAACTCGAGGGATTAGTCTCTTTTTTGGACATTCGTGGGCGAGGCCCAGAGTGGGAAACTTTGCCTTGCACACAAGGTTGCTACTTTCGCTGCTAGCTCCCTGGATTCCGGTGCGCAAGGGGGGGGCAGGGGTCTCATAGAGCTGAGGTGATAGGATGGAGTGCCAGGGAGCTGGTTAGACGGGGCTAGAAGTTCTTTGCCTAATTTTAAGGCTCGAGGGAGAGGGAGCTCCTCCACCAGCTAGGGGTACAGAGAGTTTGTTGAAAGAGGCTTAGAAAAGTGATTAACTATTAATCTTGATTAGCAAGATAATCTATTGCTTAAAAACTAGATAAGTCCTAAGCTATGGCTCTGACACCATGTTAAAATGCAAGCAAGAGTGGGCTGTTGTGGATCAAATGCTAGAATCAACATAATTAATAATGATGATTAAGGTGAGATTAGTGAACAATTAATCTAATCAGATAATGTAGGCATGGATACTCAAAAACCAGCAAATACTCATTAGGACAATGCCTCAATTTATAGGGTTTAAATCCACAAGATGCCAAGCATCTAATCCCACTGATTTCTCCTTGATTTATGCCACCTCCTCTACACTAGTAGGGGCACCTTTTCCTAGAATCTTTCCACACCCCTATATTCACTCATGCTACCCTTGATTCTCTCACTAGTAGATTCCTCTCACCTTTTCACTGCTACCCACTTAATTACATACTTTCTTTTACAGCCTCTTGCTAAGGGCTTGTTACTGCACACACCCATTCACTTGTATATTTCAACACATGCTACCCTTGATTCTCTCACCCAGTAGATTCCTCTCACCTTTTTACTGCTACCCACTTAATTACATACTTTCTTTTACAGCCTCTTGCTAAGGGCTTGTTACTGCACACACACCCATTCACTTGTATATTTCAACACATGAAAGCAAAGATTATTAGCGGAGTCATATACAAGGTTGGTGTCAAAGAAATGTTCTATGTGAAAACAAAGGATCCTGATGAACATGGAATGCCACCATTCAAAGTGATAATACAGAAGCAACCCTTCTGTTCATGTGGTGCATTTATGGAAAGGGTAAAAACATGATAAAATTCAATGGGGAGAAGAAGACTATTCGAGCAAAGAGACCTCTTCACCAAGGAGAAGAGGAAAATGCTACTAATTGTAGTCATAGACCAAAATTTATCTCTGTGACAGTAGATTGGGTGGACTCTGTAAAGGTAAAGGATGCAACAATAGACTTGGAGCATGATACATACAAACAACTAGTAGAAATGGAAGAAATTCATGATACAAAGTGGGCTATTAGGAGAGTTCCAAAGACAAGCAGGGTAAAGTGCTATCATTGGGTAAAGGGTCGTAAATGTGATGTGCAGTTGTGAGGTGGGGATGTCGCTCCTTGTTTTTCAAGTGACTGTCAGTTGTCACAATGGAAGAAAGATAAGATGTGCTATTTCTGCAATATTGACATGAGACGTACATGGAAGATTCAAACATTAGTTTTACATCCACCCCCTAGTGTTCCTGAAGTATGGCCCATTGCAAAGAACACCTCCTTGAAAATTGAGGACATACAAAAGCTTATTCGTGCAAGTTTGATATTGGTATTTCACTTGAGGATCTCCCAACATCGACAACTTCACGCGGCAGTGACATTGACCTTCTTGGGAAGAAAAGCCATAAGTTTCCCTATAGAAGAGGTATATCTAAAGCTGCATTTAAACAGATTCAACAAGAATTAGCCATGAAAGTAGAGATTATTGGCGGAGTCGTATACATGGCTAGTGTCAAAGAAATGTTCTATGTGAAAACAAAGGATGCTGATGAGCAAGGAATGCCACCATTCAAAGTGATAATAGAGAACAGATTCAACAAGAATTAGCCATGAAAGCAGAGATTATTGGTGGAGTCGTATACAAGGCTGGTCTCAAAGAAATGTTCTATGTGAAAACAAAGGATGTTGATGATGAGCAAGGAATGCCACCATTCAAAGTGATAATACAGAAGCAACCGTCCTATTCATGTGGTGCATTTATGGAAAGGGTAAACAACAAGAAGGCATGTCTTGCTTGCAAGCATATATTATTGTGGTGCATTTATGGAAAGGGTAAACAACAAGAAGACATATCTTACTTGCAAGCATATATATTTTGTGTTTTTTATTGTGCTTGGGAATATGTGAATAACAATATGCACATCCATCAAGAAAAAATAGCTCAACTTGTTTCGAAGGACATGCTCACAAAAGCTCTAAGGAGCTACCCTTCCACTTCACATTACGCCAAAGTTTCTTTTCCTCCTTTTATGTTGTACTCCTTTTTGGTAGACTAGGAATACCTAGTATAGCACTATTTTGTGATGGTAGAAATACCAGCATAGGCATCTCCATGTGGTAGAAATTTTAACTTTTTGAAATTATCATGAAGTGCTATGTGTCTTAGATTCTCCTAAAAACTAGCACTATAATGTTACTTATTCTTGCCTCAGTATTACCACTGCTATATTTTTTATGTTGTATTATTTGTAAATTGCTTGTCATTTCATGTTCAACTTGTTATTTGATGTTAGTAAATATAGGTAGTTTAGTATTCATTTATGATTAATTACTACATTTGTACATATCCATACAAATTTTGGCTCACTCTTGCTCGCTCACGCACTGGTAAGTTGTCAATAACCCAATCTACTCGCTAACTCGTGCTCGCTCCATAGACGCACTTGAGGGGAAGCGATGTTGAAGTGGCAAAGGGTGTAATCTGAGGAGGAGTGGCAGGTGGTGAGGTGGAGGCAACAAGAGGGGGAGTTAATGTTCATGCACTTAAAGAGGGGCCTAATGGAGAAGGAGGACCTAGGGAGTTAATGTACATGCACTTAAAGAGGGGCCTAATGGAGAAGGAGGACCTAGGGAGCCTCACTTGGGCCACCAACCCCACTGAACCTGCCAGATGGACTAGTTACACCGCATGGTCATCTTCTTTAATTGTCCTTGTTGGTAGGTCACTTGTGTCTTCCTCCTCTTCCTTCACAATTGGCACTGATTTCATGGATCTGTAAAAACATCATAGACCTCCTCGTATTTATCGTCCTCATCATGTCTTGGGGGTAGGCCACATAGACGGTGTCAAAAAGATGTCATTGTCTTGGTCCACACAAGCTGGCTGCTTCCAAATATTGTGATATACAACAAGGATGCCAATGGGCTTGTAAACCATGCTTCCCTCTGCGCCGCCGTAGTGAGAAGGTGTATGCTTCATCCTCAGTGTTTTCTAGCCACCATGAGTTTGTATCCACTTGATGGATTTGCTTCTACTATGATGAGTTCTATGGAGGTTGGGTATGGGAAAAGCTCATAGGGAACAAAAAGGTCAATGTAGTCTCCCTTGTTTAGGCAGTTGGAGAAGTTAAGGACTTTGCACTAGGGCTAAAGGTTGAGGCAAAGGACATGGTGAGGGAAATGGAAGATGGAAGAGGGCTCTGTGAAGGAGATGGTGTTTTAGAAGAGCAGCATAGCTAGGGTGGTTTGGGAAGCCCAAGGTACCTTGGAGAGGATGTTCTCAATGGTGGATGTGGGGATCTCCTCATCAAGATGTAGATGTGTTGAAGATGATTGAGCTGGAGGCTTTAGTGTTGTAGATCAAGAGGCCAAAGGGAAGTTTGGGAAATGGAAGATGGAGGAGGGCTTTGTGAAGGAGATGGTGTTTTGGAAGAACAACATGGCAAGGGTGGTTTGGGAAGGGCACCTTGGAGAGGATGGTGTGAATGGTATATGTGGGGTTCTCCTGGTCAATGTAGTATGTGGGGTTCTCCTCGTCGTCAAATGTAGATGCGTTGTTTGAAGGAGATTGAGATGAAGGCTCCAATGCTGTGTTGTTTGAAGGAGATTGAGATGAAGGTTGAGATGAAGGCTCCAATGCTGTGTTGTTTGAAGGAGATTGAGATGAAGGTTGAGATGAAGGCTCCAATGCTGTGTTGTTTGAAGGAGATTGAGATGAAGGCTCCAATGCTGTAACTTGAGGCTAGAGGGTAGTTTGGGAAATGGAAGATGGACCTATGAAGGAGATGGTGTTTGGAAGAACAGCATGGTGAGGGTGGTTTGGGAAGACCAAGGTACCTTGGAGAGGGAGGATGGTGTGAATAGTGGATGTGGGGATCTCCTTATCAATGTAGATGTGTTGTTGAAGGATATTGAGCTGGAGGCTCCAATGCTGTGAGACCCCTGCCCTCTTTGCACATCAAACTCTGGAGTGGTAGCAACAGAAGTACCAACTTCATGCGCAGGGTAGAGCTTCCCACTCGAGGCCTCACCCATGAATGTCTGGGCAAGGGACTAGTCCAGCGGCTATTCCAAAACCGAAACTAGAAACCTTTCCTAGCCTGGAAAGCATAGGCCATTCCTCCAGGAAACTATTCTAACAAAAATTTATCTAACGGGGTCAAGAGTCTAGATTACCCTTAACTCGGGTGACCAACTTGAAGGAGGAACAAGCTTTACACTACTTGATTCATAGAAACCAATGCTTCTTCCCCATTATCAAAAGAGGTACAGCCATTGATCTAGTCTCTCAAACGCAATTGTACAGGTTTCTAAGCTACTGATCACATCCTAAACGAACTCCTACCGAGATTAACCTTTATTATTTAGTTTATAAAACTTCCACCATTCCAGTCTAACCCCATCTACTAATCCCATGGGTTAGCCGACTGCCCAACCACTGTAGTTGGTGGAACATTCAGTTACTCACACACCCATAATTGAAATGCCATTCTTACCTTTAGCTTTCAAAAACAGTTATTTATGCACACCTCATACTCACACACTCCTCTTTCAAAACATGGAAGAGTAACCAAATATCACACCAATACATTGATTACAAAATATCATAACTTAGAATAATCTAGTTCCATTCCTTTTTCCAATCAAGTTTTTGGACTCTCCGTTGAAGACCAGCTAGTCAACCAACGAGATCCAGTTTCATAATTTCCAATTTACTTAAATATATTTCTCACCAATCTATGAAGATCTCCCTCGACATACGCATGGGTGTCATCGGTAACTACGAGCCCGAGCATCGGCTAATCAGAACCCTCTAGGATCCTCCTTAGGTGTCCTAGCACTTCACTCAGGGCCCGCTTCATCAACCCTTGCCCACCGTACCAAGAGCACACCATTTTTACCGTACCAAGGCTGGTCAAGACCTTGGCAGGCTTTGCCCCGCGAGAGATGTTGTTCGATGACTCCCTGCCAGTTGTTGCAACGTAAGCTCTCCTTAGATTAAACAATAAACCAAATGCTTCCTCCAACATTATGGCGTAAGACAATCCTTTTCAAAACATAGAGTTTCTATGCAAGTAGGATTTTTCCATTGAGTTTGTTTTTATCTCACAAAAAGTCATTTCACGAAAAAAACATCTCTAGTATTGGTTTCACAAGACCCTTTATTCATCAAAACCTAGACTTCCTCTCAATGAAAACCTAGACCCTTTATTCATCAAAACCTAGACTTCCTCTCAATGAAAATCACAAATCTCATATCTCCGATGATCCATCCATCAAATACAACCCAAAACAAATTTCTAGGGAAATTCTCTAAATCAGGCGGTTATCCCTTCTTTGTACTGAAGAAATGGGAATGGTCACAAGTCTTGGATTAATTTACAATTCAAGAGATGGGCAAGCATCTTATTGTCCCACCTTTCTCAAGTGGTCATGGTTTAGCACCAAAAAACTTGAATTTATTCCTAGATTTATTTCCTATAGATATTTCTCCATTTATCTCATAAAATAACTGTGATTTCTAATCGTAAGAAAAAACATCCAATAATATGAAAATTCATTCTACTTTGGATATAAAAGAACTATAAATAATTCTACTCATGAATAATGGAATTTAAACAAGGATATTTCTTTTTCTAAATTATCCTCCAATAAATATGCAAATTTAATAATGCTAAAAGTGAAATTTTCATGATATTCTATGCATAAACATTTTAAATTCTAAAAGAAGGATTTTTGTTACATTTTTTAAATACATTTATAGTATGTGTATGCATAAATGTCTAAATGTCAAACAGAGGTTTTTTTTTATATCTTCATAATTATAGTCATGCATGTGTATGCATGATTATTTAGATGACAAATGAGGTTATGTGAATATATTATTATGTATATTCATGGTATGCTTATGCCTAGATAATTTAAAAATTACAAGTAGATGTGTAAAAATATTTTAAATGAGTATTCATGGTATGTATATACATGAATATTTTTGTTTATCAAAAGAAGAATATAGGGAATGATCGTTGGGGACTAAAAGGAGAACTTATACATGTTTAGGGACTGGGGAGGAATCTTACATCCTCTCCCACTTGAAAAATGTGAGATGCCCTCATCTCGCAAAGTGGGGTAATCCTTTACCAGTTCATCTTCTTTTTCCCAAGTGGCATCCTCTAAAGGGTAGAACTTCCACTTGACCAAAAATTCTCTAAGGACTCTGTTCCTAAGAGCCTTCTCCCGAACATCTAGGATTTCTTCGGGTTGCTGACCTTGAGTCGAAAAAGTTAGAAAAGTCAATTTCTCATCATCTAGCACATGACTTTGGCTGGGTACATACATTTTAAGCAAACTTACATGAAACACATTATGTACCCTTAGATGCGGAGGTAGAAGAAGTTCATAGGCTAAATCTCCTACTTTCTTCGTAATGACGTATGGTCCACAGTATCTAGGAGACAGCTTCTTGTACTTCCCTAGAGATAAAGAACTTCGTTTGGGTCGTACTCGAATGAACACCATATCTGATTCTTCAAACACTCTATTCGTTCTCTTCTTATCAGCATACTGCTTCTGTCTATCCTGGGCTGCCTGAATATCCTTACGGATTGACTGCATCTGCTACTCCATATCATCTAGCATATGTTTGGACATCTCGACCCTGATCAATGGGTCGGACCAAGTTAATGGTGTGAGGCAATCTTGTCCGTATATAGAGCTTTGAAAGGGCTCATCCTAATACTTCAGTGATGACAAGAGGCATTATAAGCAAACTCAACTAGATGTAAGTATCTTAACCACTTCCTGGGTTCTTTGCCACAGCATGACCAAAGGATATCTTCTATTACTTGGTTCACTCTTTCTGTTGTCTGGGCATCTGTCTCGAGGTGATAAGCTGTACTGAGATTTAGGAAAGTTCCCACTGCTTCGACGAATACAGTCCAAAACCTTGACGTAAACTTAGTATCTCAATCGCTCTCACTATCCCTCTGGGTAAGCCATGCAACCTAAAAATATCCTTGAGGAAGACTCTGGCAACATCTATTGCAAATGTAGGTTTCTTTTACTGGAATCATTTTTATGGTAGTCTGTCAACTACCATAAAAATGGAGTTGTAACCTGATTGCACTGACGATAGTCTAGTAACAAAATCCATACTGACACATTCCCACTTCATCTATGGAATGTCTAAGGGATGCAACTTTCTTGGCATCTTAACTCACTCTGCTTTTACTCTTTGACATACTAAACAGTGACACATGATTAAGTACATCCTTTTTAAGTCCTGGCCAAAATAAACTCTTCTTTACAGACATGTACGTCTTTATGAAACTTGGATGTCGAGCTATTGGGCTATCATGGGCTTCTCTCAGAATTTTTCCCTTTGTTCCCTCATCATTTGGGAATGCATAGCCGATTATTGTAATACATGCATCCATCATCCAATTTGTACCCATGAACTCGACTTATATCCTGAGGAGTTTTGCTTTCCTGCATAAGTATGGTAGCAATAGGGGTAAAGAAATTGTCCTGCATGATCTTCTCTCTTGCTTCACTGATCAACAGATTTGACACCAATGTTATTGCAAGCAAGGAGGCTTTCCTATTGAGTGCATCTGCTACCACATTTTCCTTCCCTGGCCGATACTTAATCTCAAAATCAAATTCCTGCAAAGTCTGCATCCACCTTCTTTGACACATGTTGAGATCCTTTTGGGTGAAGATCCACTTCAGACTTTGATGATCTGTCATCAAGGTGAATCTCTGTCCCAAGAGATAATGTCTCCACAGCTTTAGAGCATAAACTATTGAGAGTTACATCATAATTTCTCTCATGTGTGCTGAGCTTTCTGGATTCATAGGCTATTGCATGACCTTCTTGCATGAGTGCACCTCCTAGGGCAAAGCCACTGGCATCTGTTACTACTTCAAAGGGTATGAAAAAATCTGGTAATTTAAGAATTGAGTTGGTTACTAAGGCTGTCTTTAGTTTATCAAAAGCACTCTAACACATAGCGGTCCACTGAAATAGGGTACTCTTCTTAAGAAGGTTAGTCAAAGGAGATGCTATCTGAGCATACCTGGGTATAAAGATTCGATACCACCTGGTTAATCCTAAGAATCCTCTGACTTCTTTCACTATCTTGGGCTCTAGCCAATCTACGACTGCTTTGATTTTAGCGGGGTCAGGAGAAATTCCATCCTTAGATACTATAAAACCCAAGTACTCGACATGATCAGCAAAAAAAGTACACTTTCTCTTCTTTGCAAAGATCTCTAGGACCTTACGCACATGATCTTCATGGTCAGCTGCATTCTTGGAATACAGTAGAATTTCATTGAAGAAGACAAGAATAGAATCATCCAAGTATTCTATGAGAATATCTTTCATGAGGCGATTAAACGTGGCTGGGGCATTTGTTAATCGGAACAGCATGACTCTAAATTCATAATGCACGTAGAAGCGAGTATTGAAGGCCATCTTTGGGATATCTTGATCTTTAATTCTGATCTGGTAATATCCAAATTTGAGATCTATCTTGGTGAAGATCTGGGCTCCATTTAACCAATCCAAAAGTTCATCAATCCTAGGGATAGGATACTTATTCTTGATTGTCACACCCGTTTTAATCCTCTGTAATCAATACAAAGTCTTAACGTTCCATCTTTCTTTTTCTGAAAGATAATGGGCGCACCCCAAGGTGAAACACTCGATCTTACAAATCCTTGCTCTAACAACTGTGCCTTAACTACTCTTTAAGTTCTATGGCTGCTGGGACTGGCATCTTGTATGCATGATGGGCTATCGCGGGGGTCAGCTCTATCTCATGATCTACTTCACGAGTCGGAGGCATCTCAGTAAGCTCTTATGAGAATACATCAGCATATCACTTAACCACTATGGCTCCTTAGCCTTGGATTCTTTGTCCTACTGAATTCATTTTAATGATATAGATGGCTTGCTTCTTTCTGAGTCCTTTCAGCAACTTAGAAGCTTTGATGAACTGCAGAACTGGGGATCCGAAAATTCTAGTTCCTTGAACTTTATTCCCGTCGTGAAGGTCGAGGAAAGAGATGGTTCCCTTGTGACACAGTGAATGTCAGCTTGATTCTTATGGAGCCAATCCATTCTAAGGATTCTGTCATAAATTCCCAAAGGTAAGACTCTGAACCGCCAGTTTGTTACATTCCTATCTAGATTTAACTGAATATGGTTTATCTCATGGTGTGTGAAAAGAATCTTCCCACTGGCCAATTCTACTTGCATAGGTTTCCCTGTTTTCTGATCTAGGACTAACTTACGCAAACATCCTGGGGAAATAAAAGAATGCGTATTGCCTGAATCAATCAAAAGCTTAAAGTGGTTACCCTTGTACTCTGTTGGAGTATGAATGATTGAGAACTGACGATTCTTCCCTTGATGTTCAATGGCAGCATAAATCTGTCCTCATTCTTCCTCCACTACATCAGCTATTGTGGTGGCTCTAGTTACTGCTCTCTGGGGTGGAACTCTCTCTCTCTGGCTTCCCCAATTTTGGGAGGGGGACCTGAGACTACTCTGCACTAAGGCTGCAGGCTGAGCTAGCATTCTTCTAGGGTTGCCCTAACTTTGGCAACTGGGACCTTGATTAGACTGATACAAAGGGGTCGATCTCGGCACTCTAGGACCTTGGCTTCCCTGGCCCACTGATATAGAAGGAGTTGGGTAGTCCTTGAGCTAGTGCCCAAAACCTTGATAGCCAAAACATCTGTTCTCACTTGTAAGCTCTTCCTTCTACATCCTAGAAAGAGCCGCAGTTCCAAAGAATGCATTCCAAGGAAAAGGCCTTCCTTCCATTTTGAAACTTCTCGTATCCTGGGTTTAATTAGGACCTTGTTGTCTTTTAGGAGGCAAAAAGTTAGAAGTACTTCCTGGGGTTTGGAATCTTTTGAAAGATGAGAGTACTGGCTTCGGGGCAGGACCTTGACAACAAAGGCCTTAGTGAAATCCTTCGCCATCTGCACTGCTTCAGCCACATAGAAACTAGCTTAACATTCTTCACCAAGGTATCTAAGGGTTCGTTTATTCCTCAAAGGAACCTAGCCATAAGTTGTTCTTCATCCAGTGGTGGCAAGTATTTGAGGAGGAGAGTGAATGCTTGGTGATATTCCTTCATAGTTCGGCTCCCCTGGGTTAGCTCAAGAAACTCATTCATCTTTCTTTCCAAGAAGCCTAGAGGACAAAATCTCTTTCTGAGGTAGGCTTTGAGATCATCCCATGTCTGGGTGTTCTGATCTAAGGAGTCTGTCTTGCAGCGGTTCCTCCATACTACTCTGGCTATCTCTACGATCTTCATCAGCATGGCAAGAGCCACCTTACTTTTTTCATTGTAACATGTGACATCGAAGTACTCCTCCATAGCTTTGATCCAATTTTCTACGGCCTCACCTAAGTGTTCCCCTTCACCATTGAAGGGACCTGGCTGAGATCTATGTAGAGCTTTACGAACGTCAGGGTCAAGTTCGTCCTCATCCGTGTGAGGATCTGGCTGTCTACCACGATGCGCACATCCCATGTCTAGGTGCTCCGATCTAAGCAGTTTGTCTCGCAGCGGTTCCTCCATACTACTCTGGCTGTCTCTCTATGATCTTCAACCTGGCAAGAGCCACCTTACTTTTTTCATTGTAACCTGTGACATCGAAGTACTTCTCCATAGCTTTGATCCAATTTTCTACGGCCTCACCTAAGTAGTGTTCCCTTTCACCGTTGAAGGGACCTGGCTGAGATCTATGTAGAGATTTATGAACGTCAAGCAACCTCACGTGCAGGGCATAGCTTCCCCCCATGAATGTCCAGGCAAGGGACTAGTCCAGCGGCTATTCCGAAACCGAAACCGAAAAACTTTCCTAGCCTAGAAAGCATAGGCGATTCCTCCAGGAAAATCTTCTAATGAAACTTTATCTAATGGGGTCAAGAGTCTAGACTACCCTTCACTTAGGTGAAGGAGGAAAATCTTCTAATGAAACTTTATCTAATGGGGTCAAGAGTCTAGACTACCCTTCACTTAGGTGGCTGACTTGAAGGAGGAACAAGCTTTACACTTGATTCATAGAAACCAATGCTTCTTCCCCATCAAAAGAGGTACAGCCATTGATCTGGTCTCTCAAACGAGATTGTACAGGTTTCTAAGATGATGATCGCATCCTAAACAAACTCCTACCGAGATTAACCTTATTATTTAGTTTATAAAACTTCCACCGTTCCAGCCTAACCCCATCCAATCCCATGGGTTAACCGACCGTGCAACCACTGTAGTTGGTGGAACATTCAGTTACTAACACACCCATAATTGAAATGCCATTCTTAACTTTAGCTTTCAAAAATAGTTACGCACGCACACCTCGTACTCACACACTCCTCTTTCAAAACATGGAAGAGTAACAAAATATCACACCAATACATTGATTACAAAATATCACACCAATACATTGATTACAAAATATCATAACTTAGAATAATCCAGTTCCATTCCTTTCTAATCAAATGTCTTTCCAGACTCTCCGTTGAAGACCAGCTAGTCAACCAAACAACTAGATCCAGTTTCATAATTTCCAGTTTACTTAAATAAATTTCTCGCCAATCTATGAAGATCTCCCTAGACATATGTATGGGTGTCATTGGCAACCGTGAGCCCGAGCATTGCCTGGTCAGAACCCTCTAAGATCCTCCTTAGGTGTCCTAGCACTTCACTCAGGGACCGCTTCGTCGACCCTTGCCCACCGTATCGAGACTGGTCAAGACCTTGACAAAAGATGTCCTCGATGACTCCCCGCACACCGGCTGTTGCAACGTAAGCTTTTCTTAGATTAAACAATAAACCAAATGCTTCCTCCAACATTCTGGTGTAAGACAGTCCTTTTCAAAAAAACAGAGTTTCTATGCAAGTAGGATTTTTCCATTGAGTTTGTTTTCATCTTACAAAAATCCATTTCACAAAAAAAAACATCTCTAGTATTAGTTTCACAAGACCCTTTATTCAAAACCCAGACTTCCTCAATGAAAATCACGAATCTCGTATCTCAGGTGATCCATCCATCAATTACAACCCAAAACGAATTTCTAGACGATTTTGGGTCTTAGAGAAAATTCTCTAAATCAAGCGGTTATCCCTTCTTCCTACTGAAGAAATGGGAATGATCACAAGTCTTGGCTTAACTTACGATTCAAGAGATGGGCAGGCATCTTACTGTCCCACCTTTCTCAAGTGGTCATGGTTTAGCACCAAAAAACTTGAATTTATTCCTAGATTTATTTCATATAGATATTTCTCCATTTATCTCATAAAATAACTGTGATTTCTAATCGTAAGGATAAACATCCAATAATATGAAAATTCATTCTACTTTGGATATAAAAGAACTATAAATAATTCTACTCATGAATAATGGAATTTAAACAAGGATGTTTCTTTTTCTAAATTATCCTTCAATAAATATGCATGCATCATTTAAAATATTCACATGGAAATATTCTTAAATATTCTCTTTTCCATTTGAACCTAGGCATCAACATGCCATAATCATCTATATAGAAATATGATGAAACATTCTCTTTTTTATACTAAAATTAATTTTGCATATTCCTATTTAAAGATATGATGAAAATTCTTCTTTTGATAAACAAAAATATTCATGTATATACATACCATGAATATACTCATTTAAAATATTTTTATACATCTACTTGTAATTTTTACATTACCTGGGCATAAGCATACCATGAATATACATAATAATATATTCACATAACCTCATTTGTCATCTAAATAATCATGCATACACATGCACGAATATAATTATGAAAATATAACAAAAAATCCTCTTTTGACATTTAGACATTTATGCATACACATACTGTAAATGTATATTCAAAAATGTAACAAAAAATCCATCTTTTAGCATTTAAAATGTTTATGCATATAATATCATGAAAATTCCAATTTTAGCATTATTAAATTTATGCATAAACATAATTACATAAAATATGGTGGGACTTTCTCTTTTAATATAAAAATTCTTTATGCATAACCTAAGCATAAATATAAGCGTAATTGCATCTAAGCATCTTGTTTATTTAAAAAAATATCCAATTATAACTTCCATATGAAAATGGATATATAAATGTTATCATAAGCTCTCTTTCATCATAAAATGAATAAATATAAGATTTCTTATCATAAAAACAAGCTTAAATTAATTAACCTCATTCCAAGTAGGTTCATAAACATAAACATATTTAACCTTCATCTCTAGCTTGATAGGCTTAGAGTTTAGGGGGTAAGAAAATGAGATTCGAATTAAGGTTTAACCTCAAGAAGGATTTAACCATAAGAAGTAAGTATTTCTTCATAAAGAGTGAATATATATCATAAACAATACACTTAAGCATAGGAGACTAATATTACTTCATCTACACAACAACATAAATTAAGAAAGGCATGGTATTAAGAAGAAACCGTGAGCTAAAATGCTTCCCAAGCATGTAGAGAGGTTGGGAAGAAGATTAACATCTAAAGAAGAGAGTAAACATCATTTTTAAACAATAACCATAAAAGAATGGAGAACCATGGCTTACCATGTTTCCAAGCATGAAAAGAGGAGAAGAGAAAGTAGATAACATTGTTAGGCTTACTCTTGGTGTGCTTGATTCTTTAGCTTGTAAGGAGATGTGTAGGCTTGGCCACCAAGAGAAGAGGGTAGTCTTTAAGAGAAGAAGAGGTTTAGTGAAGAACCAAAGCTTCACAATGGAGAGGCAAGGAAGAGGGATGAAGGAATTTCACTAAAATGAAAATTACACTAGCATGGAAATACACGAAGATGAAAATACAAAGGAATGGTGTTCTATTTATAGGAGAGGGAGGCCACCAACCAAGCCCAATTGGGATCTAGAGGCTTCCGGCTTGATCCAATTTGGACAAGTTTTTGGACTAGTTAAGATCTAGTTTGGAAGAGGAGAGATGAGAGATGAAATATCTCATTTTTTTGAATTAAAGAATGGGGATATGATGGGAAATCTAGGCGCCTCCTTGATGGTCTCCTCCCACCCCCGGAGAGGTGTCAAAAGGCCTCCCAAAAGTCTCCTGTACATATCAAAAACTCATGATTATTAAATATTCACCTCATGTGAGCCTTTCTTTACTATTTTCTTGTGGATAATTCCAAATTTTCCCATTTTTCTTTTAACTCTGTTTTCCAACCTTATTGGATAAGGATATCACATTTTAAATTCAAAATAATTTAATAAGGCTTAGAACTTTGAACTAGGGGTCTCCTTGGTCCACACACTGTCCAAATCTAATGCAACTTAGAAATTTCTGATTAAAATTCTATTTTAGGGGATCTCTTCTTATCGACTGGAAGAAAATACTTATCCAAAATATTTAAATTTTTATTACCTCTCTCTAGAATATTTTCTCTCTCCAAGCTAAAAACAAGGAAAAATGATACCTTCTTGCATTGTAAAAAGGGAATGATCTCTGGGGACTCAAAGGAGTACTTATACATTTTTAAGGACTAGGGAGAAATATTACATCCTCTCCCACTTGAAAAACGTGAGATGCCCTCATCTCGCAAAGTGGGGGTGATCCTTTACCAGTTCATCTTCTTTTTCCCAAGTGGCATCCTCTAAAGGGTAGAACTTCCACTTGTTGACCAAAAATTCTCTAAGGACTCTGTTCTTGAGAGCCTTCTCCCAAACATCTAGGATTTCTTCGGGTTGGAGTTCCATCTGACGTTGAGTCAGATGTTTGAGAGCCTTCTCCCAAACATCTCGGATTTCTTCGGTCTCCATCTGACGTTGAGTCAAAAAAGTCAACTGCTCATCATCTAGCACATAACTCTAGCTGGGTACATACTTTTTAACTAATTGCGAAAGCCAAGGCATTAATGTGCACATGAAGATAATGTCCTAGTTGGGAGAACTTTGGATTGGCACTAGCTAAGGCTTTCTAAAGAGTGTCATAGAATATTTGACACTCATATTTCCACCCAAAGATGACAAGTAGTCTATACAAGGGTCTTTCTATGTCTGTGTATAAGATTATGAATCTTCTATGTGTCCCATGAATCATTTAGACACCCTTAAAGTTTATTGGCAGAGGAAGCTCAAGAATCATCTTCACTTTGCTATCATATAGAAATGCCATGTTCAGAAATAATGTGGCCTAGTACTACCCTATGGCTCACCCAAAACTGGCATTTAAAATATTTGGTATAGTCTACATTACTCTCTATTTGGGATTGATGCAAAGGTCATCCATGAAAACCTAAAGGAACTCCCTAAGGTATTCCTTGTATGTTCTGCACATAAGCCTTTGGAAAGTGTGGGACATTGGATAGGCCAAATGGCATAGCTCTATACACATAAGTACCCCATTTTGTAGAAGATGCAATCTTATGTTGATCATTTGGGTCTATCTCCACTTGGCTATAACCTGAGAACCCATCAAGGAAGCTATAGGCCTCCTTACCCACCTCCTTGTTCCAACACATGCTCAATGAGAATGGCAATGGGTAATGGTCTTTTATCGTGGTGGCTACATTGATGTTTTTGAGGTTCATGGAAACCCAAATTTTTCCATTTTTCTTAGGCACTACTATGACTATCGGGCATAGCCATTTTGTGTGTTTTATCTCATAAATGAATGTAGCTTCGATGAGTTATCAATTCATCCTTGACCATTCTTGAGTTTTTTGGATTCATCCTATGCCTTGATGCCTTTGCTCCTTCAACAATGGGAATGGTGTGTTTGACCACCTCCAGGCAAAGCAATCCTGGAACTATGTGCATAGGTCAATAAATCTTTTTTTTCTTTTTCTAGAGATAGGTCTTTCTTAATGTATACCAATTTTGGATATTCGTCAAGTCCTACTAGGTTGAACTCCTTAGGTCCATCATAAGACATTCTAGGCTTCCCATTAGCGATCATCTTTGCCTTTTCAAAATGTACAAAGCAATCATGGATGTTATACATTTTGAAGTGCTTAGGTACTTGCCTAAGATCTTCTATGTAGGTGCCCTAATCAAGAATGTGCTTCTTTTTTAGCCTCTCCAAAGGCTTTGTTCCTTTCTCTCCTACAAAGCATGTGAGTTTAGTAGACTCATTAGATACCAAGGGTTCATCTCTCTCTTTGACCATGAACCTGACTAGAACTTCAAAAATATTAAGCTCCTTTTTCCATTAATGACAAAAGTCTACATGGGAGTCTATGGCCTTAATGTATCAAAGCCAATGATCTTTGTTTCCTCACGAGAGAAGGAAGAGATATATCTCTTCTCTTTTTTATCATTTTAGGCCCCAAGCTACCACCTCCTGTTCTTGCGGATATCGCCTTCAAATTTTCATGTATGTTGCATTGGTGCAACACTCAACATATAGATTGAATTAATTTCCTTGTTGTCAGTTGTGGCATATCTCGTGCTAGTTCTAGTCTCGGGAGGATGTCCATGATTGCAAGGATGTGCATCCAATTTTCTAAGTCTTTTAGCTCTAGAAGCGAGGCAAACTCTGAGCTCTCACATTCCGCATCCAACATTTTATGGCATGCAAGGCACATGATTAGTTCAGTGGTATTGTTTGTGGTTATTGAGTCTTTGACAAAAGGTCCACCACCCATGGGATGAGTTTTCCACATTTACCTTGAGGGTTTCATTCCTTTTTTGAATGTAGATGTGATCCATGTCCAAATCATGTACGATTCTAGTTTCTCTCATAAAGGGCCTACCAAGGATATAGGCATAGGATGCTAAGAGAAGTTCATTACCACAAAAGAGTGGAAAAAACGTAGGCCAAAGTTTTTGATTATGACCAGACTGTCCCTTGTATTTTACGAGAAGGACGGTATTCATGTCATCTCTCAAATTAGTGGCCTAGCTTATTCACCCCGGTACTTTTGAAATATCTTGGTTAAGTGCCTCTTTCCTAGAGCGGGTTTGTCATTATCTGACTCATCTGAGGAGTATTGAAGTGGTTATTCTTCTAGGCCCACTTTTAGTGTTCTGTCCATCCAATCTTTTAGGTCCTCCCATAGGCTTGGGCTACAAGGAGCCAATGGAAAGGAAAGGTGGTGTGTCCTACTATGTCTCTATAGGGGTATGCCCATTATCACTTACATAGCTTTTGGGGCCGGTAACGATATATGGAATGTGTACTGGCCCTTTCGAGTGTGGAGGAAATGGCTTCAAAACTTTCATCCTCATCTCCTTAACCCTATTCCAAGTCTCCTTGGGTTGTGTAACAATATATGGAATGTGAAATGGCCCCTTCCTGTGTGGCACTTTTCTGTCATCATACAAGAGTGTGGAGGCAATGGCTTCAAAACTTTTATCCTCGTCTCCTAATCCCTATTCCAAGTCTTTTTGGGTTGTGGAATGGACTAGTTCTTTTCCCAATGTTCTCTTGATCAAGGTGAAACTAGCCTCTCCATTGGCATCATCCACTCCAATAGTAGGAACCATTGGAGGTTCATCATCCATTTACGCTTGGCATATGCTCTTGTACCAGTTCTTCTAGCCTACTTTTTTCCTCAATAGGATTGTTGTATTCTTGCCAACTTTTTAGGTAGATTGCTAGGGTCTATGTGACTAGTTCTTCTTGGTTTATCACTAGCAAGGGCTGAGGGTTCAATTCTTCCTCTAAAGGGGATGAAGAGACATTGGAAACTATATCCTCATCCTGATCCCTCTTGAGCTGCCACATGGTCTTTTGCTTGTCCTATCTTCTTATACCTTCATCTTCTTCTTTTAGATTTAACTCTAACATGTTTTGTAACTTCGTTAACTGGTAGGACCTGGGCTGGTTGAAGGTTTTTCTAAGTTATGGTTATGCATAGTGCTACATAGTGCTAAGGAGGCTTGAACTGAAACATGGCTATGGTATGTGTGCACACACAAAGTGTGAGAAAGAGTTGTAGAGAGAAGATACTGATAAAGAGAGAGTGTTTACATGACTCAATGATAATAATATTGATTGATATAAAATCCTTCACTAAGTACAAATGCTTTTATTGGTTTTGGAACCTTATATGTTTACCCAAACAAACATAACCACACACTAAATAGTTGCCACACATGGTATACTTATCTCATCCACCCATAAGAGGTGGTTCACACACAAATACATAAGTGAGTGTTCACACACACACATATGTATAAGACACACATAGGGGATGTTCACATAAGTGAGTGTTCACACCCTTTAGGGGTGGTTCACACACATACACATATGGATAAGACACACATAGATAAGGGATGTTCACACACACAAGAGGATGTTCACACACACAAGAGGATACATTTGGCCTATGGCCACACATATGAACAAGAGCAAGGCCTTGATTCCCAATAAATCTCCACTCAAGGAATTGCCTCACTCTATACAAGGATATATCTTAGGCTCGTGGCCTAGTTTTTCATGTTGATAATGGGTTCCCATCATGGGAAGATACACAACAAGGGTTAAGTCATACACAAGACTGAGGGTAAGGCCCTTGCTTCCAACAACACCCCCCTCAAGGGATCTCCTCCATACTAGGATTAATTTGAGCACATATCAGCTTAATTTCTCATGCCTAGTAGGGATGCCTTTGGGTAGGGATAACCATCAAGAAGTAGGACCACACAAACAAAACATTTTGATTTTTGAGATACACCCCCAAAAATACACATAGAAAAACTAACACACATAACATCTATTCTAAATCTTTTAGGGGGCCTGCGTAGAGGACCCCTAACACAAATCACATAAATATTTCTTGAGATTTCTAAGGAGTAGATACTCCTATTAGTGATGATCTACTGATGTCAATTTTTTTTGTGGAAACATTTCTATGCCTCCAAAAATTGGGTCTTATGCAAGGATGATGACGATGATGACCATGTTGATGATTCTTACCTTTTATAGGACAAGGCATATTAAGGAAAGCAAATATTAAGTTCCTTTACACCAACCTAAAGCAATAAGGGTTGGAACCTTAGATTTTTTTAGCAATAAGGCTTGGAGCCTTAGGGTTTTAAACACTATCCACATAAAAAGAGCTAAGGAGGCTTGGACTAAAACATGGGGCATGCATGCACACAAAGTGGGAGAGAGAGTCAGAGAGAGAAGATAATGCTAGAGAGAGAGAGTGTGTTTGCATAGCTCAGTGATAATGATATTGATTGATGTAAAATGCTTCACCAAGTATAATTCTTTTGTAGGTTTTGGAACCTTATCTTTTGACCCAAAGAAACACAACCACACAATAGATAGTTACCACATGACATACTTATCTTATCCACCCATAAGAGGTGTGGTACACACACAAACATATGAGTGTTCACACCCTTTAAGGGTTATTCACACACCCTTTAGGGGTTATTCATAAGTGAGTGTTCACACAATATAGGGGTTATTCACACACACACACACACACACACACAAATGGATAAGACACACATAGATATGAGATGTTCACACACACACATGGGGATACATTCAGTCTATGGCCACATACGCAGACAAGAGCACCACCTTGATTCCTAATACT
This sequence comes from Cibotium barometz, assembly GCF_041138505.1. Classification (NCBI taxonomy): domain Eukaryota; kingdom Viridiplantae; phylum Streptophyta; class Polypodiopsida; order Cyatheales; family Cibotiaceae; genus Cibotium; species Cibotium barometz. The sequence continues at coordinate 44,798,492 of NC_141070.1, read as the reverse complement.
GGTCTTTGTTCCCTAAGCAAGACCTTGAGTTTGGGAAGCTGAATCTTGTCAAGCTTCATGGGCAGTGGCTCTCCTCCTATTTTGCATTCTAGTCACAACATTGAGAGGAACCATTTGTTTAGCCCATCCCTAATGCTTAGCAAGTTAATGCTCATACTTGACTTATGCTCATGGGTTGGTCTTGGAATGGATGCTCTTAATGGGAAATCCTTGTATATGTGGTCAACACCACAACCCCGTGTAGAGTGGTGCTAGTGGCTTTGGGTTGGTTGCTACAAGTTACCATAGCCTTCTTTTGGTAGAACACTTTGCCACCAGGTGGTGAGGTCCCCTTGTACTACGGCATGTGGAATCCTAAGGCATCGATGTCCCTCCCCCCCTATTGGATTGCACTGCGGGGTATATAGACACTTTCACCGTCTTGAACATAATGACTTTGGAGATTTGACTTGGGGGGCTCTGAGACTCTAGGGATTCTAGGTAGTTATTGTCTCCTCATATTCCCTCTTCATCCCCTTCAGGTATTTCTATTAGGGTCAACTAGCTCACAGATGTTACTCTAGGAATGGGTGGTGGTTGCTAGGGAGATACTGGAGGTGGTAGAGGTAACTCCAAAACTCTTAGCACTCCTATTTGAGGCACATATTGCCCCATGGTGAGGTGTGTTTGCAAGCATGGGCCTTGCAAGTGTAGCAAGAAAAGCTAGGTGAATGGAGCTAGTGTGTGCAATTAGGAGTTATTTCCTCTGAGACTGTTGCAAACATGGGCCTTGTCGGTGGTGTAGGCAAAGCCGAGTGCCAAGTTGGTGTGTACAACTAGAAATTGTTACCTTTTAGGTTTATTCTTGTAGCAATGGATAGTGGTTTCCTATCCTCATGTAGTATGTACACCGAATCCCTTCTTTTCTAGGTCTCGCGGGGGAGGGGGGTCACTCATATATATGTAAGCATAGCATGTGGATTCATGAGAATGGATTTTTAAAATCCCTTTTTTACACATTTTTACATACAAAAGGGTACCATTTAAAGGGGGTATTCACAGGTTGAATAGAAAAAGGGTATGTTTTATTCTTCAAAAATTCACAGATAAGGGATTTTAAAAATAGGCATTGAACATACGTGATATAGAGGGTTTACTTATAGTGAACCCCCCAAGTTCTAGGTCTTGTGGTTATCCTATGTTCTCTTTTCTTACCCCAACTTTCCATTGCTAGGTCTCTATGGGTGATGCGACATGTGGATCTTTTTCTTTGTCACCAATCTTTGAAGGCAAAAAGATGCTTTTGATGGGGCTCCTTCAAGGAGATTCCTTGAAGAAGTTCCCATGAAGTTATTAACAAAATCTATGGCACTTATATAGCATCATAGCTCAAAGTTTTTATGTTTTTCTGAGTACAAGGCATTATGCAAGGTAGACTCAAGGATTCCTTCAAGTAATCTCCTAGTTAGTTATTCATCAGAGAATTTTCATTGTCAAAACATTGAGAGTGGAGGTATCTCACTCTGTTGATGTAGCCTCTGATTGATTCCCCCTTACTTGCTGGGTGGCTTGATGATTATTTGACTTTCCCATTTATTAGTCGCACCTCTTATGCTAATGTTTCTAATCATGTCCACAAAACTCCTTTGATGAGCGGTTGTAGGGGAATCATGAACACCAACCTCTTAGTTTACTCAAAGGATATAGGCTCCTAGTAATAGGCCTCACTCAAGCTAGCACCTTTTCTATCACTCAAGCTAGCACCTTTTCTATCACTCAGATACTCCGTACCTAGGGTTGCTTAGCTCCTATGAGGTCTTAGGGATTGTGAAGTGTGTAGTGATTCCTCTTGAAAAGGTGTTCTTGGATATGTGTTGTTAGAGGCACTCTCTTCAAGTGGGGGGTTAAGTCAAAAAATCCTTCATGATCTTATGTAAATGAAAGGGTGATCAACTTCGTAGAGAACTCCCTTCACTAAAGCAAAAGTCTAGTGGTGGTCCTAGAAATTCTTGACTTACTTATATTTTTTATGTTTTTAGTCTCTGTTATACTTGTGAACGTGCATTCACAAGTTGAGAATGTGTGTTCCCATTTAGGTACGTGCGTGGCCAAGTGAGTTAGGAATTTTCATGTCAAGGACCTAGCTAGACTTGCAATGTGTGTTCACAATTTGGGAATGTGCATGGGGAGAAGAAAAGATAGTGATATGCATGGCTAGTTCTGATGATCTGCAACAACAACATACATTCTGAGATGAGAATGTGCATATCTAGTTCTTGTAAACATGCTAGCTAAGTTTCAAACTTATGAATGTGTGTTCAAAAGTGAGGACATGCATTCCCACTTTGGCACATGCATACATAGATCTAACAAGTTTCCAGCAGTGGAAGTTTGGGTCAGTTCTAACCGTTTTTATCATTATGGCTGTTTTTGGATAGGAATTTTTTTTACCTTTCCTTAATGAGAATATTGTGTATATTTTCTCTATTAGATTTAGGAACTTGTGTTCATGCTTGCAAACATGCATTCCTAGGCCCAATCGAGCACGTATACAGGTAAACAAAGAGCAGTTTTCAAAATTTTGGTCAAAAATCTAGATTTTATCTCTAATTTGGGTTTTTTATTTGATTTAAGATGCTTTGGCTTTAGAACCAATGGATGTGATAAGATGGTTTTTGATAAGATGCTTTGGTCAAGTATATTTAAAATACCATTGATAAATGCTCAATGCAATCTAATGGTATTTTTACAAGGTTTAATTGTGAGATTAATGCCATTGATAAATGCTCAATGCAATCTAATGGTATTTTTACAAGGTTTAATTGTGAGATTAATGCCTAAAATGAATAAAAATTCAAAATTTTATAAATGCAAGAAAGAAAGAGCAAGAATCAAAGCAAATAGAATAGAAGACTTGTAATCATGTAACTTGAGCTTGAAGGGTTGCTTCGTGCTCTGTTACACTACCGAGTGGATTTGCACTCCGACCGGGCTATGTCAATACTTCAAATAAAAAGTATAGCAAGGGAGTCCTAAGCAAAGGTGCTTCCCCAAAAACACCACCGAATATGTTCACCTATTTGAGAAAAAATTTGCAAGATAGAGAGAAGAAGAGGAAGAATGCGGGGGTCTTACTAGCTTGCACACTCTTAAAAGAGAAACCCTCACTTGTGGAGAGCTAGGGTCCTACCTATTAGGATGCTACGAGATTTAAAGATCAAGGTTCTCAAACATCTAGTTAAACATTCCTTCATTTATGGACTTTTCCAAAAAACAAGAATCATATGAAATGATCTTAGTACGCCCGTTCACATAAGAGAAGCAAATATGGTACATGACTGGTCTAAGAACCATGTCTACCTCCAATTCAATGATTCCATCATCATGGTTGATCTTGTGAATGGCCATGTACATCATATGGGTAGTGGAGGACTTTTTAAAAATCGTTCAGACACCACCGCTTATTCAATCCTATTGCAATACCCCTAAAAAGATGCTAAAAGGCAAGCTATTAAGCCTGAAGAAGATCTAAACTGGATACATATAATGGTTATAATTGATAGATGGGGAGCTAGAGAATCTATATGGGTTACACCTAATGGTGAGGAGCTAGAGAATCTATATGGGTTACACCTAATGGTGAGGAGCTCCCTAAGGTCATGCCCCTATGAATGATTCGTGCTCTACCTGTGAGGTCCCTATCCCCACCGCGCAACGAATTCAGGGGTTCTAGCAGCGGAAGTAACACTTCTTGCACGAGGCAAGGTCTCACACTCGGGGCCTCGCCCACCACCACGGATATCCGGACAAGAGACTAATCCATCGGTTCTTCCAAAACCGATCCCAGAAAAACTTCCCTTGCCCGGAAAGCACAGGCAATTCCTCCCCAGGATAACTTTTCTCTAACGTAGTCAAAAGCCTTAACTAGCTGAACTGATCTAACCAAACCCATAAGTCCTAAATTAGATCAGGGAAAAGATTGCACTTGGATCATAGAGACCAATGCTTTTTTCCTCATTGAGAGGCACAGCTGTTGATTCTTTTCCAGGAACAATTTTTGTCCGAGATTTACTTCATCTATCATACCATAACAAAATTGAGTCTCAATTTAAGGATCCATCAATCTAGCCTAGTCCCGTGGGTTAGCAAACCGCCCAACCACTATAGTGATGGGATCCAATTAAGAATTTGGTTAGGTTTTATCCCGGGTACCAGGGAAAAGAGTTCCCAGGCCCCCTAGCCAGATATTCATACAAACTTAAAACTAGTCACACCACTTACACACCCAATATGAAATTGCCTTTTTTCTCAGCATCAGCTATCTTTAAAACAATCATTTAATGAAACCATTGTGTCACTGATCACAATCCTTAAAATCTTTGGTTGAATCCTGATTTCTAATCATTCCTTCATCGGTGTACCTATGGCATCATTGGCAACCAGAACGCTCACCACTTGTTCACTCAGGGGCCTTTTCGATAGTTCCTAGCTCATAGTAACCGGTAATATATTCACATATCAAAATGGAATCTCCGTTGAAGATCAGCAAGATCAACCAACGGATCCATATAAAAGATCCATGGACTCATCCGTTGAGCAAGGTCAACCAACCAGATCCATGCCCGAATTCAGGAAAAAACTCTTACTCCTTGTTTCAATATCTTCCCCGACGTACGTGTGGGTATCTTTGCGACTGAGCACCATATGGTCAGCACCCTCTAGGATCCTTCGCAGGCCACCAAGCGCTTCACTCATAGGCTGCTTCCTTGGTCCCTCATCCACTGTACCGGAAGCTCACCGTTTAAATCAAACCGAGGCTAGTCAAGACCTCGGCCGACCTTGCTATGCGAGATGTCCTCCGTTCACTCTCCGTCTCAGCAGTTGTAACTTTAACAGATAGGTCTCCACGACCTCATTCACAAGACGGTCAAAATGCTTCCCCAGCATTCTTGACATAAAACAGTCATTTAAAAATAGATTTCACATATAAATACAGTTCCAACAATATTTCCATCTTTTCTCATCACTCCACATCCTTTCACATTAGTCCCCATCTTTTCTCATCTTCCCACAATTTTTTTTTCTTCATCGATCCCTATCATATCACATCAAATCACATCCAATCGTATCATCCACACATTAATCCACATCATCCATACATCCATCCACATCAAATCACATCCAACCGCATCATCCACACATCAATCCACATTATCCATACATCCATCCACATCATTCATACCAATCCACATCATCCATACATCCATCCACATCAATCCACATTATCCACACATCCATCCACATCTTTCATACATCCATCCACATCAATCCACACGTCAATCCACATCATCCATACATCCATCCACATTAATCCACATTATCAACACATCAATCCACATCATCCATACATCCATTCACGTTAATCCACATTACCCACACATCAATCCACATCATCCATACATCAATCCACATCAATCCATATTATCCACTCATCCATCCACATCAATCCACTCATCCATCCAGATCAATCCACATTATCCACACATCAATCCACATCATTCATACATCCATTCACGTCAATCCACATTACCCACACATCAATCCACATTCATTTCATAAGTATTCCCATTCTCATCTAATCACATCTTTTTCTATCTCATCACTTATTTTCTCATTTATCCTCATCAAATCACATCTACTTGAATCTACCCATACATCTCGTCACTTCACATACATTAACATTTATCTAGTTTACATCGCATCTTATCACATCCATTTCACATCACATCTCATTTATTCACATCCCGATTCACATGCTATTCACATCCCGATTCACATGTTATCACATTCATTCACATCTTATATCATTCATTTACATCCTGATTCACATGGCATCACATCTCATCTATTCATTCACATTTATTTGATTCGCATCACATCTATTTACCTTTCAGTCTCATCACTTCTATTCTCATCACATCCATCCATCCATTCTTTCCCATCTATCTGATTCGCATCACATATCGTCACATCTATTTACCTCTCATTCTCATCACTTCTATTCTCATCACATCCATCCATTCATTCATTCCCATCTATCTGATTCGCATGCCATCTCATCACATCTATTTACCTCTCATTCTCATCACTTCTATTCTCATCACATCCATCCATCCATTCATTCCCATCTATCTCATTCACATCCCATCTATCTCATTCACATCCCATCTCATCACATCCATTAACCTCTCATTCTCATCACATCCATTTACCTCTCATTCTCATCACTTCTATTCTCATCACATCCATTTACCTCTCATTCTCATCACATCCATCCATTCATTCATTCCCATCTATCTAACTCGCATCACATATCATCACATCTATTTACCTTTTATTCTCATCACTTCTGTTCTCATCACATCCATCCTCTATTCATTCTCATCTATCTGATTCACATCACATATCATCACATCTATTTACCTTTCATTCTCATCTATCTGATTCACATCACATATCATCACATCTATTTACCTTTCATTCTCATCACATCCATCCTCTATTCATTCTCATTTATCTGATTCACATCACATATCATCACATCTATTTACCTTTCATTCTCATCACATCCATCCTCTATTCATTCTCATCACATCCATCCTCTATTCATTCTCATCTATCTCATTCATATCACATCTTATCACATCTATTTATAGAATGTAAGAGAATTCTTATTTTTTATATAAAGATTCTTTACGCATCTATTTATGCATAAGAACAACTTCAGTGGAAAATAACACTTTTATAAAAATCCGTTTATGCATCTATTTATGCATAAATTTAATTTTAAGGAGAATAACACTTTCGAAATAAAAATAAATCTTTTATGCATCTTTCTATGCATAAAAATAAATCTTTTATGCATCTTTCTATGCATAAATTCAATTTTAATGAGAATAACTCTTTTGAAATAAAAATAAATTTCTTTATGCATCTTTCTATGCATAAAATCAAAATTAATGAGAATAACTCTTTTGAAATAAAAATAAATTTCTTTATGCATCTTTCTATGCATAAAATCAAAATTAATGAGAATAACTCTTTTGAAATAAAAATCAATTTCTTTATGCATCTTCCTATGCATAAAATCAAAATTTGATGAAAGTAACGCTTTTATAAAAAAATTCTTTTATGCATCTATTTATGCATAAAAATCAATTTTCATGAAAGTAACACTTTTATAATAATAAAAAAATCTTTTATGCATCTATTTATGCATAAAAATCAATTTTGATGAAAGTAACACTTTTATAATAAAAAAATTCTTTTATGCATCTATTTATGCATAAAAATTAATTTTGATGAAAGTAACACTTTTATAATAAAAAAAATCTTTTATGCATCTATTTATGCATAAAAATCAATTTTGATGAAAGTAACACTTTTATAATCAAAATATTCCCAATATGCATCTTTCTATGCATAGAAATTAATTCTAATGAAAATAACACTTTTATTATAAAAATATTTCTAATATGCATTTTTCGATGCATAGAATAAAAATAACACTTTTAGAATACACAAGCGGTGGGGATTACTCTTTTTGAATAAAAAAAGATAAAACTTATTTCACAAAATTTAAGAAAATTTTGCCATAATCTCCGTTGTATGGCTGACCATTTTTTAATTTTTTTCATTCTCAAGTTACTTAGAAATTATCCTAAATGGTTTAAAGCATTCTAAACTAATCAAATTCCACTTTTTAAAGAGAAACAATATGAAAAGTTTAATTCTAACAATTTGATTGCACATCTAGGATAAAGAAAGGCTGAACTCAAGAATGAAGAGAGGGGGAAAGCCTTTCCGACAAGGCATAGCATCATTTTTCATTTTAAAGAAAATAAAAATTAGAAAACCATAAAATGGAATAAAGAAAAAGTAGGATTTCTAGCTTACATGAATTTTTGTGAGCTTTCCTTTGGCTTGATGGTTTGAGGGATCTACTTAAGAGTGGCCACCAATTCTTTTGAAGAGGAAATGGTCAAAAACTAATGAATTATCAATAAATTCACTGTTTTTGGCTCTGGGGAGGAGTAGAGTCACAGCGCATAAAACACTATTAACCATTTACAAAGGGGGAGGCTTCATTTATAGGAAAGAGTGAGCCTCTAACCAAGCAAACTGATTCTAGAATTTTCCAAATCAGTTTGGTCAATTTTTGACCATTTTTAGGTCAGTTTAGCTTACTTTTCGGATCTAGTTGAAGCAGGAGAGAGGAGAGATGAAAATATCTCATTATTTGTGAGTTTAAAACTCAACCACACATGTGAAATAGGCACCTCCTTCATGAGGGAAATTCCCCCACATTGAGGTGTCAAAAATGTATCATTTCTTCTAAATATCTCTTCTTTTTTAACTAATAACCTTGTCCTTAGTCAACTCTTCATCTTATGTGAGTATTTACTCATTTTTAGGGGGATTTCCTTTTATTCTTCAATTTATCTCCTCTCCCTACATTTGGATTAATCTAATTGGTCCATAGGAACCTTAATTCAAAAATTTTTAAAAATCTGGACCCTTAGGCTAAGGTCCTTTTTACCTGAGTTTAATTTATTCCAATTGCACATTGGATATTTCTTTTTGAATATTTGTTTCAGGGGAAACCATTTTAGACACTAGGAGGATTTTTATATCCAAAAATATCTCAATTTTAAATTACCTCCCTCTAGACATTTTCTCTCTCTAGGCCAAAACAGGATCTTTCTTTTATTTCACAGAGGGAAATAATTATAAGATCAGAAGGGAAGGTTTTTACACCTACACACCTCAAAAGCCGAAGGGAGGAATCTTACATACCTTTTGATATACCGAGGGGATTGGTCATAGTGAACTTGAGTCCACATGGGATGACTCAAGCTCAAGCACCAATATTGGTGAGGGGTCTGAAATAGAGATTGAAAGTGACACCAACTCCTCAATCACCCACAAGAAAAACAAAGCCCACAACATCTACTTCAGTGACTAGCTCCGAATCTTATACAGATTCCCAGTTTGACGAAAGGGATGAAGTTCATCAAGACGCCACGGAGCATCTCCAAAGATACTAGAGACGTAAATGCTATGTAGTGAATCATCGTAAAAGGCTGCAAGAAAGAACCACTATTGCTGCCCAATGGCTCCAGTATCTGGATGCAATCGACTTACATCGAAAGTTTATAGACAATTGGGGAGAGAAGTTATAAAAGATCAAGTATTATAGACCACCCCCAATTGATATAGCTAAGGTGGAAGTCTCTGATGAACCAAAACTGCAAGGTTGCATCCGTACGTACGTACGGATGCATCCGTACCGTACGGAACGTACTGTACGGATCCGTACGCGTACAGATCCATCCGTACGTTTATTTTTTTTAAAAAACCCCTTTTTGACCTTCACCATGCGATTTTGGCCTTGTTTTGGAATTTCGCCTGTTTCGCCCAGCGCTCTGTTTCGCTCCGTCTCTGCACACTGTGCACAGGTAATTCACACGCTCTCTCGCTCATGGCCTTGGTCCCTCATGATGCGTCTCGTACTGTACTCTCTCTCTCTCTCTCTCTCTCTCTCTCTCTCTCTCTCTCTCTCTCTCTCTCTCTCTCTCTCTGCCAATGTACTACTGTCTACATGATTAATCTCATCTCTCTCTCACTCCCTCCCGAGTTCGGGGTCCCTCTCCCTCTCCCTCTCTCTCTCTCTCTCTCTCTCTTTCCTCCTTTGGAGTATGCTCTACGCTCTCCCTCTCTCTCTCTCTCTCTTTCTTCCTTTGGAGTATGTACTCTGCTCTAAGCTCTCTCTCTCTCTTTGTTTGTGTCACAGCGCTTCCAGGATCCAATATGCCGAAGCCATGCAACCCCTACTGGCAGGGGTTGCATGGCTCTCCCTCTCTCTCTCTCTCTCTTTCTTCCTTTGGAGTATGTACTCTGCTCCAAGCTCTCTCTCTCTCTTTGTTTGTGTCACAGCGCTTCCAGGATCCAATATGCCGAAGCCATGCAACCCCTACTGGCAGGAGCACACAAATGTCATCCGTGTTATTAATACGCCGACCCAAGCTGGTTCTAGCACGCGTAGATGGCAGTGCAAGTATTGCAACTTCGAGCTCACGAGCACAATTTCTCGTGTCGTGATACACTTGACAGGTATTGGCACCACCGGCAATTGTGGTGGGTGCAAGCAGGTGCCGCCGCAGGATATTAGAGACAAGCTCATTGCTGAGAATTCATCAACAGCAAAGGGTTCAAAGAAGGTAAGGGGCAGCCAGCACACTCAAAAGATGCACTTCATGATGCGCTTGTGGGGGAGATGGGTGATTCTTCCACACAGGATAGCCAGTCTACAGGGGGCAGAAAGAGGGCCCGTGTCATGCAGGAGGGTGATGAGGATGATGATGCACATGTGCTGAGACAGAGTACTTTGCCTTCACGTGTGTCATCTCTTTCATGGGTGAAAGAGAGACAAAAAGTGGCTGAGATGGAGATTGCAAGCACTCTTGTGGAGTGCAACATCTCCTTCAATGTACTGAGATGTTGCACTCTTGTGGAGTGCAACATCTCCTTCAATGTACTGAGGACTGATCAATGGAAGAGAATGGTGAGGGCCATAGCAGAGGTTGGCCACACAGACTCGTGGTCCGGGGTGGAGTATAACAAAATGCGTACCACGATGCTTGAAGAGCAGAAAGCCTTGATAGACAAGGCATTGGTACCTGTCAAGGCAGGATGGCAGTCTTTTGGGTGCACCATCATATCTGATGGCTGGAGTGATATGCGTAGACGACACATTATCAATATTTTGGTGTCCTCATGTCTTGGCACATACTTCTTGCGGGCTGTGGATGCAGGAAAGGCAGGAGAATCCATCAGTGCTGAGTTTATTTATCACCACATCAGACAGGCAATTTTGGATGTTGGGCCAGAGAATGTGGTCCAAGTGGTGACAGACAATGCTTCAAATTGCAAGCGTATGGGTGAATTGGTCGAGGCAGAGTTTCCTCGCATTGCTTGGACTCCTTGTGCTGCACATTGCTTGGACCTGCTGATGGAGGATATTGGAAAGTTGCCATGGGTGCAACCTAATGTTGCAGATGCCATGAAGATTACAACATTTTTTCGAAAAAAACATCAGGCTTTGGCCATCTTCAGGAGCCATAGTGCACTTGATATGGTGCGACCCTCGAAGACCAGGTTTTCTTATATGTTCTTGGTCTTGCAGAGGCTTTTTAGATTGCGGGACCCACTACTACAGACTGTGGTGGACCCGAAATGGAGGTTTATGAACCATGCACAGACAGAGGCCACTAGATACATTCAGCAGAAAGTGCTTGACGAGGCCTTTTGGACAGACGTACAGAGCTTGACAGTGGCATTGCAGCCTATCCATGTCCTCCTCCGAATCACAGATATGGAGGGCTCTACTCTTGGACTGGTCTATCATCTCTTCATGGAGATGAAGCGCCATATTGCCACCTGTACGACATTGACGGAGTCTCAGTGAGTGTACACTTGGATATTGTTCTTGGTTGATTATATTAATATTAAATAATATGCACATTGCAACAATGAACAATATGTTTAAAGTTATATTATATAATGACTGTTGGAATGTTGGCTTGTCAATTTGTAGTCGTGGTGACATCCTGGCTATTGTAGAGCGGCGATGGACATTTATGAGCCATCCCATTCATGAGATGGCTGCATTGCTTCATCCCTTCTACAAGAAGCCAGAGCTGTTTAGTGAGAGCACTCTGCTCACGCAGAAAGACCAGTACATCAACATAATGTACGACGAGGATGAGCAACTTGAGGTTGATGCAAAGATGGTGAGTTTTATGAACAATCTAGGACCATCCTTTGCTAGAGCGGTGGTTTTGAGAGAGGAGGCGACGAAATTTCCTCTCACGTGGTGGTGGCAGAGCTATGGAAGACAAGGTCTTCCAAAGCTGACTCATCTTGCTCTCCGAATCCTCTCGCAGGTACTCTTGACTCTTTCACAATTGCATCCATCTTTAAAGTTTGATTCATTAAGGGTTTTGAGTCTTGACTCCGAAATCGTATCGTGATTCGTGATCGTAGGATTGTTCTGCTGGTGCTTGTGAGCGCAATTGGAGTGCCTACTCCTTGGTTCACACGAAGATCCGCAATCGACTTAGTACCGCTCAGCTGGAGCGATTAGTGTATTGCCGAGCTAACATGAAGCTCGTGCGAGATTATCATGCTTTGGGGGCACCCAAGCAGGTATATTTAAGTTTTAACTGTCGTACGTCTTTTGACACATTTCAATATAAGTCATTTCTTGTGGTTCTGACTTGTCGAATTTTGCTTTTCCAAGGCAGATCCGACCCATGTGAAGATGGTGCCAACCTCTACTCAGGGCGACGTGGAGCAGTGTGTCAGAGACGAGCAGGCAGATATTATACGACTCCTTCATAGAGAGTTGGAGAGCATCGATCGTCGTGTCACAAGGTCACGCGCACGGGCTTTGGCGATACCTTTGCGTGAGGAGGCTGCAGATTCAGAGAGTGCTAGACGGAGGAGCATTCGTCGGGGGAAGCTGCCTGTTCGTATGCAGCGGACTCGGGCAAATGAGGCTATCACTCTCATTCATACTCAGAGTGAGCCAGGAGATGATGATGTAGCACATGGATCTCATGATACATCTTTCACATCATCACATGTGCCCGTGATGGTGGCAGAGCCTGAGTATGACGACGAGGGCAATGTCTTGACAGATGGGGGCTTGCTCTCTTCTGGTGCATCGTCATCATCATCATCTGATGAGGAGTTTTGACTCTTAGATCATGTTTCATTGTGGAGTCTAGACTCTGGACTAGCCCTTATGGGCCTTTTGAGGACATTTCTATGATGTAGTGTTGCAGCTTGCTATGTAGTATGTGCATTGTATTCAGTTTGTTTTGAATCTTGATGCATTTGCAGCCTTTTGACATGGATGAGAGTCGAGACTTTTGTTGTGTGCACTGTGAACACTGATTCATCAGTTTATATAGAGCTAACTTCTAAGAGTGGTGATTGGTGATTGAAGATTGATCTCTGTCATCTGATTGAAAAATGGTTTTGGTATCTGATGTTTGATTTCTGAAGTAACAAGTTTTACAACATGCGGCAAGGGTTTTGTGATTACTAATCAAATGCGTATTAGCAAAGACCTTATTAGATTGTCTTGTAGGTCTCTCTCACAATTTAAAATGTATTTGGATCTTTTTATGTTTACTTTGATATGAAATGCCATATAGATTGATATTTTTTACAATGGTACGTATTTTTACGTACACAAAAATTTTATCTGTACGGAACAACATACAAATACGTACCGTACATTACGTACAGTACGTACACATCAACCTTGCAAAACTGAGTCGCTCAGATCGTGAACTCGCATAGAAGGAACGAGAGGGTAGGGATGCAGCTAAAGTAACTGACGAAGGAAAGGAAAATGAGCCTGATTTACACCCCCCGCAACCTGAGCATTACAAGTCATATAGCATAGGAGAACACAAGTTAGTGTTTGATAATGCCAAACGTAACCCCACAATAAGTGAGAGTGGAGTCATCTATGACAAGCCTAGAGGTTAAGGAAGAAGTAGACTTGGTTGAACCACGAGATGACTAGCTTGTCTATATAGCCAAGGACTTAAATAAGGCCAAGGAGGCTGAACTTATAGCTCTCCTCAAGGAGTATAGGGATTGCTTTGCGTGGACATACCATGATATGAAGGGAGTTCTCGTAGAGGTGGTACAACACACCATCCCCACGGTACCCGCCGATGCTAAACCAGTCTAACAGCAACCCTATACAATGAATCCCAAATATGCAAGCATGACTAATAAGGAAGAAATCGATAAACTTATTGTGAGTGTGGATTCATCTATGAGATTGAACACTCAGAATGGGTCTCACCCATTGTGGTTGTGCCCAAGAAGAATGGAAAACTTAGTGTGTGGTGTTGATCTCAAGAAAATTAATGCTGCCACATGCAGGGATCACTACCCCTTGCCATATTCAGAACATGTGCTCAAACAAGTTGCGGGCAAGGAGGCTTATAGCTTTTTGGTTGGATACTCAGGCTATAATCAGATCTCGATCACACCTGAGGGCCAAGCCAAAATAACATTTAGTGTATATGCTTACATAGTTGTGCCGTTCGGTTTAACCAACACACTAGCCACGTTCCAAAGACTTATGAATAGTGCTTTTAATAAGGACTTCTTAAGAAAGTTTCTCAAAGCTTTCTTGGATGATTTGTGCATTCATTTATCTTGGAAAGAGCACCTACCGTGCCTAAAAAGGGTGTTTAAAAGGTGTCAATTTAATCGCATATCCTCAAACCCCTACAAATGCCAATTTTGGGTGAAACACGGCGTTATTCTTGGGCATATAATGTCCAAAAATGGGATTTCCACTGATGAGAGAAAAATCAAGGTCATCTTGGAATTACCCCCACCAAACATAGAAGTCCAAAGATTCATGGGCCATGTTGGCTCCTACCGTCGGTTTATTCTTTTCTCTGTAGAAATATCTTGTCCTTTGTACAAGATATTGATTGTATTTATATGGACCAAGGAGTGTCAACAAGCTTATGATGTGTTGAAGCAAGCCTTGGCCAATGCTTCAATCTTGTGAACACCTAACTGGGAGTCATCTTTCATGTACACATTGATGCCTCTAATTTTGCAATTGGATGTGTCCTAGCACAGCCAGGGGAGCACAAATTGGACTATCCTATAAGTTTTGCAAGTCGGCAGACTAGATGAAGCCGAAATCAATTACACCACCATTGAGCGTGAAGGGTTAGCAATGGTTTATGCTGTAAAGAAATTTTGGCATTACCTTCTTGCTAATAAATTTGTTTTCTATGTTTGCCATCAAGCCTTGTTGTATCTAGTAAACAAACCATGCTCCACGAGACAAGAAGGATCTAAATGTGGTTATGAATTCTTCTTGAGTTGGATTTTACAATGGTTGTGAGGCCTGGCAAGAAACATGTCATGGCTGATCATCTATCCCGCATACCTAATGGCAAAGCACAAATTGGGGTTAATGATGAGTTATCGGATGCTACACTATTCAAGGTTAAGGCCATTCCAAAATGGAGTGAGAGAATTATTAACTTTTGAGCTAATAGCTTTCCAAAAGGAAAGGAACTACGGTAGGATTTAGCAAGAAAGTTTCCAAAAGAGAGTGCACCTTACCAACTTATTACCGAAACTCTTTATAGACAAGGTAAGGATGACATATTAACACGTTTACATAGGGAGGATGAATACTTATATATCATCAAACAAGCATACCAAGGTGGACACTTCACAGGCAACGTTACAGTAAGAAAATACTCTAATCAAGGTATTGGTCATCCACGCTCTTCAAAGTTTGTGCACTATTTATCAAGGGATGTGACGCGAGTGCCAACATTGTGCAAAGCCACAAAAGAAGGAAATGATGCCACTGCAACCTATCAGATTCAACCAACCCTTTGAAAAATGGGGCTTAGATTTCATTAGTCCTATCTGTCTTATTGTTACATGTAAACATGCTTCATCATTATTGCCATAGATTATGTAACCAAATGGGCTAAAGCAAGAGCTTCATGAAAAGCGGATGCCATGGCGCGATAGCTACATTTCTCTATGAGAACATCATTACCCGCTTTGGATGTCCATTTGAGCTAGTTAGTGATCAAGGTAAGCATTTCATCAATGATTTGATCAATAATCTCACTTTCACATTCATGGTCTCTCATTGTAAGTCAACGCCATATTACCCATAGGAAAATGGCCAAGAAGAGAGCACCAACAAGGTTCTTATTTCAATAGTGAAAAATATTGTTGAAGCTTCGACACACTAACTGGGACTCTAAGCTCACAGCAGCTTTATGGACCTATCACACATCATACAAAGTTACAATTGGTTGCATGCCTTTTAAGATGGTGTATGGACTTGAGGCAGTAATGCCTTGGGAGTTCATGATCCTTAACTTAAGGGGGTAGCTGTAAGTGAAAAGCTTGATGGTAATGAATTGGCTGACTAGTTATTTGTTCTAGAACAACTTACCGAGGAGAGACAAATTGTAATGCAAAACATGCTGACAGAAAAGGACCGAAGAAAGAAGTGGTTTGGCCAAAATATCAAGGATAAGGAGATCGAGGTAGGAGATATTGTGCTTATTTATGGGGTCCATAGTAAAAAGAAAAGGCTTAAATATACTAGAAAGAAGTGGTTTGGCCAAAATATCAAGGATAAGGAGATCGAGGTAGGAGATATTGTGCTTATTTATGGGGTCCATACTAGAAAGGGACCATTTAGGATTTGTGAAAGTACTCCACAAGGTACTATATGTGTTGAGACTCTTGACGGAGTTGAAGAAAACTATCGATTTCCTTAATGGTAGTAAGTTTAAAAAATACTATGGACCTCTTACCCCACGAAGAATCCTTATGTGCTTCTCATGATAAGAAATCCGCTAAGGAAAGGGCCACTCAAAAGAAGACATGAGCCCAAAAGGAGGCAAGGGAAAGACAAGCCAAACTTCAACAATGTCGAGAAGCTATTTTGGGATCCGCACAAGCCTTTGTTGGAGAGGTTGAAGGAGACACAAAGGAGCACATAGCACCTCTATGAACATCCATTCAATTGCCTAGCCCTTATGGTGGTAAAGTGCTTTATAATGCATTAGTGGATATGAGGGTTAGTCACAATCTAATTTCCCTCAATGCATGAACTAGTTGTAAATCCCAACTCATAGATACCTCTTTAAAGGTGAAAGGTATCCATGGTAGAAATACCAACTCATAGATACCTCTTTAAAGGTGAAAGGTATCCATGGTAGAAATACCAAGGTTCTTGAGAACTATTACAAATAGAGATATATTGTGATGGCAGTAAGCAATTGGTGGGAGAATTCTTGATTATTCCTGCCAGAACATTACCTAAACCATTAATACTTCGTTGTAATTGGATGAAGGCTACAAGATGTATGATTGAGTAGTTGACAGGGTGTGTCTCTCTGGGTGAAACCACAACTAAACAATCTACTCATCATAAACCCCTACCACCTCTCACTATTATCGAGGGTCAAAAAACGAGGAGGAAGCTTCAATACCACAAAATCTATGGAAACCCTCTCCACTTCAACATCCACTATTCAAAAAACTCTCGATGCTTGTACCTCCACATAGCAAACACTTGCATATCAAAAGATCAAGCAGATACGACGAGCTATAAAGTGGCAATCCAAATCTATCTTGAAATGGGTTTCCAAGATTTCTCCATCACACCACCTCAACCGACTAAGCAAGGAGGACATCAACACAAGAATCGGCATAGGAAGTCCAAGTTACAAGTTACCCCAAAATGGATCCCCAAACTCTTATTAAAATCCCAATGCTACTACAAGGGTAAACATTGTATTAGGATACCAAAACATCAAAGTATACCTCTAGTCTCACTACCACTTACAAATTCCCAAGTCTCCTGATGAGTGGATAAAAGCTTCAATAGCTTATATGCCAACAAAGAAGTAAAGGAACCTTCACCACCAACACCCAAACAAGTCTAGATCTCAAAGAGAAACCCTATCACATGAGACATAGTGAATGATGGAAAAGCTTCTACATCACTAAAGGTTACAACCCCATTGTTGGCTATCCAAGCCCTAACCCCATTGATTTCCCTAGAGCGATCCACTATGCAAGTGTCAACTCCATTGCTCATCTATAAGGGCAAACCCATAAGCTCCATACGGTCTTATGAAATCCCTTTGCCACCATTAAAGCTGGAAGTTGACATACCACAACAAGGAACAATGGGCACTCCCACTGATGGAGCAAAGTTGGAAGGGATGGTTATAAAGAACCTACAAAATACCTCTACGAGGTCAAGGTATAATGGAAAGTAGGAAGGGGAGTCTTATGCTAATATCATTACTTTTACCCCCCATGTTTTGCTCCCTGACAAAGTTCATATCTATATCAAGAGGGAGCCTATAGGTAAAAAGTTAATAACCCATGACAATATAGCTTGAACCGAATTGAGAGTTTTCTCAATTGGATGAAAATAAGGATCTTGAATAAGAATACACTTAACTTTCTCTCGAAGGGTATTAGAGGGCATAGATATAGCCATACTAAAACTTTGACAACTGAGAGAATCAACTAATATATTTTCCTTCCTAGGATATAATTTAATCTCAAAATCAAACTCTTGAAGTAGTTCAATCCATCTCCTTTGCCTCATGTTAAGAACATGTTGAGAGAAGATCCACTTTAAGCTTTTGTGATCAATTGAAATCTATTTCCTAGCAAGTAATGCCTCCAGAGCTTAAGTACATGAACCACAACCAAGAGCTCCAAATCATGAATAGGATAATTCTTCTCTTGCAAAGCAACCGAAGCTTTTGAGACTCATATGCGACAAGATGGACTTGTTGCATCAAGACAACACCATAGCAATGCCACTAGCATCGATCATCACCCCAAATGGCTTGCTAAATTTTGAAAGCTTTAACACACAAGTACTACCTTTAGCTTCTCAAAACTACTTTGACATTCTGGTGAACCACTGGAAGGGTAGCTTCTTCTTGAGCTGAGACGTAAGCAATATGGCTATCTTGGCATATTGTTTTTTACAAAGGTCTGACACCATCTTGTTAAACCCAAGAGGCTTCAAATATCCTTGGTTAACATAGGAGGAGGTCAATTAACCACACCTTGGATCTTGGTAGGATCCACAGTCAACCCTTCCTTTGAAACTACATGACCAAGATATTGAACTTTGTCTATGAAGAAGGTAAATTTATTCTTCCTTGCATATAACATGTCTTGTCTTAGAGTGTCTAGAACCTTCCTCACATGCATTTCTACTCCTATTTATCCTTAGAATACACTAAGATAACATCAAAGAACACAAAATTCTCTCCAAAAGTATCAGACATCAATCTATTAAAAGTATCTGGAGCATTAGTTAACCCAAAAGGCATCACCTTGAATTCATAATGATCATTGCAAGAATTGAAGGTAGTTTTAATAATGTCCTACTCTCAAACCTTGATTTGATAATACCCAAATTTCAAGTCTATTTTAGTGAAGTACTTGGCACCATGCAACCTATCAAAAAGCACTTTGATACAAGGAATAGGACATTTATTCTTGATGGTGTCTTAGTTCAGACCTCTATAAACAACGCAAAGTCTTAAGGTAACATCTATTTTCTTTTGGAGGAGAATGGGTGCTCCCTAAAGGTGATACACTAGGTTGAATAAACCCTTGATTAATTAACTGGGAGAGTTATTCCTTTAGCTCAATTGCCTCTAAGACTGACATATCTTATAAACTCTTATGGCCACATGCTCTAGCTATATGTCACGATCCATTCTCTACTACAAGGTAGCACTTTTACAAGGTCCTCTAGAAATAGATTGAGGTTTTCATTTGGATATTGTCATCATCTTTATTCAGTTTTATAGCATACAAGGCTAATTCCTTTCAGGCAACATGGCCTTACCACCCATGAACCCCATTACCTTGCACTCTACTGGACGATACATCTACATGTCCCATCTTATAATCAAAGTTAGTGTCATTCCTACATAATCAAAGTTAGTGTCATTCCTAATAATCCAATCCATACCCAAGATGCCACGAAAGATTCCTAAGGGAATAGCCTTAAAAGCGTGAGAGGTAGGGTGGCCACATCAAGGTAATTTTCTCTCTCCTTGACTTAGAGAGCTCCAAATGTCCAGTGGCCATTTCTACCTTGAAAACTTGAGAGGTAGGCTAGCCATCAAGGAGAAATGGAATTTCATCTCTTTCTGACTTAGAAAGCTCCAAACATTCACTAGTCATTTCTAGCTTTAACAAATTCTTAGTTTCTTTATCCTTAATATATACAAATCATCTACAAATTTTGAGGAGACATAAATGAATGTAAACTTCTTGAATCAATCAAAAGGTGGAAACTTATACCTTTGAGCTCCAAACATCCACTAGTAATTTCTACCTTTAACAACTTCTTAGTTTCTTTAGCCTTAATACCAAGAATCTACAAACTTTGAGGAGACATAAAATGAATGTAAACTTCCTGAATCAATCAAAAGTTTTAAGCATTGCCAAAATCTCGACATAATATTATCTATTTAGCCCTCGAGACTCCACAATTGCATGAACATGGGCCTCTTCTTCTTCTTGGTCTTCCAGAGTGACAACATGACCTACACCCACTAGTCCAATTGTTTCAAGGGTTGGGGGACAAGAGTTGACTGAAGGGGCTAGACATCAATTCATTGTAGAAGGGGGTGGGAGTAAAGGATCTCCCACACTCAATCAAGAGCCTTGTGGTTCTTATCAAAATGCTTAAAGAATTGATTCTCTTCTGTAGACCTTCATCTAATAACTTCAAGAGAGATTTAAAAAAGAGCGAGCATTACTTTACATCTCAACCCAAGGAGCCTTGAAACCTTGACCATTATCATATTGCCCACTTCTAGGAGGAGGAGGAGGAGGAGGATGCTTTCTATTCAAAGGGTAAGACTGTAACACACAACAATCCTACCTTGGCTCCACATGGCTTCTTCTTTGGCCTTAGCATGGAGCATGGAATTAGAGATGGAGCTCAGTGGAAAAGATTCAATCTCAGCCCGTGATAAATCGCCTTGATCGATGTGCCTCAATCAAGGGAGGTGCATACTTAGAAAGTTGGATAAAGTCCAAATGATACACAACCAAAGGTCTATCTCTTCTTGACATTTGAGGAAAGCATCCATCTTCTTTAACTCAAAGTTATCAGGGCAATATCTCTCTTTAAGAATAGCCTTGATTTTCTCCCAGTGACACAAGGATCCCCATCTAGGAATTTATGACAATAATTTCTCAAGAAAAATAATTATTCAACCATTCAACTTAAGGTATTGCAGCAAATTCAACATAAACCAAGCTTTAAAAATTAGCACATGAAAATACTTAGCTCTTGTACAACAAAAAACATTGGGTGCAATCCTCCCCCCATCACATGTGTGGCCTATTCCTCCCCACACATAAGTAAGTTTAAGCATTCAATTACCATAATAAGCCATAGCATCCAAAAATACAAAAGTTGTGCTTTTTCTTACACAATGACCTCCTTAAATGGGCTAGGGAAAAGCTTTTAAGCTTTACAAAATAAATATTTGCAAGTCTATGCTTCAAGTCTAAGCTTGTAGAAATAAATAAATGGATGTGCACAAGCTAACACATAAATACAAAGCTTGTCCAAAAAAAATGAATGCCTTCCAAAAAATAATAGTTTGTGCGCTTTCACCTCAATCTTCTGAGTCCTCTTCACCTATAAAATAATTGGTAAAGAGTTATTTTGTAGGCATACAAACCATTAGCACACACATGTTCATCAGGCGGGCGTAAGTACTCCAGGAATCACCCTACTATACAAACCAACTGCAACAAACATAGGAAGCCAAAAGCATATGTCAATGTGTACCAAATGTATTAATATTTGAAATGGTATCACCCATGATGTTCACATAATTTGGTATGATGTAAAATTAATCTAGGCATCCTCGAGTTATCTAAGAGGGTAGAATATTTTTAAGGGGGCTTAAAATACATTACCATTACATTCCCTCTTGCTTGAGTTTGGAACTGCCCTCAATTATAGGTTTGTTAAAAAGATCTCAGGGAAGGCACAAAAATATTTCTCAGGCACCAATCTTACATCTTTACGAGGATGATTTTGGAAAGTCAACAAATATTTGATATATTTATTACCAGTACAGAATCGATGTAATCTATTGGTCAATGATAGTATTTAGAATCAAAACTTCTTTCTCACCCTCAATAAACAGGGGGATCCTTATACACAAGATGAGCGAGAAGTGATCCCCTGAAAGGTTTAAGTAGACTAACATGAAAGGAGTTATGAATCTTCCAATGAGAAGGAAATTCTAATCTGTAAGAAACATCATTAATTTTGTGAATCACCTTACAAGGTTCATAAAATCTTGGTGCGAGCTTAACAGCTAGGAATTTCTCAACACTTAAGTCTATGTTTCTCAATTCTCAAAAATACATAATCTTTAATTTCAAAAGATATAGTTGCAACAGCTAACAGAGAGTCAACGGAGGACATCTCGCGTGTAAATGGTGAGCTTCCGGTACAGTGGATGAGGGACCAAGGAAGCGGCCTATGAGTGAAGCGCTAGATGACCTATGAAGGAACCTCGAGGGTGCTGACTATACACAGTGCCCACGTGTGCATCGAGGAAGAAAATGGAACAAGGAGTTAGAGTTGTTTTCTGAACTCGCGCATGGTTCTGGTTGATTGTCCTTGCTGGTCCTCAAAGGATGAGTCCATGGCTCTTTTATAGGATCTGCTGGTTGATCTTTCTGATCTTCAACAGAGAGTCCATCTGGATAGGGTGCAAGTTTAAATCCCATCACTAATAAATGGACATACATTTTGTGAGGGTACCTACTATCCTCACCCATGTGTGTGATTTTCCCTATTGTTACACCATGTTATATTGTGTGTGGTGGCTTTGCAATTAAGGGCATCCCTCCTTTATGACAAAGAAGATGTTAATGCTGCAACTTGGTCTCCAATTTTTAAGGCTTCCATACGTTTGTGGTTTGCTTTCTTAACATATTGCTCTTGAGCATGTGCAATAGAGTGTCTTATCTCACTCAAAATGAGACTAATCAACAACATCTATTTTGTGGTAAAGCCTTATAGTTGGAATAGGCAAAGCTTTTCCATACACAATCTCTAAAGGTGCTTAACCAATAGGAAAATGAGGAGTATTATTGTATGCAAACTACAGAAGATGAACGTACTTATCCCATGAACTAGGTTGTTGGGCAACATAAGCTCTAAGTAGATCCAAGATAGTGCTATTGGTAACCTTAGCGTGTCCCTTCGTTTCAGATGGAAAGCGGTGGAGAAGTCTAACTTAGTGCCTAATTTGGAGAAAAGAGTGATCCAAAAATTATTGTAGAATCTGGAGTCTATGTCAAAAACAATGACTTTTGGCAAATCATGATGCATAAAGATTCGCTTGATAAACATGATCATGGCTTGTTTGCTGAGAAGTCAATGTTTTCTTACAAGGTGAAAAGTAGGCTTGCTTACTTAGACGGTCCACTATAGTCCAAATCATGTCATTATGACTCAAAGTAGTAAGCAAACTCGTAATGAAATCCATTGATATATGTTTCCAATTATCATTGGGGATTAGTAGAGGTGTGAGAAGTTCTTGGGTCTTAGGTGTGCTCATGTGTGTACTGCTCCAATATTGAAGATTTTTCTAACTCAACTACTTACTTCAACTCTTTTTGTTACTTTCCTTGTAATTTACTGAGCATCCCTTTTCGTGAAGTTAAGATCATTAGATTGTTAATGCATGGCAGTTGACTTTGCCTGACTGGGGCTAGGTAGCCTCTCTTGGTCACAGACTTTGGCATTATCGAACATGGAGGATATACGCTATTTGGAACAATAATTGGTAAGGTTGAAGAAGAGGCCATGAAAGGTTCTTGTTTGCTGATTTGAGGAGGATCCA
Source organism: Cibotium barometz (assembly GCF_041138505.1). Lineage (NCBI taxonomy): Eukaryota > Viridiplantae > Streptophyta > Polypodiopsida > Cyatheales > Cibotiaceae > Cibotium > Cibotium barometz. The sequence continues at coordinate 44,774,922 of NC_141070.1, read as the reverse complement.
AGAGATGGATCGTACCATGGGCTAGGCTTGGGCATGGTCCCCCCACATCCAAAAATGTACTTGGATAGTTGTCGATGATGAGGCTTGATGTAGGTGATTTAGATATTGTTGCCCATTGATGTGTCTACTAGATGCATAGCTTGTGTGTACATTACAAATTTCGTGCATGGCCTATGGTGCTAAAGCTATGCCCGTATAAAAACTCCTTCTGGTGAAAACTCCAAACACACACTGCTTAGGCTTCAACATGTATTTTTTTGCTTTCTTTGATTCTTACACATGCTTTGGGGTAGGATATTATGTTTTAATATGTAAGACGCCGGATGACAATACAATTGTGAATGAGGTTGGGTTATCCCCCATGAGAATGAAAAGAATTTAGGACACCTAGTATGGTATGTACTATGAGTTGTGGATGGCTTGTTAGACATGGTCAAATAGATCTGGGCACTTCTTTGAGCCTCTTTTTGAAGTGTTGGTGGCTATTCAATAGGCATGGTTGAAGGATGGCAATGTCAACGAAAAGAAGTGAAGCATTACAGAAGATAAAGCTTGTGTGGCATGGGGGTGAAATTTTGGATTGCAAGACAATGGATCTAGGTGCTTCTTTAAGCCTCTTATTGAAGTGTCAGGCTATGTGCTTAAATCATAGCAATGTCAATCGAAAGAAGTAAAGCATTATAGAGCTTGTGTAGCTTGGAAGTGAAATTTCAGATTATAGGACAATGGTGACCTTGACATGTGGCTTTTCATTGACCTCCTGGACATCTCTACCTCCCTTGACTAGCATGGCTGTAAGATTCCTCCTCAGCCCTGAATATCAAATAAGCCTCTACTTCAATCCCTTGTAATCATTCTATGTTTCTGAATACAAGAAAATATCATTTTTCCTTGTTTTGCCTAGTGAGATAAAAATTTCCTTGTTTTGCCTAGTGAGATAAAAATTTCTAGAGAGTGGTAAATCAATATTGGGATATTTTTGGATAAATAAATTCTACAAATATCAAAAAAATGTTTCCCTGAAAAAGAAAATCAAAATAGATTTTCCAAGGTGCAATTGGAAATAATTAAAATTAATTCAGAAGACCTTAGCCTAAGGGTCCAGATTTTCGAAAAAAAAATTGATTATGGCCCAATTAAGGTTCCTATGTACCAATAAGATTAATCCAAGTGTTGGGACAAGATAAATCCAAAGAATAAAAGAAAATACCCAAAAACGAGTAAATGCCCACATAAGATGAAGAGTTGACCAAGTACTAGATTTATTAGTTAAAAATTATGAAGTATTAATAAAAAAATGAGATATTTTAGAGTAATCATTCATTTTTGACACATGTGTAAGGAAAAGGGAGACCTCCAAGGAGGCACCTACTTCACATGCTTGGATGAGTTTAAAACTCAAAAATAATAGGATATTTTTATCTCTCCTCTCTCCTGGATCAAACCAAATCAAAAAGGGAGCCAAACTGGTCCAAATCTTGTCCAAATTCAGCCAAACTGAAGCTGAAAAATTCTAGAACTCAGTTGGACTCAGTTAGTGGCCTCCCTCTCCTATAAAGAGACCCTCATTCCTTTGTATTATTATCTGTGAACTAAACTATGTCACTATTACTCTAAACTAAGCTTAATTTCTATTATCCTCTACAAACCTCTATAAAATTGAAGAGATTGGAGCTTCTCTCTCTCTTCAATCTTCCTTGGTGACTCCTACAACATACCAAACCAATTGATTGGTTCGGGGCCTCTACTGTGATCAAAGAATCAAGTAAATTAGAAGGTAAAGTGTGGATTATTATCTTTTTCTTATTAAAACTCCAAATGCTTCTCTTCTCAACCCCTCTCAAGCTTGAGAAGCTTTAATTTGAATGGCTTTTGATTACTATTGAAGTTAGTTTATATGAATTGTAATAAAGAAACACATAAATTTTCATTTATGCTTAATGATTTTTAAGCATTTTTCTCTCTCCCCCCAAAGAAAGGTCATTCCTATGACCTATTCTCAATCCAAATGAAGCTTCTCATGAAGCATTTCTCTAATCCAAAAGTAATTTCTATGCTTGTCTAATTGGAGTCCAAAATAATGGCTTTTTAATGCTTTTATGATCTTTATTTTCATAGAGAAATTATGAATCAATCCATAATTGGATAATGATCCAATTAGTGGTCATTCTAATCATATCAATAATATTAAACTTCATTCTTTCAATTAAATTGAGAATTATCAGTAATAGCAAAGCGGAGCTATGGTAAAATTTCTGTTTTTTTTACATAAAACATTTTCATTCATAATATGAAAAGAGGACTTCCTACCATATTCTAGGAATTATCATCCTAGACTAATTGAATGTGTATGTCATTAAAATGAATCCAGTAGACATTTCTTGAAGAGCTGATTGAGATGCCTCCGTCTCGTGAAGTAGATCATGAGATCGAATTAACCCCCAGAGCTCAGCCAATAGCCCAGCATGAAGTAGATCATGAGATCGATTTTGTTCTTGTCTTCTTTGATGATATCTTAGTATACTCGAAGAATGCTGCAGATCATGAAGATCATGTGCGCAAGGTCCTGGAAATCCTAAGGAAACACCAACGCTTTGCAAAGAAGAGCAAGTGTTCCTTCTCTATTGACCAGGTGGAATACTTGGGATTCATAGTTTCAAAGGATGGGATTTCTCCTGACCCCACAAAGATCCAAGCAGTAGTTGAATGGCGAGAACCCAAGTCAATAAAGGAAATCAGAGGATTCCTAGGGTTAACTGGATGGTATAGGATCTCTATACCTAGGTATGCTCAGATAGCATCCCCTTTAACTAACCTTCTCAAGAAAAGTACACTTTTTCAGTGGACTGCAATGTGTCAGAGTGCCTTTGACAAGATAGCCTTAGTAACCAACCATATTCTTAAATTGCCAGATTTTACCAAACTCTTTGAGGTAGTTACTGATGCCAGTGGATTTGCCTTAGGTGGTGCTCTAATGCAGGAAGGTCATGCAGTGGCCTATGAATCCAGAAAACTCAAAACACATGAGAGGAATTATGCCGTCCATGACTTGGAGTTACTCTCAGTAGTGTATGCTCTGAAGTTGTGGAGACATTATCTTTTGGGACAAAGATTCACCTTGATGACAGATCATCAAAGTTTGAAGTGGATCTTCACCCAAAGGGATCTCAACATGCATCAAAGAAGATGGATGCAAACCCTGCAGGAATTTGATTTTGAAATAAAGTATCGGCCAGGGAAAGAAAATGTGGTTGCAAATGCGCTCAGCAGAAAAGCCTCCTTGCTTACAATTACAATGGTGTCAAATCCATTGATCAATGAAGCAAAGGAGAAAATCATGCAGAACAAATTGTTTGCCCCTATTGCTACCCTTCTGATCCAGGAAAGCAAGACTCCTCAGGAAATGAGCCGAGTTCTTGGATACAAACTGGATGAAGGATGCATGTATTTTAATAATCGACTATGTATCCCCAATGATGCGGGAATAAAGGGAAGAATTCTGAGAGAAGCCCATGATAGCCTGATAGCTGGACATCTAGGGTTTATAAAAACCTATATGTCTGTGAAGAAAAGCTTCTTCTGGCCAGGACTCAAAAAGGATGTACTTGACCATGTAATGAAATGCTTGATGTGCCGAAGAGTCAAGGCAGAGAGAGTCAAGATGCCAGGGAATCTGCAGCCCCTCTAGACATTCCACAGATGAAGTGGGAATGCATCAGTATGGACTTTGTCTCACTGGATTACAACTCTATTTTTGTGGTAGTTGACAGGCTAACCAAAGTTGCCCATCTAATTCCAGTGAAAGAAACATACTCTGCAATGGATGTTGCCAGAGTTTTCCTTAAGGAGATCTTCAGATTGCATGGTTTACCTAGGAGGATAATAAGTGATCGAGATTCCAAATTCACATTGAAATTTTGGACTGTGTTCTTTGAAGCAGTAGGAACTTTCTTGGATCTCAGCACAGCCTCTATCACCCAGAAACGGATGGCCAGACGGAAAGGGTGAATCAGGTAATAGAAGATATCCTTCGATCATGCTACAGCAGGGAGCCCAAGAAGTGGTTGTCATTTGCATTTGGTCGAATTTGCTTACAATGCTTCTTATCATCGAAGCATTGGGATGAGTCTTTTCAAAGCTTTGTATGGACAAGATTGCCTTACACCGTTGACTTGGACTGACCCATTGATCAGAGTCGAAATGTCCAGACAAATGCTTAATGACATGGACCAGAAGATGCAATCAATCCGTAAAGATACAAAGGCAGCCCAAGATAGGCAAAAGCAATATGCAGATAAAAAGAGATCAGAGAGAGAGTTTGAAGAATCAGATATGGTCTTCATTCGAGTACGACCAAAAAGAAGTTCCTTATCCTTAGCGAAGTACAAGAAGCTCTCTCCCAGATACTATGGGCCGTATGTTGTCATAAAGAAAGTGAGCGGTCTAGCCTACAAACTTCTTCTGCCTCCCCATCTCAAGGTACATGATGTATTCCATGTCAATTTGCTTAAGAAGTATGTACCTAGCCCGAATCACCTGCTTGATGATGAGCAATTGATCTCTCCGACTCAAGGCCATATGGTACTCCAACCTAAGGAAATCCTTGACGTTCGGGAGAAGATTCTCAGGAGCAGAGTCCTCAGAGAATTCTTAGTAAAATGGAAGTTCTTCCCTCTAGAAGACGCCACATGGGAGAAAGAAGAAGAGTTGGCGAAGGATTAACGCCACTTTGCGAGATGAGGATATCTCGCGTTTTTCAAGTGGGAGAGGATGTATGATTCCTCCTCAGCCTAAATATCAAATAAGCCTCTACTTCAATCCCTTGTAATCATTCTATATTTCTGAATACAAAAAAAAATATCATTTTTTCTTGTTTTGCCTAGTGAGATAAAAATTTCTAGAGAGTGGTAAATCAATATTGGGATATTTTTGGATAAATAAATTCTACAAATATCAAAAAAATATTTCCCTGAAATAGAAAATCAAAATAGATTTTCCAAGGTGCAATTGGAACTAATTAAAATTGATTTAGAAGACCTTAGCCTAAGGGTCCAGATTTTTAAAAAATTTTTGATTATGGTCCAATTAAGGTTCCTATGGACCAATAAGATTAATCCAAGTGTTGGGACAAGATAAATCCAAAGAATAAAAGAAAATACCCAAAAATAAGTAAATGCCCACATAAGATGAAGAGTTGACCAAGTACTAGGTTTATTAGTTAAAATTTATGAAGTATTAATTTAAAAAAAATGAGATATTTTAGAGTAATCAGTCATTTTTAACACGTGTAAGGAAAAGGGAGACCTTCAGGGAGGCGCCTACTTTACATGCTTGGATGAGTTTAAAACTCAAAAATAATAGGATATTTTTATCTCTCCTCTCTCCTGGATCAAACCAAATCAAACAGGGAGCCAAACTGATCAAACCAAATAAAAAAGAGAGCCAAACTGATCCAAATCTTGTCCAAATTCAACCAAATTGAAGCTGGCAAATTTTAGAACTCAGTTCAGTTAGTGGCCTTCCTCTCCTATAAATAGACCCTCATTCCTTTGTTTTATTATTTGTGAACTAAACTACGTCACTATTACTCTAAACTAAGCTTAATTTCTATTATCCTCTAAAGCCTCTACAAAATTGAAGAGATTGGAGCTTCTCTCTCTCTTCAATCTTCCTTGGTGACTCCTACAACAAACCAAACCAATTGATTGGTTGAGGGCCTCTACTATTATCAAAGAATCAAGTAAATTAGAAGGTAAAGTGTGAATTATTGTCTTTTTCTTATTAAAACTCCAAATGCTTCTCTTCTCAACTCCTCTCAAGCTTGAGAAGCTTTAATTTGAATGGCTTTTGATTACTATTGAAGTTCTTTTATGAATTGTAATAAAGAAACACACAAATTTCTATTTATGCTTAATTTTAATGGTTTTTAAGCATTTTTCTCTCTCCCCCCAAAGAAAGGTCATTCCTATGACCTATTCTCAATCCAAATGAAGCTTCTCATGAAGCATTTCTCTAATCCAAAAGTAATTTCTATGCTTGTCTAATTGGAGGCCAAAATAATAGCTTTTTAATGCTTTTATGATATTTATTTCATAAAGAAATCATGAATCAATCCATAATTGGATAATGATCCAATTAGTGGTCATTCTAATCATATCAATAATTGGATAATGATCCAATTAGTGGTCATTCTAATCATATCAATAATATTAAACTTCATTCTTTCAATTAAATTGAGAATTATCAGTTAGCAGAGCGGAGCTATGACAAAATTTCTGTTTTAAAAAAAACACATAAAACATTTTCATTCATAATATGAAAAGAGGACTTCCTACCATATTCTAGAAATTATCATCTTAGAGTAATTGAAAGATTCTCATTGTAATCATGGAGAAATTAATTTTTATGTTTATGCATAATTAGTAAATTAAAAAAAAGAAAAATTTCTAGTAATTTATTTTTATATTAAAAGAGTAATCCCCATGACATTGAAAATCCATGTATTCCAAAAATTTAGAGAAAAAAATGGGATGCTAAAATAATATATATTTTATGAAAGATTTTAGTTAAATTTATCTTTTTATATAGATAAATTTTTATGATGAAAGAGGAATTCCCACCATATTGAAATTCAAATATTTAAATAAGGAAAGTATAATTCCTAGTGCAAAGAAATTAATGAAGATTTTTATTTAATTTTTAAGAGAAATATAGTTAAATTTATCTTTTTGTATAGATAAATTTTTATGATGAAAGAGGAATTCCCACCATATTAGAACCCAATTAATTAAATGAAGAAAGTGTAATTCCTAGTGCAAAGGAATTAATGGAGATTTTTATTTAAATTTTAAGAGAAAAGTCTAGTTAAATTTATCTTTTTGCATAGATAAGTTTAAATGATAAAAGAGGAATTCCCACTATATTGGAATTCAAATGTTTAGATGAGAAAAGTGGAATTTTTAGCTTAAAGAAATTAATGGTTATTTTTATATGTGCGCCGCCTGCGAGACGATCAGCCTATGTACCAGCCACCTGCCCTGACGTGCACCTGCGTATACTGCAGCTTGACGACTGGTGTGGTGATCTTGCGGCTGGTGTCTTCACACATGTAGACTACGCAGCCTTTAGGCGTCACCCAGGCATGAACAGCCTTCGCTACCTCTCTCTCTCTCTCTCTCTCTCTTCTCTTACAAAAACATAGCCGACATGCTATTACTTCTCTCTCTCAAACCGTTCAAATAGTTGCAAAACATACAGCCCTTCTTCTTGCTAAGCAAACCAACCCTTCCTAGTGCACAATCCCCATCACCACGAGCTCCTATGATGAAAAAGCAACATGCTGAAATTGAAAAAACAGCAATATACTCTGAAAAACAGCAAGCTTCTCGAACTCATACCTTTTCTTCGACCTCTTTTCTCTACCTATCGACTTGCTCGTTCACGAGGCTTGCTCTGATACCAGAGTCAAATCCCCATAGGATCTCCTCGTGGAGCGCTCCTGGTGGTACAAGACTCGAAACCTGCAAACAAACCAAACAAACATGACGAGGGTGCAGGCCTGACTCACCTCCCAACCTTGACAGCCGTGGGCAAGCCCACAAGTCTTGGATGTCCCCACCAAGCCACGAGCTAAGCTAACTAGATGCCAATCTCTATCTTGTGACGTACCATACCGCCACACGAAGCTACCCTTGCGGGCCTCGAGACTGCTGCTGTCGGCCTCGGCTACATGAAGCAGGTGCACGTCTGCACTAGATCTAGGCTCCTGACCATAGAGCTCTCACAAAGACGCGCGAGACTCTATATGACTAATGACTAACCTTGGCCACCCTTTTATCGGCTCTTGGCCGGTCATCGGGCGTCCACACTTGGGCTGCCCGCCTGTTAGTCTATCCCCAACTCAGCTCGCCAATCAACCTGCCTAGCTCCAAGCTTCTCCAAACCTCGAAGGTAGTCTTGTGTGCGTGTAGCACACGGTAGATACACACTGTGCACATGACAATGCTTGTTCATATCTAAGAGTGTCCATGTAAGCTCGGCAACAAGTGTGTGATGCAAAATGAATAAATGTGCAATGCGAGACGTGTGCACAAGCGTGTATGTAAAGACTTTTAGAATGCAAGGTATACAGCTCTTCAAGTGTATGATTATGCATGTCCAAATGTAAGCGCGTGCGTGTTACCACAAGGGCTAATGTGTAAAAGCATGCAATGATGAATGTAAAAGTATGTGTGCATTCACTACAGTGTGCAAGTCTAAATGTAAGAATCTACTCGACCTTTTTCGCGTTTGTTTCCTTACCACATGCATGTGGGTGCATGCAACAAGAATGTTGCTGCTGCATGCAAACCAGGATACTAATGGATGGCAAGATTTTAAAAAAATTACTGTCTTAACATCTTTATGCTTCATGTCACACAATTCATCCTAGCAATCAATATACAATTCCCAATATGCACCCAAAACCTTTTTTTAGGTACATTTTATTTAAATAATTTTGGTCTGAGTGAAGGCTTCTTTGTTTAACGTTTGCATCAAATTAATGTTTTAATTTAGCAACTTGCAGCAGATTTTAACAGCATACAAGTGAAAAAAAACAGAGATCGTCCAAACAGGGAACCTTGCACGTCTTTTCATTGTCTTCCTCCTCCTTTTCTGTATTCTTTGAGGGGTCCTTTCTCTCATTCGCAAAGGATCGTTATCGCGTGCAGCCATCTAACTTCTTTCAGAGGACGAGCTCGCAAGCAACACCCACCGCTCGTAGAGACCAGCAAGTGCTTGTATGAGTTTATCGGTCGCAGCAGGTGATAACGATCCAGCATGCAGGCGCAGGCGCAGGCGCAGGCGCAGGCTGTGAAGTCCACGTCATTCTTTCCTAAAGTTGAGGCTCAATAATTCGGTGCCCGCTGAAAGCGGGCATCAAATTAAAGCACCCACAATAAAAGTCTCAATATGCACCCACGATAAAAGTCTCAATCAATATACAATTCCCAATCTTTCTATGAACAAGCCCCAAGTTAGAGATATTGTCAACAATGACAAAAGGTGGGAGGACCACAAGCTATTATGTTAAAAAGTGTAGAGATGTTTGTCTTACAATATAGTGTACGCCTAGACGAAAGAACTAGAGTTTCTATTCCTCAAAGATGTACAAGATAATCCTTCTTAAACAGTCATCATGTTGTACAAAGCTCTATTCCAGTTGCTGACTCCATAACTCCATTCTACAACTGGTAAGATTTTGCGAGTGTGGACAACTATGGACTCCGTGCTCCGACCAACTAACAAATTCAAAAACTATAATACATGCGCGCCCCGCAACTTCCTTTTTGATCTCCTCTTTGTCATGAAAACTGTTTCCCTTCACCAAGGACCTGCCTCAGCTGGTATCACTTCACTGTCACTCACGGACCAGAATAGCCTCCAGTTCCACCAGTTCAAGATCCTCCTGATCACCATCCTCATATTTAACCTAGACACAATCCACATTTAATTAGCTATCAACACAAGGCAGTCAAAAGGCCAATAGTCAAACCCCCCAAACGACTACACATCTCCCTGTTTCTTGGATCAGGCAAGGGTTGGGCAGGAGAGATCCCGTCCATGAGGAACAGATGATATATCTCCTTTTCCCAGATGGGCAGCATGTGTGTAAACTTGTAAAGCCCCTTAGAATGGCAGGCAGAAGAGTGAAACTTAAAACATTTTTCTAACCTTGTAGTATTCGGTTTTCTTATCGAATTTCACCACCACTCCGCTGTACAGAGTGCCACCAAAATCCTTTCTGATTGGTTTTCCAACAAAAACATCATGTTCTTCAGACGCATCCGTTTTCAATTGTTTGCGCTTTGGCCCCTTCATTTCTTCCACCGTTGCACTGCCCCTCACCCTTGACTTACTTGGTGTCTTCTCATTCTCTTTCTTTTCAGCTGGTAATTTTGACAGACTCCGGAGCCGCCTCGTCACTTTTTTCTTTGAGGAACTTTCTGCTGGTGTCTGTGCCTTCCCTGCTATCTTCTTTCTGGAACTCTTCCTTCTTGTCTTTGGTTTCCCTGTTTTCTTCTTCACAGGACTCTTCGTCAGTGTCTTTGCCTTGCCTGTCTTCTTGCTTGACCCAGGCTTGTTGCTTGTTGAAGCCTCGGTTCCAGAATGTCTTTTCCTCTTTCCTCCTGCTTGAGATTGCACTGAACTTTCGATGGTGGATGCATTCAAGATCTCCTCAGGCTTGGTCTCCAAATCGGTTTTCCTTTGTGGCTCCAGGCTCTTGGTATTACCAGCTTCACTTGTAGGCTTTGTTGTCATGGGCTTCCTCAAACTTTTGGCTTTTGACCCTGGGGATTTGACTTGCTTGGGCCTTTTTGAAGATTCCTTTGTCTGCCCAGACTTTTTTTTCCCGCTTAATGCTTCTTTCCCCTTCCTACTAGCTCGGCCTTTCTTTTTGGGATTTTCAATCTTCTCATCTTTACGCTTCTTTGGATTTCTGAATACAAACAAAAAAAAAACCTCATGGTCATGTGACAGCACCACATTCTACAAGCACCCACATATATGCAAGATCTTTGCAGGAAATTGTAAATCACTAAGAGATAACATGAGGAGAAGCACGATAGTCCTTTGTACATCTCTTGTTCATCATCAGCACCTCCCCCTGGGTGAGGCCTTTTCTTTTTCGACAAAATCTTAGGTGGAGCGCCTGGAGCGAGCAAGATTTCCTTCACCTCCACCAACTCTAGATCTTCCTCGTCTCCGTCCTCGTAAACCACCTGGACAAATTTAAACAGATGATACTATGTCCAAAAAAAAAAGATTGAAGCAGGTGAAAGCTTGCCCTAGGAAGTAGACATATGTAAGAAAGAAGGTCAAACTGTTTCAAACACACATTAGCTAGCAAATAGCAACTGCCATTCACTTCTCATGAGCATGCCCTTTTTTGTCAAGTAATGCTTCCATGAGAAAGCCTCCAAAACAAGAGGTTTTACAGAAGTTACTCACTTTAAACCACTTGTTTTCTGAATCATAATCGATGACATCTCCTTGATAACTCTTTCTTCCAAATTTCTTTGACACCTTTCTGCCTTTGATTGCTTGAACATCTTGTTCACTGACACCCTGGAAATTGAAGAAACGTTTAGTGATGCCGGGAATTCTAACAAGCTGTATTTAGGGACTTTAAACAATTGACCCACTCGTTCTTGCTGTCACAAGATCTGACATCGAGTGGGTGCCCGTGGATGGGTAACCAAGCACACACCCCCCCCCCCCCCCCGATTTGTGGACTATGTTTATGCTTTAAAAGATTTTAAGACACGTTATACATCTTACATTGTTTACGGCTGCACCTCCCGATTGTATCGGTGCACCCTCCAGTGGCTTGTTGGAAAGCTGCTCATTTGTCACGATAACGATAGTTGCACTTGGGATTTCTGTTGAGGTAAATAACTTTGCTTCTGTAGTCGTATCGCCTTGGATTTTGAGTTCCACTTCATCGGTTCGCTTATCGTCTTTTAATGGTGTCAATTCTTCTGGCTTGGCTCCTCCTAGAACCGGTTCTTTGACTGACAATGGCTCGATCCCATGTAATTGAGCAGCTGATGGCTCAAGCATGGGTGAGACTATTTCTTCTGCACTCGCTTCTCCAGGACCCAGGTGCCCCACAAACTCTGGTGGTTGAACCTCGAAGTGCTGAATCACAGTATGCACTTCCTCAACGACAATCGCCTCGCTTGGCCCCTCTGCAGCAACGACACTTGCTGGTGCCAAGGGGGAAGCATCAGGCAGATACGGCGCAGGATCCTGTCCCCTAAAATCCTTGGGCAAAGCATCTGTGCAATCTCTGCTCAAAGCTGGGGTCCCTGCTAAGCTGATATTGTTGGATACAGGAACAGGAATATGAGGAGCAGGAGGACCAAGGGACTCCTGCAACTGAGTATCAGATGCTTGAAAACATTCTGCAAAAAACAACTTGTAAGATGAGCGAAACCCCGAATCCCAACATTATGAATTGGG